>NC_048284.1:18174559-18782059 GCF_009762535.1 Notolabrus celidotus
CTAACCCTAACCCTAATCCTAACCCTAACCCTAATCCTAACCCTAACCCTAACCCTAACCCTAACCCTAATCCTAACCCTAACCCTAATCCTAACCCTAACCCTAATCCTAACCCTAAACCTAACCCTAATCCTAACCCTAATCATAACACTAATCCTAACCCTAATCCTAACCCTAATCCTAACCCTAACCCTAATCCTAACCCTAATCCTAACCCTAACCCTCATCCTAACCCTAACCCTAATCCGAACCCTAACCCTAACCACAACCCTAACCCTAATACTAACCTTAATCTTAACCCTAATCCTAATCCTAACCCTAACCCTAATCCTACCCTTACCCTAATATTAACCCTAATCCTAACCCTAATCCTACCCTTACCCTAATCTTAACCCTAATCCTAACCCTAATCCTAACCCTAATCCTAACCCTAATCCTTACCCCAACCCTAACCCTAATGCTAACCCTAAACCTAATCCTAACCCTAATCCTAATCCTAACCCTAATCGTAACCCTAATCCTAACCCTAATCCTAACCCTAATCCTAATCCTAACCCTGATCCTAATCCTAACCCTAATCCTAACCCTAATCCTAACCCCAACCCTAACCCTAACCCTAAACCTAATCCTAACCCTAATCCTAACCCTAATCCTAACCCTAACCCTAATCCTAATCCTAACCCTGATCCTAATCCTAACCCTAATCGTAACCCTAACCCTAATCCTAACCCTAACCCTAACCCTAATCCTAACCCTAACCCTAATCATAACCCTAATCCTAACCCTAATCCTAACCTAAACCCTAATCCTAATCCTAACCCTAATCCTAACCCTAACCCTAACCCTAATCCTAACCCTAACCCTAATCCTAACCCTAACCCTTATCCTAACCCTAACACTAATCATAACCCTAATCCTAACCCTAACCCTAATCGTAACCCTAATCCTAACCCTAACCCTAATCCTAACCCTAACCCTAATCCTAATCCTAACCTAAACTCTAATCCTAACCCTAACCCTAATCCTAACCCTAACCCTTACCCTAACCCTAATCCTAACCCTAACCCTAACCCTAATCCTAACTCTAACCCTAATCCTAACCCTAACCCTAACCCTAATCCTAACCCTAACCCTAATCAAAACCCTAAACCTAATCACAATCCTAACCCTAACCCTAACCCTAACCCTAACCCTAATCAAAACCCTAACCCTAACCCTAATCACAATCCTAACCCTAATCCTAACCCTAATCCTAACCCTAACCCTAATCCTAACCCTAACCCTAATCAAAACCCTAACCCTTACCCTAATCACAATCTTAACCCTAATCCTAACCCTAATCCTAACCCTAACCCTAATCATAATCCTTACCCTAATCCTAACCCTAATCCTAACCCTAACCCTAATCCTAATCCTGTACCATAAAACTAGACAATATACCCCCGTTTTCTGTGAATGCATGATTATGAAGTGTAGGAGAAAAGATGTGAAAGAAGTTGCGCAGTGTCGCTGTCTTTTCCAGCACAGCGTGCACTCAACTTTCAATGAATGGGGATGTGTTTTGTTAATAGGGTCAGGTCAAACGCAGCCATGTTGGAATCATTTTCCAGGACTATATGTAATTTTCCAGGACATTTTACTTTTTCTCCCATTTTCCAGGTGTTTTCCAGTACTGGAAAACTGGTCAACTGATTTCCAGGTTTTCCAGGTTTTCCAGGATGCGTGGGAACCCTGCTGGATTCTATGGTTGAAACAGGCTTGGGACTGGAGTGAGTGAAACCTCAAAGTCTGAGAAAATGTTGGTACTATGTCTAGGTTAAAAGGCTTGATACGTTATATACGTAAAAGGGGGTTGAAAACTTTATTATATAAGTTTTTAATAAATTTTTTGGCCATATGTAATCTGTTTCACAATATCAAGTTGCCATAAAATATGTTGTCTTTGTAGCCAGGTCAGAATTACTACCAAAAATTGGGAAATCTGAGAAGAATGTAAATGCAGGGTTATAGCTGCTTCCTGACCATCCATGATGGCTAAAAGTACGAGCTTTCAGGAGACTTATTCAGTCGTCCATTACAACACAAGTCCCTTAAGCCTCTTTCAGACATGCACTGCACTCCTGCAAATTCTTGGACATCGTCCAGGAGGAGTACATGTGTGAACGCAAATGGCTGAATTTTTCACCCCTAAGATCCCTAGACTTTTTCCTGACAGCCCCCTATTAAAAATTATTTGGGAAGACAGGCTGAGACGATGTGTTAACAGAGCACTTAATAACCTGGAACATTTACTGTGAGCAAGTTCTTCATGCTGAGCTGAGTTTTACTACTTTATACACCTTTTGCCTCCCTCAATTACTATTATATTTCTATTGCCTTTGTCTTGTGTTGTGGGCTGCATGAATGAAAAGTTATTTAAAATGTTAGAAACTGAATTTCCGGAATTTGTCCAGAAGAGTTGGTGAATCTATGCTAAATTTTCTGATCAGTTTGATGCTGCATCATAACAGAAAAGCAGGTCATACTGGGTGACAAAGGAAACATGAACCGTAAAAATGTGAATGTGAATGTGTACATCCCTCCAACATTAATCTCATAAACCTCAGAAGAAAACTGGTTTTACTAGCTGCTAATGTCAGATAGGTTCAGAGTCAAGGGAAACAGGGTAACCAATTCACTTTAGATTATTGTAAGACATTAGGTCTAACACAATTGGATTTCAAACTCTGCGGGTAAAACTTACACTGAAAGATGAACTCCCTCGTGTAAGTGAAATTTTGGTCGGAGAGATATCATTACTGCAGTCTCACAACAAACTGCCTGTAGTGCTGCTGGCCATATCATTTAGCAGTTGGTCTTTGAAAGCCTTTTGTGACCAAGAGACTAAAAGGCACAATAAGAAATCCTGATGCTGGATGGTGGGAGTTTCTAAAGGACAATCTCTGGACTTTTAGGTGATGATCTCTCTAAAATAGATGGGGAAATCTGATAATATTCTTATTGTGAAACTGACTTTCACTGGCTTTTCTGAACCGGGTTTCAATCCAGTCATGTAAGCCTTAGCAAGAGAAAAATTGGACTCTCTATATTCTGCTTTTGGAAAGTAAATCTGCCTTTAGAGCCACTAACCCTGCAAAGAAATGTTTGTGATGAAAATGGTTTAACCTTGTAAAACTCAAATCATAAGAGTTGGGACTCTGTTGATAAAACAGATTTTGACGGTTTGCAAATCAGTTAAATCCCAACTTTAAATGAAAGTAGCACAAAGACAGGGACGCCTTTATCCTAGCGGTTAAAGCGCGCCCTATGTACAGAGGCTACAGTCCTTGTTGCAGTGGTCACTGGTTCTACTCCTGATCTCAACCATTTGCTGCATGTCTGCCCCCACTCTCTACTCCCAACATTTCCAATCTCTCTTCAGCTGTCCTGTCAATAATGGCAAAAATGCCCAAAACTATAACTTAAAAAAAAAAAGAAAATGACAACATATCAAATGTTGAAACTGAAAATTGTAATTGTTTTATGGAAATATATATTCCTTATTAATTTAATGTAAAGTTGGGGTTGGGGGGTTAATTTAAAGGCACCCCAACTTTTTTAAATTGGAGTTGAAAACGTTTCACTATATTTTGAAGGGAGTGAGATTAATGGGTGGATGCTACCATGTATCCATCCATCCGTCCATTATCTTGACCGCTTATCCCTTTTCGGGGGCTGGAGCCAATCCCGACTGACTTTGGGCGGAAGGCAGGGTACACTCGGAAAGGTCACCAACCTATCACATGCCAAACATGGAAAGACAGACAACCATTCACGCACACACTCACACCTAAGGGCAATTTAGAGGGACCAATTAACCCGAAGAGCATGATTTTGGACTGTAGGAGGAAGCCGGAATACCCGGAGAGAACCCACATATGCACAGGGAGAACATGCAAACTCCAGAAAGGCACCTGCATGACCGGGGACTTGAACCAGAAACCTTCTTGCTGTGAGGCAACAGCGCTACCCACTGCACCACTGTGCCTCAATTAGCATTAAAATGGAAATTGTAGGACACAGCTACCTTAGTTTCATTAAACCTGGATAAATGCACTCCGAGTTTAAAAGAGAAGCAAACAAATGTAAAACACTATTTTAGGGTATGACATAGAGTTACATGAGTTAACTATTTATTCCCAAGGATGCATTTTTAACCTTTATTCAGATCATGTTAGCTGTTTCCTCTGCTGACTGCTGCTTCATATTGTATGACCTAAAAGTCTAAAGTTCCTTCAAAAATCCCTAAATAATAGATGTTGGTGTATAATTAATTCATCATAACCCCCTTTTTATTTTACTTACCCAGATGATACAGGAGGCATTTTGTTGAAGCTAACATCACAGGTTTAGTACCAAAATGGTTCCATTGAAGGTGTAGACAATATTTTCTGGGCTGATTTTTGTAATACTTCTTCAAGGTAGGTCTTATGTATCTCTTAGTTTAAGGGGACAGTCATAATATTCATCCATTCCCAAAATGTATGCGACAGTGGTTAGAAATGTATGAGACTATCAAGCTTGTTGTTGGTGGAGACGTCCCATTTATACCAAGCAGAGAGGTGTCCTCTGACCTTCAGTTGCCAAAGAGCCTCCTTGAGACTTGAGTGCAACACATATACTATATGGACAAAAGTATTTGGATGTCGGACCATTACACCAACAGGGAATATAATGACATTGTGTTCAAATATTCTTTGATATAGGGGGTTGTACCCCCTTTTGCAGCTATAACAGCTTCCACTCTTCAGTATGAAGAGCATTTATGAGATCAGGCACTGATGTTGGACAAGAAGGCCTGGCTCAGGGCACTGGTGGCCTGGCTCAGCGCACTGGTGGCCTAGCGGTCTAAGCACCCCTTATACAGAGGCTATAGTCCTTGTTGCACAGGTTGCAGGCTCGACTCCTGACCGCTACCGCAATCTCCATTCCAGTTCCTCCAGAAGATGCTCAATGGCGTTGAGGCGTAGACTGTATAAATAATGGACATAGTATCTGTGACGTCACCCATCTGTTTCTGAAGCGCTGTTTTGAAGCCAATCATGAAAGCCATATTGGATATGCTGAATTCAACCTAACTTCTGTCGAGCTAGTGTGAGGTAAAGAGGCGGGCTTTGAGCCTCCTCGCCAACAGCTACGGTGTTTCTGCCTGTCAATCAAGTCAGCTATGCCTCTCATAATGGAAAACTTGTAATCTTAATGAAATTGCAGTGTTATAAAAAAAATTCACCCATATACAGTGTGTGCCGATTGGGAAATTAGCCATTCAGACTAAACTCTTTTTTTTTTACCAGACTGTAAACGTGTTTATTTTTGCTGTAAATATCGGCTTTTTTAAATTTGTGTGTATGTGGTGTCCGGTAGAGTTTTTAACACTTCCGCATTGGCTTCACTGTGCGGGCCAGTCAAGTTCACACTGAACTCTAAAAAGCATGTCTTTGAAGTCCTTGCTTTGTGCACTGCGGCACAGTCAGATTGCAATAGAAAAGAGCTTTCCCCAAACTGTTGCCACAAAGTTGGAAGCACAGTGCTGTCCAAAATGTCTTGGTATGCTGAAGCATTAAGATTGTGTTACTGGAGATAAGGGGGCTGATTGAAACACCTGAATTCAATAATTAACAGTTTCCAAATACTTCTGTCCATATACAGTAGATGTAATACATTTTCCTAAAGACGGGAAGTCTAAAAAATTGATTGTAGATTAAGTTAATGCAAAGTGTAATGGGATCATTTTTATCTGCTTTAGAAATAAACCCTCAGCATGAATCTTTGATAATCTACAAAACGGTTATTAAGTTATTCCGTTGCTTTATATCACATTCAGACTTCATTTTATTTCATTGTTTATTCTTCTGGTTTATGTCTTTCATATGGATTTATATTCTTTTCTGCATTATACTTTTTCAGAAATACAATAAAACTTTGAAACACGATGTAGCCTTTTTTCAAACAGTGCACTTTGCCACCACATGCTGCCGGTGTTGAATTCATTCTACATTATCAATAATGTAGAGCTGATGTCAAAGAAACACAGAAAAAGTATTTGTTATTCAATATATTGTTAAGTATTTACTAGTTTATGCAAAGCACAGTGATTGATATTCCAATATGGTTTCTACCCTTGGGTATCATGGTGACTTGTCACTTGTGTATCCTGGTATCAGCGCTCACGCTCTGCACATTCAGATATAACAGGTGATCCAGGGCTGCTGCACAGAGTGAAAATACTATTTATGCACGATTGCGTCCGTATTATTCAATTCCAAATCCATATCAGTTAGGCCAAATGAAGCAAAATGAATTCCATGATGAAATATAAATGTTCATTAAGCAGCCATGAATCATGCACTGATGGCGCCTGGATTAAACGTCAGACCTGCATGCTTCTGTCGTCCCAGCTCAGTCTGCCACCCTCTGTCTGTGAGTCTCCTGGGAACCCAGGGAGCTCATCTATCTGTAAGGAGCGCGAACAAGGTTTTTTGATTTTATTTTTGGCGTGTATAAATTATTCAGAGTGCATCCCCCCTACATTTATCTCTGATGGAGCCTGGCTGTTCAGTCGGTGTCGAACTCTCTCCATCTAACTCTTACTCCATCTGTCTTTCTCCTGCTCGCTCACTTGTCTCACAACCCTCCTGCCCCCACCACTTTCAAACACACACACACACACACAACACACACGCACGCACAGGGAGTAGATAAGATCTGTCTTTACCTCATCTCAGAGGGGCCTTGGCAGGCACTCTCAGGAATATTGATCATGACACCCTTGTGTGGCAGACCTTCTCTGCAGCTGTGGCACAAAGGCAGATAGAGCTGGAACTCTTTTGGGACAGCTAGACAGGGATTTTAGCTCTGTGTTATGCGCTCAACGGCCCACAAGGCACTGCAGGAAATGGCTTTACATGGAGGTACCAGCATGTGTGGCTCTCAGGGGTTGGATTAGTTGAGGAGACTGTGAATAGTGTCACTGCATTATTAATCTTGAAGGAGGCTGAGGCTTACTCACCCCACAGGCTAGACAAACCAGTTCTCACTGCTGCTGAAGTGCTTCTGAGCAACAAATCTGACTCAAACTTGCATGTGCCGCTTCTTAACATTTGGGACACTGTGGTTGCACTGTTCCCAGGTGGGGAATCTCCTGTATATAGGGAGTTGGATTGTGAAGTAGAGCAGAGTTTAAAAAAAGCTCACGTTGGCAAAAAAAAAAACATGCCCGCTCAGCAAAAACATTCCTTAGATGAAAAGGGCTCAAGTAAGTTCATCCTGTGACAATCTAAAAGCATAGTTCTGCACGTTTCTGCTTTGCATCTCATTATTTGAATTCAACCGCCACAGATAATAAAGGCTGATTTATACTTCTGCGTCTCCCCTACGCAGCAGGGGCTGACGCGGACATGAGCCCCACATACTTGTGCGTCGGTGTGTCTGTGTCGCGCAGCAATTCTCCGCCGAAACGCCTGAGGGCAGTGCGGTCTCTCTGATAGCCGGCCGCCTGCTTCCGGTCCCGCTACGATCTCTGTTTACTTTTCCACAGAGTTTCAGAGTATGTTATGTTAATCTACCGCTGATACATGTTGCTGTTTATCATACAGACATGATTACATGATGAATAGAGAGGAGGAGATGAAATACACGGCCGATGTGCGGCCAATGTCCGGGATCCCGGAAGTGTTGTAAATGCGGGAAAGACAAAACCGCCGAGCGGACCAATCACAGAGCTTGCGGTCCGCGTCGGCTCTACGGGTAGTTACATTTTGGAGGAGGTGCACGTCAGCTACGTGCGTAGGCCTCGGCGTAGGTACGGGAGCTACGCGGACCACCAGCGTAGGGTACGCCGTTGATTCAACGCAGAAGTATAAATCAGCCTTAAGGACCCATCACATTCTGCAGGGAGGTTATACAAAAGTGAAGTGAGGATAAACTGTGCTGGTTGACAAGAGGAATGTCACCAGCAGAATATTGCACATAGCCATGGGAATCTTAACCCTGCTTGTTGTTTACTTAGTAGTCACTCATTTTATATTCTTCTGTAGTTGTCCCTTCTATAAACCCCTTTACTGAACAACTGATCTGATATGCATCCAAGACAACAAGAACCAATCCTGCCCTGAACCCACCATCCATTCTATTTTTATGTTCAAATCTGACCAAATTCTGACAAAGTTAATGCAAATGGTATTACGAAGTTTGTATTACAGAGTATGTTGCATATAATATAGATAATTTAGCTTAGCTATACAAAAAGTAGGTCTGTCATTTCATCCATCTTTACTGTGTAATGTCACTCAAAACAACTGCAGACAATCCCATCCTTGTGAGTACTTCAAAGTGACATGTTGACTGCCTGTTGGTCAGCCAGTGTGACCGAATCCACCAGAACATGATTTGTAAACCTGATTTGTAAACACATGACGTGTCGTATGCCTATGATTAAATCCTGAATATTTGAGTCTACCACAAAAGAACTGTGGTGTGTTATTTCATATAACAGTTTGCATAAATTACAGGAGACATGATTTTAATTTAGCCTTCACAGTTAGCCAATCTCTCTGTGTGTCTTTGCAGTTTAAAAACACAAACATAAGGTGTGTAGTGTGTAAATATAGGACCTTTAAAGCATGTGAAGGATCACACAGAAGCAGAGACTGTTAAAATAATAACCCAAATATCTACAGCGTTTCAGTTTTGCGTTTGAGTATTTCATACTGTATTTCAATGAAGACCTGGAACATGCTGTTACACAAACTGTCAGTGAAATAAAAAGTGGTTTTCAACCTTAGAGCTCTTTAGAAAGAAATAGAGGGAAACCATATTTGAGGGGCCTAAGTGTCACTTTTCTTCAAAACATTTTTCTGACTTACCACTGACAACCAGCTGTGGAGCTCGCTGACAGCAGTTTTCTCAGGGAGTGTATCTTTAGAGGCAAGTACTTTCCATTAAAAATAGTTCATAGTAAGGAAAACACTTTTACATGTTTTTCCTGAAATTTCTTGTGAAAGCAATCCTTGTTGTGAGCTTTTCAAGTGCAATACTGTAGACCTTCAATAGGCACAAACTTGTAAATAACCTCTTTCAACACAATGAATGCCACCTGTTCATGGGCAGAAGCTCACCTTTTGTGCACCATTTGTGGGAGAGTTTCATTTACAAAATGTCTCCTGGGAGAGAGAAGGAGAACTCTACTCTGTGGAGTCTAAAGTAATGTTACCACAAATCAGCAGATTAATAAAATACAAAGAAAAAATGTAGTCATGTCAGCTGTGATATTTGAGGACCTGAAGCAGGAGAGAAGTTTAGGGGGGCTGTCAATATGTAAATGTATAGAGTGACTGTGACAGAGTGGCACTGTCGCTAAAAGCGGGCAGCGCACAAACACCGACACCTACACACACTCACACGCACCATACTTTTACCGTTTCTAACAGCACTTCTTTCATTCCGGTTCACACACCACCCTCATTTCCCTCTCCGTTCAGAGTTTCTTAGGGTGCACACTTTGAAGCTCTATCATTGTTTAAACATACATTGTCTTTGTATTTGGGTAGCTGCACTTACCCGCATTTGGTGCGCGGCCTTTATGGATGTATGGCAGCCAAAAGTGGCCAGGTGACCGTGTTTAATTCATCTTTTTGTTTGTTTTAAATTATGTGTTTGAATCAAGCGGCAACCTCCGGTCTGAAAATATGAGTCAATGCGGAAGTGTTAAAAGCTGCAGTTCATCGAGGATCCGCTTGAGGCTGGCTCCGGAAGTACCAGAAGTCACATAGACATGAATGGGGAAAAGACAATCTTTGCAGCATTAATAAACATGTTTACAGCCTGGTACAAAAGATGAGTGTAGTCTGAATAGCTAATTTCTCGACGTCCTCTCGCTGTGAGGGGGGTGAATTTTTTTCTAATTCGGCAATTTCGAAGATATTGAGATTACCAGTCTTCCAATGAGAGGCACAGCTGCCTGTGGGAACACTGCAGCTGTTGGCTAGGAGGCTCAAAGCCCGCCTCTTTGCGTCACACTGGCTCGACAGAAGCCAGAAGAAATATGGCTGCCGCAGCCGATTGGTCTCAAAACAGCTCTTCAGAAACAGATGGGTGACGTCACGGATACTACGTCCATATTTTTTACAGTCTATGGTTTGAATTAGGTAAGGTAAGTGCCTGTGGAAATATTTGTGTTATTCTTCGGATTGTATGTAAGGTTAATCGCCTTGAAATTACCTTAATGTAGGGTTATAATTGTTTGGGAAAAATTGTGTGATTTTGAACGCCCAATGGGAGGGGTTACACACGGCCTCCTCCATTATAACTGATGAGACGTGGAGCAAATTACAGGTGAAATCACTACATTTGTTCTTATAATGCTGATTGAAGTGTTAATTCTTCTGATTAGTTAAGTAATTTGATAAAAAACAGGGGATGTGACATCTTGATTGACAGCTCTGTTGACAGAGACAGCCCTTGCAGTTTTCTTTACCAGTCTGCTTCAAACGGACACAATGAGTTGTACCAACCCAACCTTGACATTACTTAGTACGTTAAATGTGTGTTTTGGTAAGCAGACTGCTCCAAAAATACGTCATGGCGGTATTTTGGCTTCATTTTTGTAGAATGGGAAGAGACGCATATTACAGTCAATGTTTCGAACATTTTTCCCCGACAGATCATGTCTTATTAAACATCTACTGGCTCCGCAAACAGCAGTGGTGGACACGACAATCGTCATGTTGCATCCCTTAACAGAACGATTGAGTCTAAGTCAGAATCACAGGAAGGAGGAGAATCACTGATAACAACAAAATGTCAAATTTTGATCTCTAAATCTGTCTCTAAATGGTGAGTTACAAATGTTTTTTATCCTGTTCATAGTTAGCATGTAGCAAACGTCCAGAGTTTGCTACATGCTAACTATGCAAAAAACACTTCATCAGGTGTTGTAGATAACTATAAGCAGCATTAGACTGGAGCACTATTAAAGCTTAACTGCTGTCATGAAATCCTTATATTTTTAAAGCAGACTTAATCATGTGACCTTTGTACTAAATATTAGGGGTGAGCCCGACTAAGGATCTGCTTAGTCGAATCTAATTCATCAGATTTTGCCCATAGTCGACGAATAGTCGAATGTTTGTTGTTTTTTCTTATTGACCCAAAGTCTGCATGATGGTGACCGCATGACAATATTACGCATAACCCATTACAATTAAGAGACTCGCTTAAAGTAAAAGGGACAACAGAATATTATAAGTATAAAACTTAGATTTTTTTAATCTATATTGCACGCAAAAAAAACAAGGGGATGAAGGAGAGAAAATTCAAATAAGGCCACCATCTGTTAAACATGGAACAACGCGCCACTATAGAGAAAGGAATCAGGAGATATTTAAACAGTGTTCACGCAGCGGAGAGCAGCGCTGCGGAGGGTAGTTTGTCCAACTTAAGGCTAAACATTTGTATAATGTTCAAAATCAAACCTGAACCAGCTAAAGGGTTTTTAAATCTCTTAACAGTACCTTTTAAAACAGTCTTTCATCGCGTCTTTGTCTGCTTGAGTCTTTTCAAATTGTATGTGAGGAAAACCATTGTGTTTACGGGCAGAAGTGTGCTCCTTGCTTTGTTGACTGTAAATCCTGTCTTTGAGAATATCCTCTCTGATGGCGTGGAGGTGGATGGGATGCTATGGATTGTTTTTGAGGCTTCGGACAGCTTTGGGTATCCCTGCTCGTTCTTTTGGCCCCGTACAGTTTTTGTGTGGCCCGGTAATCCTTGATCTCACAGCCCTCTTCATGAAGCTGCTCCTCATCTTTATCACTATTTTTTAGGATCAACTGAAGTTTTATTTCCTGACATTTTGAGCTACCATGAACTTAGAAAGATTTGAAGGCCCGCTGAGGTACGTCTGCTCCACAGGTCCTGCTAAATGGGAGAGTCCACCTTTAATTACCAGGGGAGATTTAATTACCACTTTAAGGAGATTTAACACTTCAAGAGCTGTTCTCAGAATTACATTAAATAAGTCTATATTTATATAAAAATAGGATATATGAGACACTATTTTTACGGGAAACAGGAAAATAATGTAAAATTAGACATTGAGCACACCCATGGTTTGAATGGAATGATCCACATTTCATATGCAAATATTCGAATATGAGATTGGCAGTCGACTAAGGCTCGTTAGAACGAATCGTCGAATATTCGACTATTTGGGGTCACCCCTACTAAATATCGAAGCTTAACCCCATGTAATTAAACACATTTCTGGAGTAGTTCAGTTCGTAAATTATGTTTTGAATTTCTATTAAAACTAATTTCCAACACTTAAAAATGCTAACTATTATGTACTTAAAGCTGCTGTTGGTAGTTGTGATATAAACATCAGTAAGGAGAGAGATTTTGAATGTCAACACTCCCCCTCCCCCTCTCTGCTCCCGTAACCCCGCCCACAAAAGATGGTTGTATGCGTTCTATGAGGAAGTAGTGCTTTCCCAGCTAATCAGGGTGAAGTAGTGGGGCCGCCACTCGACCAATCCGGACAGAGGATTGGAGATTAGCTATGATTGGTCCGTCATAACGGGAACAAGGGGAATCATAACATTGCATTATAAATAGGCATCGGAAAACACAGTTTCAAATTACTTCACTTACCGATGAGTACTGATAGGTATTATGACCTTTTCTCCAAACCCAGCAGAAAAATAGTAACGTTTTTGTCCCCATTCCTACCAACAGCAGCTTTAATTGTTTCTTTTAAGCTGATTTGATTTACATAATGAAGCTCTAAACCATTTTAACTAAATTTGTCTGGTATGAATACATCTTTTCTTGAAAGACTCTTGGTGTCGAATTTTATTTGCTGCTGTGGGCATCAGAAGTGTTTTCACCACGGTGGGGTTTGGCTCCATGCAAAAGCAGTAGTGACAGACATCTATAAAAAAGAAAACAAACAGGACAAAATAACCGAACCATCTGTGTGGCCAGATAATACTGGAGGAAAGAGTGAAAATGAGGACTTTTGTCATTTTTGTGAAACTGACTCCTAGAGGAGTCCTGATTTGGAGGCAGTCTGAAAGATGCAGTTTGTTACACTGAGACACAATATTGAGATTCCACATGGCCCTTTGGCTGGGTGACATTAGAATTATGTCATATTGCATGGGAAGCGACAGCGTTAGAGTCAGCCTCTCAGTGAGTAACCTGTGATTAGCCGTGGAGCATGTTTGCTTTGGGGTATTGCACACGTTCTGGATGTTAAGTAAATTGGCAAACATCTGGGATGATATGAATAACCAGAATTTTCCACTAAACTTGGGAAATGAAATAACCCCTGCTGTGCGGCTGATGAACAGCGTGCTCAGGCATCCTAATAAATACTTGCTTGTAATTTCAATTCGGTCTCACGCTGAGGGAGGGCGACAGGGGTGGCTGGCAAGGTCTCGCTGTTTTGAATGGGGGCATGAGAATAAAAACACCATGAACGCAATGTGTGAGAGTTGGGTTAATTTAATGTCTATGCTCTCTATTCCAAACTGCAGTTGATAAACTAATGTAGATTAATGTTTAATTAATCGACAGAACTTTTGTTTTGAACATTTAGGAGGAGACACACCAGCAGAAATGGGGTCTGACCCCGGCAGTTATGTGTGTCAAGAGTGAAATTACACAGCAGTGAGAATAAAACAGAGAGTTATACGCTGTGTGTCCTTTGAACGGCGCCCACAAAGGCAGCCCATCGATCTTGAAAAAGGCTGTCACCAAGGCCATGGGGAAATACGAGCCGATGCACACTCCGCAGGACTAACAATAGATAACAGAGAAGGGATCAGACTGATGAGATGAAAGATGGCAATAAAAGAAGGCAAATTGACATCCTTCCCGGGCATCAAAAGAGAAAGAGAGAAACTTAAAGTTGTACCAGAGCTTATGTTGAGATGAAGTTGACCCAGCAGCCATCTCTGTTTACCCATGTCAACACAAACACACTTAGTCCACGTAACAGGGTCTTATTTACCTGCATGTCTCCTCTGCTACTGTCTTGTTGTAATGACAGAAGTCTACCTGATAGACCTCTGAACCCCATCATTTACAACTGTTGTAATTCAGAGTCCTAACTCCTTTATTTCTTCTTCTGTGGTGTTTTCTACAAACTTCTGTTGTCATAAACCGTCCCCTTATTTATAATATTGTTCAATTTAATTTCACAATCATATCATTTCTGTTTTTACTTATTCTGGGGCGGCTGTGGCTCAGTGGGTAGAGTCGTCGTCTATCAATTGGGAGGTTGGTGGTTCGTTCCCAGCTCCGGCAGTCACATGCCGAAGTGTCCTTGAGCAAAACACTGAACCCCAAATCGCTCTTTGATTTCTCCATAGAGGAGGGCAGTGGAGGAGCGCCCTCTGCCCATGAATCTGGGTTCTCCCACAGACTGACCTCCTCACCAACTGAGTCCATTTCCACTTCCTCTTTTCCTATTTTGACAGTGCCATTCAATTGTTGTCAATGTGTACGAATGAGATTAGCTAATACTGATGGTCCATACTATATAACAGCCTCTACCATCAGTGAGTGACTGAGTATGAATGGGTGAATACGACAAGTTGTGTGTAAAAGCGTTTTGAGTATTCAGACAGACTAGAAAAGCACTATATAAGTTCAAGTCAATTTACCAAGTCCATTTACTTGTAACCAAATCAATTGTGCACAAAAACAGGTATTTAATGTGTGATTGCTACTAGCTACTAACTTGAAGTTAGAAAACATAGCTAACTTTTTAGCTACAGTAAGTTGGAAGTTGTCATCTCCTTACTTTTATTTTTATTTTAATTTCTATTTTCACAATCTTATAATGTCAGTCCCAACTTGTAATTAACAGAATAATTTCAGGCAACTTAAAAATAGTTACCTTCAGGTGTACTGCTGCTAGCTTAAAGATACTGCAAATAAGCTAACGTTTTGGGGCTTTACATTCTGAGTAATCTCCCTCGTTGTAATGTTTTTTTTCGCACAATCTTATGAAGTCTGTCCCTTCTTGTTACTTACATTACATATCAGCAAGTGACCTGAAATAATTAACACTGATTTAAGGTAACGGAAAAATATTTTTTTTTAAGGGGAATTGCTGTTAGCTTAAAGGTATGGCAAAGTTAGCTAACGATCATGAGCTACTTTGTATTTTGTGTAATTCATCTCCTTAATTGTAACATTTTTGTTGTTGTTTCTGTTTCCCACAATCTTATATTGTCTTTTCTTGTCCGTCAATGTATTCATTTTAATTAACATGCATGAAAAATTGTTTTTTATTCTAAGATTGACTGATACTTTCTTAAACTTATATGGCAAACTAAGTTAACATTTGCTAGCTAGGTTTCCCTACATATCATTTTTTTCCAATTATGTTTTATTAATATTTCTGTTTTCAACAACCCTTTGGTCTTTCCTTACCTGTTAAAATATTTATATTACATAATACTATAATTGAAAGATTGATTGCTGCTAGCTTAAAGCTATTGCAAACTCAGCTAACTGTTTAGTATGTTTATTTGTGTGCTAACAGCAGGGTTTGAATTTCATAGTGTTTATCAGAATCAACAGGGGCAACTATAAAGAGATCCAGGTGTAATGTAGAAGTCCGTTGGTTACATTTACAGCCAGCAGCTTTCTACCCTGCATGTCAGTGGATTGGATTACAGTGGAGCAGGTAGGAGTCTGGTCAAGGACGAGGCCCTCATCACAGGTAGACTGCAGCTTGAGGCACTAATCTAACAGCATGTCTAATCGAAGCTTCAAACTCCATGACTTCACCCATCTTCATGAGGGTGAAAAAAAGAGGAAAAAAAAAATCCTGTTGGAATTATGAAAACCTTCACCGAGCTGAGCTTCAAAAGCCAGAGCTACATGCTCATGTTTCACAGAACATTTCTCACAAGCTGACTTTAGAGGGATGGAGAGGCTGGAGACAAGGTAGAATATTGTTCTTATGAAAGATAACAACAACACACTCAGGTATCAGGTTTTCTGTTATCCGCCAAATCAAAAAATTGCACCCCGTAATTTGTGAAAAACACTCTCCTTTAATCCCCTTAAAAGAGAAACAAAGCTAAACGTTGGATAAAAAAAAATCTCTGTGGAATTACTCTGATGACTAACATGGATGGGAAAATTAGAGCTTATTCATAATAAGGCTTAGGCAATACCTTTCATCTAACACTCCTTTAAACACCTGCTTCCTTAAGAAGATAATTGTGAGGGTGATTTCAGATACATGTGCCTGAATTAACATATGATTAAAAGATGCATAATCAGTCTGACAGTGACTTCTTTTTCTTGCAATTCAAACAAGTTAAGATTTTTTGGGAGGCATTGAATTCATCATAGCTGCAGAAATCAATGAATAAGTCTCCAGCTGGTTTGATGCCAGCTAGCGAAAGGGGACTACTTTTTCAATTGTAATGCCCCAAGCACATTTCATCACATACCTGGTGTTAATGGAGGACTTTTTTCAGAGCACTTCAATTATCAAAGTCCATGCTGCACGATCATAACTTTGCTTTAAAGAAAAAAAAGACCAACTAAGCACAGGCGAGGATGGAGCTAGTGGCATAGCTAGTGACATGGTAGTAGGGCATGTCCTCTAAAACCAGTGTAGTTTGGCATTGCAAGCCTAGGGAGTGAGAAGGGCCCTCAGTGTCTGCTGTTTTCCTGTTATTCTCGAACTGCTCTCAGTTGAAAATGGTTCAAGTTTTGGAACACCAACACTTCTCCATCACTGACCAATAAAAACCAAGAAGGTACAGGACTTCTGAGACCGAATTTGTCAACAACAATGGTGGAGGTCCATAAGGAGCAGAATCTGACCACACTGGTTCTATTTTATTTGATGGGGCATTGTGTAGAAGTTAGCAGCATTTTAGCAGAACAGATGTGGTGGAAATGTTAAAATGAGTGTATAATAACAATAGACTGTATATAAAATGGATAGCGTTGCACCGCCTTTTCCCATTGTACTGTTTTGAAGCCAAAAAAAAAAGATTCTAATGCGTAGCCATTGTGCAGCCAGAGTCTGCGCTGTAGAGTATTTCTGTGGTTGCCACGGTAATTTCTGTGTTTTCACGGTAACGAGCTCCACCCTACAGCCTAGCGTAAGGAGATCCTGTGGAGTTTCCCTCTACGGCAGCTGTCAATCAAAGTTAAAGTTAAAGTTTGACTGCAGCCCCATTCAAATGAATGGGGGAAGACGGAGTTTTTGATCTATTCTGCAGCCAGCCCCCAGGGGGCAGACGATTTGATGGAAGCTTCACTTCCAACCGAGCTAGCTGCACCCTTGATAATAACTGATACAAAATTATAGTTCTCTTTTTATAGACTTATGTGGATTTACATAAAGTGCAGCTCACCTGACAGAGGCAGCCATCAGGAACCGCCATCATGTTTCTACAGCAGCTCAGAACGGAGCTGCTGTATAGGTCTGAGGTCTGATACCTCAGTCTGAGACCCAAGGATGTCTTAATAGTTTAATAACGTATTTTAGTCTGTTGTCTGGCGATAACGCGATGTCGGATAACTAACTTCCATTTTCGGGAGAGCTTATGGCCCTCCATGGCCACCGTAGCTTAGGTGAACGGAGGGTTTCATTCTAGAATTGGACCACTAGATGTTGCTAATATTCCTATGTCTACACACTGGACCTTTAAGGTGCACAATTTATATCAATTTTTTTAAGTTTTATTTGTAAGAGGCCATTAAATGAAAGCAAATATAAAGCAGGATTAGCGGTCACTTTAAAGGAAAGTGAAAGTGCTCTTAGGCTATTTTAGTAGCAAGCCCTGGTAAGAAGCATGCTGAAATTTAGGTCATGGGTGCTGCTAGAAGAACTCTAATGGTCTTTCATTTGTTTGCCCCAAAAATTATTACTAATGGAAGGACTGACATAATAGCATGATGCCTACGTTGGTAAACCTTCAAACTTCCCTTTAGTGACCCCCTGATGATTGCCTTTTCAGCATTGGTTTTTACTGCAATATCTCAACAACTTTGAAATGGATTGCCATGAAAATGTCAACAAATATGCGTATTTCAAAAATAATAAATCCAAGAGGTTTTGGTGTTTCTATGAATTTTCAGCACCAGCTGCAGGCCAGAGTTTTCAAATGTGGGAGCACATTCAAAGAGGCTTATAAGAGGAAGTGTTCAAGATTAAAGGCTATATGTGTGCAAAAAATCTTTCAGCTACTGTGAAGAGTTTCAGCTAGTTCTTAAACAGACTGAAATGAATACTGATATCTCTTTATGACACGAAAGGCAAACGGTACCATCAGGGAGGAGACTGATCTGCAGGATAGGTATTACTACTGCTGCCAGGTCAGATGAAGTAAGTCACAGAGTGCTACATTATCAAGGCAAAGATCCACATAGAGTGATACCTTTGACTATTTAAAGATTACAAGAGGAATTTTTTAAATTATAGACTACTTTTTACACATACGTACAGGACAGAGATATGTTTGCTGTGTCCACAAGGGCCACCAAAATCATCACAAATGGGAACTGCCTTTCAGTGGCCTCAAGTAAGACTTACTGCTCTTGTTTTAGCCACATTAGATTTACATTGCCTGGAAAAATCTCCACTTTGCTTCAGGGATTAATCAAGGCTTTCACTGGGTGTGTTGTGAAAGCTATAGACAGACATTCATAGATTAACACTCACAACTCTTCATGACTTTGATGCACCCATGACTTTTACAAGAGCTTCCCCGTGAGGTTTTGAATGTGGTTTGAGCCTCTATAAAACTAAAAATAGATGGCTGGGAAATGTTGGAACAGATATTTTGAACAAATGATTCCTAAATGTGGTGATCCTGACACTCTTTAGAAGTCTCCATTGGTTTCTAATTTAAATTTGTCCAACTTCAGGACCACAATAAGCTAACATGCTGAACTATGATTGTGATAATTGTAAAAGTTGTACCTGCCAAAGCTAAGCATCATGGTGTCGCAAATTATAGCATCCAGGCATCAGCATTAGCTTACAGCAACACAGTTGCGCAGTTATTTACAAATTATTATTATTATCTATTTTGTTTATTTACTAACACCTGGTGCTATAATGCTGATAAGGTGCAGACTGGTAGCCACACCCTTATTAAGTTGTTCTGCCCATCTCTGCAAACTGTTTATCTGATGAAGGTCTAAGACCGAAACGTAGCCATTAAATATTTTTGCAAGTTGGACAGTTTGCAGGATTTTTTTGTATTTTTAGGAGCTTCTCACTCCTCTTCTATGCACCTGTCCCTTTAAGTAGATGAGCAAAGCCATTTCTTCACTTCTCACCTGCAGCCTGTTGCACCAGCTGTGCGTAAGTTTTGTCCTAAACCATACGTTGAAACTAGTTAGTTTGTAACTTAAGTTGTGTCATTGTTTGGTTTCACCACAGAGACGTAAGGTTCTTCTTAACTAGTAGACCGTAACGTCCAAACTAACCAAAACATTGTCGCAGATATGACGTATACACTTCCAGCAGCCAATCAGAGGAAAGCACCAATTTTGATGCATTATTATCTTTCATGCCTAATCATCTCAGAACTGACCAACAGCTGAAACAAACTAAAGTAAAGTGATAACTACAGCCTAAAGCCTTAATCTACGGTGTGTATAATAAAAGTGACATCGAGTGGTAAAATTATCAACTACAACATGTGTAAATACTCAGAAGGGCAAATCTTGGTCATCATATTTTTCCAAAGGGTGTAATTTCTCGCGGATATTGCGTTGCCGACATAATATAGCTGGCAGAACCCTCTGTATCTCCTCATCCTCCAAATCATCCCACCTTTCAAAACAACGCGCCATGGCAGCCGATATACTCTACGGAGGACTTTACACCTACTGGGAGCTAAGTGTAAGAATTATCGTTGTAACTTAGGCTGACGCTGGAACTATCACAAAACGTTAGTAGAGTGTAAACTCCATCCTAAATGAGAAATTGCGTTCAAACTAGGCTACGTTTGGACTTACACCCAGTTGCTGCAACAGGCTGCTGTACTGTTACCTACCAGCTCCCTTTGAACTCCTGCAAAAAGTCAGGTAGAGCTGAAGTGAGAAATAGGCAGCAGGTAAAAGTCAGGATAATGTACCTTGAGCAAACAGGCGTTGTTATGATGTTTACGCCACGGGATCTTTGTGTACAGAATAAGCAGCCTCATTCGCTTTCTTCATATAGCTTTGATAAAGACGCAAAATTCTGTTAGCAAAGTGTTGGAGTCTGTTTTGCCTGTCATCTTGGATATCATGTTAACAGCGTCTTGAGACCCCCTTCTCCCTGTCTGACAGGAAAAACTTCACACTGTGAGAATAAGTAATTTAAAAAAATCTGGGGTAGACTGTCCTGAAGTTTTCCTTAAAAAATCAGGAAAGAAAAGGGCTTCAGTCTTATTTCTAACTTTTACATCATCTTCTTACATCACCAATCCAGCTCGATCAGCAAAGAGCAGGGGTCAAACTGCCTTTTAGCTCCACTGATCTACTACTCACAGAAATAAAAGCAATATTCCTCACACCAGGTCTGCCAGGTACAAAATGCACTCAAAACCTGAGCCATCACATCGAACATATTAACCTGCGCCACAGAGCTAATTGCATCGCCCTTTTCACCTATGTGCTCAGCCATCAAGTTGAGATGGAAAGAGAGGCAAAAGACAGAGAAAGTAACGAGACGGGGGCAGAGAAAACAGCCCACTCTTCTGTCCACACACATGAGAACTTATTTTGAGCAGTAGCAGCTGCTGAGACGATTCTGTTGTCACACAATGACACCATAATTACAGAGCTGGGACCGCAGGAAGACAGCCACTGCCCACTTAGCCTCCACAGCAGGGAGAATCAGCAAGAAGGTGCAATTATACAACTCCTGAATATAACCATCTTTGTCTTTGCATCCAATCTCCTCCAAAACTGCCAGATAACAGACATTTTTCTCTTGTGCCCTAAAGATAGCAGATACGTCCTCACATATGTGCAGCCAAGAAGGATGAAGTAATCCTTTTTCCCTGCTGGAGGCGGGTAAATATGTTATGGCATTAAGATTTAATCACCAGTGTATAGACAAGCTAAAGCCTTCTGAGCATCAGTAAGAGAAATATTTCTCTAGTTGTCGATTCTCTGCTCAAAGGTACAAGCCCTAACAACATATAAAGCTTTATTTTCTGTTGACAAA
The DNA here is from genome assembly GCF_009762535.1 of Notolabrus celidotus. Lineage (NCBI taxonomy): Eukaryota > Metazoa > Chordata > Actinopteri > Labriformes > Labridae > Notolabrus > Notolabrus celidotus. The sequence goes on from NC_048284.1 coordinate 18,195,804, forward strand.
TGATAACATCCCCACATATTTTATTGGTGCACCCCCTGTGATTATTGTTTGGCATGGTGCATGAATGGTTGATGTACGCCAGCCCCAGGCGGTCATTATCCCCAACACATTCATCTCACCAAGAGCATTGATTTGCAATTAGTCCAAGGGTTATGTTACACTCTCAGGTCTCTCCTTTACAACCAGGTACGGTATCTTTTGTGTGCCTTGCTCAGCTATTGTTGTCGAGTCCTACTGTGTCGCCTCGGGGCTCTAAGTCAGCGTGGATAAAGTATTCAGCTAGTGTGGTGTTGTCGGCTGATCCTGTGAATTGCCGTGTGTATAAGTATGCAGGCGGAGTGTCGGTATGTCTCCCCTCGGACTCGCGCTCCTCCCCTTTCTGTGAGGAACGCAGGCGGTTTTATCAAACCCTGACTGGGAAGACAGATGGCTTTGAATAGGGAAGCCTAATGTAAAAGTGTGTGGAGTATGGCGGAGCGGGAGATAAGAAGCAGCCAGCCATTTCTCTCTGGCTGTGTCGGGGTACAGGGCCCTAAATCACCTGTTATCTCCTGCAGCCTCAGCCAGACGCTAATGGTCATCACAGCGAGCTGAACCCCGCAGGCAGCAGCAGGAGGGGGGTTGGTGAGGCGGGGCAGGGATTGAAGCCGACATCCACCGCTGCAACAGCAGGCGTCATGTAGAGGGAGAGACAATATTTCAGTAGAAACATTAGTCTTCGTGCTATACAGTACAGCAGACGTCCCATTGACTTAAAGCCCATTAAGTTACTGTAAAGAGCGACATCACCTTTCAGGTAGAATTATAGTAAAGACTTTATTTAAAGGAAGACCCTTAACGGAGGTCTTATTTTCTAAGTTTCCCATCTTTTACTCACTACAGGTAATTCTGATATCCAGAGGGAGCAAAAGTACAAACATTTTTTTATCAAGAAGTCAGATAAATTGTTTCATAAAAAACATTCTGGTAAAAGTAGATGTGTTAATTAATCTTCTTTACTTAAATAAATAGGAAAAGGTACTGCCGCTGAAGTAGTATAAAAAGACGTGTACACTGTGTGTAAAGCTAACTGACCCTCACTTCACTGGGAGCAAATTCAATAATTTCAACTTCAGATTAAATTGGAAAAAAAGTGCATAAAAAACACGACCTATGCAACGATGTGCTTAACTGGTTTTACAGGGAAATGCTTTGCTCTGAATCTCCATCATCCGTCATCAGCAGTGTTAACTAGAACACCTTCATCCATGACATAACAAGTGGTCCCTGAGGATCACTCACATCACAATTACCAAACACCTCTTCCCTGAGTTAAATTACTATCTGGTCTATGTCGTCAGTGACTCTGTGTTACATCTTGGAATGAGATTCGCACCACTGAATGCACAGAGATGATGACTTTTATGTATTGTTGTTCATCCTTTTGGGTTGAATACTGACTTGATGTTGGAGAACAAAAAATTTAATCTAAAAAAATCTCATTTTGATTAGTCAGACCACAGGACAGTTTTCCACTTCACCTCAGTCCATCTTAAATAGGCTTGGGCTCAGAAAGAGGATCATGTACATGGTTTTAGATGGTTAACTTTTGGCCCTCTTGCCTTGAACAGAGTCCCCCTGCACAGGGCTCATGAAAAATATGTCATTGCCACCAACACCAAAAATTACATCACTGGAATGAAAATCCCTAAAACCCTGAACAACGCCTACTTCAAGAGGAAGAAGCTGAGGATGCCCTGTCACCAGGAGGGAGAGATCTTTAAAACAGAGATAGAGAAGAGAATTTGAGCCAATGCAGTGATTTCCACTACAGAGTCATGTCTGTTTTAAAGCAGTGCTGCCTGAGGGCCTCAACATCACCACAATTCAGCTATGTCTTTTATGGCCTTGTCCTTTCTGCACAGAGATTTCATGAGCTGCGGTCAATATTTTTATAATGTTGTGTATTCATAGTTATCCGCCATGTGACCAGTTCTGAGAAGAGCGTCGTAACACGTAAAAATGTTATTTATCACCTGGCAAAGATAGAAAACGGAAGGCACGAAGATAAACTTTTAGCTTTGGGCATTTCAGACCCCTTAAACAGCATCTGCTACACTATCGCTTAAAACAGCAAGGAGCCTTCACCTTTACATGCTGCCCGGATTAAAGCCTATAAAAGTATGGATAGCGGCATGTATTTTTGATCCAGCTGGGTCAATAATGCTGCAGTCTGAGAGGAGAAGGGTGAGAAATTCTTCCTCATCTAGGCCAGGGGTTCCCAAACTTTTCATCCCGCGACCCCCAAAATATAGGTGCCAAAGACTCGTGACCCCTACTGTCCCTCAAAGTAATTTAGTGGGGCTTAATTTAGCTGGTCTGCAGAAAATTTGCCTACCTACATGAGCGGGTGGCTGTGTTTCCTGTGCCTTTATTAATTAACCTACTGCTACTGATGCTTTTGATAATAAACTGATCACTAACCCTAAACTTAGGAGTCATCTGGCATCAAAGAACGGCAGAAAACTCATTACATTTTCTATTAACAAGGTTTTATTTCAAGGTTAGCTTCTATTTTTGTTGATAATATTGACTATAATGGGTCAAATGTACTATTTTTAGACAACTGACCAAAAACGCGTTCAGCAGGGGCCCCATACTGAGCTACTTTTTTGACAGAACTGGAACAGCCGATGTCTGTCCCTGTCCACAATCGGTGTTGTAATTAAAAAATATTCACACACACAAATCTATTTTCAATTTAAAGCAATCTCCCGTTGTCGTTCAGTTAATAATCCCCAGAAATCCATATACACACTAACACACCTGAAAACGCATATGGCATGACCATTCAAAATTATTTATCTTATGTTTAAAGATGGGCCCATGAAATGCTTTAAACTAAGGCGTGCAAATCACAACCATGCTCAATGTATACCCACGTAAAGGTACACTGCTAAATAATTCAAAAATTTACAAACAAATCAATGATAATCTCTTTGGAGGCTACAAATGGACTGCACATTATTTCTACATCCTACAACTGTATAGCCAAAGTTCCATTAACTACATTATTCGGCCATGATTATTATTGAAACCTAAGTTACGACTGTGGTTGTATTGTGTTTTCAGGTGCCTATCAGGTATGTTAACAATGAACCAAGTATCAGGGATATGATAAGGTTAATAATAACCCTAAACCTAATCCTAACCCTAACCCTAATCATAACCCTAACCCTAATCATAACCCTAACCCTAATCATAACCCTAACCCTAACCGTAACCCTAACCCCAACCCTAACCCTAATCATAACCCTTACCCTAACTCTAACCCTGACCCTAATCATAACCCTTACCCTAATCATAACCCTAACCATAACCCGAATCATTACTGTAGCCCTAACCCTCATATACGTAACCCTAATCATAACCCTAACCCTAATCATAACTGTGACCCTAACCCTAACCCTAAAACTAATCATATCCCTAGAAATGTCTTGGGTGGGAATGAGATTATTCAAGTGTGAGACTTGACCCTGATGATTAGGGTTAGGGTTATGGTTATGATCAGGGTTATGATTAGGGTCATGATTAGGGTTAGGGTTGTGATTATGGTTAGGGTTATGATTAGGGTTAGGTTTATGATAAGGGTTACGGTTACAGTTATGATTCGGGTTAGGGTTGTGATGAGGGTTAGGGTTATGATTAGGGTTAGGGTAAAGGTTGTGATTAGGATTACGGTTAGGGTTAGGGTTGTGATAAGGGTCAGGGTTATGATAAGGGTTAGGGTTGTGATTAGGGTTCTGTTTTGGGTTAGGGTTGTGATAAGGGTTAAGGTTATGATTACGGTTAGGGTTAGGGTTTTGATTAGGGATAGGGTTATGGTTATGATCAGGGTTCTGATTAGTGTTTGGGTTATGATTAAGGTTAGGGTTATGATTAGGGTTAGGGTAAGGGTTATGATTAGGGTTAGGGTTTTTTTTTAATTGATAAGTAGGGGAGAAAATATATCAGCTGTTTTACAGCTGTGAATTTGATCATCAGAAGGTCCCCTTGCGGATGCTACGCCCCCCTTTGAGCTCCTTTGAAGCAATATTTAAGCTTTTAGGGCCTGTATCACAAGCCTACGTTTGATTTTTTCTTTTTTCTTTTTTTTTACAGGGACAGCAACAATTTAAAAAGTCCTACAACTCTGCTTTGTGCAGAAATCTCAACCTAATGCACTCAACACATACTGGTCTTTGAATTTCCCGTAGCCTCAGGGGATTATTACCATTAATGTTTAGTTTTAACATTAAATAAAGAGGTTGACATACGAGGTTGTTAATCCACACAGGCCAAGTACCAGACCATGGATCATATGCTTCATTGCCTCTAGGAGACAATATGATTATGCATGAAGAGCTGAATACTAATTACATGTCTCTGTGCGCTATTAAAGGCAATACATTTCTTTCTTTTTTTTTATATAATTAACTTGAACTCTGTGCTGTATGACTGTGGCACATTGTCTCTAACAACAACATCCTGATATTTAACTACAGTAGGTCGTCAGCAAGCTAACCAGTGTGTCACTGCTGCTTTTCAGGAGAGGAAATCTATTCAAAGAAACTACCTGATGTTGCTGAGAGGTGTACCAGTTTCTTTTGTTTTCTAATTAATAAGGATAAAAAGACTTCTATTCTTTTATTTTGATTTCAAAGATCTTTCATCCGTCACCCATTCAGATGATCTCTTTTAAAAGGTTGAGTGACAAAATGCAACAAAAAGAATCCACACATGAATTTAAAATACATGATGGGTGAAGGTAAGTGATCCCAAAACCCAAAAGAAGAGAGACAAGATTTATTCATCATGTCAAAATGTCATAGTTTATCTGCTCTATCTGACTGCAGTTAAGATGCTGCTCTTTTACAGGATCTTAACTGAAGAACAAAGTAACAAATACAAAAACGTATCAGCTGTACTTAAGATTGATTTTCAGCTATCTCTCGTTAGCTTAAATACATCTGTTTCTCTGACAACTTTTACTTTTACATGTTATACCAAGAATGAATTAATTATTAATGAATTAACAGAGATGACAGTGGACTTCAGGAGAAGCCCCCCTTCACCCTCCCCCCATTCTGAACAGCACTGTGTCTACTGTGGACTCTTTTAGGTTCCTGGGATCCACAATCTCCCGGGATCACAAAGACACAATCAGAAAGAAGGCCCAGCAGAGGATGTACTTCCTGCGTCAGCTCAGGAAGTTCAACCTGCCCCAGGAGCTGCTGATCATGTTCTACACCTCCATCATCCAGTCTGTTCTGTGCACCTCCATCACTGTCTGGTTTGGATCTGCAACCAAACTAGACAAACACAGACTGCAACGGACTGTAAGGACTGCAGAAAAAATCATCGGTGTTGACCTGCCCCCTATCCAGGACTTGTACCGGTCCCGGGCCAGGAAACAGGCAGGTAGCATCACCGCTGACCCCTCACACCCTGGACACAAATTCTTCAAACTCCTCCCCTCTGGCAGACGCTACAGATCACTGTGCGCCAAAACAACCCGCCATAAGATCAGTTTCTTCCCCCAGGCTGTCACTCTGATGAACACTAAACCATAACAGTGTCATACCTGTTGGATCAATACTCTCTGTAAATAAACATATAAATATACAATGTATATTTTTTATTATTTAACTATCACCTACTATACTCTTTTAATGTAAAACTACCTCTGCACTACTCACCACTGCACTATTATCATATTATTTTTAGCCTGTACATATAAGTCATGCCTATTTGTTGTTCTTTTTGTGTTTATAGTTGATGTTATTATTACATTTATATTTTTATTGTATGCCTTATTCTCATTCCTCTGTACAAAGAGAGCACAGTTTACCAAAGTCAAATTCCTTGTGTGTTCAAGCATACCTGGCCAATAAAGCTGATTCTGATTCTGATTCTTCTGATTCCCAAAAAGTTTGGACACAGCTTAAAATGATTACAAAACACATTTTGATGGTTTGCAAGTTTTATGTATATATAATTGAAAATGGTGCAAAGAATCTTGAAACTATGAAAATTAGACCTTTATTTCTTTAACCAGCCACATTCATCCCTTTGAAATCAATCATAAGCGATCACAATATTAAACTCACTTCATTCAGTACCTGGTATTTTCATGCACTATTATGACATCATTGTCACAGTGCTAATAATACACTTGGTGTTCATCAGGCTGGAAATACAAAGTGCTTTGTCTGTTTTACAACAAAGGGAGCTTACAGAGAGCGGAGAGACTGCAGCTCTATTATCTGTGTGACATCACGGAGCGCTCAGACCAGCTGTGTTCTTCAGGAAAACTGTCAGCAACTCTAAAGATCTGATGAAAATGTCATCACGTGTTTTCTGATGATATTTCTGACAAGAGTGAGTGTGTTTACAGATATAATGAACCTGTTCTAACCTTTTGTCAGGTGCTTTTGTGCTGGCAGAATGTTCACAGAACTGCTTGCTCTAGCTGCACGTACAAATGACAAGGGGAACATGTAATTCATGTATTGATTCTCATCATGTTTCTGTTTGAGTGATAGGGCATATGGCATGGCAGGGTATGTAACCTAAGGCTAAAAATTATTCTGTCTTCCTCCTCCTATTTCAAGCAGTCTGATAATGAAATAATCCTCATAAACTTCATGTCCAAATTCACAGCAAGGGTCCAACAGTGAAAAACTATCTCATTCGCTTCTAATTAGAGAAGACCTCCAACTCCAAAAAGAGAGCGCAGTGGTTTAGGGGTTTAGAAAACTGTATGAAGCACGTATCTATATTGAATTCATAGAGACAGTGGATGTGTTTGCACAGTGCTTTGGTAGAGCCTGAGACAGTTTCTGTTTCCTGTATCTGTGTCTCGGCAGCACTCTATTAGAAACCCTGATTTACTGGATACACAGCAGAGATCACAGTAAAGTAGAGTATGTGTGCCAAACAAATCACCCTTTGTTCCTCTGAGTGATGATGTACTCAGCGGCCCCTCTCGGTGCCAAGAATCAGGCGTATAGAATCAGGTTTACAGTGAGGCAGGTGAACAGGCAGGGTTAAAAACACAGAGCCTATAGGAGCTAAATGAAGGCAGATTGCTTTAAGTTGATTCAAGGTAAGGAGGAGAAAGATTGACAGACTGAAAATCTTCTGTGCCTTGTGAAAAGCTGACAGCTTCTCGTTTGAGAGCTTCTCCTCAGCTTTGATGTGGGCCAGGTACCGTAGGGCAGACTTCACTTGCTACTGCTGCACCAACAGAGTGCTGATTGGAACTGGCCAGGACTACAATAATCATTTCCATTTCCTCTCCCTTTTTTTCATGAGTCAGTCAGAATTAATTCAGCTGCCCTTTACAAGATTAGAAATCCACGAGGCGATGGCGTTCCCACTTATCTCCATATGATATGAATTCCATCAGAGTTACACCGCCACAATGAAATCTTGGTCCGTGTTCTCAGATCATTAAAGGACCAGTTCAGAAGTTTTCAGGTTTGTCTTGGAGCGTCCATCTATTTCCATTAATTTCCCTGCTCAAATCAAAGGTTGGGCTGTGATGGCAGCCTAACTTCTAAAAAGTCCAGCTTTTCAGGTGTCCAACATTTTGCAGCCTCACATTGTGGATCCTGAGAAGCTAAAAAAACAAGATGAGACACGCAATCTAGTGTTCTCCATCTTCCCTACAGACGCAAACAACCTCAACTTTTTGCTTCTTGTGGTCAATACAGAAAAGCCATGGCTGTGAGTAAGTGCTGAAACATAGATTGAGCTTCGCCATTTAACATCCTCACCATAACTATTAAGTACGCCTGCATTACTACCAGGGTTCTTACATCCATTTTGAAGTAAAATTTGATGCTTTTTAGGATCTTTAAAGACCCCCATTTATATAGTTTGCTAGGTTTGGTACATTTTCCTTTTAGTCTCTGAGGATTTCTCATTGTTAAGCCCTTTTTGAATGTGGAACTCTAACCTCTAACCCATACCCTAACCCAACCATCAAACAATCTGCATCAGGGCTTAGCCAGGCCACTTTCTCTGTTCCTATTGTTAAAGCTCAACAAAAATCCGGTTCATGATTGAACTATCGATTGACAGAGAGGTCATGACACTGAGATTCAGCTCTTTTGTACCTTACTGGGCATTTCAGATAATAATCAATCAAGTGTTACACATATAGGGAAGGCTCTTTTACCTTCGTAATTAAACTAATAATAATAAGTTAGAGAACATTTCCAACATTACAATGTTCAAGTAGTGTGAATAAAACAAACACTGCACTCTCACCATTTCTTCCTTAGTGAGTAGTGAGCTTTAGCTTTAAAACTGAGCTTGAATGGTTCCCTCACTTGGGTCAGGGAAAGGACCTCAATTTTGGACTAAAATACAAGAAACTTAACAGAAACACTCTTAGCAAGTTGTTGGGCAGTGAATGACTGTGATTGGATCGGCCATGTTGGGCTCTCAGTTCATTTAAGCGACATCTGGGACTAGAACGCAGTCCACCAATTAGTGACCTTGACATTATGTGGTCAAACAACTTCAACTGCCTCTGTACAAGAGGTGTGATGTCAGTTTCACAGCTCATGCCCATGCCCTGTCTCCACCAGCTCAATATGTCAGCACCCATTGAGGCAGTGTTTCAGCTTCACATGCCACAGTGGGAGAAGATAAAGGCACGGTGTCTATGTTGATCAGTCAGTTGTTTAACCCTCCTGTTATGTTGCGGGTCAAATTGACCCTTTTTAAAATTTGATATGCCTTCCAAACCAGCTAAATGCAGCATAAAGATCTGGGCAGCATGTGACAGTAGAGGTGATTCGTGTTAATTTATCAACATCACAAAAAAAAAATTATCATCATAAAAATAAATTTCAAAATGTAAAATAAAATTAACTAAAATCTATGTCAGGTAAAATTATTGTATTCATATTTAGGGATTTCCGATGTATATAAAAAAAGTTTTAACATTCATTTTAATGAAAAACAAGTGAGTTATCCTCATTGAACCATGATCTGTGAGAATTAAAGAACACCAATGGGCATTGATTTAAATGGTTAGTAATGGAGTTAAAAATTGGATTTAAAAAATCTGATTGGGAATTTTTGGGGTTCTGACACTTTTGGATAATCGAATATGCACCGGGTCAAATTGACCCAGGAACATTACTGCTGTTCCAGAGAAACGAACATAACAGGAGGGTTAATGACAGCCTTATAGAGCTGCTAGCATGACTGCGACCCCCTTTGATCATTAATACTACAACTCATATTGGACAGATTTTCGAAAAACCCACTTTTGGGTCCCAACCAACCAGATGAGAACCATGGCTCTAAAGTAAAGCTGTGGAAAAAATGTATCCCATGATACCAAATGAAACACACTTACCTGTCAAGGCTTAGTGTGAAGTCAGAGGTCCTTTAATGGCCTTCCTGTACCATCAATTACTTCAACGACAATTACAGCACAAACACAGAGAGAGAAACCTGAATGCTCCCTTTCAAGAGCGGCGTCCAATTAACAGAATAATTAACTGAACTAACGTCTCTCTTAAGCGACTGTTACAGGCCACTGTGACAGCTAGGAGTAGTATTTTAATTAAAGTGCCCTCCAGTTAGCATGTGCGTTTATAAAGCCCATGAGGGACTCCTTCCCAGTGAAAAGAGATGTTCAATGAGCTGCTGAATGCTGCATGTGCATTGTGAACGCTTTGTCAACGTGGGCTAAATTGGTTGCGGATTTGTTGTCAGGCAAGGAGGGAGAAAAAAAAGCAATAAAACTATTACTCTCCTGAAAAGCTCATCTCCGCCACCATTGCCGCAGCTTTCCTTATGGGTGTCCAATGAAGCATGCAGATCATCGCTGAAATTAAAGAGGAATCTGTAATGAAACTCCCAGAGCCCCCTCAGTAAGGAAGTAACTAGACGGTCCATAAATAAGACACAAAGAATGAGATCATAAATGATTTAGACGTGCGAGGGAGCAGGAAACTAGAGCTGGAAGTCTGCCGGTGCTTTAATGGTGTACCTGTGTTTGGTTCCATGGGGAGAAATGGTTGGTATTTAGGGCAGAAATGTCATGTAGCTGTCATGAGGAATATTTAAATGAAGGGCGCTGATGTCTCTGTTAAAGTACTGATCGTGTGCTTGAGTTTGAAATGTAAATCAAAGACGGATTCAAGTGTTTTTGATGTGAAATGGCTTAAAAATGGATTCGTACTCTTACTGAATGATTTATAAAACAAACTACTGGTTGCTCTAATCCTGGGATGCCAAAATGATACCAATTTAAGAAGCAGGGTACTCCTTTTTATGAAGATATCAAAAGATGAACTTCAGGCGATGACTTTTCCTCTTTAAAAATAGATGGATACCCTTCTGGAAATGAGCTCTTCAAATATGAAAAAAAGCCTTGATTCTCAGTTTGCAGTGTGTGTGATGGAGTTTGAAGCATGCGCAGCCTGATTGAACGAGCAGGTGTCACCCGTTCAGAGAAGAAGGAGCAGATGGCGAACAGAATCAGACCAGACCAGAAAGGGGGGGAAAAAAATGCTGTGTTGGTTTCTCAAGTTTATTCGATCTGTGGTTATCAAAGACAATGCCCGAGAACATAAGTTATGAAAAAAGCCTTCATGATGGGGGGAGTTTGACATGACATAGCAGTATCATTTGAAAACAGAGGCATATTCTTCCTTGTTTATTTTAAAACAGCAATGTTAAAAGTAAAAAACAAATCAAAACAGATGGACAGAAGGGACAGCATAGGTGCCAAAAATAGGATATTTTCTCAGTGGAGTGCTTCTTTTTTTGGTGGACGGCTCCTGTGTCTGCGTGTGTGCGTGCACCATGAGTTCACTGTTCTCCACATAATCTTACCATTGTTCACTAGAGGTCATCAGCGGAGTGACTGGAGTTCACCATTGTTCCAAGTGCTAGGAGGGAGGGAGAGGGAGTCAGTCCCCCCTCTGTCACTGCCAGTCTCCCCCCTGTCGGCCGCCGGCCACACAAACACTTTTCAGTGAGGAGGAGAAGAAGCAGGAGGAATAAGAAAACACACACACTGCTCATCAGTTAAACCAGGCACCAGGTCGTGACATGGCCCCTTAGACTTGAACACAGGCACACTTTATCCCTCACATACATCCATCCACACTCACACTCACACACACGCACACGCACACACACTGTACAGTATACAATGCACAAGCCCCATACACACAAATTAAGACTGTTTAAAAACACTTGGTAAAAAGCACAATATGGTTTTAAAAAATTAATTGCACATGTAGACGAGATGGAGGAAGCACAGTGAGTGGAAGGAGGAGCAGCAGGAGGAGGTGTATGTGGAGGGAGGGGGATGGGGGGGGGGGGGCAGCTGTGAGCATGGCAAGAAGAGGATACAGTACATTCAGTAAACAAAAAAAAAACAGGAGAAGAAGAAAAAAATAAAGGCAAGAATAAGAATCAAAAAACCACCGAAAGGAATTAAATAAAATCAAACACTTTTTCCAGTTTGTCATTTTTTTCTCAGTCACTGATTTTGAAGCTAACTCTGGGGTGTGCCAGTCTTACAGTAGTCCCAGTCCCCGTGTCCCGGGAGAGAGAGAGAGAGAGAGAGAGCAAGCTCGGTCAGTTGTGTGGATTTTAATTGTTTTCTTGCTTTTTTTTTAAAATCAATGTTCACGTCTACATCTCTACAGACCCGACGTCAGAGCGCCAGGCGGGGGAGTAGTGGTAGGGTGCAAGTTTGCCATGACCTGACATATGCACAGGCATTTACACAAGTGCACACACACATGTTCTCTCACACAAACGACACACGCACACGCTCTCACATAAACACACAGTGCATTCTCTTTCCCACCACCCCTGGGTACAGGCTTTTTCTTTTCTCTTCAGCTTAGCGCACTAAGTACACCGCTCTCTTCTGTACAAAAAAAGCAGCCTCCTTCCCTGGAACCGGAGTCTGCGTGTTTCTCCTCTTCTTACATTTTTTTCATGTCTTCTATTTACTTCCTCTGAGAGTTGAGCAGTTTGTCCGCCTCTGGGTACATCGGGTACTTCACCGTCTCGATTTTCTCTCTGACCTTGTAGGAGGGGTAGAGGCCGGTGCGGCCCAGCTTGCGGTTGATGCCTTTGGAGTATCCGTCCCAGTGGTTGCCGGCCACGCCGATGACATCACCGGGCTCCAGGGGGATGTCCTCACTGTTGCGCGGCTGGTGTGGGTAGATGGCGATCTGGTTGTGGGCGTTTTGACCTCCGAAGTAGTAGATGTCGTCTAGAGAGTAGAAGAAGGAGGAGGCGTCTGGATGCAGCATCTGCATTAGCTCATAAGCTACACGGCACACCTGAGAGAGAAACAGAGACAGGGATTATTTTCATGGTTTGTTCTATAATTGTACATAATAATAACAAGAAATACATTTATATATCACTTTTAGCAGCTTACTCAGAGGGAGATATATAAATATGCAGAAATGACAACTCAAACAATAGGATGACAAAGACAGAAAGCCTTGTTTTTTTTATTTTACAGAGTAAAACAAGCTTAAATAAAAAAGAAAGATGGATGAAACCTCAGATGGTAAAAAATAGATAGAAAATGGAAATATAAATTAATTGAGCTAAAAAAAACGTGCATGTATTTGTCCTGATAACTCCGCTGTAAAGAGATCCTTCTATTAGAGGGACAAAAGAACTCCTCACTGACAGACAAATGCATTTCATTCCACTTCTGCTAAAACAAGAATAAAATGGGTTCCAAGACACTCACTCCACTCGGGTCCTTGAAGTGGATTAATAAACTCGGCGTGTGAGTGGGAATTATGAAGCTCACGCATGATTTTTAATGTTGGCAGGAAGCCCGTCCACTCCATGTTAAAGATGATCAAAATAATGGATGATGAATGGCATTGTAATGCGGTAGCTATAGTAAATGAGCTCATTGTTTCTCTGCTTTGTAACTTGTGAGCGATCATGAGACAATGAGTTTGTTGAAAATCACATGATTGTGATTGTTAAAGTGCTTCTCTCACTGTTCAACCTGATTGTGTCTTTTATAGCTCTGTTCATCATTTACAGTGTTATCTAAGTATTTTGTGTTAATCAGTGATCATGGCTTATTTGCAATTCTTAACCTGCAGTGCAGGTGTAAGATTTGAGGGTTATCACTGCTGGCTTATAATTATTATTATTTAAATAACAGACCTTTATTTTATATATTCCCGGAGCTTACAGAAACATCTGCTGGCCTTTTTCAGGGGCTTGAGTTTTACTGCAATCAGGTGACCTAAGCATGAAAGCCCAGTCACTTGACAACATGTGGTCACACTTAGGTCATATGACAACAAATAATGGACAGTGAAATGTGTCACTCAGTGAGAATATCTGCTGTGGAATAAAACAAAAAAAGGGGGTTTTCTTCATTGTGCTGAAAACTGTCTCAGCTGGCAACTTCCCCCCTCACTGATGTTCCATTAAAATTGACATTAAAGACACAGTAAGTGAAGTGGCTGATGATCTTGTTTTAATTTATAGATCATATAGTGGCATGTTTGTAACTTTCATAACCAGTTACAAACATCACCCAAAGTTCTGATGTGAGAGTCAGGGCATCACACGCACTTTTAATATTTTAATTTCTATCTAATAAGTGGGCTGTGTCTTATTCACCGGTGCGACTAATATTATTTAATTGCGCGATGGTGTTTCACCAAGAAGATACTAGCTAAAGCCTTGCCACAAAGCAGCAACCTAGAACTGAAGCCGATGTGGAAGTGCTAAAAACTGTAGTTCCTCGAGTGTCCACTAGAGGCTAGCTCTGGAAGTTACACAACCACATACACACCCATTCAAAAAACACAATCTTTACAGCAAAAATAAACATGTTTACAGCCTGGTACAAAAAACACTTTTGGTCTGTATGGCTGATTTCTCTATCGGCTAACACTGTGCAGGGGGTTAATTCATTTTTAAGTCAGTAGTTTAGAAGATATTAAGATTACTAGATATGCATAATAAGAGGCACAGCTGACTTGACTGACAGGTGGGCACACCATAGCTGTTAGCGAAAAGGCTCAAAGCCCGCTTCAACTCCATCTCTTTGCCTCAAGCTTCATCGACAGAAGTTAGGTTGAGTCAGCATTTCCAATATGGCAACCACGGACGATGTGCTTCAAGACTCTGCTTCAGAAACAAATGGGTGACATCACGGAGACTACGTCCTTTTATTATACAGTCTTCGTTTGACGCTGACATGTGCTGCCATCATCCAACTGCAGAAGACCTGACATGATTGAAAATACCCATTTATTGTCTACTTCAATGAATAGGGACTGATGGCAACGCAGACTAAGCAGGCGGTATCATTTTTTGACAGCTTTTCTCTCTCATTATGTCACGATCATGCATTTATAGAAAACTTAGGCACACCACGAAGTAAATCAATCATGTTGATTGTTGGTTTGATTGACAAGTCTTCTCAAATTAAGATAAGTGCCTAGCAGAGGTGGGTGGTGCAACTGCAGTCATGAGCAGTAGGTTTGCACATTACACCTGTCAAAGTGAGTGTAGGCTGAGCTACCGCATCGATAGTTAGGATGATTGTAAACTCCACATGGCACAAACAGATGGTATGAGAAAGAACTTCACAGCTGCACAGAAGCTGTATGTTATGGACTTTGCTGAATGCAATTGAAGTTGTAATGTAGCTTCAACTCGTGAAACATATGCTCTGATTTTACATTAGTTGCATGTCAATGAGGTCTTCAGGGAATCACTGCATACCAGTGAGGATCACTATTTGAAAAGACAGGGGTGCGTTTTTTAACAGGAATCAAAACATTAGCAGTTTTACTCCACTTCCATGGCCCCCCGTCTCCCTGATGGTTAACATTTAAATCCAATTGAGCTTCATGTCAGTGTGCACTGCTTTCATCCCTGCATCAAACCCATCCCAAACTGCAGGTTTATCCCACACACTTAAAAAAACAGCACTTCAGCTGGCCTCTAAATGTGGCTGGAGGAGTGAGGAACTGACCTGCGAGGAGAAGGTGCACACCAGGAAGTCAGTCTGAGACAGGAAGTGGATGTCAAGGATGACTCCTCTCAGCGAGTTCTCAGTGTAACGATTATGAAGGCCAGCTGACCATGAGATGGAGTTATCACTTATGAACTCGTAGTCTGGATACCTGGAGGAGAGATTGGCTTGAGTGAGATAAAATGTCGAGGCAAGAGAAGGTCAAGTGAAGATGTTAAAACACTTAAGAGGTCACTGACTTGGTCTTAGCTTCCTGCAGCAGCGAGGGATCGTCAGTTGCCAGGTAAACTCGTTTCTTGTCGACGTGGACGCGTCGGGCCAGAAGCTGGAACTGCTCCTCCACATGCAGCATGTACTCCTCGATGGGGTGGAAGGCCGCCTCCGTCCCCACTTTATCCGTCCTCCTCACGTGGACTCTGCAGTCACACAAATACAGACACAGACAAGGGGATGAGTCTTTTGTTGCACAACTGCATTTTATTTCAGCTTTTCGTTCGGTTTCTCATCATTTTTAATTACTGTTGTGCTGATTTTTGGACCTCTGCACTCCAAACTAGTCGTCAGCTTTAACACACTTATAATAGTGGCCCTCGTTCTTTCAGAACAAAACATCCAGCAGTGTGTTTGGACTGTATGAGCTTTTCCATCAGCGTAATAACAGTTGAAGTGCATTCTCCCTTTTCTTTATTTCTACTGCAATAACTGGAAAGTGCTGCAGCTCTTTGACAACCATTTATGGTGACCTTTTCCGCTCTAGATCCTCTACCTGCACAAAAGAAACCTTGAGCTGCATAATGTGCAGTGAAAGGTGCGGATATACTGCAAGTGGCCTCACAAAGCAGACTCAAATGGACCAAAAGTACAAGCCAAATTGTCTTTCTTACTAAGTTATTGGTCAACACAACCACAACACCCCTCTTCTTGCTGCAGTTGTTTTAGGATGCGGCAAAGCAGCGGTTTGCCTGTTAGGCAGCACTTTAGTGGCCTGCAATACAGTTTAATATAAAGCACCTATGCATTACATTGCTGTGTTTAGATAGCAGGACATCAATGAGGCTTGCAAAGTTAAACTGTCTTGCGTGGTAATGAGATTATTCAAGTGTGAGACTTTAAACTCCAAGAGGTCTGTGACAGCTGGGGAGCTGAGCTGCAAAATCCATCAGCAGGTTTTTAGTTGGTCACTACAAAAAACAAACAAATAAATCTGATATAGAAGTGATTAAACCACAGTAAGAATTGGATTCTAACCAAGCGTATTGCGAGGGATAACCTTCACTTAAAAAAGGTTAATATCCCTTTAACAATTTTAAAGTTGAAAGATTTGAGACCTTACATTTGTTCCATCAAGTGCTCTTCCATTGGGCTGCAAGAACTTCTTGTTTCACACCATTAAGAATGTTTGTGCATGTGTACAGTTCAATAAGCTGGAGATCTACTGGTAGACTTTAAAGTTAGGCTGGGAAATTGTACTTCTTGCAGTTTATCAATGATCTAGTCGTACCAAACGCCTCTTTCTCAGTGTCCAAGGTAAGCCTGCACGTCATCCTGAACTAACAATGTTAACAGTGAGCAGACAACGGCAAGCAGCCAAGATAAAGATGGTGAAGGAGATATTCACTCACCCTCTTAGGAATAAATCAGCTGAGTGGAAAAGACGGGTCATCGGAAGACACGTGACACGCCAAAAATGTCATTACAAGACGAAATCTACAGAAAACATGACAACCCGGACGAGCACCTGAAAAAACCTGTAGTATCAATCCCCAGGCTAATGCTAGCTTTACATTATGTGCTGCTGCCTGTTCACAACTGACCGACCTCTTTCCATTAAAGCTGAAGTGAACTCCAAATAAGCGATGAGTTAAACATCTGACATTCCACTTTTGTACAGAAGTCTTAAATAACTGGAAACCACCGAGCACAGCACATACAAACAGAACCTTGTTAATTCAAGGTGCTGAAACAGAAATGTGCACAGCTATGTTCATAGCTTAGGGGTAATCAGAGGCCATCAATGTTAAATGATCAAAAATCTTTGCTTTTCATCTGAAAGATGTATTTTTTCTTAAAGTTCAGTTCTATAAGTCATCGCAGACTTTATGATATTTGCAAATAGTTTACTATTGCTTACATTTTTTGATTGTATTATATGTCCCTGATGAATCGGATCAAATTGAATCAAGCCTAATCGAATCGTTTTAAATCCAATTAAATCAAATCACTTCAAGTTAAGTCATGGCAGAGTTTATGATATCGGCAAATAGTTTACTATTGTCTTAAGCATATGATCATGTTAAATGGGTAAATAATAACTTTAAACTAACTTAAGTCTCCTGATGAATCATATTGAATCAAATCGTTTTGAATTGAATCGAATCGAATGAAATGAAATGAAATGAAATGAAATGAAATCAAATCAAATCAAATCAAACCACTTCAAGTTATGTCATGGCAGACTTTATAATACCGGCAAATAGTTAACTATCGTTGGAAGAATGTATACAATGGTGTGCCGTGATGAAACAGGTGATTGAAACCCTTGTCGGACAGTGTTTTCAGATATCAAAGATATCTTTCTCTGGTTCATCCAAACTTTTTTTCTGGAATTAAAAGAAGAATGTGTGGACCCATAGAACATATTCTTATTCACAGGATCAACAGCTATTAAAACTATTGTGTTGTAGTCATAGACTGTAAAAAATATGGACGTAGTATCCGTGACTTCACCCATCTGTTCCTGAGAGCTGTTTTGAAG
This sequence comes from Notolabrus celidotus, assembly GCF_009762535.1. Lineage (NCBI taxonomy): Eukaryota > Metazoa > Chordata > Actinopteri > Labriformes > Labridae > Notolabrus > Notolabrus celidotus. Next base: position 18,213,605 of record NC_048284.1, read on the forward strand.
CAAATCGACGGCAGCAGCCATATTGGTAATGCGGAACTCAACTAGGCAGAGTGTGACGTAGTGTGAGTCTCTTAGCCAATGGCTGTGTGTTCCCGACCGGGATTCACGTCAGTCATGTCCTTATTTGGGCAAAACTCATAATCTTAATATCTTCTTAACCGTCACGTTAGAAAAAAATTCACCCCCCGTACAGTGTGTGCCATTAGAGAGATTAGCGTTGTAGGGCCAAGCCGTTTTATGAACCAGGCTGTAAACATGTTTATTAATGCTGCAAAGATCGTCTTTTTCCCATTCATATCTATGTGGTTTCCGGTGTTTCTGCAGCCAGCCTCAAGCGGATTTTCGATGTATTGCAGTTTATATCACTTCCGCATTGGCTTCATCGTTTGAGACCGGAGTTTGCTTGCAAAATTATTTATTCATATTGGGATTTTTATTCCATGTCTTTTATTGATGCATGTTTTACCATTTAAAAAAAATGTTCCAACAGCACTTTCATTTTATCAATACAAAGTCTGCAAAAGAGGCAGCACTTGAGCTTGAATGTTATATTTTGGAAATCTTTCTGTTGTGGATGTCAAAAGCAAACAAAGGAAATAGAAGACATAAGAGAAGAGGAAGAAAGATAACTGTAGCTGAGAGAAGTTTAAGGCATGAAGTGAGCTTGAAAGTGGAACAGAAAGAGAAATAACCAACACATAATCCTGTTTTTTTTTCTTGTGTCCTTGCCACTACTCTTAGTAAGCAAGGACAGAGAGATGGTGCTTTCACCGCATATACGTTTCAGAAAGAAAGAAAGAGAGAGAGGAGCTTTTAGAGCAGAACAAAGAGAGGCAGGGGCAGAAATAGTTCCTCGCCTGACACAGAGGCATCCCTCAAACTGATGGATGCTGAAACACTATTTTATTTCATCCTGACCTATTAAATTATAAATCTGACAAACCACAGCTGCATTTGGACTTCTGGCCTAGAGGAGCAAATTAGATTTCAAAATAAGAGGAAAAAGTATATATTTTTTGACCTCCATGAAAACGAACACTCAAAATTTATAAAGCTTTCTACTGGTCACCACAACTAATCGACTCCAAAGCCTTTTTAAGATGCTTTGGTCAAAATCTTCAGTCTGATACTTTCCAGGATTTTATACTTCTTTACTTTTTTAACATCAAGCACCAATGAGAGAGATAACCTCCCCTACATCTTTGTTGTGTTGAGTTTAGAGATTTTGTGTTGTTTTTTATTAACTTTTAGCACTACAATTACTTGAAAGAGCTCTATAAATGATGGATATTGCATCATATTTTGGACAAAAACTTGTTCATTCAAAAGAGAAGCTGCTCTCAGTCGGGAACAGGTCAGCATTGTTCACTACATACCTGAACAGCTGAAATGGATTTAAGCTTCAGGGCTGGAGCAAAGGTAATGGCTAAGCTAACGGTGAAGCAATGGAAGTACAAGCCCTCTATTTCACCAACAGTTAAGGGAAATATGAACTTTCCCCCCCAGCAAGACCAACAAGCTGGTCGCCCTTGGTAAGGACTGACAGGACATGCAGGCACACAGGGAGTTTACCTTTGCCCTCTGAAACATGGCTAACAGAAAACACCTCAGGCCCTAACGTGGACCTACTGGATTCATCACAATGAGAGCGGCAGGGGCGCAAAATGCAGTGGCACAGAGGAAAGGGACTTGCACTCTTTTGTGAGAAAGTTGAAAAGCGGGACAAGTAAATAAAAGCAACAGCCAGAGGTTAAGAAAAAGTGAATAAAGAAGCTGAACCTTCCACAACTTCTACCACTTGCCAGTGATCAATCAGTAAGCAGTGAGGGGACCCGCTGCAGAAATAGTCCCTTTATTTTCGCAGCAAATAAAAAGCCAAAGAATGGAGAGAAGAATAGTGAGTGAGTGTGTTGCAGGGGTGTCGGAGCCTTTCATTCGCTCTCTGTCTCTGTGATCAGACAGAGGTCCTGACTCCGTCCTTTGTCAGGGTCCCTCTCCTGCTTCCTCGCTTCTTTCATGTCTGCTGCTTTTTTTCCTCTTTTTTGTCTTGCCCTTTTCTCTCTTCATCACCAAAGCATTGCTTCGCTCTTAGCCATCCCCCTCCCTCTTTCTCTCGTTCTCATCCCTCCCTCCACCAGCACTCTCCCACACTACAGCCTCAATAATTCAATTCATTTCTCTCTATTCATACAGTTTGGGGAAAGGCAGGGTAATCCTCACTGTGGGCGTAAAAGCACACATCAAACACTCCCACACTCGACACAGCAAGTGCTGATTCTGGCAGATTGTGACAATAACTTACATTAGTGCCCCGCGTTCCTATCAGCTGGATTTCAAGAAGAAAACAGCAACTCTGGGCAATTTGGCTTCTTAACAGTCGACGTCATTAGCATTTACATCTCTACAAAATAACTCATAACACACCAGTCAGATCTAGATGCTAGGCAACAAACAATCTGACATCAAAACATGTCAAAGTTATTTTTAAAATCTAGCTTTACTTTGCATTGTTGCAGGTGGGTGTTGAATTAAATGAAAGGCTGTCATAAAGTGTCTTAAAAACATAAAGTCATAAAGTCATCTTCAAAGAACAATGATTACAGCTTGTTTCTTTACAGGTGATGCAAGCTTGAATTAAAATGTGGCATACTTTAATAACTAAGATTTTATTTATAAAAACATCTAAATGTACGTGTTTTTGCAAAGCTGCCATTCAGTTTCAAACTGTTTTTTATCCATGTAGTCGTCATCTACTTTATCTCTGCTGCTTTGGAAAGATGTCAACATCCATTGCAATCTTAAAACTCATCTCCTTTTGTCTAAAAAGGATACATGGGAATGATATTGTACTTTTTGGGTGTTCCAGTGTTGCCAACTGTTAAAGATAAATGTTGCATAACTTACAAAGCAATCATGTCCAAATCAAAAGAGAAGCACAAGTGCTGTTATTTCTTGGTTCATTACATCCCCTGTAGAAGTGCCTGTTTATCTGTTTCCAGCGGGTCTCAGTTTCACTGTACATAGTAAACTACACTGAAGCAACATTCTGGTTAAAATGGAAAGGGAAAACCATTCAGCCTGATAGCAATCTGGCGATATTTGGCTGCTCAGACAGGACGAGGGCCCTCTCTCCCCATCAGAAACAGGCCCTTAATACAGGCATGGTTGCAGTTAAAAAAAAAATTACTTCATTGGAAGTCTCCGGTGTCCCCATGTTTCAGGAGATGGCTCAATGAAATGCGCTCTATAGTTAAGATGGAACAAACTCGCTGGGAAAGACATAACTCATATAACTACTTTCTAAAAGTTTGAAAGCCATTTCTGTTGTTTGATGAGACCTAACTATGTTACTCATAATCTTTGCTGCTATTATAATAATGTATGTATGTGTATGTACATTATAATGTAGTAATGTAAGGCATGTGCTTTTTCTGTATTTTAATCAACAATTTGACTGTCCCACCCAATTTTTTTATTATGATTATTTTATTCCTTACTATTAACATAGTGTCTGTACTTGTACTATTATTAACGGGTTTTTTTGGTGTGTGTGTGTGTGTTTTCTGTTGGTGTTCTCTTTTGTTGTTTATTTATTTATTTATCTATTTTAGTAAGTAATGGTTGTTAGTCCATGGAATCATTTGGAAGCAGGGGTAGCCTTCCTTTCTTTTGTAGATGTCGCTATTGTTAGCATCTGAGGACTATCTGTGGATCCTTTAGATCTGCAACACCCTGCCTGTGTTATTTTTCATGGTGTCTTGTGTCTACTGTGTGTGAGTGTGTATATGTTAAGAAAACAAAAATATCACATATAAAATATTCAAAAAATAGATAAAAATGGAAAGGGTAAATAGACTGTTTATGTAGTGCTTTCTCTAGTCTTCTGACCACTCAAAGAGCTTTAACATTACATGTCACATCCATTCATTCACACCACATTCACACACTGATGGCAGAGGCTGCTATTCACAGATCGATGATCTTGGATTGAACCCCCTGACCTTGCCCCCCGCAATATCTTAGAAAGTCCATTAATAAAAGAAAGCAAGGGTTTGTTTCTCATTATGCACCACAGGTGATCTAAATTTGGAAACTCCAGATTTAGCAGCAAGCTACATTTTTTAAGTCATGACAGCTCCATGTTATTGATTTTTTCAAGGTTCCTTTTTTAATCCAGTGTTTGACTGTGACAAAAATATATACAAAATAAACTGTAAGCCTTATTCATACAGGACAGACCTCTCACAAGACATTATAAAATATATATAGCAGACCCGGCACTTGGCAACCACATAATAATGCTGCTCTTGTACCTGCAACAGAGGCAGTAACTCTACTTTCCCCTTCTCTCAAACTGTATTTCTCTCTTTCTCTTTCTCTTTCTCTTTCTCTTTCTCTCTCTCTTTCTCTCTCTCTCAGCATCAGGAAGCATTAAAAAGTGGCAGGATGGAGCTGTGCTGAGAGCAGCTTTTAGTCAGTGGCTTCCAGCCTCCCTGCAGCTCATGTCCTGAGGGAGCAGCAGCAGGGGAGGGAGTGGTGGAGGCAGTGATGACTGACAGTGGGTGGGGGTCAGACGGCGGTTGCTGGATGCTCTTGGGACAAGCTGCCTTGCTATCCCCTCTTTGCTCTCTCTCCATCAACCCCTGCATCTCCCATTTTTTCCTACATTGACACTATGGACTCTTTTCAACCTGCCTTTTATATCTCAACCACCCCTACACACACTTTTTTCGTACACACTCTTATATATATATATATATCACCTTCCCCCTTGGTGCTGATAGAGGCACACAGGCACTTTGTTGCTACATCAGTGCAGGGAGAAATGGAAGTATCAAGAGCTTACAAGGGAGGGGAAAAAAGGGATGAAAACTTTGTTCTACCCAGCACTTCATTTCAATAACCCTTTCCCCTGTGGCATGAGGGTAGAAATGGGTGTGTGGAGGAGGAGGGATGGAGTGGGAAACACAAGGAACAGCGGTAGAGATGTGTGTAAAACTAAGAGAGCGAGAGGGCTGTGGGTAGGGATGTGTGCCTGGGGAACGTGAGGGAGAGGTGAGTGTGAAATATAAAAATTTGAACAATCTCGAAGCAGGATGAACAAATGAAGATGAAGATTGAAAAAGTTGGGATGAGTCAGAAAAAATAAAAAACTGGGGGAAAAAGGGGGAGGAGAGCGAAAGAAGGCTGGTAGAACAGAGACAGCAGCTGCCAGGGTGATGAAAGGCAGAGAGGTAACAACCAAAGAGAAGAGCACCTGAGAAAAGACGGAATAGAAATAGGGAGAGAGCATAAGATGAGAGAAAGAGAACCCAAGCAGAGCAGGACAGGAAAAAGCAAGGAAGAAGAGCGCTGATCGCTCACAGCAAAATTTTAAGAAGAAGGTGAGAATAAGAGGAGTTTTGAAGGGCAGGAAGCCGGCACAGAGACTGTGAACATATGGATGTGAGAGATATGAAGGGGATGACAGAAGTAAACCGGGCTAACTTCACAAACGATCACAAAATAATTCTTGGCGTTAGCAGGCGGTTGGAGTCAGCCTCATGGGACGGAGCGGAAACTTTTAGACAATCTCAGCAAAGCACCTGAAAGTCGTGTCTTATACCCAGGGATGTGAGTGGTAAAGGACAAAATGCAGAATCTTGATACTGATAAACCTGGGAGGAGGGGGTGCGAGAAAGTTTCAGACAGACAGAGCAAGCAAGTAACCATTGCAACTCAGTTGCACCTGCGAGACAGAGAAACAGAGAGAGGGACACAGCTGCTGCTGATAACATTAAGCAGCATGCAGGCTGAGAAGTGACAATTTCCCAATGATCAAGTTAGATATTGCCAATTTTCTGAACACATATAAAATGGCGGAGCCACACAGATTTGACTTAGGTGGCCAAACTGGGGCACTGACTGTTGAAGGGTTGGCCAGGCGTGGAAAACATTAGGGGCTTACCCCAAACCTAGGAGGGTTACATCCAATAATCACATCTACTTTAACTTCTTTTTTATAAAATAATTGTCAGTGTCAACATTTAAATCTGCTAAACTGAACTCTATTAGGACCCAAAATGAAGATGATTGTCAAAAGTCAAAGCATCAAAAAAATTAATATTCAAATCCACAGAAATTACTGTCTCTGCAGCTCCGCCACTGCACATATACTGTGGTTACCCAGCTCTAGACCTCCGTGAGATCAAAGCTGGTTACAGTCTTTGTTAGGAAGTCACATGTAAACAATGTGCATTTCAAAACCAGATCATATTTTATTAGCACAGCATGGTTTGCTTATCTCAGCTGGTGGCTAACAGCATAGTGTACCTTGAACACACGCTCAGCCTGCAAACTGCAACTGCAAACATTAGCATGAATACTTGGAGATAGAAAGTACAATCAGATTTTAGTCGTCCCCAAAAAATGACTCATGATTTCCCTCGACAGCTTATAACTTATCCAATGTATTGTTACAGATTTTCATGATTCATGTGGGTCACCTCATCAGTTTGGAAAACCATGAATGTCAGATTTATTTAGAAGAATCAGAACCCTGTATTCTTATCAAGACTTATAGCTAACCAGTCATTTTGCAGTGTCCTTATATAGTTTATCTCCATCCACCTGCAGGAGCAAGTTTGTCAAACTCTGTCCATTACTCCTTCTATCCCTCTGTTTCTGCCTAGCTAATTTCAACCAGTACACTGAGTCAACCAACGAGTTGAGGTTTCTGTCTGTTTAATGGAAGCCAATTTTTGCTACTATTGACAAGAGCTTGCCCATTGCAGTTTAACATTTGGCCGTTGTGGATAATCACAGAGTATAGACTAGACCTGCTCCAAACGTGAAGTGTGATGAGGTTATTTTTAGTGATTCGGCGCTATATTCATGGAAATTGGTGGGTTGATTGAAAACTCTCCACAGCCCTATTTTTGTCAGGTGTGAGACGCTGATAGTTGGAATTATTTATGAGTCAAGAGAAGCTGTCAATAAGCACCCAAATGTTAATTGATGGGTGCCTGAGAAGGTCACAGAGAAAAAACAAACGCGTAAATAAACCGCTAAATGTGTCAGACCAATTCATCAGAGGCTGCTATCAAAAGTGGCTAACGGTACTGGGAATTCATGCACTCCCCCAAAGGAAGAGATAGCCCTCATGGGAACTGAGAACCTCGCACTGATGAATTCTTTCCAATCATGTTGCACTGGGAACGACAAATCCCAAGTCAGCTTGAAGCCGGAGAGCAGAATCTCTAGAGGCAAAACAATACCGAGACAATATCAACAGCTGTAATCAGACCTAATAAAGGCAGATTTGGAACGGCTGGTGTCATCTCATCTGCCTCGTTTATGCCAAGTATCGTGAAAAGCAATATGTGGGTGGTGTTTTACGGATGATAGAAAACTGAGGTGCATTGTTCAGGATTTGGAGAGCATCAGTGAGAACTGATCACAGATAAAGATGGCATTATATTCACTTGGGATAGCCACAAGGCTCAGAAAAGACAATGCAGGTCTGCCAGTGTGTCTTCCTGAAACCATTGAATATGTTTTATACATTGATTTGTTCAGCAGATGGAACCTACAAGATTTGGTCAGCATTAAACCTTCTTAACATCAGCACCCACTTCAAACTCAAGTTCAACTCTTATGTGAAATATTTTCCAAAAGCTCACGGCTTCACTTCGGAGGATTGCACAAAGCTTCTTAAGTTGCCTCATTTCTCAAGTGTTTAGACCAAGGCTTCCACTGTGGTTACCGTCATAACACAGCACTTTTTGCACTTTAGTTACCATGGTTACATCTCACTCAAATCCTCATCAGTTTTATTAGTGTTAGCTAAGTTATCTGAAATGTAAAGGAAAAACAAAGCCATGGGTCTTTCTTTGTTTGGAGTTCAGTGTGTAGTCAAAGTTTTGTAGAGATGATTAAGTTTTATTAATAAACCTATGCTTTCTAAAAAAAAAAAAGGTGCATCCCCAAAGGGTCCATTGGGTTTCCCTTGTACCCCCTTTAATCGTCTTTCTTTTAACATCTACTACTAATTAAGCCATTGTCTTATGTTTCTCTAATTACTTCGCTTTAGATACTCTGGGAAGACTCTCTCACAACTTTCAGAGGAGCGTGATAGCTAAGGACCCTCAAGCAAGGTATAATGGAATACTTAAGTAGCGGAGTACTCCCTTAAGTGAACACAGGGTTTCCCTCCCAACATTGTAAGGGAATCCCAACGGGGATTTTATGCCACTCGTTTCTTTCTAATAGAACGTCCGATGAGAATCTGAGGACAAGAAAAACTGTGTCTGAGTAAAGCATGGCTGTAGTCTCATGCTTATTACTAAATCTAAGCATTAATATTAAACAAACACAAATACTTGACTCAAAAAAGGGTTATATCATCCCATCCTATCATCCATGTAATAAAGGAACATGTAATTTAGAGCAAAAGGGTGGCTAATTAGGTGTTTCTATTATTTTTTGAATGACAATGGAGGTTTACAGCTCAGAGGAGTAAGCTGTATCAAGCCTCTGATGTACTGACTACTATCATTAGACAGAGGTTTATAAAATTGCTGCTTTTGGGCAAGAGACAAAATATATATGATACAGGTCTTACTCTTCATTTATAACCTGGCATTCTAACTAATCACCCAGCTGTCATAAATACTTGATTCTGATTGGTCAAAACTCAGTAACAACGGTTATTAATTCTGAATAGCCAGAGCAACACCAAACACAACCAGATCCCACACATCGTATCAAATCTATCAGCACGAAAAAAGAGACATTACTTTCTCATAGCATTAGTTAACAGCTTGGAGGATATTTTTTATTATTACTCAAAATGTATCTGGAGAGCACATAGCATTGCATTCTGGGTTAATGGTTGACCAGTTGCAAGCAGAAAAAAGTCAACAAGAGGAAGAAACAGCTCAAAAACTAGCAAGGAACTGAGTGACAGAGATGTTGAACAAATTGGTCTGTAGTTGGTGGCACCTCCATCCGATAGGGCTGTATGTTTTCTTTTTCTTTATCTAGTTATCACAGCTGCACCTAGCTTGGTCCCTCTGTCATCATGTAGTACAGTAACATACTTTTTCTTAGTCTTGACATGTGTGTTTGTATGCTGTCTGCTACAGGAATATAAAGAAGATGTTTGTGTATTTCTGTGTTTGTGTAAGTGTCAGGGAACCTGCGGTCACAGTCCACTTAACTGGCTTTTTCCACACACCTAAGCTGCTACAACCTCAGTTACGAAACCCGGAAAACTGCAAGCAGGCGATACATGGCCTGGGATTTCATACCTCACTTGACAGCTTACTTGACCATATTATGATTGCATTTAACTGGCTTCTGTTGTTTTTGAAATGTAACCTCTGGCTTGAGTTGGAAAGGTGTCGATTACAACATGGTATGGACTTCGGCAGTGTAATATGACTGGGTGAGCGAGAAAAGTTACAGGGAGGAGGCCGTTATAAAGGTGCTGCTGTTATTTTCGGCATCTGTTGAGAAGGCCAACAAAAAGACGCTAATGTTAAGACTTTACCGTGAATGAAAATGCTCAGTTGAACGTTAGCTGATAAGAACGGCGTTGACATGAAAGTGTTAGCACCTGACAAATATGTTGAAAAATCGCCTCAAACCAATTCTTAGTGTCATTTTGTTTGTATCTTTAATTGGTGGCCAGGTAATAAGAGCGACAATATACAGTCAGTGTATGGTTATGATTTGAGCTAGGGTCTTGTCTCACCCTGTCTGGATTCTATTCTGCATAACCACCCTCTCACTTTACATTATCCCCTACTTAACAGGCAGTTCATGCTAGGGATGGGCAATGATTTTCAAATATTCGAATATTCGTTCACTTTGTAAAAATCAAAGAGTTTCTTAAAATATTTTCTCATTTTAAAAGTAAAATTTTTCATCGTTTCTACCGGTGCCCGGTTGTAAAACAGACAGGTGTGTGTGTGTGTGTGTGTGTGTGTGTGTTTGTGAATTATTCGAATAAACGTTGAATAGATGCCAATGATTATCAAATAGTATTTTGGCTTTTCATTTTATCACAACAAAAGATAAGGATCTTGTATTAAATTACTTGAATTGGACCACAGACTTAAAAACTCCTGGTAACACCAATGCTTAGAAGAAGGTAGAGTCAGGCACAGGTTACAACAAAACAGAGTGATAAGAATAGACGATGATGAAGCTGATTTTTATGATCATAGGCTGTATGAGGGTAAAGCACTGAAGTACTGAAACAGCAAAACCCTCCCAAGGATAAATCAAGGTAAAAAATGAACGACTCAAACCACTGGCATCCAATTGAAGTACACCCAGTGCTATTGTATTAACCTCACATTAACCTCAACCCAAACAAGTGTTTGTATTCATCCACAGCCCTTACGGCCATGCCTCTGTTTGCTTTAATTGTGAAGCACTTTGTAAACTCAACTGTAGAGATTTACTATAGGAACAAAGTCATTACAGCTCAAGTGCTGATAAGCGGAAAGGGAGAGGAAACACTCTGAAAACTGATAGCCGAGTGTGTTCTTACCCGATGATGGGGTGTTTAAAGCCCAGTTTAGCGGTGCTCTGCTGAATCTCCTTCTCCAGCCACGCCTGAGGGCGTACCAGGTACTTGACAAACTGCGACACCCACCACACAGAGGGGTCGCCGTGCAGACGGTGCAGGCGCGGGGCTAGGTCCTCGGGGATCGCCAGTGGCAGGTAAGGGGGTCGAGGATGGAGGCTGTCAACGATAGGCAACTCCACAACCTGGACGTCCTTATCGTGGGCCTCACCTTGAGGATTCCAAAGAGAAGCATGATGAGTGTAAAGACATACAGATAGCACAGTTCAAGCTTAGGGCAGTAAGTAATGACTTGAATGTTTCCTCGTGTAGTCTGTGCAGTTTTAGGAACAAGAGAAATCATCTTCAGAGAAAGAGCCTCAAATGTGGACTTCCAAGTTCTTGTTTTCTGCAACCACAGTCTGTTACTGGAAGATATTCTATTTGCAATACATTTCCTCCATTATCTAACCGCTCAGGTACCAGTGATGTATGAAATATGATCCAGGGAGGCTGGATTAAGTGATAGGCTTTATTCTGAAAGCCCCAGATACCAAAACACTCCACAGTTGTTTATAATCCTTTGAGAAAGAAATGTGCAACTCTAGAAAGTTAGAAGACTGGCAGATATTTTGTCCTTTTTGTTGAGGTTACCAACAAAAACCCACCTGTCTCTGTCCTCCACCTAAACTTTGTATGAGGACTTTGAACTTTGCTTTCTGTCATAGCCTTAAAGGGGCTGTGTATGAGTACTGGTTTGTTCGATGCTGGGTAAAGTCAGTATGATCCTGATTTTAAAGGATAGAAGTCGATAAACTTGACAGATCTAGAAACCCCTTGGAGGAGGTTTTAGGCTTAGACTGAAACATTCTGTTAAAATAAGTTTTTGCAGCATTAAAAAAAGCCACTTCCACTTTTTGATGAGTTGTTAGTTCTTAGGAAAATCACACATACCTGATGTTCCTTCCCAGGAAAAACAAACTTGCACTTTTTATATTCTCTCTCTTGTGATGCATATGGAGTTTTGAGATTTCAGCAAGTTGTCAGCACAGCTGTCTGTCAGATCTGTTGGCTCTATCAGATATCTGACTAAACTGTGTAACTACTAGTCTGCAGTGAGCCTTGCACCGTCTCATACTTTAGTTACTCTTTAAAAGAAACATTTTGTGATGCTGTAATATATTTTCCTCCTCTTTTTGATTGTATTCCCTCTTGGTTGGATCCCAGCAGCATCCCAAGTGGCCCAGCCCCTTATGATTGATGGCCGCTCTTTCCTGTCCTTGCTTGAAGGCCAAGCTAAGGTAAGCTCCTTTCTATCAAGGCTGTGTAAGGCCGGGGGCTGATTCAAAGAGCTGGATTGGAGGTGTTACTGGGGGGCTGGTGGTCTGGCATTGGCCCCTTCAGGCTTCAGAGTCCTGCTTGGCAGGAGGAGCCCTGGGCACAAGGTTGAGCGTGGCTGATTATGGAGGTCATCTCTCTGGGCAGCAGAGAGCTCTCCCAGTGCATTGCCAGACTTTCCTACACATCAAGGCCAAGAGTCCATACACAAAGAAGCAAGCATGTTCTTGATTCACACCTGCATGTTTGAACAATAAGGGGGAAAGTTCTCATAAACGTGCATGTATACTCTCACAAACATGGACCTAGTAACGTACTCAACCATAACACGCTCATCTACAGGGTCTTGTGAACCGCAGGACGAATTCTGATCATACAACGATGAGTAAAAGGAATCAAATGTGACCAAAATAAAAAGAAGTGTGTATTCACACACACACACAAACATATGCACAAGCACACAGAAAGCCTCAGCTAATCTCATCTCACCAGAAGGGATATGCCTGGCAGACAAAACCTTCGCTCCTTTTCAGTCTTAAAACCCGAGGAGAAGGCTTTTTTTTTTCAGTCCGCGTGTGTGTTTGTGTGTGTGAAAACCGATTTACGTAAAAACAAGTTTGAGGCCCGTGTTCTGTCAGACTAAAGTGGCCTCTCTAACTGCAACAGACAGGCCCTAATACAACCGCGAACACATCCACGACACACTTCCAAATAAATGGCATAATGATTCATTAAAAATGGCCTTCCGCAGAAAGGGTACATAAAAGAACACGTGAAAAACAAGGAGAAAAACAGAGGCTTCAATTTGTGTGTGTTTGCCTGAGCATGCACTGAATATAAATTGGTGGAAGCATTAAATATTGAGGAGAAGAAATATTCCCAGGCATGTCTCTGCTTATATAACAGCACTGGCATGATTCACATAAGGGGGAATGGGCGTATTTTGAGGCCTGTACTTCTTGGCAAAAATGTACAGATACGCCGTATGTCTTCCTCCCACAGCTACTTAATTAGATCACAAAGCTTTCTGCTAAATCTCATCTCAACTCCAAAGCTTCAGCATATGTTTCCCTGTATGAGTCATGACTTCAAGCGTATAGGTCTGCACTCATCAGAGTTCTTACATTATGTTTCAAACCTATGATATATAGTGAGCCTGATAAATATTTCACAAGATGAACACAGCTGAGAAACTGGAGTGACACCATCCAGAGACAAAATATAACACCCCTCCATTTATTATACATTTGAGACAAACTTTATGAACTTGGAGAACTCTTGTTCCAGTCTTTATATTGCTGAGAACATTATGTTTCTCCTGCTGCTCACACTCATAAGGCAGTAATATCTCCACAGAGAACCTCAAAGGAATACACTCTCTTTGGCAAATTAGCTCTTTGATCAACGAACCATTGTTTCACAAGACGGCCGGTTTCTGCTTTATGTGTCCAGAATGTAAGTCTGCAGCGCCGGCCCAGTGAGGTGATGCTGAGCCCTCTCTGCTGTCCACTGAACATTAAAGTTGTAGTTAAACAGCAGCATGGTGGGCGAAACGGACTGTAGGGCTGGGTATCCAAAACTCATAACTCTCTCTGGGTACTGACAGGAATGTGTCTGCAGTGCCAAGATTGTAAAATTACCAGGTACTAAAAACTTGCTGTGAATGTCTGTTCAGATTCATTGTCATGGTTTTTAACCACAGCACATTTTACACAGTGTTTTAAACAACGCTCTTTCGTACACATCTTGTGTTAAAACAAAATTTGACATTTATTTCTTTGCTTCTTTGATGATGCAAATGCAGACAAAATTATTGTATAGATATTTGTTTCCTTGATTTCTGTATGTAAGACATTTCAGACAATATTTTAAGAACAATAATTTAGTTATTGGGATCAAGATTCAAATCACAAGAGAGAGGCAAACCCATTCAAAATGCATTCATTTTCCCAGTCTAATCCTAAGATATCATTATTTTCTATTTTTATTTAACCTTTATTTAACCAAGTTGGTCCCATTGAGATCAAAGATCCCTTTTCCAAGGGAGAACTGGCCAAGACAGTCAGCAGCAAAAAAGCCAAGTTACAGACACAGAACCGAAGTACACTTTACAAGAACGTTTGTCGCAGAAAGAGCCGTTACCTAGGAGGCAGCTGTAACGAGATACACTAAAAACAACGACATTCTAAAGATTCAGCTTCAAGGTCTTTCATTTTAGATTTAAAAACATTAAGTGACAACAGCTCCTTGAGTTTCAAGCCATTCTGCAATAAATTCCAGGTTGAGGGTGCAGAATACCTAAAAACAGTAAATATTAAATTAGACCTGATATGACTGAAATCACTGCTTTTAAATTAAACCAGAATCATTTCCAGTTTTAACCACATCATTAAGTAGGATAAACACAGGTGGCTTGTGTTACGGCAACCTTTGATTTCACACTTTTGTCATTTGAAAAATGTGTTACCAAGCTGTGTTAAATACTTGATTCTGATTGGCTAAAACACCTTAACAGTGGTGTTTTATTTCTCAACAACAAAGTGTTGCCAGAGACAAACTGATCCCACACATCAGATCAAATCAATGCACAGAAAGGGATTCTGGCATATTTCCTCTCTGTCTGTTGACACTGTGGCAAAAATGTTTGTGTCTGTTAGCATTCTCTATCAGTACAAAACATGGAGAATACTTTCAATATTACTTTTAATTAGGGTTGCAATCCCAACAAAGTCCCATTCAAAATGCAAATAAAAAAGCATCTTCCCTCAAGCTTCTCAAGCCTAGCCACTGCAGTATTCTAGAAGTCATCTGTGAATGTGATGGAGGAATGCACAGTGCATGTAGGGGGCGTGGTCACAATAGCCCTGCAGTAAGCAGTGTGCTATATGCATGTGATTGAGGAATAGCATAGATATTCAACTGTACTTACATGAAATCTGGTTAATTAGTCAGGATTATGCTAAAATACATTTTCCCCAACTATATTTAAGTTCCCTATTAAGAGTCAACCTTCAATTTAGTATTATCAGTATTATTTTAATGTATTATCAGTGATAAAGAAAAGAATAAGAGAGGAAGACAACAGCAAGGGAGTTCAAGGGCACAAGGAGCTGAGTGAAGGAGACGTCTACCATATTGAAGAAGACACATGGAGCCAACTCAAATGAGAACACAGTGGGCTATGGCAATATTAAATGACTGGTTGAGAAAAAAGAAAATGTCAACAGACTTAAAAAGTTATGGGACAGAGGACCTTAACCAGGTGCTGTGGCCATTTTATCAGTTAGACTTTAGACTTTAGACTTTATTGTCCCCTTGGGGAAATTCTTTTCCACAACACCTTTCTGCATTTCCACAGACATAGACAAACACAAGAACATACACTGTAAGCTCAACAAAGTATCCACAAATACATCAACACTCAGACAGAGTTGTATCATTCAGCGAGGCCTTTTGTTCAGGCTCGCTATAACAGCAGGGATCAGGCTCTTGCCAAGGCAAGCCCTTCTGCACCTCAGTGCTCTGTATCTGTGTCCTGAGGGGAGTGGGATGAGGTGGGTGTTTAGTGGATGTGTGATGTCCTGTTCAAAATGCTAATAGAAAAATGCTAATGTTTTGACAGATGGAAGTTTTCTTTTAAATGAGAGTGTTCTGGAAAATATATTAACATGCTTAAAATAAGATCTGAAAGAAGTACTGTCCGTGTCAGAACCAGAACTTTGGTGTTGTATCAGCACTGGCATCAAAACCCTCAAACACATTGCAGCACTTGGTTCAAGACAGGTCATTGTGTGAGTCCAATCTCTGGCAGTACTCTCATTCTACACTGATGATTAGATGCTTTACCTTCCTGTACATCAGCATACAACTACTTTCCCTGTCTCAAATGTTCTATTTTTCTGACAAAGAGCAAATCATGATGTTAGTACCCTGTATATGCCGAGTACTTGGATGTGGATTTTCTCCTCATGTCTTGTTTTTCTCATTTCCCATTTGCAGGGGGGAGAGAATCAGCAGGTCCCATAATGACTTTATCACTATCTTTGATTTCCTCCCCCAGGCTGTATGTTTACCTGACAGAAATACCTTGTCACAGATGCATACACTCTGCATCCTCTCTCTCTGTCTTTAAATGTCTCAGATCCTGGGGGAAACACTTAACAGAAAGTGGGCTAACCATCTGAAGATAAATGAGGAAAGGTGGAATCTGGTAGGGCTGCTACATAAAACACTAGCAAAGTCAATTTCCGGAAAAGAGAAGGGTAAGTAAACAATAGGAAGGCCTGCTCAGTGTACAGAACACCTAAAGCAGCCATTTTAATGTGAAGGTGACCACAAAGGATTGGTGGTATTTACCACAAAATGATACAGCAGACGCAGGATGATAAGGGTTCAGGAGTAACGAAATTTGTGTCCTTGAGGTGCAAATTTCTCTGCCGCTCAAACTCCAACAAATCCCTTTATCAGCTCAAGTTATATTCATTGAAGGTACCAACCAATAAACCAAGTGGCTTGCACTGGCACCATTACAAGGTTTAAAAAGATCAGTATTCACGATATCCAAATGCTGTAAAAGCACTGGCATGGCCAAACTCTCCCTTTAATTAGTAAGATACTCAATGTATATCTACTCATTAATCCAAGGCTTTAGCATCCCTCTGAGGTCCAGTGCCCCAAGGACTGTTCTGCCTGCGCTGTTAACAAAACAGGCATGACCACAGGCAAAGCCAAGTACCCAACAGGCTTACATTAGCTATGCATAGCTGGTTAGAGGGCTTGGTCAACAGAAATCCTGGCTCTGCAAAATGCTAAACTTTAAGGCCAAGAATTCTAAATGCTAAAAGGCACAGGGAGGGGTTGGTGTTGGCAGCGTGATGGCTATATACGGATCTGATCTATAGGAGGCTGGTTGTGCGACTAGACACCAGAGACAGAGATAGATAGTGGGAAAGGACACATGAAAGGCAGGAGAATAGGAAAAAGGAAGGTGCTATGGGAGAGCAGGAGATAAGAAGGGAGAGCCCAGGAGAGCACAAGTCAAATGGAGCGATTGGAGAAAAATAAGGAGCTGAAAGGTTGCAGAGATGAGAACAAGAAAGCAATGACACAAAAAGGAAATGATGGAGAGGCAGACACAGCATCAAAGTGAAACCTCCAATTTATCACTGATCTTCGTATAAAAATACTTTATTTTTGTCGGCTGAGCAGAGGCAATATACTTACAGCACCAGACTATCTATTTATCTCAACAAAAATCACAATTTCAGAAGTAAATCTGACTCCTGCATTAGTCGAGTGATCTGTTTCCCTCCAACAAGTACACTGATCTTTGGGCCAAGATATTCTGAAACCAGGTTTACATGTGAACTACCTTGTGCTGGAACATTATGTTCCTTATGGGCAGGCATGGCTGGTGTGGAATTCTAATATACGTCAATTACAAGCTATGGTAGTGGCTCTTTGAGGCTGAGCCATAGTCTATAAAAAACAGGGATGTATACTCAGTTGTATTGGTTTCTAATGAGACATTTTCAAGCCTAACTTTGGTGGTTGCCATATTGGAAATGCTTACTGAAGCTAACATTCAGTCAACCTAAACACATGCAAAGAAGTAGAAGTGAGCCAGGCTTTACCCTCCTATATCTATGACTTTCTTACCACTGTTGATGACACACAAAATCCATATCTGTATTCCCTCTGGTCAGTGCACCATCTAACCTTCATAACGGCGGGCAAACGTAGCAACAACTCAGTCAATTCTTCATATCTGGCCCCCTGTGTGCACGCTCACCTGCAAAATGTCTCCAAGCCTTGCTTAATGAAAGGTTCCCTGTATCAAGCTTCATCTTAACAAATCATTACGGCTGTGCTTTTGTGCAAAATAGCCCTCCAGCCAAACATAACAAGGTTGTGTTGTTGTAATTGTGTTGCCACAGTTACCAGTGAGAAAATGAAACATGAACCATAAAGTTCACATTGAACGCTTATTGCATGCTAAGACTCTGCAGACCTATTTGCTGCCTAGATGTTTAAAATCCTTCCAGGCTTTAAGTGGTACATTCATGCATTTGATTGATCCCTGTACATACTTGCTGAAAGAGCACAGGACCTTTGCTCAAAGGCCTGCCAGTTCAAGTAGATTTTCAATTGCATGTGTTAAGAAGTGCAAAATATTCACCCTGAACACCACATTAAATATTGATGTCAGAGTGGATTTTTGTCAGGGAAATGTTTACGTTGCATGAGACAAGCGTTCAGTGTAAAAATATCAGACCTTTAGTCAGATTATGCAACAACCAGAGGCTGTAACACAGAAACACGTGCAGGTCTCCTCTGTCAAGACTACAAATTCACATCCGCTGTTCCGGAGAGTCAGTGATAAGTGTTGTACAAGGAGTCTGAGTTAATAAATAATGGACAGCAGTTCAGAAAGGATGATTCTCATCTTGCTCGCTCTCACTGTGAGTAGAGGATTACTGTAAATCAGAGGAGTGGGTTGTTTACTGAGATCGAGTCATGTGATTTCTTGGCAATGAAACCTTTGAACAATAACCTGCTGCTGCTATGTCGGCTGCCAAAGAGCTTTAACTGGAATTGCATAGTCCTGCTTAGCCAGTGAATTCACACTTTGTTTTCGCTGTAGCAGCACAAACGAGGGCTCTGGCAGACTGGATCTTTTTAGCTGCGACAGTCAAAATAAGAAGCGAGGGTTTTGTTGATTGTTAAGCAACCAATCACATTATTAAAGGCAGCACTGAGCACTTTTAATATGTATGTGTGTGAGTGTGTTGGGGGGGTTGTGTGAGAACCTACCTGACCAGTGTCCTGTGGTGGCCCCAGAGCGGTCGGTACAGGTGTTACTGACGGGCAGGAAAACGGTCTCCCATCCGCCGGGGGCGTAGCGCCAGTTGTGAGACTCGAGGATGAGGGTGCGCTGGGTGCCGTAAGCGATCATGAAGCAGTAGACGACATGGTGGAGCTGGCAGCCATAACCACAGCCCTTATTGATGTTACACACCAGCTTCCTCGCCTTACTGCAGTCTGGGGGGTTCTAGGAGGAAGACAGGAAGGAATGTTTCAACAATTTTTTTATTGCTTGACCTCGGCCTTGTATCTCACAAAGCCCTGCTCTCTGACTGGTAATAAAACATGGCTGATATTGTGTCCTTTGTTCCCTGTACCTGTCTGTCTCATACTCCACTTCTCTCTAATTTTACACCTATTCACTCAATTTCTACATCTCCATTCTCCATTTACCTGCCAGCTTTTTTTTTCTCTCTTCTTTTCTCCCCTGATAACCTTGAAGTCCCTTTGTCGCTACCTATTTCCCTTTGCTTTTTTATTCCGCTTACCTTCTTATTGTTAAAGGATAAAAACTGTGATGCCCTTTATTTTCTTATTTCATGGCACCAAGTATCATCCTTGTTGTCAAATCCAGACACAGCTTTTTCATTATTGTCAACACACTATTGAAAACCCATAAATGAGCTGTATCCCTGCACAGGGTGAACATGTTATTTCAACACAATGAACACAGGCACTGTAAATCATTTTTATGGCATCTCACACACACCTCACTGGTGCTGTAAATATTCACCACTGCACTTTAATATGTGACTAAAAATAGTACTCGGCAAATGGACAATTAATTCCAGCTGAATAATCTTGGCTAAAAATGACAGAGGCAAGCTGTGTTATGGAATTTCTCTGCGGTTTCTTGAAATATAAAATGTTTACGTGTGACCCGCTATTTAAAGATTAAAGGTGACATATCATTCAAAATCGACTTTTTAATGGTTCTCTACCAGAAATATGTGTCCCTGGCATGTCTCCAAATGAAAAAAAATCCATTCTGCCCCTGTTCTGATTTCTCCACCTTTCTGTAAATGTGTGCTGAAACCAGCCGTTTCAGTTTTCAGTAGCTTGTTCAGCCCATAGACTGTATAAAATACAACTCAACTCCTCCTCCGTTCTTCCTTACCTGCACATGTGTGCTAACAAGGAGCTTAGGAGGGAGTCATGCTAGTTGTAGGCTGTCTTAATAAACACAAAGGTTGGTTTTACTCCCCACGTCTGCAGATTTTAAGATCTAGTGGATGATTTTTATTTTTCATGGAAAAGTGCTAGCGCTAGTTAGCATAGCCACGTAGCTGTGTACCAAGACACATGTCGACATACTGACAAATAAAACAACAAGAAACAGAAAATCTGTGACCAATCGTTCAGAAAGGTCCTGCTGCAGGCGCCTCTCCGTCAGGATCAGATTCTGGATCAAATTCAGAGGGTTGAAGTAACACGGGTCTGTGAGCAGCCATGTCTATGCATGCAACATGTAAACATTAGATCAACGTGCTGGACAGCCGATGCCACATCCACTTCCTGAGGGGGCGTGGTCAGAGAGCTCATTTTCATTTAAAGGCATAGACAAGGAAAACAGCCTGTTCTGAGCAGGGCTGAAAAAGAGGGGTTTACAGGCATACCAGAATCTGATTTCAAGTGTTTTTTTGAGCAATAAACGTTAAAGACATGTTTTGGGGACCTCTTAGACCAATATATTTTGATGAAAAAGAGCATAATATGTCAGCTTTAAAGTCTTCATCAGGATCAGCAGGCTTTGGGTTGAGTGTGAGAGACAGAAGTGCTCAGAATGGATCAATTGTTGTTGCTTTTATGGAAAACATAAATATAACCAGCTTCCTCATTTAATATTTATTCCCTTTTAATTTCTCTTGCTTTTTTGCATTCACCTTTCTGCCTCCACTTCTTTTTTTTCCATGCCTATTTTCTTCTTCTCAGATCATCTTCCTCCCTCTCCTATTCCTGCCCCCTCCTCATTCTCATCCCCAATAAATTAGCTCCACTATCATACAAAGTCTGAGGGGAAGAATACCAAATGAGAAGCACTGGAGGAAGAAACAAGGCTTCTCTTTTCTGCATAAAAAAGTGAGAGAGAGGGGGGGAACGGGAAAAACAACTGAGCGACACACGCTGTGTTGTCGATGAGTCGCCGGGCGGATTGTGTTTCGCTCGGCAGCCGGTGTGAGCGACTCCGCAACTGCTCGTGCCAACCGGCTTCCTAAACAGCAATTACTGGCTGATGGGAGTGTTTTCCTCATTAGGCTGCTGCAGCTGTGGATGGTTCACAGTAATCAGGGCGCACGGCACCCACCGGCTAACGCTGCCTATCACACACTAGCAGGAGAGGAAGAGGAAGAGGAAGAGAGGGAAGATGAGGGCAGAGGAAGAGAGATACAGAGAGGAAGAAAAGCAGTGTGGGGAAACAGATGAAATGAGGAAAGGAAAAGAGGGGCATGGAGAAGAAGTAAGAAGAAAGAAAAGGAGGGTTTTTTTTGTATCTTGTGCCACCGTTGCTTCTTGGATAATATGAGCAGAGTATACACAGTAGCACACAGCTGACAGAACTCACCGGTCTTTCCTTTGAGTTACAGGCTACAGCTTCACTACTACCCCCATAGGTGTAAGCTGACTTACTGTACCAATAATCTAAACCGGCACCCTGACAAAAAATAACTCTAGTAAAGCTTTTCTTTCAACAGAGCTCGACATTTGAGCCGCAACCTCTGCACGAGATCAATGCGTGGCATGAGCCATGCGGCGTGGAGGCCACTGTTGGATCCTGGGGTCGATAACGACGAGGGCCAGAATGCCTCTGAAACGCTGAGGGGCTCAGTTTGAGGCTAACGATGGCAGGTGTGTGCACAAAAGGCAGCGTATGAGTACCGCTCTGTACCGCAGGTTAAGTGCCCTTTTAAATTACGTGCTTTTTATAAGTGTGAAACAAAGAGGCAGTTGTAGAGTGATGCAGTCAGTGAGACTGAAGTGGTATTGTTTATGTGTGGGGGAAAAGATGTCTGAGAACAACTGGATATAGGAAATAGGATGTCAAGCTCAGGTAATTATCCACTGAGGTGCCCACGTTGGGAACAGTGGTGGAAGATGAAAGGAAGCTGCTCACATTTGAAGAAGTGTGGCGTTATGGCTCCAATTCAATTTGTATAGGGATGTTTTCCCGGGAGTCTTACAATATATCCAGCTTAAAGAAGTTTATGATATGCCTCATGGATGCCTTTGGAGGAAAAACACCTGTTATTCAACTGGGTTTTGACACTTTTACTCTTAAACAAGAAATAAAGTGCCCTTTAGAGGAATTGTATTGTCACAGTGAGCACTAGCTTATACATTACTGATCTTTAAAGGAGCGATATAAAAGCATTAAAAGAGGACATTATTGCAGGAATATTGCAACAGATTTTTCAAGTTTATCAAACTCCATTTTTGAGCTTTTAACAACAACAACATTCTTTTACGATTTATTTGATGTTTTGCACTCTGCAGATGTCTCTTTTCTACATGGAGCTCTTTTTCACTGTTTCTTGCTCGTATCTTTAATTGTTCCTTTTCTGCAACTGGTTTCTGACCACGCACCCACACATCCTTTTTATTCATAGAAAAGTATGCATGTTTGCACTGGAATAGATATGTAAAAACAAAAGACAGATCTTGAAGATATATGATCACACCTTTCAAAGTCTTTGTTTTATTAATTTTTGGCGCCATGTGTTTGTGACAATTTTGTTTTTCTTTCCATTATTTTGTAGTTTAATGTTACTCATTGTTTGTTTGCTCAGATACTTAGTTTATTTTTCATTTTCATTCTTGATTTTTATAATTGGCTGCTATTGCATCTTTGTTTTATGGATATTGTGTGATTTTAAATAACTGTTTTTCTTGTTTGTATTTTGTTGTGTGGACCCAAGGAAGACTAGCAACCACAATATGGAAGCTAATGGGGATCCTATTAAATAAATAAATAAATAAATCTGTGTCAGAACGTAATGTTCTGAAGACTTCAAAATAAAGCAATGTGATGAATGCTTTCAATCTTTGGCTCTGTCATGGACTGATATACCCTGTGCTTTGTATTTGCCAGTGCAGAAGTGCTAAAAACAGCAGTTCCTAGAGGGTCTGGTTGAGGTCGGCTCCGGAGGTATCGGGAACCACATAGATACCCATTCAAAAAAAAACAACAACATTTTTACAGCCTGGTAGAAATTATTTTGTTTTGGTCTGATTAGCTCATTTCTCTATTGGCACACACTATATAGGCGGGGTTTGTGTCAATCATAGACTGTATAAAATATGTACGTAGTATCCGTGACATCACCCAGCTGTTTCTGAAGAGCTGTTTTGAGGCGGCGGGAGCCATTTTGTTTCTGTTGACCCAGTATGACGTAAAGAGGTGGAGTTTGAGCCTCCTAGCCAACAGCAACAGTGTTCCCGCAGTCAGCTATGCATTTCATTGGAAGACTCGTAATCTCAATATCTTCGAAATTGCTGGGTTAGAAAAAAATTCCCCCCCCCGTACAGTGTGTGCCAATGGAGAAATGAGCTAGCTAAACTACACTCATCTTTTGTACCAGGCTGTAAACATGTTTATTTCTGCTGTAAAGATCGGCTTTTTACCATTGATGTGTATGTGACTTCCAGTACTTCCGGAGCCAACCTCAAGCAGATCCTCGATGAACTGCAGTTTTTAGAACTTCCGCATTGGACTCATATTTGTCAATCTGTAGCTGTTAGTGAGGAAGCTAAAGGCCCACCTCAACTCTGCCTCTTTGGGTCTTGCTAGGTCAACAGAAGTTTAGTTGATTCAGCGTTTCTAATATGGCAACCGCAGACGATAGGCTTTAGAAACAAATGGGTGATGTCACAGTATGTTTCCATCTAAAGGCTGATTTATACTTCTGCATTGAATCAACGGCGTACCCTACGCCGGGGGTCCGTGTAGCTCCCGTACCTATGCCGAGGCCTACGCACATAGCTGACATGCACCTCCTCCAAAATGTAACTCCGCAAGCTCTGTGATTGGTCCGCTCGGCGGCTTTGTCTTTCCCGCATTTACAACACTTCCGGGATCCTGGACATCGGCCGCACATCGGCCGTGTATTTCATCTCCTCCTCTCTATTCTTCATGTAATCATGTCTGTATGATAAACAGCAACATGCATCAGCTGTAGATTAACATAACACGCTCTGAAACTCTGTGGAAAAGTAAACAGAGATCGTAGCGGGACCGGAAGCAGGCGGCCGGCTATTAGAGAGACCGCACTGCCCTCAGGCGTTTCGGCGGAGAATTGCTGCGCGACACGGACACACCGACGCACAAGTATGTGGTGCTGATGTCCGCGTCAGCCCCTGCTGCGTAGGGGAGACGCAGAAGTATAAATCAGCCTTTAGTCCTTCTGCTGTGTGCTGATGGCCTTTTTGCTTCCAATTTTAAACCACTAACCACTGCAACTCCAAATGATGCTGATAAAAGTGTTTTAAATCACAACCGTGAATGTGTGGCCGAAAGAAGCTAAGAAGCCCCTAAGTGCTGGGGAGAACTGCTGAGTCATGTTAGAATTATTTGTATGTTTCTTACTATGAGAAAAATATTTTGTTTTACATTTCCTCATGTGGTCAACTGATGACATAAAATTATTCATCATAGCAGCTACAGGACTAACCCATTCAAGGACCAGTGATTTATGGAGAAATGCAGTGCAAAGGTGACAAAAATGAAAGAACTTTCCCGTTATCAATCAATCCCTCTACATAAAGACTCATTACGCAAAAATAGATGAAAAGCGTGTCTGACAGAAGTCCATCTGATAAAGCCAGCCATGCTCAGTGAATGTTGTGAGTGGACAGATGGAGCAGACGCAGAGATGGAGTTAGTTAAACCAGGAATGAAGGGAGAGGCTGGTGTGGGTGGCGGAGACAGCAGGAGAGGAGGGAGGAGCATGTCTGTGTGTGTAGATATAGAAGTGCGAGTGTGTGAGTTAGATATGGCGAGAGACACACACACGCACAGTGCATCTCTTTGCGTATGAGTATGTGCATCAATCTTGAGGCAAAGGGTATATGTGTGTGCCAATTTCTTGCTTAGGTGTGGGTGAATCCATCTGCGCACGACTTTGTGTGTGTGTGTGTGTGTGTGTGTGTGTGTGTGTGTGTGTGTGTGTGTGTGTGTGTGTGTGCGGGTGTGTGTGATGAATTAGTGATGGCAGCTGGTGGAGCGGTGTGATCCCTCAGCGGTGGTGACAGCAGCTGTTAGTGGTGCTGTCTCCACCCAGCCAGACTGACTGGGTCCTCTTCATCAAACACACCGGCTCATTAATGCTGCAGGGCCCGGTGCCGCGCAGCACCGCCCCACCCGAGCAGCACCAGATCTGGGGAAGGGGAGCAGGGCGGCAGGGGGTGAGTGGATGTGTCACGGGTCTCAGGTTGTTTATATGGAGCTGTAAGCATATGTGCATCAATCTGAGCCTGTGGCTGTCTTTGTACCACGTAGACATTTTTGCATGTCTGCATATCTGTCTGCCGATCTGTCATTTTGCATGTCAGACTGTGTGTCTGTACTGTGGCGCATGCGTGCGTGCGTGTTTGTGTGTGTCACTAAACCGCTGACAAGCAACAAGAATCCTGCTTGTCAGATCCTACTGCTAGGACGGTCTGCTATCACACAGCTCACCTGCTCCTTTGGGGAGCTGATGTTGACAGTTATGGATGGTGCAAATGAGACAAGCAAGTGTGAAAGATGTCCCGGAGAACGCATATGCGAGCTCTTATGTGTGAGGGAAACATTCAAGGGGGGTGTATATGACTCTATATGTGTGTACATGAGTGAGTGAGGGAGACAGAGAGAGTACAGAGCCAGTTGGCGTAGCAGCAGGTGCGTCTGTAGATACCTGTAGGTAGGTGATTCTGTTCTGGACCAGATCCGACAGGTCTTTAGCCTCCTTCACTCTCCACTCGCCCACTCCGTCTGCTTGGCTGAGGTAGTACAAGTCCGTCATCATGGACCTGCAGACACATATTTCAACACTAACTTCAACACTAATCAAAAGTTGGGCTGCATGATAAACGGCAATTTCGTTGCTATCAAAACAATAAATGAAAACAAAAATATTTAATATGAACAAAAAAATATCTTTAAGAGTATGAATACATTAGTACAAGTTTAGTTTCTCTTTCTTTACATTTTTCACAGCAAAGATTCTCAATGGGTGAAACTTTTGACTGATTTAATAAAGCATGACTTTAGATTTTTTGTCCTGCTGCTGTGGACATTCCAAACTCCAGCTGCTACGGACATGCCGGACTCCAGCAGCAACAGCTACTACTACTACTACTACTACTACTACTAGTACTACTATCCGTCTCTCCCTATCATCTCTCCCTATCATCTCTCCTTATCATCTCTCTCTCTCTCTCTCTCTCTCTCTCTCGATCTCCTTTATCTCTCTTTCCAACCCCAATTGTCTGTCTAACATGAGCCTGGTTCTGCTCGAGGTTTCTACCTGTTAAAAGGAAGTTTTTCCTTGCCACTGTAACTAGCTAAATACTGCGAGGTGCAAGGCTCATGGTGGATTAATATGAGATAAGACTGAGTCCTGTCTGTAAGATGGGACTTGTAGGGCCCTATGATTCACGGAATCGCGGACGGAATCGTGGATTTGGCCAATAAAAACGGAATATAGCAGAAATTAACATAATGCCACTGAAATGCTGTCATCATGAGGAGAAGCAACACTTGTCTGGGGAAATTTTTCCGGGGAGCACTCATTCGTGGCACCACCCGTGCATCACCCCACAAACACTCATCCGCCCCCTCCCGAAATAAACAACATGTCGAAGCGGCCACCAGAAACACCGGCTAACTCTGCAAAAAGAAAACCTACGAAACTCATCTCTTACTCGAAATACAGAGCTGAACAGTTACCAAATGACTTATATGTGTCAGGTGAAATGCTTTTTTGCAAATTCTGCCAACACACTGTTGACTGGAAATGTAAAAATACGTGTGATGACCACTTGTCGTCCAAAAGCCATGTGAAAAACAGAGAAAAACACCGTTCTCCTAATGCTAGCCAGGCCAACCTACACTTACTTTTTGCATTTCATTGATGGACATTCACTGACACAAAAGGTGCACACTATATGGTGGTAAAATAAGTGTAAAGGGTAAAAAACAGAATTCTAAAAAATTAAAATGGCAAAAAACGGAATTTGTAAAAAATTTAACGGGAATGGAAAAAATAAAATGGATTTCTTTGTAAAAGCGTCTTGAGATAACATTTGTTATGATTTGGCGCTATACAAATAAAGATTGATTGACTGATACTTACAAATGAACAGGAAATAATAAGCTAAGATATGAGAGGTATAGTTTGGCCACACAGTTCTCCAAAATCAACTCTAACTAATAGTTCCTCACAGGAGCTTTAACTTTTTATTTATTTGGGGCTTTTACACCTTTATTTTGAAAGGGTAGGACACTGGATTGAGCAGGAAACCAGGGAGGGAGTGAAGGAATGACATGTGCAGACTGAAATCAGACCTGAGCTGCACGCAACATGGCACGCGACTAAACCACTAGGCTAAATCCGCAGCCAGAGCTTTAAAAAACTCTAAAAGCAGTTCAATATCTCATTAACAATGACAGTATCTTGCTTTAAATGTTACACTGTTAGGTTTTAAAATACATACAACATATACTGAATCAAGAAAATGTGATGGCATGCCCTTAACTAACATACATTTTTATAAATCTCTGTATTTCTATTGCCATCTCTGAGAATGTATGGCAGGGATTCAGTAACAAGGTCATAGTCATAACGTCATTTAAGGGTGACTTGTTTGGAAAAGAGGGAAAGAGATATGACTAGACGCTGTTTAAAAAGTCTGTGTATTTTAGATCAGAACAATATTCAGACAAAAAATCTGTTCAGAGGATCGAAGTCTTAAAAACACACTGAATTGTAAAGATAAAATGTTGTGTCTGTCTGGATCCATTATAGTCAGAGGGTGAGAGGAAAATGCTTCCTCGTCTATATGGTTCTAAGGTATGAATTATTATACCGTGATATTTCTCTCTGAATCCTGGAAACCAATACCTGACCAGGGACAAGAGCTGGGCAGAATCCAAATGATATTCAGTCTAATTGGGCAAGGCAGACTAGCAGTGTGTCTCAGCTGGTCTGTGTGTCAGTGTGTCTAGTGGATCAGCAAACTCAGCTCTGATCATGAGGTGCAGCTTAATCATAACCGAAGGCAGAAATACTTCTACGTGAGACATACAGAACATCTGTAGCTGCATTTTTTTTAAGGAGGTTATTCTTCGTGCACCACACAGGTGCAGAGTAATAAGAAGAACATCACAGAAAGGGCAAGCATACATAATGAACGACAGAGTCTTACATTTTGCAGACCAATAAGCTCTGATCACAGAAGCTTCCATCAAAGGACTATTAGGTTCTGTGGTTGCAGGTTTGGTATGTCATCTTAATCATTCAAACAGATAAGACATCAAGAAGTATAAATAATAAATGAGAATAAAAAACAACAATACATGAAGGAAAACAACCGCACTAGCTCAATTTGACCACAACTGTTTGTACTGTATGTGGAACATGTGACTGCTGCATAGTCTGTAGGTCTGTTCAGATACAAAGCACCGTCTCCTCTGCTCTATTTTAAGCAGGGGGGCTTATCAACACATGGTTTGTTCAGTTGAGATCCATCTGAGATTGACTCCAAAACCACGCTGGGCTTAAAATCTCCTGCTGTGCTGAGCTATCGAGACCATCACTAACCAATGAGTGATAAACACTTCATGAAGTGAACTGCTTTGAAAAGTGTAAATTTGAATTTATTCACTGACAGAAGTGTTTTTAATATACTTCGTGTGACATAAAATGTTCTTTTTTTTGGTAAAGTTATATTTTTGGACAGCGAGTAGAGAGTGGGAGAAGACATGCAGCAAAGGGTCCTGGTGTGAAGCCAAACCAGTGACCACCACAAAAATGGCCACAGCCTCTGCCTATGGGTCACACACCTAAACCCTTTAGGCCAACCGGCGCTCTATAAAAGTATAATATTCCTGTACTAATGCTAGAAAAAAAAAGTACAGTGTCTTTGTACACCTGCAAATAAATTACATTATGCTTCAAACTTCAAAAATGTGTACAACATACTTGTACAACGGCCTAATAAAGTTGACAATATCTCTCTGGAATTGCTAAGTGTACAGTACCTGCAAAACATTTCTTACAATATCTTGTCTTAACTTCAAATATGAATATGCATTATCCTTTAGAACCGCTTAAAGTGATACAATATCTTGTAATAATGGCTAAAAAGTGTAGTTCCCTTGACAAACTGCTAATAAAGTGTACAATATATAATTGTATTACTGTTGAAAAAGTGTTTATAAGCGTTATTTTTCATAACTGCTCAAAAGTGCCCTACATCTATCCATCACTGCTGACAGTCAGCGATATCATTATGTAACAGCTAAAACACGTGAACAATTTATTTCATAATGCTTCTAAGCTTTATAAATACATAGAACACACATCACTCACTGCTACTTTAGTATGCAGACGAGTTTTGTCAACATGATCTTGAGTAGGTCTTGCATATTTGATGAATCTTGCATTACATAGCTGCACATCTTGTCTGTGACCTGTTTTTTTTCCCCCCTGAATGGTTCATCTACCTTCATTTCTAATTCAGACCAGGGCAGACACATTCTCATCAAGATACAAGAAGACAGTTTGACAAACAAACATTTCTTCTGCTATCTTCAGCTACGTGACTTTATCATGGTAAACCACAAGGGCAGGTGGATCCTACCTATTATGACACCTGTAGAGCAGCTATATCACACACACAGACCATCTTTAAAAGCATTTCTAGGGTTTATGAAGCTCTCATGTCACATCTAACTATATCTGACTGGGACAAATCTAGACTGAGATGGGGAAAAAAAACTTGGGGATTAATCTGGATCGAGATCTGTGGGGCAGCCTTTGTAGAGATAGTGTAAAATGTATGATCAAGTCTAGATATAGATTGAGACACTTTCATTTTCTTCATCAGCTCTACAGAAACCCCATGGAAACTACACAAATACAACCCCAACATATTGTCCCATTGTTTTAAATGTGGCTCAGAGTAAAGGGACATTCCTGCACTCTAACTGGCAGTGCTCTAAACTTCAGCGGTTCTGGAAGCGAGTATGTGGTACTATTTCTAGCATTCATGATGAAATTCTTCCAATGGATCCAGAGATTTGTTAACTGGGAAACTTTGCTCATTTTTAATTTCAAAGATAACTATGCTATCAAGCTTATAGAAATCTTGCTGATCATTGTCAAATAATGTAACGCTTTAAAATGGACATGAAATGTTGACATTCCTATTGGACTCCGGCTCTCTGAAATTAATAAATGTGTTCAGCTAGAGAAAATAACTTACAGCCTGAGAAATAGGAGTAAAACATTTCATAAGATGTGGTAACCCTATCTGGACTACATGGAAAACCTGCCATCTCACCATCTCACATGATGGACTGTGCCATTGTATAACAAAACTGTATTGAGAATGTCTTGACTATATCACCTTTGAGGTAAAGAGTCATTTTTGTCTTTCGTCAATTTTTGTAACTTTTTCTTGTTTTTCTATTTTACATTTTCATTATTTTGGAACTACCTACTGTCTGTATTTATTCTGTAATACTAACTTCTTTCATACAGTAGGTTTCCTTCTTTTTTGTACTTTATATATGTCTATTTTCTGTTTATGTGTTTAAATCTGAAAAGCAAAATAAAATATTTTTAAAAAAGCAATAAGAAGACTCCTCAACACAACTTAAGAGGAGATCAGGTCTGCTGAGTCAGTGAGCTCTTCTAAATCCCTTCTTAAAACATACTTTTATCGCAGAGCCTTCCCGGATTTTATCTGAATTTTATTTGGCTTTATTTTATTTTAACCATCTTAAGAAATATATATATTTTTTAATAATTGTATTCCTTCAGAGTTATTTTAGGGGAATTTTATGTCTTTTAAAATATGTTTTATTTCTTTATCTTGACTTGTGTGTTTTTTTTTATCTGCCTGTTTTATTTTGCTGCCCATGTAAAGCACTTTGTAACCTGTTTTTTGAAAAGTGCTCTACAAATAAAATTATTATTATTAGTAGAGCTCCATTATTGTGGATTTACCAAGCAGCAAAATATGAAGCCCATGCGGAAGTGTTATAAACTGCAGTTCATCGAGCCTCAGCTTGAGGCTGGCTGCAGACACCGGAAACCACATAGACACCAATTCAAAAAAGACGATCTTTGCAGCATTAATAAACATGTTTACAGCCTGGTTCAAAAATCGGCTTGGGTCGACGTAGCTAATTTCTCTATCGGCACACACTGTACAGGGGGTGAATTTTTTTCTAACACGACGGTTTATAAGATATTAAGATTACGAGTTTTTGCCCAAATAAGGACATGACTGACTTGACTCCCGGACGGGAACACATAGCTGTTGGCTAGAAGGCTCAAATTCTGCCTCTTTACGTCACACTCTGCCTGGTTGAGTTACCCATTTCCAATATGACCGCCGTCAATTGGCTTCAAAACAGCGCTCAAGAACAGATGGGTGACGTCACGGATACTACGTCCATTATTTACACAGTCTATCGTATTTGCACCCCCCATCGTAGGCCTTCTTAGCTCCAAAAGTTCCCATATCAAAATCCACTTTGTATAAAACTCCTACCACCAAACAGCGAATGTTTACAGGGCACTGGGTGTTGAATATCACCAAGGCGAAAATATGCTTTCAGGATAATTTTAGAACAAGTATCATCTCTGTCAAGCTGAGTGACGACGTCAGCGTCTTTCTGGTTGTTTGGCTCTTTTTTTGGATTAAGTCTGCCATCTGCAAGCCACTGACAGTGAATTTGTATACATGTCAAAGACTGCCAAATATCGTGACCGACCACTTAAAGCATCGCCAAGAGCTCTGAAGTATGCAGCTGAGGGCAGAAGCAAATACATCACACACACTCACACAAACATAAACACTTATGCAAGCTTAATTTATTACTCACATCATCGACCCAAATCAGTCACATCCTGTGTGACTGAGAATTCTGTATGCGTGTATTCAGTCGACACACACACAGATAAAAGAAGCACGCCCCATTTCAACAGTGCAGCAGGGTGAATAGTTCCTTTCTCTACAGCTAACACAGTACCATTACTCACTGTCCCAATTCATAGCAGGCACCACTGTGTGTGATGAACATATGTGATGAACGGATGTCAAACTCTCATTCAGAAGCGCGCAGGGGAGCCATCAGCGGCCCTCTGAGGGAAGAAAAAGCAAACCTGGCTGGCCGCAAATCTTAACCAGAAGGAATCAACAGACAGGCCCTGAGGGATTTAGCAGCAAGACAGTGTGGGAACACAACACAGCCATGAAGTGTTGGAGCTCTGCAGTCCTGACATCCCAATGTGTTGGACGTGTTTTGGCTCTCGTGTGTGTAGAAGTGTGGTGTGTGGTCTTTGGGCATATGTGAGGCTGGTGGGCTTCCCCAGTGCCTCAGATTGGCTCAAACTGCAGACGGTGAGGCTGCAGCCGCTGTGCTTGGCAGTAGAGTAGAGCTGTTCTGAGTCTGACGATGCAACAACGGAGGAGGGTTTTGAGTTTACATTACAGCGTGAATATCAGCAGGCACGCTGGGTAGATGGAGGGAAGGCAGTCCTTAAATCTATAGTACTACAATCGGCAAGACACACAAAATGACTTTACTTAATTTAAAACTTTAACACTGCTTTAGCTAACCTTTCTGTCTTTCTTGTTGCATGACTGTGATTCTGTTTCCTACACAATTTATGCCTTTAATTCAAATTTGGGATATTCTTCTTCTATCTCTTCTTCTTTTTGTTTCACCAACAATTCATTTTAGTTTATCTGTTTACTTATTCATTTCAGCTTCAGTTTTCAATAGTAGTACATTAAACATAATCTCACCAGCAGTCACTAAATTAGTAATTACTGCTCGCTGCTTAAAATTGAATATTTAAAGCTTTATTGGCTTCACTTAGTTTTCCAAGCGGATAAGAGCTGCGACAGTAAGTCAATTTTAAACAAAACAAAAGCAAACAAAATGGTGAATTAATCTGCAACTATTTCAATAACAGTAAGTACTGTTTTGAGAGGAAAGCCATACTTGGATTTGCTTACTTAGAATTTTCATTTTTCAGGATTTCACAAACAGTCCTTTAACGAAGTCCTCCAGAGCCTCCAATCACACACACACACACACACACACACACACACACACACAAACACACACAAAAAAAAATCACGGTCTCCTATTGGCCTGAATATAGGATGACCCTGATTATAAAATGACTCCAGCTCCTCAAGGCTTCTCCTCAGGAAGAGACTCAGGAAGACCAAATCTTGTTTTTGTAAAGAAAATCATTTAAATTGTCAATAATGAAAAAACAAACACACTGAATGTCTTTAAAATTAAATTATCTCATTAAATGAAGAACTTAAGGTGTCAGTGTTTAATACCGTAAAGATCAAAGTATTCTGCAGTCTATTCGATGGACTGGCATTCCTTTGTTGCATTTTTGTCATCTCTGGACATTGAAGCATACTGTGACACCATATTTCTTGGCTGTTAGTTTAATGTCTCTGATGCACTGATAGCTGTTTCTTTAAGAAAGACACCATATCTCAGCCACAGTTGTTGGCTATCTTGTGATATGTTTGTCCAACTTTGTTAATCGTGTCTCTCCACCTTGTCCAACTGTTTGATTACCAAACCCCTAATATCAGATGACCCCACTTTTCAGGTGTTCTACTTGGATAGAAATAACTGCCTCATGTTCAGAACAGTATGGTATTATATTCATCAGCAGATCAATCAATCAATCTTCATTTGTATTGCGCCAAATCAACAAATGTCATCTAAAGACGCTTTTACAAACATAGCAGGTCTAGACCATACTCTATGTTAATTTATTAACAAAGACCCAAAATCAAGACAAGATACAATCAAGTCCCCTCTTACTGCCAGGACTTGATCTTATCCCACCTTAATCCACCATGAGCATTGCACCTCGCAGCATTTAGCTAGTTACAGCAGCAAGGAAAAACTTCCTTTTAACAGGCAGAAACCTCGAGCAGAGGCAGACTCATGTTAGGCAGCCATCTGCCTCGACAGCAGATGGAGTTCAATGATGGAAGTGCAGATGTTTAAAATGTCCATGTCCTTAAAGCTGCTGTTGGTAGGAATGGTGTAAAATATGTTTCTTTTTTCTGCTGAGTTTGGAGAAAAGGTCATAAAAAAAGTAAAAGTAATTTGAGACTATTGCGAAATCTCTGTTTTCCAATGCCTTTTATCAAGCTATGTTATTATTCCCCTCGTTCCCAATATGACGGACCAATCATAGCTAATCTCCAATCCTCTGTCCTGATTGGTTAAGGGGCGGCCCCTACTATGTCCTCTGATTGGTTATGAGTCTGGCACTATCATGACTGCACACGCCGATCTGTGTTGGGGGGCTAAGAGGAAATCTGGTTGTTCTCTGAACAGATGTTTACTCTGTGACTACCAACAGCAGCTTTAAGTGCTTTAAGATTCATTAACTTGAATTGATGATATGATAAACAGAATGCTAATGTTTTAACTGAGGAAGAGTGGAATGTTCCTGGTTTTTCATCACAGGTTTCATGTGTCAAAGCATGCTCTCATTTATTCCAGTTAGGTGATGTCATGCCACTCTTGGCTTGTCAGATGATCACCAAATCAGTGCGTCTTTAAGTAGAACGAGGCATACCTGTGTCGAAATGGAACAGAAATTGTAGTTGAGTTGCTTGGCTGCATGTAGAGATGCTGATTTAAGGAAAAACTTGAAGTGGTCGTTTCATTATCTCCAGAGCTTTAAGTTCCTCATACATTTACACTAGTGTTTTGATACACTCATTAGTAGTCGCAGGGGTGTTGATCTCCGTTTTCTGTATCAGACGTCTGACTTGTGAACAGTTGCTCTCTGGTAAATTTCTTAGAACTTTTAAACGCTTTCCTTTCAGCTGTCTTTGAAACACGCTGAAACTAAAAGCTCTTCATAATGCAGTGATAATTTTCACTGCTAGTGCAGGGAGGTAATTGCATACGTTATTATTGTGCTACGTTTTTGATTTTACTTGCGAAATGTTTCGAGACTGGAAACCTTGTCTGCTTCCTGAGCAGAATTCAAATGAGGGATCAGTGCATTTAAACGAGTTCTACTTTCTACTGCTCTCTCCACCCCTGCCCCCTATCTGTGCCGGCTCTCCAGACTTTTTCTGCAGCACGCGCACGCACACACGCACACACACACGCACACACGCACGCGCACACACACACACACACACACAAACACACACACACACACACACACACACACACACACACACACACACACACACACACACACACACGCACACACACACACACAAAAGTGCCCAGGGACTCAGACGGAAAGTTAAATGCTTGGGAAAGTCTGTGACCTCTATGTACGTATGTGTGTGTCTGTGTGAATCAGTCTTTGGAAAGCAGCTTCCAGGGGGTTACAACAGAGACAATAGACACTGTAAGCCACTTCAGCAGGATTACAATGAACCTCTCTGCTCAGTGACACCGGTCTGTTTTTCATTCAGGTGAATGGAAGCCGGCCATCCAGATCACAGACAGGGTGTGCCCGTGGCCTTTGCCCTTTGCTGCCCCTTTAAGTACTGCAAGTGCTGCCTTCAAGTACTCGTGTAAATAGTTTCAACTTCTGGCAGCATGAGAGGAAAAGGTCAGAGGTGGTGACCAGGAAGTTTTGAGTAAACATGAGCTTCTTTTTGAAAGATCAACACTTGTTTTATTTAACAGACAAAGCCAAAGTTCTTAAAAGATACACACTAAATATGAAATAAGGAGAAATTCAGAAAACAACAATCTGATTTAAACAATCAGTAAAAAGGATTACCAATCCAATAAGAGCAATTATTAGTCCAATAATCTCTGCTACAAATACAATTAGGCTAACACCATTAAGAGAAATGGCTCACTATGCAGGTCTATACTACCAATCGTGTCAACAGACCGCCCAGCAGTATCAGGGATGCTAATGGGGCTAGGAAAGACACGGATACCGATGTCTGAGAGTGATCCAGATCAACGCCTGAGTAGAGAAATATTTGTTGGAAAGTGCTCAGACTGCCAGACCAGAACACTTTAAAGAATATACATCCTTCAGGATAGAGTTTCCGCCACTCAGCTCTGCCTTGACCTTCTCTCTGGAGGGTTATTCACTGTGAAATTGCCAAAATAACACCAGTCATCTGTTTTTAAAAAAAACTGAATTCAGTGTCTACTCTGCTACTGAGTTGAGTCCTTCTGGAACATTTTGACACTTCACTTGCTGAGACTGTACATTCATGCCCACCTCTCCTGGTGTCCCAAGTCCTGCAGCAGCGTGTCGGCATACTTCTGCCTCTCGCTGGTCTCGATGTTGGCCAATTTCTTCACTTCGCTGCGCACAAAGTACCAGAACTCCTTAACCCCGTTCTCTACTCTCCTCCGCAGCTCCTCCTGAGTGGGCCCTGGGCCTGTAAGGTGAGGTTGGAAGAGGGGGGGAAAGATCAGCTCGAAGCAAAACAAAACACAGACACACACTCAGCTAGCAGCAACGCATTTCAAGCACATGTATGATCTTAAACAATGAATCAATGTGTTGTTTTTTTTCTTCAAAGCAACTCGATGGGAATAGAGCTGGAAGGAACGAGAGCATGCCAGGAGCTTTAGGAATGTTTGAGTGTTAGATTATGTGAGCTAAACAAGCTCACGGCTTACAGCAAGATTTCAGAATATAACCACATAAACTTCCTTCTTTCATTCTCTGTCCTTGGGTGTTGCTTTGACCTCATTAAGGAGCACTTGAGCACTTTTTTCTCTGGTTTTCTCACACAACTCTAACAACAGGAAGGAACTCTATACCCCTCCCGACGCAAACAATGTGGAGAGAGACCCGCATGGACAACACAGCTGCCTGCTCTGGTTTCTGTGAAGGGGAACACAAAAAGTATAGCGAGCGAAGGGAAGAGAAGGACAGCCTCAAGCAGAATAAGGAGGTGTTAGCGGAGAGAGGGAAAGCTTTTTTTTCCCCTCCTATCTCGCACTCTTTTCTCCTCTCCCTCTCTCCCTCCCTCGGTGGAAAAAAAAGCTGGAGGGTATTTTTAGCTTTTTCTTCCCCTGCGGCAAGATGGAAAGGCTGACCTCATGCTGCCCTCTACGCTCGCATGTCCTTCTTTATTTTCACTCTGTCGGTCTCTTTTCTCTCCTCTCCCTCTGTTTCCCATTCTGCCATTGGGGCATTCACACTCTTTGCACTTCATTCACACATTTCCCCTCTACCCTGACAGCTTTCGTGCCCCTCTGACCGCTGCTTAGAGTGGCAAGTGTGCACGTAACCCTGCCTATCCGACAGCACGGCCCTGCTATCATCGCTGCTGAGCTACATCAGGTTTACCGTCGGACTAGACTGAGATTCTCGCCGGAGGGGAAAGCTCACCAAAGCCTTTGACTGGTTTAATACCGTATATAGTCAACCTCCCTACCTTAAAAATCAATCCTCTCACATTTCCGAGTACTGTGCCAAATCCTAGCCTGCAACCCTTTCAGATGGCGGTGTTCTGCTTACCGTCTCCAGTGAGTTTCTGGAAGCTGTGGATCTTCTGTTTGGCTCTGGTTAGCTGGTCCTCCAGGGAGCGCAGTCTCCCAGCAGCCAGGGAGCCGGCTTCCGCCTGACCCTCAGGTATCCTGAGGGAGGAAGAGACAGGAAAGGATGTGATGGGTGAGCATGGGAGCATGTATGCGCATCGATTGAAGGAGGAGGTTGCAAAATGTGCCAAAAACACCCTCCTCCTCCTGCAACTCTAAATCTGTATCCTATTAAACAAAAATAATCTAATGTGACAAATAATTCTGTGAAATTGCAGCCGGTGGAGTGCCGCAAGTGGTAATTATTTTTTGATTACTAAATTAAGTGAAAAGAAAAAAAAAAAGTGCATAACAAGTTTTTAGGCCTTAACTGACAGCTTCAAGTTGCATGAAAACAACAAAAAATAATACTAATCATTAATACACAATGAAATTCCACAAGGAATAACAGCCATCATAGAATTTGTGCACCTCTTTTTTGCATTTTTCAGGAAAAGAAAGAAATGAAAATGCTTTTAGTTGCTGACACAGCAACTCGTCAATGAAAATCATGTGTAAAATTACTAAATCACCAATACAAAAGTACTGAAAATTATCTTTTTGATGCAGGAGAAATGTTAAAAACGGACACTGGAGTACGTCACTAATTTCTCCTTGGCACCACCATCCATGAATTAGCATAAGAAGTTTGAAGCAGACTGTGTAATCGATGATTGAAGGTTTTCTCCTTCCCTTAGTCTTCATCATTAACCTACCACTGACTGGAGGTTGTGCACACCCCTCACTTGACTGTAATTAGAAGAACATGGAGGCTGCTCCGCTAATGTTGTGAAATTCCTGTTACACCATCAACAAGAATCCCTCCCTGAATAAATCTGTGGAGAAATGCTGCAGGCCACACATTTGCAGAACCCTGCTCTGTTTTACATCTTCATCGCTCGACTTTTAATAGTCGTTAACGAGGCGCAGGAGTTTTGGAGAAGCAGTGAGGGTGTTTATCAAGCCAACATGTGCTGGATCTGAAAGAGGTGACTCCACTCTCATTTGATTGATTTCAGACATGAAAGTCGCAGTGAAAGTAGAGCAGTGACGCCTGGCATCTTATAGAGGTTGCTAGTAAAGGTTGTTTACTCACTAAGGCACCTGTGTAGCCTCTTAGACTCCTGTTCCAGATTACACTGAATCCTTTTTCCATGTTGGTAAGGCTCAGCCAATATCAGGGATTATGTGTTTAAGTCCACTAAACGATTAAAAATTATCATCCTCTCTAGGCGGCACCAGAATTACAAGTTAGTTAAACTAACCACTAACCTTTGCTGTACCTCTGGTAAGTGGCTACTACCATAATGCTAATAATGTTCCAACTACCAGGATGTAAACACACACAGATGACCAATGAGATCTCGTAGGGTGGCAAAATGTGGCACTATTTTGATCCAAAAAATGGAGATACATTGTATGCAGGCTGTGTCTGGTTGAACTAGCATATAAACACTCTACCAGAGGAATGTGTAACCATCACAGGCATGTGGATGTTAACCAGCAAGAAGGTTTGGAGGCTGGTGGTGCTAGCTCTGCTCATGTTAGACACTTTTGGCATCCGTAAGACGAGTAGAGGAGTTTCAATTCAAACATTTATTTAACCCTCCTCTTACCCTTAAATTTACTACGTCTTTTATCCTTGGGTCAATTTGACCCCAGCAATTTAAACCTCCAGAAACTGATTGTTATCCAGGTTTATGTGTCAGGTACTTTATGTTTCTTTGTTGACTACCTAAATAGCCATCTAAATATTTCAAGCATAAAAACAATTTAAAGCATTTAGAAGGACTTTATTTGTAAAACAGAACATCAAACTGCTGCAAGTTTGTCATGCTCTCATCGGTCCTGCCTTGTTTCTATGTTATCAAAATGTATGACACTGGACACATCATTGAATGTCTTTAGAGGCATGGTGGCTGGAAATATTATATCTCAATAAAAAGGTTTGTGGTTTGATCCCAGCTCCTGCAGTCAGATGCGGAAGTGTCCTTGGTTATAGTGACCTCAATATCATCCAAAACAACCAAAACAACTGTGCATAAAATATTGATATTTCTTATGTTATATGCAGCTCAAACAGCCTGGGGTCAAATTGACCCCAAGGAACACTGATGCGTAATTTTTACAGGAAATTGGAACATATCAACATTTTAATTTAAAGTTTTCCCAGTTGTCCCCATTAAATTAGGAAAAGTCATGAAATATGAAGCCAAAAAAATTATGTTAGTAATTTATTTAGAGACGTTAAACATTGAATGGGGTCCAATTGACCCCAAGGATAATAGGAGGGTTAAAAGACTGCAAAATGAATCGCTTCGGAATTACCCTAGCCAATATTCTTTAGAAAAAACTTAAGAGCATTATATCCTGTTTCAATATCCATTGTCTCATGTGTGTATATAGCTTATAGAATATCAAATCATAGTGGCACTTCTTTGTGACTTTGTGAAAATGAGAATAAATATCATCCCTTGATGATTAGAAGTATGACTGCTTCTTGTTATCTAAAAAGGGGTCAGTATCATGTCTCTATATCCATGTAAATATAAGTTGATAGATCACGACTTAACTTGGATAATATGACACATAAAAAACTGATGGTTATTTAAAACCACAGATGGATGACTTTATCACCACTTTTTGGTATTCTTTTTATCATTACTATAACCATTTAACATGACAACCTTGAGAAAATGTCTGAGGTCACCTTGCCACTTCGTCTGCACCCTTCTATCACTACTTTTTGCATTTAACAGTGCATTAATCCCCTCTGAATGCAGATCATGTTTTCTTTTCCGGCTGCTCTTTACTTTATAATGTTTAATGCCATTTGCTGCTATGACTACAATTTCCCCTTGAGGGTTTTTTAAGTACGCCATCTATTGATTAAATTCCCC
The DNA here is from genome assembly GCF_009762535.1 of Notolabrus celidotus. Classification (NCBI taxonomy): domain Eukaryota; kingdom Metazoa; phylum Chordata; class Actinopteri; order Labriformes; family Labridae; genus Notolabrus; species Notolabrus celidotus. The sequence continues at coordinate 18,254,052 of NC_048284.1, forward strand.
CATTCAAAAAATATATGTATTTAATAAGCTATTCAAGAGCAGTAAATGGATTAATAACAATTTGTCCTGCTTTTAACCAATTATCTATAGCTGCATTGGAAGTCCCCTTTCATTGTCAGTGTATTCCCTTTGGTGCCACAGTGGACATGCTGGCCTTGTGTGTGTCAAGTAAGATTAAACAGATCTTTTGTGGGATAAAAGATAATTCTATATATACTTCAATTATATATTTATTCTAACATCTGAACTGCATGGTTTCTGGGGTGCACTGTGCTAAAATATAGGAAAGCATTATAAAAAACTTGAAATGCCTTAGCAAATTTACAGCTGATTATCTTGCACAGCCTAATAGCTCATTATATTTTGAAATGATGTTTAGGCAGACTGAGAGTCCATTTATTCTACCCCACATTAATACACTCAGCTTTTATTTCAAGTGTATGCATGCAGTATTTAAATATTGAACTGCTCTGTGTTAAGGCTATTTGCTCTCAATTTAACACCAAGATATAAATGAGCATGATGGCACTTCCACATTGCACAGTCACTAACTAACTATGAATAACCACTTCATCCATGTTAAGGAGACAACACAGGGATTTTTCCAAGCAGAAAACATGGAGCTCAAACCAGCTGAGGAAAAAAAAAAAGGCAGAACAGCCATCAAATCAATGCCTCTACACAAACTATTAAAAATGGAATATGTCGGTATGCACAGGGGCATTGGTGAAGTGCTGCAAAGGCCATGTTAATGAGTCATCAAGGCATGCAAACTCAATTTGCTCGCTGAGTGAGGAACATCAGTCGCTGGCAGGCATAAAGATGAGACTTTTAAAGTTGCAACAGCTCGTCTTTCTGCACAGCCCCCCCCCCTTTCACTGTTTGAGCCTCGGCCCCTGAGATGCTCTGGCCTTCCTCTGCACTGAATGCTTACTGAGCATTGTGCTTCAAAGTCAGGGAAATAACAGAGCAGAAAATGGCAGTTATTGTGATTCCGGCGTTATGTAACCGCGTGATGGACAAAGATAAACCTTTGCATACTTGTGTTGCGTCACACTTTGTTATATATATGTCATGGCCTCCTGCTTCCTTCAGTGCACCAATTTATGATGCTACTTGACACAGATCTTTTGAAATGTGACCCAGGTGTATTTCCTCTCCTACTGTGAACTTAACAGTATTCAGCTCAGACAAACCTACTTGTAACACCATTGTACAGGAAGTAGGACTATTTCCAAAGTGACATCATTTCCCAGGGGTTTTAAGTGCAGCTAAAACTGAAACATAAAGCAACAGGATATCTCCTTGAACAAGAAGGAGAACTAGGCCAGACCAGCACAGGCTAATGAGTAGAGACATGGTACAGAGGTTAGCTAACACGCTCAGCTGAGACAAAAGCTGCTGAGACACAATGCTGGTGCAGGCAAACACGAGCATCCCCCAACCAAGAGATGTAGATATAAAATAAATCCAAACACTCAGCGGTATCAAAACCCACAGACACACACGCAGGAAGGAGGCAAACACTGTGCACAAATACACAAATGATCCCTGACGGTATCTCAAGAGAACCTGAAGCAGAGACAAGACGAGGCAGCTGGATTCAACAGCGTCTTAATCAAACGATACAGGAGAGGGAGCAGATGAGAAAAAAACTGACTTGTGGGAGGCGGGGCGGAAAAGGTGGTGGGGGATACCGTGCAGTGAAAGACAAGCTGTGAAAGCGGGGGGTGATGAGCCCCACCGGCACTGTGCACTGAGCCAGAAAGCAGGTGAGGTTCAGCGTGCGAGCCATTTTCCTCTGAAACGCTGCCCCAGCTGTCGCGGCCTCAGCTCAACCCCCCCACCCCCACCCCTGCACCCTGTGCCCATGAAGTTCATGGGGTGATCAGAGCTGGGTGGAATGTTTGAACAGCGGGGGCATGGGTGGCACCGTGGTGCATATACATTTCTGTGATGAGATTTAATGAATTGCAGTTGATTGCAAAAGAATGAGAATGTGCTGACCTGGAATAGTATATATGGATGGAGATGTAAAGTGTTATAGGAGACTTGGATGAAAGGATGCCACATTGTTGCCTTTAAACTGGGAGCAGAGTTGTTCTGATACCAGTAATGGCGTCTGTGTTTATACTGACAAAATTCAATGTTGGGCATTGACAAGTCCACCAATGTAGAGATCATATCTGTCCACAACTGTTTGTCAATTGTATTAATGACACAAATATCAAAGGGTAAATTGGTTTGGAATTGGTAAATACCAAAGACTGTATAAAATATGGACGTACATGTTTATTTCTGCTGTAAAGATCGGCTTTTTTGAATTGGTGTGTATGTGGTTTCCGGTACTTCCGGAGCCAGCCTCAAGCAGATCCTCAATGAACTGCAGTTCTTAGCACTTCCGCATTTGACTCATATTTTTAGACCGAAGTTTGCTGCTTGGTAAATACTTAAGTCTTGGTTCCTGGTATCAAGTTTCAGGAATCAGTGTCCAAAGCAAATCTCATAGCTTCCAATAACAACCACTGTAAGAGTGGATAGGTTCTGGTTTCAGTTGAGTCATCATGGGGCAATAGAAAATTGAAGTAGCATGATGCTAAAGGAGAATGTTGCCTTAGTTAAAGCTTGTACCTGTCACCAAGAGGGCCAGTAGTCAAGCTGCCGCTTACTTAAGCTTACTTCTGTATTCTTAGCCTTTTTCATTGGGTTCCCTAATGAGTCAAGCAAACCCACCATGTCTGTATTAGCTCTCAGTCCTCCAGGTTACGTGCTAATTTAACGCTTGATCTAACAAGGCAATGGGCAATTCTTAACTGAATGGTGGATGGGGCAAGGAATATGAGCATTTGTGGGTCATCAGTGTGCCAATGGTTGGAGCAGCCAGTTGGAAGTCATTACCAAAACCGATAAGCTAGTTTCTCCTGGAGTTGTTAATAACCTCTGTTGTAGGTGAGTAGTTGCGGTCAACTGATTGTGAATGGAAGCTTGACTGTTCCAAACTGCATCAAATGTTGGGAAGTGGTGTCTCAAAAGAAGCCTTTTGAATGAAGGGCAAAATGTGTTGGAGAACTTTGAGTTAAGCACAAGTCAAGTTTAGATATCATAACCTCATATCAGGAGAGGGACGAAAATAATTGTTTCAGAACATTTCCCCTCTGTAAGTGTACCCATCACTTTATGCTGATGCATCACCAAATGGACAAGCATTTCTGGGAAACTCATCATGTGGTGCACAAAAACACTTGACTCCGATAAGTCAAGCTTATAAATTAGAGGGCCGAAAGTGGGAAGAGGCAATAAAAAGATGGAAAATTCTAGTGTAAACATGAAAACCTAAAACCATTAACTACAACAACATTGATTGAAAAGAGACAGTAACACCAATGTTATCCCCATTTTTATTATCCGACTGTACTACTGTGTTTGTATCTGTAGTGGGAATATTCTTCTTATCACTTCATCTAATCTCTATGTCTCCTTCCTTTCCTGTGTCCATGTTGTCCCTGTCCACTGACTCCAACAGCACAATTCCAAGTAAACGGATTTAAATGCTGCATTCTTGCTTCACATGCTTCAACGCTTCAGTACAACCAGATTGAGCCAGCCACGCTCTGAGCCCAGTACTTGACAGAGATATCCTGACCACAGACAGCTTCCACAATGGGGCTAGTGTGTGTGGTTGTAGTAGAAGTAGACCTTAATTTTCCTGCCTGAACGACAGCAGGGTCAATGGGGGCACAGGTCTGGGGTGGCCGCAGCATCTGTTGGTCAGAGTTAAGACCATTACTGGATGAATTAGTCCCATCAGTGACAGTGCCTTGGAGGAGCAAATCTAAAGTTCAAGTTTAAGTTAGTGAAAGTATCAAAAAGCTATTTCTTTATCCCAATTTCGTATCTTATTTAACCCTTCTGGTATCCAAGGGTCACTGGTATCAGCTAAGACTCAAGTCTAGGTAGCAGGGACGGCATTCAGAAGGAAGTAAGGTGTCAGGACATCCCTACTTCTAACTTAGTGCCGTCCTCATGCCATCTGTAACAGTCCCTCTTCACCTCCTCTGCATCACCCCCTCCTTCCTCTCTTCCTCTGCTGGCATGCCTAGGGGATTGATCAGGTCCTCATCGCTCAGCCCAGCTGTCACTCTAACCCCTCGCTCCCTCCGATGTCACACCATCAGGCTGCGTGTCATTGTCTCTGCAGGGGCCCGTGGCTCGGCGCCCAGGGTGACTGACAGCTGCAGAGAGGGCGGAGCCAGAAAGACTGAGTAACCTGACCTAATGCTCACCTCTCATTAATACTGCTGGGTGAGCGGTGGGTTGGCATGCTGCCTGTCAATCAAATCAGCCTGAGTAACCGAGTCAGTGGACTGAATCTGAGGGCTTGCCAAGAATAGGGATGTAAGGATACACTCAACCCACGATTCGATTAGAATCCCGATTTTTGGACACGATACGATTCACTCACGCTTCTCTAACGATTTTCAAGAAAACTGGAATGAAATTAAAAATTTAAATAACGATTATTTTGATTCAATTCTCAGATATGGACAGTTGCAATATGTATTTTTTCTCTTATATCCCTTATAATCCTTTTCATTTTTAAGGTGTGTTGTAACTCAAATAAAACCACTGCACATTTTTTTCCGCAACTTGCAAAAAAACTAAAATCACCATACAAAAATACCTTGTTGGAAAATTTCAGAATAATTATAGAGAAATAGATAGTGAACAATTACCAAATGAAAGTATTAAATATTAAAACAAATAAGGTTAATCTATTTAAATTAGGGATTTAAATTTGAAGTATTTTCCGTGATCGATCTTTGGAAATGTTAACGATCAATTATCGTTTAATCATTCCATGTAAAAAGTAATGCCAAATGCGTTTTTTCCCCTAAATCAAATTTTCCTTCATAACACCGTGTATATTACTGACGGTATTAAACAGCTACGGATCATATTGAGGTGTTCAAAATGTTAACATGCTGAATGTCAACATGAGGAGCAGGCTTATGAATAATCTCTGCAGACGCATGGTGATAGAGTGAAGACTCAGACTTCAACATGTGGATTTACTGCAACAGGACAACTGAACAGGATCATATTTTGGACTCACAGTGTCCAGTTTTCTCATTCTTATTGAGAAAAATAAGCATTTAAACGTGGTAAGGTGTCAGCTGGGAGCGCAACCGGGTCAGAATCAGTCCGGCGGCGGAGAAAAAAGCGCCTGGGAGACCTGTCACTGAGCCGCAGGTGCCAGCTGAGCATCTCCACAATGCGCAACACCTTTAGTCAGCTGATTCTGAAACATGCTTTAAATTTAAAACACCTCCACTCAGAGAGTAGCGAGAGAGCAGCGCAAGAGACTTAATGATGTTGAACAAGCGGAGTCCTCTGCTCATTTTAAAACGCCAGCATCTCTGATGGTACAGGGAAGCATAAGTGCCTATGGCATGAGTAGCTTACACATCTGGTAAGGAAACCATTAATGCTGAACAATACAGGTATTTGGAACATATGCTACCATCCAGACAATGCTTCTTTCAAGAAATGCCTTGCATACTTCAGCTAGACAATGCTATAGCACATTCTGCATGTATTGTTTGGCTCTTTAGTAGCTGAGTGCGAGCAAGAGTTCCACCTTGTCACCCAAAGAAAAGATTTGGTACATCCTGAAACAAAAAACTGTGACAAAGGAGACCCTGAGTTGTTGAGCAGCTGAAATCCTACATCAGCAAGAATGGGACAACTTTTCACTTTCAGAACTCCAGAAACTAGTCTCCTAAATGTTTACAGAGTTGCACCAGCGACTCCTGTGATAAGGACTATAGCCTCTGTATGAGGCGGCTACTTAAACTGCTAAGTCAACTGGGCCCCCAAAATCAGTTTTATCACCATTTCACATAGCTTTCCAACGTTTTCGGAATTGGAGTTGTATATTCCTAACTGAAAAAAATGATTTAAAGCTGGGGTTGGTAGTCAGATTTAGATAAACTTTTTGTTATGCTGGTTAAAATGATCTTTATGTCCCGATGGTAATCAATACATAATGTGTTCTTAAAAAAGAGCGAAAAAAAGCTGCTATCTACAGCCAGAGTAAACCTGGGAAAACACCAACCAATCCCTGCCTTTAGGGTCCAATTTATGAAACCAATCAAATCCCATCCTGCCGTTCTGCCTGCCTCCTACGCGTACATTTCCCCAGGGTGCACTCCCCGTCCCTTGCCTCTGCTTCCCCTGACTCTATTTACTGCCCCTCTCGCTCGACCTCAGGCCTGTACCCTCTGACCCCATGAGGTGCTTTGCTCAGGACTGTAGTCCAGATCAGTCTAAAAAGCTCTCACCACGGGGGCTCTGACAAGCAAAATAATGAATGACATTTAGTAAGTCCTACAGAAAATTTTCATGTATTATATGTTTTAGATCTTTTCTCCTGATATCGTGTCACCGGTACAACTGGATAATGCTAGCATGACATTTGTGAGTAGGGGTGACCCCAAATAGTCGAATATTCGACGATTCGTTCTAACAAGCCTTAGTCGACTGCCAATCTCATAGTCTAATATTTGCATATGAAACGTGGATCATTCCATTCAAACCATGGGGGTGCTCAATGTCTAATTTTACATTATTTTCCTGTTTCCCGTAAAAAATAGTGTCTCATAAATCCTATTTTTATATAAATATAAACTTATTTAATGTAATTCTGAGAACAGCTCTTGAAGTGTTAAATCTCCTTAAAATTGTAATTAAATCTCCCCTGGTAATTAAAGGTGGACTCTCCCATTTAGCGGGACCTGTGGAGCAGCGATACCTCAGCGGGCCTTTAAATCTTTCTACGTTCAAGGTAGCTCAAAATGTCAGGAAATAAAACTTCAGTTGATCCTAAAAAATAGTGATGAAGATGAGGAGCAGCTTCATGAAGAGGGCTGTGAGATCAAGGATTACCGGACCACACAAAAACTGTACGGGGCCAAACGAACGAGCAGGAATACCCAAAGCTGTCCGAAGCCTCAAAAACAATCCACAGCATCCCATCCACCTCCACATCATCAGAGAGGATATTCTCAAAGACAGGATTTACAGTCAACAAAGCAAGGAGCACACTTCTGCCCGTACACATGATGGTTTTCCTCGCGTACAATGTGAAAAGACTCAAGCGGACAAAGACACGATGAAAGACTGTTTTAAAAGGTACTGTTAAGAGATTTAAAAACCCTTTAGCTGGTTCAGGTTTGATTTTGAACATTATACAAATGTTTAGCCTTAAGTTGGACAAACTACCCTCCGCAGCGCTGCTCTCCGCTGCGTGAACACTGTTTAAATATGTCCTGATTCCATGTTTAACGGATAGTGGCCTTATTTGAGTTTTCTCTCCTTTATCCGCTCGTTGTTTTTGCATGCAATATAGATTTAAAAAATCTAAGTTTTATACTTATAATATTCTGTTGTCCTTTTTACTTTAAGCTACGAGTCTCTTAATTGTAAATGGTTATGCGTAATATTGTCATGCGGTCACCATCATGCAGACTTTGGGTCAATAAGGAAAAACAACAAACATTCAACTATTTGTCGACTATGGGCAAAATCTGATGAATCTAGGGATGTACATTTTTAAGTATTTTCCGTGATCGATTTTTGGAAATGTTAACGATCAATTATCGATTAATTGATAAAAAAAATATATTATTCTTACGTCAAAAACAAGGCCGTTTTCCCCCTTAATAATATTTTCTACAGCAACAAAATGCATATCACTGACAGGATTGAATACGGGTACATGTTTGACACGCAGAATATCAACGATCAGGCTCAAAAAAATATTCTCCGCGGACGTAATCTTATAAAGTGAAGGCTGAGAATACTAACAGAAAATTACTTCAGACTCCCATTGTCCAGTTTTCTTTCTACTCGTTCTTATTGAGAAAAATAAACGTGTATTTGATCAGGTGTCAGCCGGGAGCGCAACCGGGTCATAATCAGTATAGTGGCAGAAAAGCTCAGACGGCTCTGATGTTGCTGGTCTGCAAACATAGTGTGCCTGAATTTCCCACCTGTCTGTTGCTTTCGTATCCAAAGGTGGGAAATGTCCTGTTTATAGTTGTGAACCTTCGTGTCTGTGTCGTTGTTGGCAGCAGTTTTGTATTGATCCTCTTTTAAAAAAGCGCACGTGGAGACCTGATTCACATCGAAACATGCTTTAAACTTAAAACACCTCCCTGATAGATGAGTGTAATATGAAACCACATGATGTTTGTTCCACGTGACGGAAAATTGATAACCAAAATGCGTGTTTCGAGTAATTTCTTAACAATCAATTAATCGTTAATCGATTAATTGTGGTCATCCCTAGATGAATCAGATTTGACTAAGCAAATCCTAAGTCGGGCTCACCCCTAGTTGTGAGTACTAACAATAGCCATGTTTGTTTGTGTTTTTAACTTTCACTATGATAATGTTTTGGTGTTTTCTTAACGCTGAGTGAGACATGAGTTGACTTAGTGCAAAACACAAACGATGTGCTGAGGACCGGTTTTGAATCAGTCACGATCATATGGTCGCGAATCAGTGGTAGTGCATGTGAACTGGGGCGTCGTTTTGGAGGAGCTCCAAGGGGAGGGGGGGAGGGGTTAGACAGAGTCCTGAGGAAATGCTACATTCAAATTCATGCTAGTTTTCCGTGGCTACCAACCCTAGCTTTAAGTCATGTGACTACTGATAAAAGAGCAACAAACTCAGTTAAAGTCAGAGGCATCTCAAATTGTAGTTTTATAGGCCCAAACCAGGAGTATTGAAAAGCAAAACTTGCAAATCATTTATTCAATGTTCCTATAATCATAACTTGTTTTACACACTTAAAACCTTGCGAACAATTAATTTTGTAGGAATCCAACAACTAAACATAACCAAAAAAAGAAGATTAGCAGGGAGCAGGAGCTCACCATCAGCACCCCTGGAGTCCTGTACAAACCAAAGAGCATTTAGGAAGCACTGATTTTTGACATGTACTGGCTTTCTTGAAGTATTTTAAAGTTTTACTCATACAGTCTGTTTATTCTAGAGAGAGGGAGACCCATGTGACTAATTCTGCTCCCTGTAAAGAAACTAATGAACACTAAAGAACAATTTATAGAGAGTATTTGTTTCATTTAAAGCCTGCCTTGCTGTTGGTAACAACACAATTAGAAAAACAAAGTGCCGAGTTTTGACTGGTAAATCACAAGTCAACTCTGTGAGGTCTCGACTCTGGATTCAAATCGACAGCTTTAAGGGAGAGGCCCTATCAGAATCTGTCAGACGAGTATCTGCGCCTTCTCACTGAAGCAACACAAACTTGTCATTTGTAATCAAGAAAATCAATATCCAATGAAAACTGCATCAGACTGGCTATAACTCCCCACCACAGAATGAATGAACAATGCAACAGTTCCCTTTGGGTACATGATGAATGGACAACATTGCCCAATAATGCATTACACATCTAGTGCTTCTGTGGAGAGATAGCACTAACCAAGTTAAATCCCACACAAGACTATAAATCAATCACACTGCCGTGGGTTTCTACTGCACAACAACAACTCAACACAATGGTGTAATAATGTCAGTTTTATGGCTTTAAATCTCTCTGAGGCTTCTCATTAAAACTGAATGTACTAATGTGAAGGTTAGGAGCTTTGGATGAATCCTTTTTTATTATCAAAAGTCTACAGGAAGCTTGCAAAGTGCTGGTTCAAGGGTTTTATGTTCTCAGTCCAAATCTGCGGGACATGTGAGTAGATTAGGTTAGTCGTGCGGCGAGTTAGTCAATCAGTTAGCTACTGAGTGGTTATGTAGTCAGTCACTCAGTGACAACCTGCTGGCTGGAGTCTGGCCTGATGCCATGCCTCTGTCAGCAGTTTGGTAGTTGAATGAAGCTGAGGAGGAGAAGAAGGAAGGAGGGAGGGAGGGAGGTGAAACAGGGAGCCTTAGGAGGGGAAGGGAGGGGCTGTAGAAGTGGAAGGAATGATGGGCAGCTCGCTAACAGCCTCTTTGCGTCTATTAGGGCTTAATATAAGGATAAGAGACACTACATGATGAGGTGGTGCCGGAGTTCTCTCCTGGGCTTGTGTTTGACCACCGCACACACTCATACACACAAACACGCACACACACACAAACACAGTTAAAGGAAAGGCACAAAATTGAGCAGAGGACAAACCAACCCCTGTCTCTGTCGATAGCTCATAATGCCTAACCTCAGCCAGTCAGTTGCCTGCACTGTGTTTGCTGTAGCGGATACTCAGATGTAGCTTATAGGGACTTGAGGAGGCAGTGTAGCGCTACTGCTCCAGTAAACAACTGCGGAGGCCTCGGTCCCAGATCAACAACCGAACTCAATAACAAGCAACAAGCGTGCAGTGTGTCAGGGACCCATCTGGACACTGGTTGACTGAAAGCTGCACTTGTTTTTAATGCCATGAATTCCACCTTTGTTTTTGAGCCAATTCTGAATAATTACAAAAGCAAGGGATTAAATCAGGGACCAGCTGCCTGAAGCAACGTGTGCATGTGCTTTTTTTTCATGTTAGTGTGTGCCCTGATGAGGGCCTTGCATCAAAGTGAATCCCAATATCACAGAGGAGCAGAAATGGCAACATCTGAAGCATCAAGTTCACTGTTAATGTGAAGCACAGCATGAAATACTACTGCATCCCCAGCACATGCATGCTCAAAGACACACACTCACACACTCACACACACACACACATGTAGAGGCTCTGTGTTTATGTGTAAAGTGAAACGCTGTCAGCATGCGGAGATAAGAGCAGAACCATCTGTCTCTCTATTACACATAGCTTGAATGTGTGAGTGATGCTGTGTGGTTAATGGGCTCTGCAATGTGCTATTGTCTGCAAAAAAAAATAACACAATGAAATCTGGTGAGGTGTGCGACAGTCCATCCATCTGTCTGTCACACACACATACACACACACACACACGCACACACACAACATCTCAGACGCCACTGATCAGCTTTTGATGAAACTTTGCAGCAGCGTTTGTTTAACAGTACATGGCTCAAGATGCTGATTTAATCAGAGGCTGATTAAATATTCACAAAAACTTAAGTGAAAAAAAACCTATCTCAGTGAAACATTCTGGCATTTGAAGAATTACACTGATTGGACTGGCAGGGAGATAGAGGGTGGACTTAATAGCTTAGTCTTTATAGAAATTTAAGAGAGTGATTCACTGCACCAACATAACATCAAGAACAAGAAAAACTGACCATGCATCTAAGAGGGGCACACTGGTCCTCCACGTTTTTTGGCAAAATGAAGGATTCATTGCATCATTTCAGACAGACCTGTGCAAACTGATGCATTTTACAGAAGCACGTATGTAGCACTGACTTTGCTACTTATGCAGATGTTCAGCAAAGCTCCTGATTTCATGCGAAAGCTAAGGATAAGGGCCACAGCTGTTACTGTTGATGATGTTAGCTGCTGAAATATTCTGCAAACATTTCATGAAGAAAGTTTACTCAAACACATCTCCTACTTTTGTGTTTTACTCCTGTTTTACCAACTTGGATATGATGTTCGAGTGAATATTTTAAGCAGTATCTTAGGAACATTACATCTGTGTTGAGGGACAGTGAGTCTTTTCACTGTAACATGTTGACCACACTCCATTCACACTCATTGATATGTCTAAGCAGCTGAGTATGAACACAGCTGTGGTTTCTACCTTGAGTTTAGCTCAGTTTGGCCTCCGTGTTTAAAGTAGTAATTCAAAGAGAGAACAGTCCCTCACTGTTGTTACCTGAGAGATTCAGCCATGCGCCGCAGGTCTTCATTCTGCTGCTTGAGCCGCTCAAGCTTAGCCAGGATCTTGGATAGCTCCCTGCTGGACCGCTCCGGGTGCTCGCTGTCCCTCACCAAGTGACCACCGATGTAGAAGAGGAGAGTGCCCCAGGCCAACAGCACCAGGGTAATCCAACGCCATGAACCTGCCCAGGGCCGCATGGTTCAACCTCGCCCACTCTGAAAGCGCGCCTTGGTGTGCCTGTGCAGCCACCAATCCCGCCGGGCCTGCCTGCCAGATGTGTGCACACACTCCGCGCCCCCGTCACCACAAGTGCCACAGTGCCAACATTGGCATGTTCGCAGGGGTGGTGTACAGTGAATGACAGATGAGAGTAGGGTTGTGCACACTTGGTGCTCAGGAGTGTGTAAGAAATAGGAAGTGATCCGGCGATCAACCAGTGGTTTCTGTTTGTGCTAAAGCATGGCCACCATGTTTGGAAGTCGGTGCTTTGACAGCCCGAATGATATAATCTCCCCTCCAACCAGCTCCTCGTTGACCAGCCTGTCCCACGCCGTCTGGCTGTTTCCTTCTGTTCCTCTGTTTTTTTTTATCACAGATGTGTCCTGTAGAAACAAAGAAATACATGGTTTCAATGCATAAAGTTTTGTCTTTCAAAGACTTAACATGCTTGGTGACAGGACAGATTCAAAACATAGCCAACATGATTCCTTCATCCCGTTTGTGCACCTGCCTGGTGTTTGAGCGTTTAAGCCGTTACCATGATGGTTTTTTGTGTTGATGGAACCAGAAGGGACTGAATTATGACAAACCATTTGGATTTGTATGTCTCCTTGAAAAGGTGACAAGCTGCTTTGATGGAATCTTCCAAAGAGTTTCCAAAAGCTGGGGTTGGGACCCTCTAGGGGGTCGCGAGGCACTAGTCGCGGGGTCGCAAGATTATTATTATTTTTTTTCAGATTTTTTTTTTAAGTAATTGAAATTTCATATTCTACCCATAATTCTAAAAATATCAACAAAAATAGTAATACAATTTTAAAAGGGAACTTGAAATCCACATTTTTTCATTAGTTCTCTGCCTTTCTTTATTGTCAGATGACTCCTAAGGATAGGGTTAGAGTTAGGGTTAGTTAACAACAAAAGCATCAGTAGCAGCAGGTTAATTTATAACAGCATAGGAAACAAAGCCACATGTGCTTAAAGGCAGCTAATTTTCTGCAGCATTTAATCACTTCAAGAGACAGTGGAGGTCCCGAGTCTTTGGCACCAATATAGTGGACTCAATAGTTTGGGAACCCCTGCCCTTGCTTTTTCATAAACTGTACTGTGAATGCTGCAACAGTTCACAAGATAAAAAAAAACCTGGCGATTTAAAATATGAACTCACAATGAAAATGTTTACTTAAAAATAAATGTAGAGATTCACTGATTCTGAAAATCAGAGTCAATGCAGATACAGATCAGAGTTTGTCCAATAGTAAACCTATTACGATAAGCCTATAATAAAATGCACAATAAAAAAACCTTTCTGCCAATGCCCAATTATCATCCAATACTGATCAACCAATACAAGAAGTGTGCTAATGTTCCATCTAGTTTGATCAAATCTGACCTCCTTTTACAACCAGTATCGTCACCCCCTGCAGGTTGTAAGAGACGATGCAGGTTTAAATAACTACTGCATGGACTTCTCCTTTCAAACCTACTGACAAATCAGTCAAAACCTTTGAAACCTTCATCCGAAGTCTTTAAATCAAAGTAAAAACTACTGAAGCAATAGGCCAAGACTCAAACTTGACAGACAAGTTCCCCCTAAGAGGTGAGTGAAGCATGAAACATGGTTCATCAGAAAGCACAGAGCGGGGCAGACAGACGAACAGATACAGGCCAAGGAGCAGACTGGTCCCAACATAACCCTGTCTCAGCAGCTTGCAGGATTGATCAGCATGACACTGCAATTTGCATTAACATAGTGATGTGCAGTCCCAGAGCCGTGCTGCATTGCTGTCAAGGCAGGACAGAGATGTTCCACTTGCCATGTCCTGCCTGCTTGCAGACACACATAAAGGAGCATGCAGAAGTAAAAATACATCTTCCACCCCCCCTCTAGACACCCTATGCTGCATCCTAAATCACAGCCTACCACAACCCACTTCCTACAGTTTCTCTCTTGCTCTTAGTTAAAGCACGACTCAGCCCGACAGTTAATGGATTTGTTTGGAGGTGGCTAAATCCCACAAAAACCTCCCCAGGCATTTTCTTCCTCCCCAAAGTGCCCGCTGCCATCCCTGAAGCCTCCGTGACAGAATGCAACATTGTCAAGGTGATACGGTGAGCTCAATGGAGCAGAGGGAATGAAAAAATCCCTGGATCATCACTTCCCTTCATCGCGGAGCAGCGGGGGAGACGGAGATGGACGCGTGCTGGGTTTATGAAGCAACCTTCGCTGTCAACTCCCCAACAAAGCCCTGCCATGCAACAGAGACTGGTCTTGTGATGGGATGAAGACTGGCAGGTGTGTGAGTGCAAAACATTTAAGTGTGTGTGAGCGTGAGTGCTATCATCTCGGAGCGTGTACCACAGTGCAGTGGAATAATGCCAAGCATCTTAGACTTTATGTGAGTGGTGGTGGTGGTGGTGGTGGTGGTGGGGTGGAGTTGATTGACACATTGCAGTGTCTCTAGTGCTTCTGCCTGTGAGCGTTTGAGAGAGAGGAAGTGTTCCTGCTGGGGTTCGCCTCACAGCACAGGAGTAGGTTAACAGTAGCACATCGTGTTTACCATGGCGGCAGAGTTGATATGTAGGACATAAATGGTGCCGTGCTGTAATTCCAGAGAGACTTTTCATGCTTCACTTGTGAAAATCTCCCAGAAAAATAGCTGCAAAGATCGCTAAAACAGTGAGGATGCAATGTATGCTCCTCTCCTTCATTCCTTATTGAATGATGCAGGATTATGAAAATCTGCACAGACGTTCCTTCCTCACCGTTGATCCTGTTGCGACTAACCTAGCCTGACACCAGGGTGGCTCTTTATGCATGCGGCACAAAGATGTGCTGAGCTGTGTTTTATTATGGAAAATAAGAGCTGCAAGAGGGTAGCACTCCACCAGCTAATGCACAACTGGGACTTTACTAAAAGAAAGCCTGCAAAAGCCCTTGTCACTGTGTTTGAGGAGCCGTAATGAGGTTTGTGTTCAGTAGACTAAAACTGATATATATAAAACAGTGGGATGAGGCAGGCAACTGCTGCCAAATAGGATATGGGAATTTTTGGGAGATAAGACTCCTAGCTAGTGTTGTGCTTATACATGAAAGTCAAGCTAAGCCAGTTATATATTACTGCTGTATTAATAGAACTCTGGGGAAATTAGCATGAACTCCTTGCAGTTAATGGCCTACTCAGTGATATCATTTCAGATAAAAGAGGCAAAAGCTAAATAAAATTATGAACTTTGTTGTACATCCGATACAACAAATGCAACAGGAGAAAGGCAGTTCTATTTAAAGGTGCAAATACCAAATTCATAACAGCAATTCATAGCAGACAAGTCATTACTACTGAATTGATGAATTGACTAATCACATAATGAACTTCGTAATTACTTAATGGCTCTTATTTTGCTATCAGCTCTTTTTTTTTTAGTTTAACATTACTCTTTTAAACTGACATGCCCCTTAGGCAACACTGCATTAAAAACAGACATGACTCTGGAGTGGAAATCACTGCATGGTAGTGCTGGGTGATAATTAAATAAGGATAATTATCGCAATATCATTTTTCTCGATATGAATATAAAAAATGTTTGATAAAAAAATGATATAAATAAACATTTAATTACACCCCCTGGCCACTTAAAATGGAGGGGCGCTAATGAGCCTTAAACGCTAGTTGCCACCCAACATTTGACAGAAGAAGAAGATGGAATTGAAGAGCCAATCATGTCGCAGGGTGAGAGGTAGGCGGGGCTTAAAAACAGTCAGAGCGGAATGTAAAAACAGCTGAGAGGAGCGACAGCGGCACGGAAGAAAACTCAAAACCTACCAGCTCAAAGCAGAGTCGTTAGTCTGACCCTGTGTCGACTCAGCTTTAACTTTTAACTTAATACACTTCATTACATCTACTTTCAGGATGTGGGTACAGGAAGAGCACACAGAGAAAACTAAATCCAGATACAAACTAACAAACTATCTGGTTTCATCAACTTTCACTCAGGACCAAAAAACTGCATTTAAATTTAAATGAAATATTGAGTTGATATTTATCGTGATAATTAGCGATATTAACTGATATGAAATATTTTATCGGGATAACATAATTTTCAATATCGCCCAGCCCTACTGCATGGAAACAAATACACTTCCAAAACCACCTTCCACGAACACAGCTGGTTAGTTCATTTTCTTTTAAGTAGTGTTAATATAAGAGTGATGATATAGTTTAGTTTTAATGTGTAGTGTAATTACTATAGTGACATGGTGAGTGTTTGCTCCAGTATTGAGTGGTAGGAGGGGAGAAGAAAAAGAGATGAAAAGGAGAGAATAAGAAAGGGTTTATATGGGGAAAGTTTTTCAGGCGAGGGGCTATAAAAGTAAATGAGAAAAAAATATCCAACAGCATGACTGTAACACTAACGTTTAAGAGACAGACGTCTAGCATGCCTTCTCTTCAAACTTGATGGTGTTGCATCAACCGCTGCTATTTTCCTACATTTTGTATTCCAGTCACTTCCCAGTTGCAATCTAGCATGCACAACTCTCAGCAGAGGTAGTAAGAATGCAGGATGGCTCATCACTAAGCACCTCAGCTTTGGAAATTACACCATGTCTGGCCCAGAAAAAATGAAAAATGAAGCCGATGTGGAAGTGCAAAAAAAAAAAGCAGTTCCTCGGGTGTCCACTTGAGGCTGGCTGCAAAAACCCAAGGAAACCCATTAACACCCATGTTAAAATGTGGATCTTTAAAGCAAAATTAAACACGATCACAGCCATGGTGCAAAAAAATGTTTGTAATATAGCTTATCTGTTTATTCCTACACAATATGCTAGGAGGGAATTGTTTTAGCATGTATCTGTTATGACTTCTACACACATTTGAATAATTCTGGGCAGTGCTGGGTTGACAGACAGGTGGACACAGAAAGCTGTTTGATAGGAGCCTAAAAGCCTGTCTCAGTTCCACCTCTATGTTTGTGTTAAGGCTGATCAAAAATGTGCCTTGGTAATCATTTCCAATATGGCGCCGTCCACTGCCGGGCTTCCAAACTGCCTCTTCAGAAACCAATGGGTGACGTCACAGAGACTATGTCCATGTTTTTTAAAGTCTGTGGTCTGCCCGCAGCCTGAAAAACATGTGCACTGACATAACTGACCAAATATTAAGAATTCCCTTTCAAACTAATTTTGTCATTGCCATTTTGTTGGCAATGCTGACCAATCGTTGCACTCCTACTTTCAAGAAGACAGATGAACTTTCAAGCTTGAGAAAAACTACTTGATAGAAAAGCCAGGTTACAAAGTTCCCCCATGGAATTTGAATGATAAGGACATTTAAAGCTAGGGTTGGTAGTCACGGAAAACTAGCATGAATTTGAGTGTAGCATTTCCTCAGGACTCCGTCTAACCCAGGATTTGATTGGTTTCATAATTTGGCTCCCAAAGGCAGGGATTGGTTGGTGTTTTCCCAGGTTTACTCTGGCTGTAGATAGCAGCTTTTTTTTTTCCGCTCGTTTTAAAGAACACATTATGTATTGATTGTCATCGGGACATAAAGATCATTTTAAACAGTATAACAAAAAGTGTATCTAAATCTGACTTTGAACCCCAGCTTTAACAGAAACTGAAAAGCTTCAAAGAAAAACGTCTGGAGTTGCATTATGGGGGTCGTAGGATCCAGATGTCCGAAAGCTTTACTTCGAAAGGGCCTTACAGTCTGAATAACCCACACCCTCAGTTGTTTCATTTTGCTAATTCAATTTTAGACTTGTCTGAACCAGGTCCCTCAACAAGATAGAAGAGTAATACTGAATCACTGGAACGCCCCTTTAATAGCCTTGAAACACAAGCTAACATCATTAACATCAAGGGCGATGCAAAACGATCCGCATAATCAGGTATAAAATACCAGTCTCATTGAAAACACATCCTTCACACTAAAGGTCATGAATATGGGTTTTCGATTGTTGGAAATGGCAGTGGAGTCAGCTGATCTCACACTTTGGGTGAAATTGCTGCACAGTCTAATGCGCTATTAATAGAAAAAGCATATTCCCCCTAATATTGGGTGGAACAGTTTGAGCTAATCTGGTCACATTAGCGGGAGCACAAAGTGCACAGAGGTTAGGTAACAGAAGATCAACAGCTTGTAATTAATTACTTCAAGCACTGTATAATCATTACTAAAGAGATGTACTCTTTTTCAGAGGGTAAGAAACACAAAAGCATTTTTGGTTATATTCTTGTTTCAAATGACAGCCATGAGAGTCAAAGTGAGGAAGATCTTATGATTTCTTTTCCGCATGCATTTTAGCTCAGCTCTGGCTGTGATGCATTCAGGGTCCATCCTTTGATATTTTCAGTTTGCTATGTGTCACAGCTGAAAGAAAAGGAGACATCTATTGAGCCCTGTGTCAGCAGAATGTGGCTCGATTAAAGAGAAAATTATACTCAACTGCAGTTTTTTTTTTAACAGCCAAAGATACCACCAGAGATTTAGCCAGAGTGAAATGAGCACTGACAATTTTTCCATTTTCTCAAACCTTTCATATCTGCCCTGGAGTCGCCACGAATGGGCATTATAAATAATATAAATTATAATGATGTCACTTAAATAAATATATTAAAGTTTCCCACAGTGCACAATCATTTCTAAGTTGGTCTGTGTGACAGATTTGCTGACAGCAGGGTTTTAGCAAAGTTGGCCGTGCACTGCCACTTTCTTTAGTCTGCTTCCTTCAACACAGCCCTTCCCCCATCAGATTCAGAGTAAAGTGGGAACATGATTGTGAGGTCTTAGCGACTCTGAACAAAATGAAATATGTCACTACTCCTTTTCTGAATGTGAAGTCCTCATACCTTTATAAAAGGGAAGAATAAGTGGACCTTGCTGTTCACAAATTGGACCTCTTGTCTCCTCAAAGTACACACTCACTCTCCAAATCATCCTCTCGACCTTGGGTTTCAAGCACCACCATTCCCCCACAATGCCCCTCACCTGGCTGTGACAGCAAGGTGAAGGCTGGTTCGGTTTGGTGCATGTGGGACCGTGAGTCGGACAGTCGGCCCTGTCACAAAAAATCCCCCTGTGCTGCAGCGACATGCAGGAGCCTGAGGGGGCAGCAGAGATGACCTGTTTGCAGCCTTGCTGGTTCATCTTCAGCGTGACTCAGGCTGCAGCAGAGGTCATCTATCAGCGCGCTCAGGTCTCCTGGCAATAAGCACGGCAATGAAGTCTGCCGCTGAATTATGCATGGAGCCTGGATAAGGACAGTTTCCATTACACCAACACAGCCGCTCCATGTTAGGCATGACTGAAAAAAGAGCGTCATATACACCATATGGGCGTCACTTAACTTCCACGCCAGGGGCAGCTTTAAGGGGGCATAAGCAGCAAGATGTTACTCTTCTATGGCAGGAAAAGCAGCAGGTACAGGGGAATCAGGTGGAATTGCTTAGCAGCATAACGAGGATGCCAATGGGAGAAATTGCATTATTTATAGCTGTAATTTTTCTTACTAGTATACGACGGGTTTTATTTGAGAAGTCTGACTTTCAATATCAAGGGAGGAGGCATGCAGGTGCTTGAACTACAGGAAAGCAGCAGGAGAAACATCAACTTCAACTCTGGCAGCAATTTTTAACCATTATTTATCCAGCGATGCTTTGCTGAGCAAGCTGTTCTTGATAAACAGCCTTCTTTATAGCCATAAAGCTAGGCTCATTTCCACCTGATAGCAGCCTGCTGCTGCCACTATTTCCTACAAATGGAAAATGAACTGCTTTTTCTGGCTATTTTCTCCGCTGGTCTGGAGGTTCAAAGGGACGACCTCACAGCCTCTACCGCTTTTCCAAAGAAACGGATGACACTAGTGTTAGGAACAGAGCTTGACATGTTTCGAACACAAGTACGACGACTAGAAACACTCTGCGGTAACAGATCCAACAAAGACATAAAAGAGGATCAGGGATTCATAATGTATTCAACCAGAAAAAAGCAGCAGCAATGGAGAACAACACCAGAAATGTTCCAGGCTGAAGGATTGTAACCTGAAATGTTTGCTCCCCTGTTTCCTGCCATTTGCAACGAAAAACATTCCAATTAAATGAGTGCTACTCTGACTTTTTTTTTCATCAATATGAATTTCAGCAAGTGTCTGACTCATCCAGCGGCAAAGTGCTCCCACTCCCACGGCTCCTTTTCACATCTCAGTTGGCTCGGAGCCGAGATGCAGACACACTCATAGCTGTCTGGGGGTGCCCCCAGCGTTTTATATGCATGTGTGTACCCGCAGATGGGTGTGCAGGAGTCACCTGGCTCGGTTAGGTATGCCTGACTGCACAGTGCACACACATACACACACAAACAGAGAGCGACATACATGGTAAATATTTCATGAGCTGCTGTTTACTTCACAACATTTCTAACCCGAATGTGGAGAAGTCCATTAACTGATGCTAAATGGAAGAGAGAAAGCCCAGCGTGGTGAAACAGAAGAAAGCAGATAGATGGTGAGCTGGGAGAGTAAAGGGCAGCCACTGAGCTGGGCTTTAATACCAACACATTAAAAGCCCATGGCTAACTCAGGGGACACCAAGGTCATGTCCTGAGGAGGGTTTATGGAAAATTGGAGGTTTAACTAGTCTGTATGAAGGTTAAGATTCACAAGTGCACACAAATTACACACGGTGGGTGCGAAAGGCTGGTTTTTAGTGTGTTTTGAGTCAGCAGTGTAGGTGGTTCTGTTCTGACAAACATTTAAGTTCAAATGTGATAAAATGAAGGGATTTCACAGTCCTCCATCTGAATCATTTACCTGGATGAGATAGAAAACTAACTTTACAAAGTTCAGACCATCATGATTGGAAGTTTATATATATATATATTTGTTATGTTTTGGGGCATTTTTGCCTTTAATGGACAGGACAGCTCACGAGAGACAGCAAATGTGGGGAGCAGAGAGAGGTGCAGGATATACGGCAAATGGTCAAGGCTGGAATCAAACCTGCGACTTCTGCGATGAGGGCTATAGTCTTTGTATTTGGGGCGTGCGTTTAGACCGCTAGGCCAACTGTGCCCCGGATGATTATATATAAAACAAAGAAGTCTGGTCTGAAGATCTCAGGATCACCTTTTAAAAAACTCTGGTGACAAATCTGCCAAGTTGTGGAAGAAATCAAAGAAAAAGAGGAGCATCTTTTTTAGTCTATGTGGATTCATAACTCATCTGAACTTCAGAAAGGAAGAGAAGATCATTACTGATGCATAAATACAAACAGATATTTTGTGATAGAAGTCAATAAAAACTGAATATTTGAAATATATTTCTAACTTTAACGATTTAAGATCTTAAACGTGCATTAATTTAAGACCATAATGGAGCACAGCAAATACAATCTTATATCTCACACTACCCCAACTTTAAATTAAAATCCAGAAATAAATTAGGGACATAAGTATTCAGTGAAGTTATCATACAATATGATTCATGATGCTGGGTTCACGATTTGTTTTATTCAAGACTTTTTGGATGGTAGGGTATGAGTAACCCAGTTTATATTAAAGCACTAAAGAAGAGATGGCTCATGAAACTGTTTTTTTGTGCTGCTTTAATTTGATCTTTTTACTGCCTTACGACTTGGTAACTGTATGTCCTATTCTGATCACAAACATGCTTTTATTTTGAAAGGGCATGAGTCAATGGAGACAGCTCCAAGACACCAGCAGAATTTTTTTTTCCATTTATTAACATCCCCAAAGAGGCCTTGGCTCTTAAGTTGACTGTTACGTCTCTCCTTCTCTTACTGTTACCTACAGAGCAGGTGTGGAGGTATTACCGGCAACACGAAACCTCCACACGGCTTAACCCTGTACGAGCTTATTAAAAACAGATGGCTTTTTCAGGATAAATCAATGAAAAATGGTTAAAATTATGGGCTTGGCGAACCGCCCAGGTATTGTCTGTAAGTGGGAACACTGCGATGAATCCTCATGTGAGTATGCCTCAACTCAGCTTTACATGTACAAGACATAATGACAACCAAGAGGAGTTGACGCAGATAGCACCCTCTGCTGTTTATAAAGGGTATCGATATCCAATATTCATCTCACTGATTAGCATCTTGCTTTTGTGTACCGACTTTTAACAGTTATCAATCAATACACATGTTCATGCCTACAGTATAAGTCCTTATTCAGCTACGGACTAAAGAGATGATATAATATTAAACAAGAGAAGTTAAAGTTCGTTTATACTTCTGCCTCGACCCTACGCAGCAGGGGCTGACGCGGACATGGGCACTACTTACTGCCGAAACGCTTGAGGGCAGTGTGGTCTCTCTGATAGTCGGTCGCCTGATTCCGGCCCCGCTACGATCTCTGTTTACTTTTCCCCAGTGATTCAGAGCGTGTTATGTTAATATACAGCTGATGCATGTTGCTGTTTATCATACAGACATGATTACATGAAGAATAGAGGAGGAGATGAAATACACGGCCGATGTGCGGGATCCCTGAAGTGCTGTAAATGCGGGAAATACAATGCCGAGCGGACCAATCACAGGGCTTGTGGTCTGTGTCAATTCGACGTGTTGTTACAATTTGGAGGAGGTGCACATCAGCTACATGCGTAGGCATCTGCGTAGGTACAGCAGCTATGCAGAGCTACAGCGTTGATTCGACGCAAAAGTATAATCAGGCTTAAGATGCAGATAGCCCCCTCCACTGTTTAAAAAGGGTATTGATATTTATTTTTCATCTTGCTGATTAAAACGTGCATTGCTGCTATTCACTGCTTTACAGTTAATTGTTGTCATTACCAACCATAATCACATGTCAATCAGTCACTACTGACTTTAAAAAAAAAATTGTATTAATACTGCCTGTAATTACTTCTATTTAATTTAAATTCCATTTGTAACATTGTATATATCTAAACTGTATTCTAGTTTTATTTATCTATTTTTATTTTATTTATTTTATTTTATTTTTATTTTTTACTTATTTTTACTTATTAAAACTTCTTTCTTGATTGTACTTATGTCTGGGTTGCTGTAACAACTAAATTTCCCCCCCAGAGGATCAATAAAGTAACATCTTATGTTATCTATCTTATTAGTATGTCTGCCGACATACATGCTGATAATAAGGAATTCACCAAGCCCTGACAACTTTGTGTTCATTGCATGTCACTTAGTCTTGTTGAACTGGTTGATTTCAACTGCTAAGGTATGTTTCACTCAGGTAATCTCTTCTGAGCTTTGATGTAAAGTATATAATCTCTTTGTAAATATCTAAATTAAAGACTGTTTGTTTTAGATGTGCTCAAGGGAAAGCTTCCCAAATTTTATAGAGCATCAACAGATTAATTATTTCCACCATGGAGAGAAAGTGAACACGAATAGGAAACTTAGATATCTATAAATCATGGCGACCAGAGAGTATAAAAAAATCAAAGAGCTGTCAGCTCTTTTCAAAGAGAGCTGTGTACCCACAGTGTCACATTTTCATCATTGAGTACCAACTATCTGAGTGGTGCCGCCACCTGAGCACCGGAGTCAGCCCACATCATCACAACTTTGGGATTAAGTCTTGCAGAAGTGGCTAAAGGTCTGAGAGAACTTCTAGCCGTGCAAAAGCTGAGCCCGCTGCAGCTTGGCATCCGGTATCAGAGCTAAGCACACTGCCTCTCCTTCAAGGTTATCTCTGTGGAGAATTCGCTGACAGCAGGATACACGCGCACACGCTTTCACACACACACGCACTTGCACTCACATGGTGACACAAAGATAGGTACCCACACACACACACACACACCAAGGCACACACACGCACCGCGTTAGCTTAGTGTGTATGAAGATGTTTGTGCTGGCCGGTTTATGCAAACAAGTTTTTAATTGGGACGGAGGGACACATGATTAGCAGTAAAAAGGAAGCAATCATCCCTCTGTTTTATCACTTTTTATGTCCAAATAAAAACAGAGACCTGGGCGGGGGTCCCCACCTGCCAACCCAATCTGTCTCCTGACGAGTGAAGGTGGATCTCGGGGCTCAGACGTGGTCAAGGACAGCATTGTAAATTCACCATGTCAGTGAGGGTGATGAACTAGCTCTGCAATGGTGTGTGTGTGTGTGTGTGTGTGTGTGTGTGTGTGTGTGTGTGTGTGTGTGTGTGTGTGTGTGTGAGTGAGAGAGAGAGAGTGTGTGAGAGTTTGTGTGTGTGGGTGTGTGTGTGTGTGTGTGCACGAGCACTAGAGGAGGGAAAAGAGCAAGAGTCAATGCCACTCAAGCAGCTGCATGCATCACGCCTAGAGCCAAGAGGACATTAAGTGTCAGAGTGTGTGTTTGTGTGTGTGTGTGAGAGCATGAATGAGTGTTTATTTGGGGATGGGAGCATTGCAGAGAAACTGTGGAACTAAGCATCATTACAAATTGATCATTTATTTTATGCACAGCAGTGGTGAGAAAGCCAGACAGCGAGCTAAAGAGAAGCGTGACCATCATTATTTGCGAGTAACAGAGAAGGAGAAGCTCAAGGTCTGAGTTATCCATCTACCTTGAGCTATATTGCTGCTTGGATCCTCACACAAAAGGACGGACACACACACACACACACACACACACACACACACACACACACACACACTTCCTGTCTGTTCCAGTTTCAGTTCCTCGTAATGAGTCCCAATGACGGCTGACCTTTCACGGCCTGGGTTGCTCTGGATGAGCTAGAGAAGTGTGGGTGGAGAGGGGGGGGGGGTCTTGGGGTCTTGTGGTGACCCCATACAGAGGGTGCCAACCTTTATTCAGTCGCTTAAAAGGGGCTTAATGACAAAATGACTGAACACAAGGGAAAAGAGAGAGAAACAAGGAGGAATAATGGCAGAAAATTAACAGCCTGAGAGGGAAGGAGAGAAGGGTAAGGGAAGTAAAGAGGACGGGGAGAAGGGTAGTGTTACGCTGTGCTAAATTGTGTGATTTTTATCATCGGAATATGCACCGGCGCATAATGTGATACGCCTGGATCCACTGAATATGGATTCTGCTCAGATTACAATCAGACCTTTGAAACTTGGAAGTGGTCAGGCTCACATCCTGATTACAATTCTATGTAATTTAGCTGCAATCCAGAGTGAGAGATACATAAAAAAAGAGGGGAGTGCTGGGCTCTAAATGTAGGGCTTTCCAGTTAATACACCTATTGCAGATATGATATGCATTCCTAGGTTAAGTGTGGATGCCCTGCAGCTTGAACTTATGAAACACTCTTTTGTATGGGTATCAAAAATCCCACTCAAAGAGCAACCACAGTGGGAGTGATGGGCCTGGCAGGAGAGATGGCACCGCAGTGAGAATAGATACAAGAAATGTGTCTGAGGTTGAAGCCAGCGGTTAAGGGACACCAGCAACAAAGGTAGACAGTGATAAAAAATGATCCTGATGTCCCTTTGCAATCTACCAATAAAAGCCAAGATTGACGAGAACAGTGGGGGCTCGGCGGTCTCTTGTGCAATAAGTTACGTTTCCAACACAATAAGCAGCACACCCCAACTCGTGAACACTCCCTTCTTCACTCATCTTCTGTGACAGAATTTACAGGCAGTGCTTAACTCCCATTAAACCGTGGCTCAAGGCAAGAGTGGCCCCCCCACTGCCACAAGTCAAAGTGTCCTCTCCATGGCCGAGCATGAACGATGTAGTGACGGCTGAGGGAAAATAACACACAGGGAGGAGAGAAGTGGCAGAGGATACCCAGGCAGCAGTAGTGGGGAATAAGGGGGGGGGGGGGGGGGGGGGGGGGGGGGGGGGGGGGGACCTAGAACATGGTGGAAGTAAACAGCGCAAGAATGCCCAGATGACAAGAAAATAAAAGCAGTCACAGAGAAAGACAGAGATGAGAAATAGAGAGCGGTAGGAAAAGTGCAAGCCAGGGTGGTGGTAATGGGAAGAAAGATGGCGGCTGTAGACACAGACAGAAGGGGAGATGAAGAGTGTTCCCTGAGGGGCTCCGAGTCCTGACTAATACAGAGAAGGAGTTCTATAAACAGCAGTAACACACGGCTCCCTCCAATTCATTGCTCTCTCTCCCTCTGCTACATTACCTCCATTCTCTTTTCTTCAAGCCCTCGCTCTGTGACCTTAAATTCCAGCACTGCAAAAAAGACATCTGCGGTAACAAGTGATGTATTTATTCTACACTGGGTTCAGCTTTAAAAACTTTCTGAGGACCAGACGGCAAAACATCTGGAGACAGTTGATTAGAAAATAACTTCATGGACATTTGTTAGAAAAACAAAAGGCCTTCCTGTTAAATAATGGACCATTCCTCGCGTTTGAAATGCCGCATTTTTTAAAAGAAATTCTTAAAAGCTGTGTATGTAATGACTCTTTGTCCTTGCGCTAATGCATTCTAAAGACAACTCTCCAGGCGCTGAAAATGGTCTGGCTGCTCAGTGATAGTCAGCCTTCCGGCAAGAAACCCCTGACTCTCCGTTCTGTTCTTTTCCGTATCGTCTTCGCCCTCTGCGTCTGCTCTTTCCTTTGAGTTTCCTCCAGGTGCTCCAGTTTCCTCCCACACTCCAAAGGCATGCATGCAAGATGAAATGAGAAACTGGAAATTGCCGACAGCTGCATGCAATGGTCTGTCCATATTGGCCTCTCTGACAGAGTGGGGACTTGCACGAATAATGTTAAAGCCAACTACAAAATTAATAATTGACAACTTGAGATGGGTGTTTTTGTGCCATGCTCCTGCCTGACTGCTGTTCTCCTCTCAACTCTCTGTTCCACTTTCTATTGCTTTATTCTGGCTTTGCTGCTTCCTTTTAACTCCATTTCCTCTTCCTCATCTTTACAAATTTTTTGTTAGAGCTTGACATTAAAGCCCAAAACCCATAGGGACCTGCCTTGAACAGACACGGGTAAGCTTGCACTGAGTTTTCCGTTTAATTGCTTTGCTTTAGGTCAGGATTGTTTGAAATCGTTAAATACTCTTGCTCTCCCTTAATGAGAAATTACTTAGTGATGTTGGGATTCAAGGGGGATTGGATGTAACAGAGTTTGGTAGATTAGCAAGAAATTACTAGAGTTTTTTGTAAGCTCGGATAGAATTTTCAAGTTAAAATCCATATTTTACACCTTGAAACCTGTGCTTTCTATCACTCCTTGTGCCTTTCCTTCAAACTCTCTTAACTTCTCATCCCTGTCACAATGTATTTCCGGCTTTGGGTCTGTGCCCATTCGTTTGCCTGACTTCTCCCATGTCTCTTCCACTCTGACTCTGTTTGTCCACTCAACCCTCAGCTCCTGCTAGGATGTTCCTTCCACTTGATGGGACCTGTTTGTAAATCTTTAGCAGTTAATATTCAGATTAGGAACATGTGAGTTTAGTCAACTCACCCATTAATTGTTGTCACCCTCACTAGTCAGCATCAGAAAAATTAGTTGGTAAAATTAATAATGAATATTTTTGATTATCGTAGGCTGTAAATGTATTTATTATCATTTATATTTTTATGACAATTATTGTTATGCATTTTTCTTTGTGTGTTTCACCAATGCTCCTTTAGTTTATTGAATTGTATTCTATTCTTCCCTTGTCGACTGTACCTTGTTTAAGGTTGTACCAACCCCTGTTCTTTTGTTGTTGTTGATGTTGTTTTTGTCGTCCAGTTGGTTTGTTGTCTGACTGTTCGTGTTTTTCTTTGCTTGTTTGTCTGTTTTGTTTTGTTTTGTCTCTCTTTTGAAGGATTCATGTTTTGTTGTATATTTTGTATTGTACTGTTTTCTATTTGTTATTGTCGGTCTGGGACCCCCTCTGAAACGAGATGGCACATCTCAAGGGGTTTGTCCCAATAAAATAAATGTCTTTCAAATACCCATCACAAGTTGTATCTAAGCAGCCACCACCCACTAGCTAGGGCTGTAACTCCAGTTAACAGATACTGACATAATGCTATAATGCTCTACTACGCAAATGTAAATAAGCACAGTTGGCATATGGCATCTCGTAGTGCGGCAGGCATGTGGCTTTTAATCTGTGATGAGGAGGTCGAAGGCTGGTGGGGCTAGCTCTGCTAATGTTAGCCACACTCTGCAAACCAATATTACATAATTAACCCACAGTTACTGTGCTCCTGTGATAGTCATGTTACATAATGAGGCCAATTTGTTGTGTTTTATTGACTGTTCCTTACCTTTAGACTAGTCAGTTAGTCGGAACTTAAATTGAAACAACTAGGATATTAGTTGCCAGCAGTGGTGGACAGTAACATAGTAAATTTACTGGAGTACAGTATTTAAGTAATTTTTTTGAGTATCTGTACTTTACTTGGGTATTATTTTTGGAGGAAAGTATTACTTTTACTCCACTACATTCAGAAGACAATTATTGTACTTATGACTCCACTACATTTCTATCAGTGCTCTAGTTACTCACTACTTTTGCTTTGAAGTCAGCTCATGAATTGCCTTCTCTTTTCTGAAATCTGATCCCTAAGACAGTAAAATGTGTTTGTGTAGTTCTGTTTGTCTCAGTGGTTTAGTCATACCTGTATATCGTGCGTCTACACAGTTATACGTGGAGCAAACACAGAGCAAATTTCACTCAGATCAGGCAGTTCATTTAGAGGTGGTAATGATGGCTCTAATTCTCCACCTGAGCACCCATGTCCATATCTTCAGCCCATGTTAGAGGTTTTTGAAATGAAGAATGATACGTATCGTTTGAAATGTTCTCCCTGTTTCCCACTCTGCCCAAACATACAAACATTCACTGTCCAACCTGAGAAAGCGTGTTGAGCTACGTAACATTTGTTTCATTCCTGATGAACATTTCAAACTAAGTTGTCTGTGTTTGTAGTAACTTAGTTTCTGTTTTTATTCCATGGTATAGTTTTTAGAGATTTCAAGTAATGGTTTCTAAATAAACTTAATGGAACAGAATGTACTTCTATATATTTTTGACTGCACTTATACATTGTAAAAATACAACGTTTTGAGATATTTTAAGAAGTACTTTGAATACTTCAGTATTTTTAAAAGGAAATACTTCAGTACTTTAACTCAAGTAATAATTTGACAGAGCAACTTTCACTTGTATTGGAGTAATATTTGACCTAGAGGATCTATACTCTGACTTAAGTGATGAAGCTGTGTACTTTGTCCACCACTGATTGCCAGGGAATATCCCGAGTATAGATTGTGTAACACTTCCATGTGTACTGTGGAGGAGGTCTTTTTGGAACCACAGCGTTGTTTGGCACAATTCCTTTTGACTGCTTCAAGAGTTTATTTTGTGCTGCAGGATAACAATCCTATCGTTAGCGAAAGGGTTTCTTTGACAGAGACACTAATCACATTCACTGCATTCAGCCTCCACTTGCTGGACTCAGATATACGAATGGTTGTTAGTGTAATGAAATTACAGACAATTACTGACAATTACAGGCTGCAGTGCAAACATTCCCTCTGTGGCTTTCCATAACGAGAGGCTTTTTTTTTTAGAGTAGCCTAAACGGCTCAACTCTGCATTCCTCTGGAGGACAATAAGTTGAAAAAAGAAAATAGAATTGTGCCTCATTGAGAAAAAAACTCTCTTCACCTCTCGGGGATGAAGTTTCTTAAATGTGATTAAGAGAAAAAACTGGCACAGTCTTTCCTGGTCTCTATTAACAGATCCTCAGAAAACAGGCAACGTATTGCTCCTTTTTCAAGCACTTTGCAGGACCTGTTGCTCAAATCATATTGACTAACAGCAGATGAAAAAAAACTCAACACACAGTGTGCCTGGCTGTGCTACCGCTTAGCTGATGCAATCACGCCTGCAAACACAATCCCTCCGTTTACTACGCTGTCTTCCACAGAGGAAAATAGAAAAATGAGATCACGCATCGCTGCAAAAGGGTGCATTTCTCTCTATCCAGTGCAGACACCACTGAGGCCTTATTAAGACTTGGAGCAGCCAGTGCAGGAGTTTACATGACATAACATGACTTTGTAGAGGTTGAAAGTGGAGGGGGAGACTAAACACTTCAACTGCTGGTGGGACATTGTGATCCAACTGGGAGCAGCTGCATCCTTGTTTCAATAACACACCAATGACACACAGCATTCCTTCCGGTTGTGAGGATCAGCTGAGAGAAGTCCTATGGGGAGACTCTGTGTCCTTCAATCTTGCTTGAGGACTCTACATGTCCACCGTGTTGCCTATTAGACATGTCAATTAGACAATGTCACACATGTGCTTTTTCATGCCCGTCTTGTCAGTTGTCTTAAACATCTTGTTTGGAAAACAAGGCAGGGAAGTCCATTTATCTTCCTCTGGGGAAGGAACTGGTTTGTTGTGTCTTTCAGTTCCCTCATGCAATGATTGGGCTTTCAAATCCTCATTTGCTTGCTTGCAGCTTCAATTCTACAAGTGTGTATCCAGACACTGTGCCCACCTGTCATGTGTCTGTTGAAAGCGGGGTGACTGACAGTCATTTTTCAAGATTGAATATGCATTTCTCCCTCCAGGACTGACACAAGCCAAATGAAGGACATTCCCCTGATTGATGGCATCTATTTATAAGAGAACTCTGTCTTTTCACTCCAGTACAGACTTTCTCTCAGTCTGCGACACTGACCATGGACAGGTCCAATACAACAAGGTAGAAAGACAGAGCTGAACTTGTATGGTGTATCCAGAAATCTCTCAAAGTTTCTAAAAGTTCCCAGAACTACCCATTAAAGGGAGGGAGGGAAAAAAATCCAACTTTTTCTGCAGAAATTATGCATGGGCACAGGGAAGAGGGGGAGGAGGAAAGCTGCTCCTGAACACCAAGGTTAGATCACAAACACAATCAATAATGCACCGCCTTTTGTGTTTCGGCACTGCAGTTAGCTCAGCTTGAATCCATGCAAGTGAATCCATGGTGCCAGAACGGCAAGGTCTGTGCTAAGTCAACAGCCCAGATGAAAGATGGGTCTTCTGCGAGGCAACGACAGTAGAAACAGCAATGAAGGAGCAGCAGGGATGATGGCCTGAGCAGATGAGAGGGAACGTAGGCGGACTTGGCAGGAGAACGAGGCACAGAGGGAGTGCCTGGTTGCCACTGCTGCAGATGTTGTTTGTAAGTCTTCCCAGAGTTGTGTTCTAGATCTGCAATCCACTGAAAGGGATGGATACAATTGCTGTGAGCTGAGTCACTGCAAAGCAAAAAAATGGTGATAAAAACAGATAAAAATACCGCCATCTTCCCTGGTACACTCACAGTGGCATCAATATCTAATTTGATATATCTAATTTGATGTAAACTGCTCTTGTCTTTGCACGCCTTCCCTTAGCCTTCTTGTCATGGCTCACAACAACGTCCCTGTCACAACCTATGGATACAAGCCAAGCTGAGCAACAAAACGCTTCCTCAACTGCTAATCCAACCCTCAGGCAGCACTGATGGTTTCATAATCAGCACTAAAAACAAAAACAAAAAACTGAACTCAACTGCATTTGTGTACTTGTGATTCAGTCTGTCATACGGAGCATTGTCTATGAGCCTGTAGTTCATTTTCTCCCTGTACAGCATATTCATCCGCATAGTTATTACCACCTGACATGCACAAGGGTTCCCCTGATGGCTTTTCCTTGAGACGTGAGGTAGCAAAAAGGCCTCTCTGTGTTGCTGCTTTGTCACTTTGTTATGCAGATGGCTCATGTGTCCTCCTATGAATTATTGACATGCTCATGAGTAACATACACAATGAATAGACAATATGGTTTCCTCTCTGTCGCAGCACACAGGACAAGAGTGTGTAGCTAATTATAGATGAATAAATACCATCTGGACACCACCCAACACATAAGATCGTCAAGGCAACTTCTGCGCTTGCAGTTTTTTTACTTGCTCGAGATATATTGATGTGTTTTGTGTCTTCAGGTGAAGTATTTTTTCATTTTGATAAGAGATCCTTGGCTCAGACCTTGCCTTATTGAAAGCCTTCTGATTCCAATGGTACCTTGGCTTAGATATCGTAAACACAACACCAGAGAACAATGGAAACCCACATTGATATAGCACCCCACAGCTAGGATCGATCAAATGCCAGATCTGTGACCAGGCAAGGTGCTAGGAGGATCCTGTGTGCTAGGTATGATGCAGGTCGAGTCCGGTCTTGGTACATCCTTAGGTAGAAATCCCCCTCCTCCCCTCTGTGCTTCCTCCTTGCCTCCTCAGTCTGTCGGATCTGATCCTCCCAGTGTGCTCTCTGTGCTGTCTGCTTCTGTTCCCTTCCTGTCGGTGAGCTGAGGGCCAGCAGAGGGGAACAGACTTCCAGCGCCTTGGCCCGGTAGCCTGGCTCCCCACAGCCTAGTCATTACTGCTGGCTAACAAGCAGGGAGCGAGGCACGTCTGCCGCTGCTCTACCCTTAACTAACAAAGAGAGAGACCTCACGGGTAACTTTTGTAGCGGCAGCAGAAGCAGCAGAGACACAGGCTCCTGCTGGACCTATAATGGGGCTTTCTCATTATATGCTGTCTCCTGGGGAAAAAAAAGAAGGATGTACATGCTGAGCTACAGGTCCTTTCAACTAGGCATTGTGGGACCACAGGGGTAGAGAGGAAGGAACAGAATGTGCACGACCTGTCACTTGCCACAGCTTTGAATTATCTTTACATAGCAATATTTGTGTGTGTGTTTTTGTGTGTGTGCATGCAGGCATGTGCTCTGTGTCGTCCTCCTGCGTGCTCAGCTGGATGTTTACAGGCTCCCTTAATGTCATCTTATATTTTGTTGGTGCCGGGGACACGTCATAGGGATTCCTCGCAGGGTGGGGGTGTTGAGTGAGGTGGGGGTTGGGGGGGGGCATGAAATGAGTTTGACTTGATTTGATTTGATTCCAGTGGCCCCATCAGAAAGCTGGAGGAGAAACGAGGGAGAAGGCAGGACTCACACAGCCCTTGCGTACTCAGGCGTGCACAGCTCAGACATGCTCACAAAAACATACATCCTCCCAAACACACACACACATGTACACACTCCATGGCTCATTCTGCTTTCCTTTAAAGCCCATAGACTCCAAAACTGGCGAGTGTGCGTACATACAAGGATAAAGTGTTAAGTATATTACATTTCTTCCAAATCTTGGCAGTCAATATCAATTTTGGGAGACTCAGGCGTGGGATGTGTTTATTAATGGCTTGTAAATACTCTTACATCCTCCGCCCACCACTTGTTTGACAGTTGTTTAAATCAATTTCTGGTTGTGTGTCCATATTGAAGTGGGTTGTGTGTTGGCAAGTATTTTTGTTGACATTTCATTTAGTCAGCTGGTGCTTGATCAGAAACTAATGAGACTAAAGTTAACCTAACTTACATTGGTCTATTACACTCCAGATAATTTCAAGTGTTGTGAAACAGATACAAAGTAAATCATCTCCAGCACAATTTGCACAGACGATATGATTTCAGGTTGTCAGGTTTCATGATCTGTGGATTCTAATGCAACCACGTGCAATAACACTGCAATGTATTAACTTCTGTGGAGGTCGCATTGCAGTGTTATTGTCTTTTTTTTGACACTTTGTTAAACTCTATAGTCATTCTTGAAGCTGTAGATTGCAGTGGTGTCGTACTGGACAACATAATCTCATCAGCAATAAGCTTTTTTTATTTCCATTGGATATAAGATGCACAGTGCTGTGATGCAGACTGCATAGTTGGATGAAAATGAAATGATTAAAGCGTATAAGCTTCACAAAGGAAATCTAGTATTTAATGCAGCGCTTTTGATTTGGATTGCAATGTTGTTTACAAGTGTAATTTGTGGCCACCCCTGCATCTTGCATAACAAATGCAATGCATCAAGAAAAATGCAAATGCATATTCTGCCGCTTGAAATTGGAAAAGTTTCACAAATAACATTGTGTGGACGGGGAATGTCAGATAATGTGTCCCATGGCATTGTAATGGATGCTCGCTGTCCACAGTGAATCTGTCAAATACCACTTCCGCTACATCACGTAAACAAAAACACATTTTTGTAGTCTGTGCACTGGAAAAATCGGAGATGGAAGAAATGTCCTAGATGGAAGAGTATTTTCTGTCATTCTACGTTTGTACTTTGGAATCAGGAAAACAGGACAGCCCACAGTGTTAACACAAGTCAAGTCACTTCAATTACAGATATAGATGTTATTAATGCACCACTATCTTCTTTGGTAAAACAAGGGAACAACACCCACCCTCTATGTATTTACTCTTTTTGTGTGTGTGTGTGTGTGTGTGTGTGTGTGTGTGTGTGTGTGTGTGTGTGTGTGTGTGTGGGTGTGTGTGTGTGTGTGTGTGTGTGTGTTGTTGTTTTATTTTATTTTATTTTATTTTATTTTATTTTATTTTTTCTTGTTTTTGTTTTGGGTTCCTTTTTTCCCCCTCTCTTCTCCTCTATTTTCTCTCTCTTCAAGTGTATAAATGTGTCTTTCCATGTTTTGTAATGTTTGTACTTGTTAGTATGTCTGTATCGACTACATGTTTACACACTAATTGGTGAATTATAAAATTAAAATAAAATGTATTAATAAAATTTTTATTTTTTTTTTAAAAAAGGAACATATTTTGAGGCATTCTCTTATCAGTCTGAATCAAAATATTTTAGTTGACACAGGGTTGTTAATGTCAGATATATATTAATTCACTGGCTGTTGCACCATTTTGATATTAAAGACTTCTTTTATTTTGAAAATCATTGGTACATTTCTTTGTAAAAAATGTTCGGGACTGGTAAAAAGTGTTCCATCACTTGTACAATTTTCTCATTGCTTTTTAAAGTGTTAATTTTGTTAAATTTTGTTTATAAAATGTAAAACAGTTTTCCAAAATGTAAATTTGTCTCCAAAACAGGAAATAAAACAAGGGAACAAGCTCTGTTGAGCAAGAATGCAGAATAAAAATCAAGGAGAAAATCAGTGCTTTGGCAGTGTTTCACCAGCAGGTTGCCAAGTTTTGTTGTGAATAAGCAAGAATCACACACGGTAACTCCCCGTCTGAGCTTCATGAATGAACCGCTCCTCCTTCATGCCTACCTGAGGCGAACAGATAAGGCAACACATGCGGGACACCATCTCAATTTGCAAGACATGGTAAAAGTGCCAAATGCTGCCTAGTCCCTTCACAAAGCATCCGATCTGATCCATATTTTATACCAACTGTTTATACAATACATGCTGTTGCACCACTATAGTTTTAGTTACCTCTACTCAAGTTGCATGAGAGCTGATTGTTAGAATAAAGCAATATGATTTGGGAATTAGCCACAGGAGCTGAAAAAACACGTTTGACAAATAGAAAGAGCTTACTGCTGCACTGACACAAGTTATAGCACTTTGGAGAAACAACATGATTCAACAATGAATGAACCACTTTAACAACTCTACCTGCACTAACTATCAGAACAAAGGCCGCAGCTCGGAGGCATTCTACTTCACATTGTGCTCATTACACATACACAGCATTAGGCAAATTATCTGGAGCCATCAATGTGCAAAGCTGCCAATTAAAGCTTGAAATTGTGTTTGGAATACACCTTAATACATAACAAACATTAAAACAAGTTGTTGCATCACAGTAAGCCAAATTAAATCTAAACCAAAAATTCACAAGGGCCGTGATTAAACCTGGAGCAGCTGCTCGGCTCAAATAAATATGCAAAGAAATGCAGAATCTGCAAACGCTGTTCTTAACCTTTCTGTCCTGCAGTCGCTCGTACGCCAGTGGACACCAGTTACTCCTCGCCAGTCAGGCATGCCCTCCATATGTACTCAGGTCACGCAGCGATCTTTGACAGGTTGCACACAGATGCCTGCGCAGAGCTATCCCAAGACCAGAGCTTTGACCTCTGGTAATGGGTCTCTGGGGGGAGGTGGGGTTGGTGTCGAGCGAGTGGGGAGCCAAACCTATTCTGCTCTCTACTGTTGTAACATGTCGGCTCCTCCCCTGGGACCAACTCCTCTGCACTGCAACCTCTCATCACCTTCCCTCCCTCCCTCCCTCCCTCCCTCTCTGAACACCGTCCTCCGCCGCAATGAAGCAAAGTGACGCTGTTGCCAAGGTTACTTGGGATTGGAGGGGGTAGATGGTACAGATGAGGTGGTTTGTTATCTGTCTGCATGGCTGATGTGAGATGAGATATGATTGTGTCCTTGTGGTGTGTGTAGTGATGGAACCATGTAGGTATTGGGTTTTGTAACAGTGGAGGCACACAGGAGGAGAAAATCTGGAATTTTTCAGAGAAATTGCAAATGTATCAGCAATATATTATATATTTGTGCGAGTGTGTGCATCTGTGTGTGTTAGTGTGTGCAAGTCTAAGCAGAGCAGGGTTGGTGAGCTTAGCCAGACTCTGTGGAATGCAAACTAGCCACTGCAGCACTCCTCCAGCCTGGCCTCAGTCAGACGCTGCCCCACCAGGATCCACCGTGTTTCTCGATGCTCCTGCCCTCCCCACTCACAAATCCAGGCATCCAGCACACGGGAGGCTAGGGTGGGGGTGGGGGTGGTCGTGGGGGGGTTCAATCTCTGCTAAAACTGCCTTTCAAAGCACCCACCTTGCGTTCCAGTTGCCACGGTGATTTGCTGGCCTGTCTGTATTCTAAGCATGTGCAGATAAGCAGAATTTGAACAAAAGCGAACAGTCACTTAGCATGCATTATCATTTCACAGTATTTGATACCTGCACCTTGCACAGCTGCAGTTATCTCCCTAGATGATTGCCCGAGGGGGGGTTCAGTGCTTTAATCTAATCTGATGACGAATGATTCGATTAGCTCAGCCACTGATTAACCTCCTCCTCTGTGTTCTTTGCTCTTATGCCCAAGCAACTTGCATTTCTGCCTACCCCCAGCTCTCTGTCACTCTGGAAATGTCAGCGTTGGCTGCATGTGTCACTTACTTGATGCATCGTGTTGTGCTGGCTGTGTGCAACGGAGGCTCCGTCGCTGCTGCACCCATGCCTCACCAGCCATCTGCAGCCCACCGAAGGGACACATGATGATGACGGCTGAGTCACCCATTAGCCCAAATTAGAGCCATCCTTCCACCATTCAAGACAGGGCCGCCGGCAATGCCACGCAGTCAAGGCCATTACGGAAACACGCACTAAACTGATTTCGCTCTGCAAATACCATTAGCTGGTGCCCCAAGATTATAAATATCCCAACTTCCAATCTGACGAAAAAAAATGGGCTTGGATGGGGATCGGTGTTAGGAAAATCCTGTATCATTGTCATGGACTTCTTCACCGGTTGCCAGAGGGCGCAGAGAGGCGAGTAATGGCCAAAGCAAGCAAAAGATGAAGGAGCAAAGAAAAACAGTGGCGGCGAAGGGAGGGTTTGCATGAGAGCTACAGTTTCTTGGGGAGTTTTGGGAGGCCGCTGCACCAAAGACGCATGGTGTGAAGACAAAAAATGGCATGTCTATGTTCAGCACAGCCCCCCTCCGTTTGAGCAATCAACAACAGCTTTACGTCACTTTAACAGCTCACTGTCAGGAATGTAAGAAAGAAAAATTGAAAGTTAAGAGCTTGGAATAAGTGCTCTCTAAACTGGTTCCAGTAATAGTGGACCATGCTGTTCAGATGGCCTTGGTTTGGTAAACAACTGTCCTGCACTGTGGGCCAATTTGTCAAAACAGGTACCCACTTCAGGCCTGGGGAAATGCCATTTCGTCCATACAGCCTAATTTTTTCGATCCACTCATGTTATTCCGTTTGGCCACAAACGCACCCTTAACCCTTTCGCCCTCTCTCGCCGTTTCCTTTGACTTGAGGGGTTCCTGTTGAATGCAAACAACTGTACCATAGCAACTAAAATATTCACCCTGCAGAAATCGCACCGATTATTATTTCTTTCTGAGTTTCACATTTCTGAGATTTGGGGGGGAGGATATCTTTGCGATTTAACTTTACAAATCCCAGTGGTGCACAGGCAGTGGTGAGCTCTCCAAATAAAATGCTCAACCCTCTGTCACATCTTCAAGGGGGAAGCGGTGATGGAGACAGCACAGGTATTTTCCTGGAACTAGGACAATGTTAATAACCACTGAACCATGGAAACACTCTGGTTATGAACACCACATTTCAGATTATCTGCTGCGTTTGTGATGAAGTTGACTGGATTCGCATCAGAAAGATGAAATTTGAATTTCCAGAAGTGTCTGCGGATAAGTGATTGTTTCAGGCATGCTTTCTTCAGCGTTTAACACTGAAAACAGCACAATTACTGACTCAACCGGCTGTTACAGCAGGCATCTTTTATGAAATATCGCTGTGAGGAAACTTTTTTTTTTCTAATGTCTTTCCGATGCTTTCATATTTCACATGACTCATGGTGGTCCTGTCCAAAAGCAGGAGCAGTGAGAATATTTTCCCTTGAAGACTGAGCGTGTGCCTGTGGCAGGCCGGCTGTGTGGGCTGAACTCTGGACTCGCACTAATATGTCTATTTATTCAAGACAACAAAGGCCCTCTGTGATAAATACCATTTGGTGGGGACTCACAATGCACACAGTCAACTGTGTCGTCACAGTTTGTGTCTAACCGCTGCAGAATGCGTCTCACAACGCAGAGAGCAAGGTTACTCGTTTATTTGTGGACGGATTTATGTGGATTGTTAACAAAAAGAATCAAACGGCTCATTTTATGTCCCTCTGAACAGCAAGTTTCTTTCCTGCTGTATTGTTATCTGCTAATAACAGCTGCGTGGGCATTATTTACTTTAATAATGGGCACCACAGTAAAAGGCTTTATGCAAAGCAGGGACAAACTATTGTAAATTGTAAGAGATAATGACACGTAATCATAGCTCTCATGTGTACTTTAGCTTCATACGGTCACAGATACATTTGAAGTGAACATTTTTCCTTTCCAGAGTAGGCGAAAAACAATAAAGCTAACAAATTTGATGGAACAAATGAAACTTTTAAGCAGATTAATTATGAGTAAATAGACGCCAAATATTAATTTGAGCTCATAAATTAAAAATATGGGTGCAAACGAGCTCAGTCATTTTGAAAAATGTGCCTGGTTTAGTGAAATAT
Source organism: Notolabrus celidotus (assembly GCF_009762535.1). Taxonomy (NCBI): domain Eukaryota; kingdom Metazoa; phylum Chordata; class Actinopteri; order Labriformes; family Labridae; genus Notolabrus; species Notolabrus celidotus. The sequence continues at coordinate 18,293,134 of NC_048284.1, forward strand.
AGATATTATGTTTGCGCGTGCTGATGAGGGCAATGGGCCAAATTGTGCCAGTTTCCGCTTTGAACTCACTGTCAGAGCTAGTAAACTACTCAGCATGTAAATACACCGAAGTCCATCTTTACGCTTAAACTGACTGGACAGCTTCTGAAAAAATGGTTAAATGATGCATAGGAAGGTTCTGACACTTGCAGTGGATCCATTTGCACATTCACCATGTGACTGTACTCTCAGAGAAGTCAGGGAGTGAGTGTGCCAACACAGACAACCAGAGGCTGTACCCTTTTTATAATTAATGATGTTCTTCTGAGACCTAAATGAGTTATCTGGTATGCTCTATGCATGGCTGCGTATAAGGATCATGTCATATCAATATTCAAAGGTACAGAAGCTGGTTTAGGGGTGAGAAAGCAGACTAGCATGAAGAAGGGGGGGGGGGGGTAAGTTCATGTCAGGCCTCTTGGGGATTTTAGAACCATTAGATCAAGAACCTGGAGAGATAATCAGACTTGTTTGTCCTGCAGCTCAACTCCTGGATATATGTGAATTCCAGCAAACAGCAATGAGGGTGTGAGGGGGAAAAAAAAAATCCAATATGGCCGCACCAATCTCTGGCTGTCACAGGGGAGCACCCAGTGCATTCGCGCTTATGCAAATATTTATCTGAGTTCACACTCGGCTTAATTTGACAAGAGAAACCCAGACTTGAATGGCTTTGGATGCAAAATGGTAATTACTCCTAAACCGAGTTGGAATAATGAACTTGTTAGCATGCTCAGCCTCCTGGAATTCATTACCCCAGCTCGACACCGTGCTCCTGATGGAGCAAAACCTGATCTGTTCTCATTGCCGACGGCTCACAGGGACACACTCTGGAGGAAGCAGACATGTTGGATGTGACACGTCAAACAAACACTTAAGAACTGCTTTCATACATACAAGATATCACATGACTCTCATCTGTCCCGTCCCTGCTTCCCCGCTGTCTCATGTGATCACACATAGACTCTTCATGGAGGACCATGATCATAACAAATCAGAGAGGAGAAGACCGAGAAAGTACTAACTGAAGCAATCTGCTGGGCCGTTTGAAAGAGTGAGACAGAATGACAGCTTGAAACCAACAAAAAAAGTCTCTGTGAAGGCTGTTATTAATAACACCAATTAGATAAATGGAATAATTTTCTTATTATATTAAATGGAGAGAAGGCAGCGGTTTCAACAGTATCAGAAGTTTTTAAACAGTAAAATGCTCTGGGGAATAAAACACTTCCCTGAAAGCACTTTTTTGTGCATAATTTTGAAGGTTTGCCCATATTTAACATTTGCTGTCAATGTGAAATTAAAAAATCTGCTCCTTGCATGCACTCTGATTGAAGATGCTATCAGTAATCCATTTTAAAAATTGCATCAGGCTATGAACTTGCACATTTGAGGCGAGCTCCAGCTTTGGTTTCATGTTTATGTGCAAATTTGAGAACTATGATTGAGCTAAAACGAGAGGAGGAAGCGTCTTTCTTCCTCTTTCTGTCTAAGATAACTTTTTGTGGTTTTGATGGAACAACTTGTTTATAGACTAAGTCTGAGAAATACATGACTGTTCAGTTATACAGGCTAAATGCAACGTTCCAACGGCAATGTTATACACCTACAACAGTCAGGAAACATCTCATTAAATGATACCCTGCAAGAGAATGACTAGACTTAAAACACAAACAGCATTCAGAAAATAATCAGAACTATTAAGCTGAACTCGTCCTTGCAGAGTAATTCTCGCCTCTTACAACATATTAACTGGATGAAGCAGGCTGCTCTCAAAGCACCTCATCCTCTTTTTTTTTTTTGCATGGGCTTGTTTTCTCCTTCTCTTCCCTTTCAGCTGGGTCAAGGAGAGATCAGAGCAGACACGCCTCTGGTCAGCATTTGTCCTTTTTTTTATCTAAGGAGAAAGCTTGCAGGCTATCTGCCTGTTTGTCCAGCGTTTGAGTCAATCACACCACCAAACAGGCTTACGATCAATGCACACACTGCTGATTACATTTCCAATGGGTATTTGGGAGGTAAACATTTGAATGACAGTACAAACAGACACGGTGCTGTGACAGACACATCCCTGCGCCTGGTAGAGTCTGTCGCACGGCTGCAACTGTAGATCACATTCTGCCACCGCGCAGCTCCGCCAGCTTCTTGTACACACTGATATTCATGCAATATTGCTTCCCTCTAATGCTGGAAATTTACAACCATAAACTGATACTATGGCTGCCCTCGCTGTGACTCACTCTGGATACACGCCCTGGCAGAGGGCCTAATTTCTGTAAAATATCACACAGCTCTTTAGCGGGAAATTTCTGCACCTGGGAGTGAGGAGGCTTTATTAGGGTTGTAGTGTATCTGTGACAGCTTAAGAGATTTTCAGGACTTCAGCGTTTCATGGAAACAGCTGGGCAACATGTGAGTTAATGTGAGGGCTTGCATGTTGAGCAGAAGTGGTGCTAAAGCTCGAGCTATCAGAGAGCCATCGACAGGAGCAGACCCCACCGCTCCATCTCTCTTGCACTCACATGCAACCCCCCCGTATCTCCAGCGCTCCTTTTCACTCCCCCTCTAAGCACCCATCAATTGAGGCAGTGAAGCCATCAGTGCCCACGCTTAGACCCGCCTGTCTCATTGCTTGGATAGCCATATGTGTGAGTGTGAGTGTGTGAGAGTGTTTGAGGGTGCTTGTGTGTGGAGCTCCTTGATTGGACTCTACAGCAGAGGCTGGAGCGTTAATGAACACTGCCTGTCACAGTCCTGGTCCTCTTTGCGCAGCTCTCACCCGTCACTCTGGGCGATGGATCAGCACGGCCTCATCTAAATGGTCTTTTTTTTTCTCTCTACTGTCTGCTCTATTGGACGGGGATCATCGAGATCAGTGGAGGGATCTAATCCTGGCCTCTCAGCCCACCTCCCTGAAGAGTTTGCAACTACTTTGGAAGTGTTGGAGTCAAAATCAGGAGCAAAGTGAGCTGAGCCTCATACTTTGATCATTTGGTGAAAATCTGATGAAACTTCTCTGAGGGATGAAAAAAAATCGATGCAGTACAGTTTAAATGCCAAGTTTTTGAAATTACACCAATGACGCACCTAGTACATGCATCTTTAATCACCCAACAAACTATAATTATGATTCTTTGTACTTTAGCCAGCCAAGATTTTAACTAAATGTCAGTGTAGAGGCAGCAGAGTTTCAAACTGATGATTTCAATTGCAAAACAACACTTTGTCAGGTTGAATTGATTTAAAAAAAAAAAGAACAGCATCAGCAACATGTGACCTTTTTAGCTGGATCAGATGTAAATCAACCACTTAAGGCAAACTTCAATACAGAATCTAAGGTATCAGCTTTAGTTCCCTTTATTGAGTCACAGGGATCGTGCTTAATTTAAATTAAGTACCAACAGAATTAAGCTTCTTGCACAAAGCAACTGTGCAACAGCGCTGTAATGAAGTACAGCCATCACTACACCTTTGTACTGAAACACTGAACTCTTCAACTGCTCACTATTGGCGTCCCAGTGTATAATTTCACATTGTATTACCCCCCTACACTGCCTCTGTTGCCACCTCAGAGGCAGAATAACTGGGCCTCACCAGTCTGCCTCCATTCGTTACACATTGAAGAACGTGGCAACAGAGGCCGTTAATATCCAGCCTTGGAGCGGCGGTGTGCTAGAACCTTACAAGAGATTCCGTTACAGTTCTATTCCTTCCAAGAAGCTAGTTCGAGAACCTAAACCACTTTTAGGCATATGCTTCTGACCCTGTATAGCAACAACCCTCAGAACTGAAACCTAGCACACTGAACACATTGTTCTTTTATTGTTCGGAGAATATTTGTATCATATTGCCTGGGCTAACCAAAGATAGCTGGCGCTACCTAATGTTAGACTCTGCTAGCATCACACTGCTGTTCAAAACATGAAAAACAACTGCACATGCTCTTTGTCGCTCTTTAACATTGGTTGCCATTGGCAGCTTTAATTGATTCATGGTGCCACCACAACCATGCAACTTATTGTGAAGACTCCCGTTGGGACTAGTGGAATAGATTGTATGTGACATAATGCTCCCAACATCACAGGTGGCATTGATATCAGAAAAGCTCTACATCGAGGGCATTTGGGATTGTGGCACCATTTGGAGCAAATGCCCTTCTCTGTTTTTAGTACGTAACCCCTGTTCAGACAATAACTTAAAGATAATACAATCCTGTCCAAAAGCATTGGGGAAATTTCAGTGTAGCCTTAGAATGCAGCTTTAGAAATAAAACATTGTATTTTACACCCATGTGGTCCCTCTGGGGCACAGCTACTGTAAACACAAACTGTAAAATCCTGAATATAAATTGAACCAGCATAAACGACAGTCTGTTTCTTGGGGGTCTCTTTTAAAGGTACACCTCTGTGACCGTTTCCACTGAGTTCATCTGAGTCCACAATGTGTATTCACTGTGCAGCTGTGAAGCTCTCTCTACTACCATCTGTTTTCACCATGTGGAGTTTGCAGCCCTGTTAGCGCCTGGTGTGGCTCAGCTTACACTAAGATAGCTGTGAGGTACAGACAGACCCACTGCCCGCTACCAATTTAGTCTTGCTACCCACCCCACAGGTCACTCCATGTCTTCAATTGAGGAGTCTTTTCAGTCAAACCGGCATCCTTCCTTGGTTTACTTAATAGCACACCACTGATTTATTTAAATGTATGATAATGAGCTAGTGACGGAAGAAAGCTTTTAAGAGGGCCATCCCAACCACGGTCTGCACCACTTTGTATCCCAGCATGCTTTGGGCAGAGAAGCAGCCCATTGCAATACAAACAAAAACAAACATACTGGCGTTCATGATGGTACGTGTTAATGGCAAAGCTAATGTAGCCCAGTCTTCCAGGTGAAGGACTGTGAAGCAAATGCTATGATTGAATTAATACCTATACTGAACAGAGAAAGACTGAAGCAAAGAAGATTTCACAATTCTGGATAGTCAACATCCTTGGTGCTTCCTTAATGAGACGCACAGATCGACACTCAGAGAAACCTCTGTGCATCAAGACCATACAGGGTCACAATTAGTGCGACCCAAGTCCCTCCTTGTCTCCGGCATGTGGGCACACAACAATCTCATAATACAGCAGAACAACGGCATAAACCCAAGAAGTCACGTAATGTCAACATATTTCCACTCCACATCAGGAACTAGCGCTCATTATGAATATCCAGGTTACAGTAGAAGCAGGCTTTTGTCTGGGCCATGTTTTATTAATGAGCAGGGATTTGTTGGACTTGATTTGCATGTGCTTGTTATAGACTCGCATTGTGCTGCTGCTCGTGTCTACACACTCTGACTCGAGTGGAAGGACTATGACTCAATTTTCCACCATGGAGTATGCAGGGCCTTTCATTTGTGCGCATCAAGGGTTGAGGGTGTGCGTTTTGAATGTGCATGCGCACATATGTGCGATCAGAGGGGCGTTGTTTGAAGCAGAGTGTGTAAGGGAGTGGAGGCCCCCTGTGATGGAACACTCTGAAGAGAATAGTGCTGATGTGGTACCCTCTCTGACGACAGACTGATAATACCAAGTGAGGAGACGGGAGGATCCAAACTTTATGAAAGGACTTAAAATCTGCAGCCAGCTGAACGTGTCTTTGATAGCAGAACGAAAAAGGAGACAAAGATGTTAAATAAAAATCCCCTGTTCTTCTCTTCTTATCTGGAATGTCATGGATGAAAATGTGGCTTAAACCATACTTGGCAATTAGTAACCCCCGGGGCAGAATTGTGTCCCACTTTGATGATGTCAGTGCTTGAGGAGTGAGGGACAGGTCAGCAGCTAGCGTCAGGGACATCAGAGGCCTGTAGCGCTGTGGCGAGATGTCAGCCCAGCTAGCGCCATCGCGTGGTGCGGCGCTGGAGGCGGCAGGGAGGGGGAGGGGGGGGGGGAACGTGACAAGGCAAGCAGAAACAGGGATGATTCAACCCTGCAGTGAGGACGGAGGCAGGCGGGGAGAGACAGAGATGCAAGGAGAGGAGGAGGAGGGGGAGGAAGAATACTGAGAGCACATGGTGATGAGACGAAAGATTGAGAGGGAAGAGAGGGAGAGGGCAGGGAGGGATGATCATGATAGCGACGACGAATGTGGTGTTTATACATACAGTACAGAGGAATCCACCCGGGGTGAAAGGAGGAATGTATTAATAGAGAACAACTCGGAGTGAATGAAGCACGTTAATGAAAAGAGGTTCAGAGAGCGAATGGGAATACAGCTTTTCAATAGCTGAACCTCGGAGCAATAATGACTGAAAGGCGAGATGACGGGGGAGAGAATTAAAAGACGGGGATGATATTGTGACTAGAAGTGGTCCGGCTGAGGACAAATAACCGCCTTCCCCTCTATCCCTCCCCATTCCTCGACACCCTCATGCCCCCACAAGCAGAGCACACGCTGTCCAATCTGCTCCAGCGTAGCAACCAGAGCAAAACAAACGCGTGGTTCTCCTGCCGAACTGCACCAGCAAATTTAAGTTAGTATGAATGTCAGACAGAAAAAAAAACCATATCTCAGAAGAAGGGCGGGCATCCTCTGCAGACTCTCACTGAATAATTTAATGATCTGCGTTTTAAGAAATAAACGTCTGTTTTTCTGTTCTCTGTTGCTGATTTATCTGACGGTGTAGCAATCTATTCTGCGGGTACTTTGTAAAAGTGCTTTTTTTTTCTCATATGACAAACAAGCATCTGGCAGGTCCTTCACAAGAAGTAACCTGCACAAAGAAACGGCTGGTGATTATTCCTTTTTGAGCACGGTTGAAAGAGTCTTTGAATGTAGCAATAAAATAAGATTTGATTAATGCAGCAGCACCTGTTGCCTTGTTCAAATTTGCATGAGCCTACTTTTAAGTTCTTTAATAGATATCACAGTTACAAAAAAGCTTCATACTCTTCTTGTTTATTTAATCTGGTTTTGTATAATTTATTCAGATTTGTGCTTTAAAAAGCAGAATGAAACGCATAAATGTAATTTCAAATGTCAAAATGTTTAAAAAGGGGAATTCACTTTTGATGTTGCGCTGTCATTCAAGATAACTGTCACATTTATATAATGTATCTGTAATCTGAATTAAGCTGTTATCATTTAAAGCATAAAAACAACCTTATTGTGAGTCTTTTGGTCCGAACACAAGTGTTGTAGTCTCAGCCCGTTCAAACTGTTCCCGCCGGTCTTCCCAGAATTCCCCTGAACTGCAATCACTGTGAGATCATCGCTAATGAAGATATTTCCGTGAGACATCTTTCACGTATTTTGTAACTGCATACTGTGTGACAGAAAGAGGAGGGGATGTGGACAAGGGCGAATGGGTGGAAGGATGTAGGGAGTGTCATGTGGGCACAAGACGTGGTGCTAACACCGTGGCCATCTGGAGAGCTGGTGGGAGATGAGGGCCTAACAGTGAGAGCAGGCTGCCACCTTGCACACACACACACACCTTATCACAGACTACTGTGTGTCTACTGTGTGTCGGGTCAAGAAATATTGGTTATCAAAAAGGGTGCGTCTGTGTTTGCTTCGGCTTTATGTTTATACAAAAGTCAAAGTGGAAGAGAAATGGGTTTAGACAGAAAGAACGTCTGAGGGAAAGTGACAGATCGAGAGAAAATGATGCAATTAGTGTGTCAGGTAGAATTGACAAGCATGTCTCTGAAAGGAGCGTTCTGTTCCTTTGAAATGCATCACACGAACCGGGCACAATCCCATGATAAAACATAATAAAAGTTTGAATGATATAATAAGTTCCTAGACAGTGTACCTTTAAACTCTGATCAAGGATGAATGAAATCAATGCTCTGCCCAAGTGCCCCGAAAAACAAACTCTGACTGAACCCCTCACAACCTTTACCTTCAAGCTGAGTTCATTCCCACTAAAGCCAACAGTAAACGCGCCGTAGAAAATCATTTCAGCTGGTTTCATGCAGACAGAAGGAGGCATTTGCATTAGGGTTAGAGAGGGACAACAAAGACCTGTATTGATGCAAGACTTTACAGTGTGGACAGGCAGGAAGGTGGCTAGACAATCGGAATCCTTTGGTGTTTTATATGAAAAGATTCTGCAATATTATGCTTAAGGTACATAAAAGTAAAATGTTATAATCAAAAATTCACACCAATACAATTCTGATCCTAACTGCATATCAGTGTGCTCATACAGGATCTCTTTTTTAGTAATGGTTGCTGATAAGACACCCTTTACTCTACATCAGTAAAAATGTTACCATTTCAGATACCACAGCGAATACCTTTAATGATATATTTTTTGATCCGTCCTCTCCCTCTGGATATTTCAAACATAAAAAAATGAAACGATTGAACTCATTCTGCAATAATCAGACTGATTGTAAGGTCATAGGAACTGTGTGTAGAAATGTGGGAATATTTAGCGATATCTAGCGGCTTCACTTCAAAGAGTCACCTTGCATTTCCTTTTCAAGGTTTAGTGCTCTTTTCTGCTCTGTGTGCTATTATCCTGTAGTCAGCTCTTTCAGAATCAATCACTTATACACATTATTTGCTTAGCTTAGTAAAAAGATATCTTCACCGTCATGGCCAGGCGTTTTCTCATTACAGCTTTTTTATGAACATCTTGCTATTAGACCAGGTATCAGAGTAAATGTGATGCTGTAGAGAGGCATAAACTACTATTAATATTAATTATTGTCCGTTTTTTTTCTCTTCAATTAAGAGATTGCTTAGTGTGTGAAATGGCACAGAATAGTTAAACACACAGTTTCAAAATCTACATAATTTTAATGGTTTCATACGTCTTATTTTGTCTTGAACAAACGTTGAAATCCTTTGCTAATCAATCAACGGCTGCTTCCAAATGACAAGAGGTCAAAACTATTGATGTTTGTGAAATATTGTTAATTTCAAAGGTTTTATCTATAGAAATTATGCTGTGGTATTGCAATTTGAATTTTTATTGATGAAATACTGTGTTGATCATTTTCCCAGTCTGTTCACTTGCATAAATAGATGCAGGTTTGCAATGCCACAACATAAACTATCCATAGTACCATAATGACCCAAATAAATGAGGTTATTTTCCCCAAAATACATCTGAAAATGTTGGTTGGTCTCATTTTGGAGTTTACTAATCACTGATGATATCAATATCTATGCAGTGAGCTCACTATCAATTCATACAAGGGATGCACCTCACAACCTGCGAAAAAAAATCACTATAAAGTGGTCTTAAAATGCAGAGGAGGGGGGTTGTCTTATTGGGCGTTCTCAAGCGAATCATTCATGCCAAGATAGCCAATCAGCATGTAGATCCTCTGTTAACGTATGATTTAATGTACGAACCGGCAAGTCAAGATAAAGAAATGAAACATTTTAAAAGACATAAAATTCCCCTTAAAGAACTCTAAAGGAATTAAATTATTTTAAAATATATTTCTTAAGATGGTTAAAATAGGTCAGGGAGATTATCAATCTGTCCTATATATTATATATATATATATATATATAATATATATAATATATATATATATATAGGACAGATTGATAATATAATATAATAATTATATAATTATATAATTATATATTATATAATAAATTATAATTATAATATATAATTATATAATATAATATTATATATAATTATATATATATGACAGATTGATAATATATAATGATGATATATATATATATATATATATAATATATAGGACAGATTGATAATCTCCCTGACCTATTTTAACCATCTTAAGAAAATATTTTAAAATAATTTAATTCCTTTAGAGTTCTTTAAGGGGAATTTTATGTCTTTTAAAATGTTTCATTTCTTTCATCTTGACTTGTGTGTTTTAATGATCTGCCTGTTTATTTGCTGCTCAGTAAAGCACTTTGTAACTTGGTTTTGAAAAGTGCTCTAAAAATTAAATTATGATTATTATTAGTACTTTGGTACACGTGATTTTTGACATGCAATTGAGCTAGAAACACATTATATTCTGCATTTGAATGTGCGCGAATTACGCAAGTTGTTTCCCTTTGGTGTGAATGTGGACATCCTTATCAGGGTTGTCCTATATCAGCCAATGGGGTATTTGATTGTACTGGAAGTGTATAAAACTATAGGTTTCTATTATTATTTATCTATTTTATTTTATTTTTAAAGTTTTTTGGGGGGGCATTTTTGCCTTTATGACAGGACAGCTGAAGAGAGACAGGAACATGGGGAGCAGAGAGCAGGGGAAGACTCAGCACATGGTCAGGGCCGGGAATCGAACCGGCGACCTCTGCGACAGGGCTAAGCCTCTGAATGTGGGGCGCTTAGACCGCTAGGCCACCAGCGCCCCAAATGTATAGGTTTTTATAGTATGAATTGATGCATGTCGTGAATTGGATCACATGAGTCTACAAAGGAAAGTAATGGGATTCATAAACAAAAGTATGTAGTCATTGACCCTAATCCTACAACCCCACAACATCCAGTTCACATGAAAGCCTGCATTAAGTGTGCACAGATTGCACCCTGTCCTGGCTTTGACTTGTTCCTTCTTCTCGACAAAGTCAATTTTTGCTGTTATTTCCACACTGCCTTAAGCCTGGTTATAGCAGGTCTGACACAGTCTGGGTCTGTTGCATCTTGCAGTATTGCCTAGATTATAGGTCAATGCGCCACTAACACATCATGCACAAAAAACACACAAGTCTGCAAACAAACACATACAACTGAAAGGCCCCATGGCTATAACCTCCCTCCCTGCTTCCAATGTAATATATGTTGTTTGTTTGCTGGATCTGAGCTAGCCTATCAGCATTACCCTGATGCAGCCAGCGTAGCCTACACCGACACACACTCTGTCAACAGCAATAAGCAAGCAGAGTGCTGCACTGCCAGAGATATGGAGCAACAAATCTATACCCCTCACAGAAAAGACGGGAAGGGAGAAGGGGGTATCTGGCTTTTCAGTTTATGATAGAATTTGATAAACAGCGGGGGTCAGGAGGCAGGTCAGCACACCATTAACTTATTCTGACAATTTTGATCCATTGCACACAACACTGAGACGAGCGCTGGGCGTCACCTAAAAGGAGCAAGAGAGGAAAAAAAAAAAAAAGAGAGAGAGAAAAAGGAGAAACTGGCAGGAAGCATAAACAATAGAGAGCGACTTTACTGCAGGAGATGAGGGGAGATAGAGACATAAGAGGGATCGTCTGGCCGCTATCAGTATGCAACGCGGAAACCGGAAGAAACACACTCCCTCTCAGGGAGAGGGACGGGAGGGGAGGGGAGGGATTGGGCAGTAATGGGATGTGGGAGAGCTGATGTAAAACTAGATTATAAAACACGGAGAGCTGCATAGAGAAGAAAATTAACTAAATAACTGGAAAGAGAGAGAAAATTGGATTATCGTAGAGAATGGAAATGGAGGGAAAGTGTATTCACATTTTATCCTTTACCGTAATATTTGTCTCTGAGCTGTATGTAATGGTCTACAGCACAGTGGGGGGAGTTTGATTGGGGGAAACTAGGCCTTTGTTTTAATTCAACAGTTCAATTAATGTGCAGTTAATGGCTTGGTAAATATAATGGGTTAATAACCCAGCAAGAAAGATCAATCATCTGATTATCAATTTGTGAAGCTGGGGGAAGCGAGCAGTTTTTTGGCACGCACATGATGCGTCAATGGACGTGTACTGTGTGTAAAATGTGTGTGTGTGTGTGTGTGTGTGTGTGGTGTGTGTGGGTGTGTGTGTGTGTGTGTGTGTGTGTGTGTGTGTGTGTGTGTGTGTGTGTGCGGGTGTGTGTGTGTGAGATGATTTTCAGAGTAGAGAGCTGCTGAAATGGCCTTTTTCGAACATATCTTTTGTGTAAAAAAAAAGGGAAAAAACTGACCTACTATCAGCTCTCAGTCGTTCATCTCAGGAGGTCATTTTCTGTAAGCTGATGATCCTGATGTTCAGCAGTCTGTCACGTTCACACAGTAGCTGTTAGCAGCTTGTAGAGAGTAGGTCAACAGTCTAAAAAGAAAGAGGAAAAAAAAAGGACAAATCTCACCAAAAGTAGATGACAACACCATGTAGGAGGATAGTTTTCTAGCTGTTGAACCCTAAAGCTATGAGATAAAATTATGTACTGAGGATTCATTGAGATGAAGTATTTTCGAGTGTGTCTGTGTGTTGGCGTGTGTTGGAGTCTGCGCATGTGGGCATTGGCCCAATGAAGCGAAAGGGTGCCAGTAGCCTTTGAGGAAGGAGCATGTGTCCAGCATCCACTGCTGTTGCGCCGGGTCACAGATGTCACCTGCTCCTGCAAGCCTGCCTGCCTGCCACACTACGACTCGCCCTCCCCCCACCGCTCGCCCACTTTGAAGAGCGCTACCACACAGGAGGCGGAAACAAGTAGCCCACAGTGTTGTTTGTTATTTGGATTCTAATAGTTATTTTGCCGGAAAAAATAAGATACAAACATGGGTCACAGAGTGATCACGATGGTTCCACAAACGATCTCTCAGATTAAGTCAGGGAAATGTTATCCAGAGCTGCTGGCTATGTCACATAACCGTGGTCCTTGCCGGGTTCCTTCACAGCGAGTTCAGCTGAATAAACACTGCTGGCTGTTGGGGTTGGTAGCTTTAAACACAGCACTTAGCCTTGGAGGAGAAGCCTGGCAAAGGAAAACATCCTGAGATAGTGTCACTTACTAGAAAAAGTGTGAAACCACAATCCCACCAAATAAATCAGCTGCAAGACAAGGAAGGTTTTTCTGTCTGTGGCAGAGCGTGGAGACTCTGATAATCTTCAAAGAGTCCCTTACACTAGTGTGGTCATCTTTTTGAGAGGGCCTGAAATTCCTTTTGCACGCTTCACCACTTGTTGCTTGAGAGGCACAGAATGCTTTACCACAGAAATCTTACATGGAGGTAGTTGATGTGTGCATCTCCCTCTCTCTCTCTCTCTCTCACATAAAATACATTTACCCACCCACACATCACTGACATTTCTTTCGGAGTGCCTTCGAATTACCACGCATATTAGTGAAGCAGTGGCAAGACCCTTTTTATTATTCCTCTTAATCACGTATGCTTTCGGGGTTGCTTGCCCCATCTCCACCCTGCCGCCGCTCCTTCCCCTCCGTCCCCCACCCCACCCCCCCACCCCCGCTATCCCCTTTGCCAGCAGGAATAGACAAGTGCATACACCCAGTGTCCCGTGAGGCGCGTGCTGCAGTGCAACCATGGATTGGAGCAAGACAGCATGGCTTGCTCCCATTGCACGCCTGCCTCCTGTCTCTGCTTTTGCCGCCAACCGAAAACCACTTGTTACCAACTGTGACTCACTTCTCATGAAACAGCCGAGCAGTTCTGCATGCCAGTTGAATGTGTCATGATTTTAATTAATAAGTATTAATTAATTGAGTGTTTTTTTTTCTTGTTACAGTAGGCGTCTAATAGTTTATGTTTACCAGCGAAGATGGGCGCGGTCAGTATGCCTTGAATTAAGTGCTTTTTGGGATCATCCAACAGCATTTGAAATTGCCCCCCGTAACCTTCAAAAGTCAGAGTTAAGAGACGGCATCCAAGTAATGTTGTAACTTTCAAAACTGACAATTCGAATAACAAGCCAACTTCAAGAAGGAGTTGGTCAAGGAGTGTGGAGCCGAGAAAATAAACTACTCCTGTCACTTTCTTGTGTTACAACAAAGTTCAAAGAAATGAGTGCCTTCAAAGAGAGATGAAAGTGTGTAGTGTGAGCTACGCTGCAAGAATTCACCCCACCTTTGGAAGTGGCTATTCAGCAAAGACATAAACCTTTTGGCTTATTACATGTGAGGATGACTGTGTTGCCTGAGACATACCAACTATGAGTTTGCCAACAAAAGAACATGGTATCTTTCTGGTTAAGCTTGTTGAAGACATGCAACTAAATACAATAAAGTTGGGTGATGTCTGCCCACCTGGCATATAAAAATATCTAGAGTGGAATGTAACATCAATCAATCCTGAGCTGAACAGAAAAATGATCAGTGGTCAACTATGGAAGGACAAAGGGAGTGGGAAATTTGGATCCCACAGCAAAGGTCTCCATTAGTGCTGCAAAGGGGTGGAAACTTCTGGTAAATTTCCATGGGAAGATAAGCTGGGGAATTTTGGAAATATTCCAAATTGGAAACTTTCCATTGGAATTATGGGAATTAATGGGAATTAACTGGGAACTGAAGGTAATTTGATGGAAAGGTATAATATCCAAGCATAAAATATGTTTTGTTATAAGCAGACATCCATCCAAAATAATACAATTAAAACAGATTTATTTGTGAATAGAACTTTATCAAGTGTTACAAATTTTATTGAACAATGAATTATTTCACTGAAGAACAAAACATGAATGTTGAGTTAAATTTTACTCATCCCCCCGACCCAACCCATTCAAAATTAACAAAAATGCAATCCAACAAAGTCCCCTTCAAAATGTTAAATGAAAAGAGCCCCTCTCCCTACAAAAAAGTCCCATTCAACATGCAAATACAAAAGCATCTTCCCTCAAGCTTCTCAAGCCTAGCCTCTGCATTTTTGCTAAACCCTTTCAGGCAATGGGCTCTTCCTGGGTCTCATCAACATCCTCCATGTCCACTTCCTTAACATTCAACTCCGACTCTTCCTACTCAGTGTCACTGTCAAGCCTTGTTGAGGATGGCTCTGCAGATAGATATTCAACTGCGCTTGCATTAAATCTGGGTTGTTTTAGTCAGGATTATGCTAAAATATATTCCCCAACTATATTAAGTTCCCTGTTAAGAGCCAACCTTCAATTTAGTAAATCCCTGGTTTATTCCTGTTTATTCCCATGGAAAGTTTCCAAACCTTGAAAATTCCCAGAATATTGCAACCCTGGTCTACATAGTCTATGGACTGTCATCCATCAACTGGTTGCTGGCATCCTTATTGGCTCAATCCAAGAGTGCTCAGTGTTGGAGCAAGGCTGCCAGATGTTTTTGCCTTTTTCTTAAGAACAAAATAAGAACACTGGTTTCTTTGAGGATAGGACTAAAGCTAGGTAGCGTTCTGTTTATTGAGGTCAACAGGTGAACTAATCTCTTGAGGTTAAGCTCATAATACCAAAGTGAGGTGAAAATTGTGATTTACTCGATCCCCTTTAGGAAACATCCAAGGGTATGAAGAGGGTTCACTCAAGTACACAAGCAAGGGTATAGAGTGCAATGTGGGGCCTGGTGGGCACAAGCAGCCCATGCTCTTAATCCCAGTTAAGACAAGCCCGGCAGGCGAGCCGACACAAAGGAGCTGGTCCAGTGTTAGTGGAATTAAAGCAAAGCCTCTCCTCTGTTGTTATGCTAATCCATAAGACAATGATTATCTGCGGGGCAACGTTGCTACGGTGATAAACGTGGCTCAAGAGTGCCTCAATTAGGGCGCCGATTGCCAAAAGAGAGCAAAGTGCGAGTGAGGCCAGTGATGCTGCCGTGGACGGAAGACAGGAAAAGAGTGTGGAGGGGGTTTTTGTTATTTCAGCTGAGAGGATGGTTCAGCCTTTAAACGTTGGGATGAAGCCTGACCCTCACAGCTTGACCCTGGCCAAGCTCAATCCTCTCCATGCTGTAAAGACTTCCTCATTGACTGAGACAAACACTTTAACAGACAACACTTAAATATAGAAAGAAAGTATGCCTGCTATAACAGTGCGGTACAGCTCTGACCCTAACATGTTGTTCTGTGCATGTGAACTAATCATAAGCTAGTATGCCACATAAACTTCCTGTCTGGCTCATTCATCCTCTGAAGTGACAGTGCAGCAGTTCAGGTAGTGGCAACTCTTTTAGTTTTGTTGAAACATGAAGAGTTGGAGGACAACCATAACACTGGATTCATCTATAATAATCCTTCATTTACTCCGCAAATCAAAGTGAGGAGGCAAAGCCTTTGCTGGCTTTTAAATCTCCTCACTGAGTTGATGTGCCAACTTCAATTCTTTGCTGTTGTCACAAGATCAAAGAAAAGTAAAGAACCAGGCTACGGGAGGCTGTTTTCTGTTTCTGGAGCAGCTTGTCACACCGCCTTATGCGTACAAGTGAACCCGGTAGCATGGCAGGCAACACAGGATTGTCTCCTAGTTCATCGTCAAAACTACTTCTGGGTCACCAGCAGAATGATAGAGTACAACCTACTGGTTCAGACTACCTCCATCCAGTCCATCCTGTCTTTCTCTTCTGTGTCCCGAGAGGATTGCTTTATCTTTTTTTTGTACGAGTTCACTCACTTGTGTCTCACTTCGTCCTCTCCTCACGCCATCTGTCCAACAGCTCTCACAGCGTAATAGGCCTTGGACTGCTGTGTCATCTCATTGAGTCCTATTAGGAGCGCTTATATCTGACTGGCATGTTGTTATTGCTCTCCCATACCGCAGCTAAAACTGAGGAATGGGTCTGCCAAGCGGGCCCTTTTGAGTCTCTGCTGCATTGATGGCACTGGCAGGGAAGAGCACTGGGGTTGTGGTGCTTGGAGGTACCAGGGTAACATGAAAAGAAAGGAAGAGGAGGAGGTGACACAGTGTGATACTGCCCCCCCCGGGGGTACATGACAGGCATGTCAGGCATGCAAATGGTCTCATGCTGGTTTGCTATGGGCTCTGCCACAGGTGAATGCCAATGCTGCCATTCTAACAAATGCTGAGGGAGGACTGAGGGGCATCATCAAGCTTGCAGAAGCAGCAGGGAGCATAGCAGAAAATTGCTGATTAGGGTGGGCGAAACGTTACACACATCACGCTACCATTGAACCTTGTTCAACTGATCCTTATTTAGAGAAATGATTTAGCTGATCAACTACTGGTTGTACCTCTCTGCAAAATGAAACATATTTTAGACCAAGGGTTCCCAAACTTTACAGCCTGTGACCCCCAAAATATAGGTGTCAAAAACTTGCGACCCCCACTGTCCCTCATAGTGATTTAATGTGGCTTCATTCAGCTGGTCTGGAGAAAATTAGCCTACCTATATGAGCATGTGTCTGTGTTTCCTGTGCCGTTATGAATGGATCTACTGCTACTGATGCTTTTTATAATTAACTGTTCCCTAACCCTAAACTCAGGAGTCATCTGGCAAAAAGAAAGGCAGAAAACTCATTCCATTTTATATTTTCAAGGTTTTGCTTTAAATGTAGCTACTATTGTTGTCAATGTTTTTTTACTATAATGGGTCAAATTTACTATTTTAAGATAACTTCTGACATTGAACTTTTTTATTACATTTTTTTAGTATTTCTTTGTTCACCACAAGTTAACAAATTATATATATAATTAATTTCAAAACCAACAGAGAGAAGAAAAAGAATAAATAAATACAAAATAATAAAAACAAAAATTAATAATTATAATTAACAGTTCAAACAAAAAGGAAGATAAACATAAAGAAACAAAGTAAATAAACAAAATAAATAATAATAAGTATTTTTAGATACATTTTTTAAAAATAACATTCTGGAAAACGTCTTGCGAACCCCCATTTGTGTCTCGTGACCCCCCCCAATGGGGTCCCGTCCCACACTTGGGAACCCCTGTTTTAGACCTTATTGCCACCCATTTCTGAATCAGGATTTCAGTTCTTTCAAACCAGTAGGGTTTTGCAAGAACAGCCGTAACAGCTGGATCATTACAGAAGTTATTAAGAGCGATCAATATCAATCTAAACCATGTCTTCTTTTGTTCTGCTTGTTGTCAAGTTGAAGCTACAGGTGGTAAAAAGTAATGAGGCTTGCTTAATGAGTGCTTTTGTTGATTCATTTGAAGATCCTGCCAAATTGGAGGAGGCTACAACTGCAAATTAAGTTACATTTCCAATTGTGAGGCCTTTCCCCAACAAATGAGCAGAGATCCTTGAGTTTCTCAGGTATGATAATTAAACAGGTTTTAATTTGACACTAGATTCAGAGTAAATGCCATGGAACCCCAACCCAAAAGTAAGGTGGCCTATGACTAAAACCAGAAGCTAATTAGGAAGCAGGGTGTGGAAAAAAGTTCCTACATGTTGTCATTGTATCTCTGTGCCAGATTAGCAGAGCATGAGTGGTGGTTGCAATGTTTTTATCGAAACAACCTGCTCTGCCACCCGAAGCTAAAAAAAAACCCATCAGAATAAAGAAATCACAATGTGGAATGAGAATTGGAACAAAGGAAAACAAGAAGGTTGGTGAATAAAGAAACATGGGTGTTGTTGTGTTTTCTCCCGGGGATTTTGGAGCCTCAAGAAGCATCAACAGGAACTGTGCTCCCCAAATCCAAATTGATAAAAAAGATCCTGCAGTTCTCCTGCACCTCAAACTCAGGCTAGATAAATCTGACTCCTCTATCTATGCAACGAGCTTCACTTTATTTACTGTGGCTGCTTAAGGATACAAGAGGACACTTCCATTGGATCAGTATTTAGGTCTGAGCTGGGAGAGAGAGAGGGACTACATGCCTATGATGGATCAGTTTACCACTGTACCACTGTCTGGAATGGTTTACTTTCACACTACACTCAAAAGCAAATATAACACAGGAGGAAGTCAGTTAATATGCTGAGTTGTTAACATGGTGAGAGATTTTTCTGCGGCCAGGAGGGTGACGTGACAAAACTGCTGAGTTGGACTTAGCACTGCTTAATAGTGAATGTACAGCTCAATGTACCAACATCATTATGGTATTGTTTACCCCAAATAGAGGCCCCTTTCCCTTCTGCTATTAGTCACACTGATCATGTGGTAGAGAAAGTAGGGTTGGGAACAAGTGGCGACCTCCGGTCTCAAACTATGAAGCCCATGCGGAAGTGTTTTAAATTGCAGTTCATCGAGAATCCACTTGAGGCTGGCTGCAGAAGCACCGGAATCTACATAGACACCAATTAAAAAAAGACGACACCAACATTAATAAACATGTTTACTGATGTCTGATATCACTGCCCACCTGTGATGTTGGGAGCACTTAAGCCTCATGCATAGATCTGATACCATTTGATACCGTTTGTTAGCTTTTAGTGTATGCACATTATGTCACATACAATCTATTCCACTAGTCCCAACGGGAGTCTTCACAATAAGTTGCATGGTTGTGGTGGCACCATGAATCAATTAAAGCTGCCAGTGGCAACCAACGTTTAAAGAGCGACAAAGAGCATGTGCAGTTGTCTTTCATGTTTTGAACAGCAGTGTGATGCTAGCGGAGACTAACATTAGGTAGCGCCCAAGCAGCAACCTCCGGTCTCAAACGATGAAGCCCATGCAGAAGTGTTATAAACTGCAATTCATTCTTTGCAGCATTAGTAAACATGTTTACAGCCTGGTTAAAAAAACGGCTTGGCTCTACGTAGCTAATTTCTCTATCGGCACACACTGTACGGGGGTGAATTTTTTTCTAACGCAACGGTTCAGAAGATATTAAGATTACGAGTTTTGCCCAAATAAGGACATGACTGACTTGACTCCCGGACGGGAACACATAGCTGTTGGCTAGGAGGCTCAAACTCCGCCTCTTTACGTCACACTCTGCCTGGTTGAGTTCCCCATTTCCAATATGGCTGCCGCCGTTGATTTGCAGTCTATGGGTGGGAATTTGCTGGGTAAGTCACAATACGATACGATACTAAATGATATGAAACTAAACAATTTGCTACGATACTATACGCTAAGAAACAATTCAATGCAATACGGAATATTAACGTACACACGCAATATTAGGTACTACTGAAATTATCAATTAAAATTATTTCTATTTATTCCTATTTCCTTTATTTATTTATTTATTATTTGAATCCGAAAGTCTGTTTTCTACTTTCAAACCAAAGCCCCCCTCCTGCTTTACCCTAGAAGTCAAGCCTTCTAACAGTGGATCCCCACACCACCATTGAGAAGAGACACAAGAAGTGGAGAGTTCAAGTGGAGCTGCATGTCACTTTATAAACTTCAACTAATAACTGACTTACTGAAATGACATCAACAGTCTGTGGCGATGTTTAAATTCAAACTTAATCTGCATAATCAGCCTTGATAGTAACTTTTAATTATAGCAAAAGTCACTGTCTTTTTCTGCATGCAATTTTCACAGTACTATACACATGCGCTGCAGGTAAAGACGCTAAAGTAAATACTGTGGTCTGGTTAGCAGTCTGTCCACAACATTAACCGGTACCAGGAAGAGAGGTTAAATTCTTGGACTGGTAGGGAAAACCAGATTTGAAAAGAAAAAACATATTTCAGCAAATTTCACAATATTCTGTTTTTTTTTACAGTTGATTCAATTATCACTGTCAAATTCCATGATTCAGTGTTTTCTGCATTGCGTAAATCACGTTGCAGCAATACAGTGCTTTATTTTCCAGGAGAAATTTGAAGAGCTAATTTTTTAAACTCCCTGTCAGAGCCTGCAAGTGGATTCAGGATTCTGAGGAGTTAGTTAGGCTGAAACTATTTGCACAGCACTAGTAAAGGGCAGCTATGGCAAAGACAGTAAAGAGGGAGAGGCTGGAAATCTTGCAGCTTGATTAGAAACCTACAAGTTGGGGGGGGTGATTGTGAGAATGACACGTCAACTGTGAAGTTGTCTGCAAAAACTTGCACAATGTGGTCGCTACTTCGACTTTTTTTAAACGTGATGTGGCTATTTGCCTCCTGGCAGCCAATGAGCTGTGTGCTGACTTGAGAGTGATTCATGTTACTTTCACAAGACATGCACATTACTTATATGAGCTGCCTGTGCAAGAAATGAACGCCTGCAGTCTGCAGTGTAAACACGCTGAAAATCTATATTGTTGGAGTGTAAAAGAAAGCAATTCCTATAACATAAAGCCTTCAACATGAGCATTAAAAATTCATTTTATAACTCAATCAATAAACTGAAACATTGGGGGGGAGTCTTTTCTGGCACACAGAACTCCTTATTAGCCAGAAATTTCATCAAGCAACAAGTGATTGGACATTACTAAGAGGTCCGATGGGACCAATTCCCACAGTCATCTAAAGTAGAGGCTCCTGGAAAGGTTTCAAGTCACATCTATTACGCTAATGTAACTTTATGTCTATTCTTTAAATGCTTTGCTACCGCAATATAACAATAATGCTGATGTGATGTTTTCTCTGCACTTTGCACTTTTAGCTCAGTGGTGCTTTCATCCGTCCTTGAGTGAGCAAAGTGTTCAGGCATGAGTTCATGTCATATCACTACAAGGATCAAGGTTTCATCTGCTCCATAACTCTTCTTTGATCCCTCTGTCTTGATGAAATGTAGATATATCTGTGTCTTTGATCAGTGATTAAAATTAAAAATACAAGACATGTTCACCAAAGAACCGCTATTAAGACCAGGGGCCTCATGTACGCTCAAATCCAGAAAACGTACGCACAAAAATATCCAGATGTATGAATCTGTGCGCAAGGATCAACAGCTGTAGAAACGTGCGTATGCCAGCCATGAAGTTGGCGTGAGGTACCGCACATTTCAACGTCTATTTCACTCTTGGTACATCTGAACTCTGCCGTGAAAAAGAGCGTACGCCATGTTCTTGTGCGTACGCACCCTTTGTACATGAGGCCCCAGGTCTGTCCCACCAAAAGCCAGTGGTGATGTATTAATATCATACAGATGAAAGTGATATGATGAGTGATAAAAACCATTAAATGTTGAGTTATTTCAGTCAAAAAATTCTTCTTGTATCATCCGGATGATGTCCTGCTGATGTCCTTCATTAATTCCACCTCAGTCCTAAAGGAAAGTTTGTAGAAAATAACTGAAAAGAACGTTCCACCCTCAGATGCTGCTTGTACTGAAGAAAACCATCAATATGTGCTGAACAATACATTCCTGAAGTTATTCTCTGATTGGAATAATTACTATTTTGTTGTACCCGCTTTCGTTCAGCATTTCTCTCCTAATTTGACTTCAGTTAGTGATTTCCTATATTTCCCAGAGTGCTTTTCAACATCCCTGAGAGAAAAGGCCTTGCAAAGCTTGATGGAACTCGCTGTTTCTTATTCAGCTGTAGGTTATAGATCTATGCGTGTTAAAGGGGGAAATAGTAAGCACATTAGAGCTTTGTTGAAGTCAAGAGCCCATTTTCAAGGATACAGAATGTCTTGTTGTTGCATTGCAATTTGTTTTTTTTTAGGCTGTCTGTTGAAGGATTTTGCACTACACTGAGGTTTGAAATGCATTTCTTGCTTCCTCAAGTGTGTTTGGCTTTGAAGGATGGCTACTAAAACAGTAAATACAGTTAAGGATGTCAAAAAGACATACTCTACGTCTTCTCAACAACCCCCCTGAGAAAAGTCCTTTGGCGTAGGAAAAACACCATCAAGCAATTAAATGGTTCTGGAGAGTAACCTTAATCCCTAATGGTTTAAATTGTCTTAGGGTGGACTTGTCCTTAAAGGGAACATTTTCTAACACCTCTTAAAAGAAGAATTAAGGACTCTGCAAAAGCTTTTTGAAACTTGGTATTAAGTGGTGTTTCCATGTCAGATCAGACTTTAAGGTGCTTCAGATGACTTAGAAAATTCTTTCCTTTCATCCTCTACTCCACTTGAATCACGATACAGCTGAGACAGTCTAACTCTGTTGAGGTCTTTAAATTAGAAGTTACATTTTTGCTTGACTTTCAGTAAGTTGTGTTTTCTTCCAATTCTTTAAAGCCTTTTGCCTGTAACCTTTATCCATCTCATTGGTCAGCCTCCGCACCAATTTATCCATTAAACTCTGCGTTGTAAGTCAATATTTGTCCCATTAACGTATTAACACAACCTCCAAAGCTGTGTGCTTCTCTCTCCCTCCCTATTTGTCCTCCTTGTCCTCTCTTTTCACTCCTGTGTTATTTATTTACTTATCTTTTTTTAGCTGGACTGTTGGCCGTCCTGAGACTCCTCTATTTCTCCCATGGCTGTCAGTACCTTGTTCCAGATGTTCTGATCTGATTCCTCATCCTCCAAATAATCCAACCTTTCCTCTCGTCTTTCATTTTCCCTTGTGCGCACAATGCCCTTGTCTCTCCCTCTGTCTTGTCTCTTCTTTTCTTGTTCTATCTGAGTCAATTTGGAGCTCAGCCTTGCCTCATGTGTTTGTAGAATCTGTTATTTAACAGCTCCTGTGATCTAAAATTTACCCTCTGATTGTTCACTCTGTTTATAATTAAAGTTTGTCGTCCTGGTAGATGGATCCTACCTCCGTTGCCTTGCCTGAGTTACATGATGTAGACCTTTGTTCCATATGTATCTAGGGTCCAAGGATGGAAGATGCTGTGCGGTGTTGAAAGAATGACTGTGAAGTGATTGGTGATGACAATCAGGGCCTTTCTACATCATGTACAGCAGATGTTTTTATCTGCAGTGCGAAAATGCAGATTTTGTGTATATTCACAGTGTTCTTGCTGTCTAATTGCCACCATGCTGTCTTCCGCAGAGCTCCATGCTGGGTGACAAGACTCCTGCGAATGGGAATCCAATCAGGCCAATCCACTGCGATCCTTTACAATCTCTTCAGCCACCAACCATCTGTAATACACACTGCACACACTGAACCCTGATAGATATAGGGATGGACACTTGCATATTAGCCGCCTCACCTCCTGTGAACTTGGTACCAACATGGCGGGAGAGCTTAAACACTGAAACCCTTCCAGCTCCGAGGACTAGCAGTTAAGCTGACCCTGCATTCGGGCCCCTCAATGCAGGTCACAGTGATGAATTTAACCCTTGGGGATCAATACAGTGACAGCAAAAATCCCTTCCTGCACACACACACACACACACACACACACACACACACACACACACACACACACACACACACACACAAACACACACACACACACAGTAAACAAACCCTACAGGAGCCAGGAGAGGCACCAGTGATATAAATAGCCCCCCTGTCTGTGAAGGAGATAATGCCGGTCTTT
This sequence comes from Notolabrus celidotus, assembly GCF_009762535.1. Classification (NCBI taxonomy): domain Eukaryota; kingdom Metazoa; phylum Chordata; class Actinopteri; order Labriformes; family Labridae; genus Notolabrus; species Notolabrus celidotus. The sequence continues at coordinate 18,317,112 of NC_048284.1, forward strand.
CATCACAGTCCAGGTCCCACCTTGCAGGTGCCTAGGGTTGAACTCTCTCTAGACCTGTGTTCAGGTCACACACAGGCCACCCAGCACTGGATCAGGTAGCACAGGCTAAATAGAGGCCATTTATTAGTCCTCATGTGATTTGGTGGAGGTGGGGTGACTGATGGAAATTTGGGCCTCTAGCTGAAAACAGAATAATATCCACAAACCTCTGCATAGAGGCAAGCCTGTCACACAACCTTTCTAACCAAGTGTGGGAAATGCACCAATTCTGTCAGATGAGCTCATGATCTTTTCTTTCCCTGTGCGTGTGTGTTCTGAGTGTGTGTGTGTGTCCTTGTGGGCCTAGTGTTCTGTGTTCTGGCTGCAAAGAGAATTTGGGCTATTGTCACTGAGATCCTAATAGCCAGCATCTGGCTCTCTGGCACTGCTTTTTATTTTTTGGGGAGGGGAGAACTCGGGGAGGAGGAGGGGAAGGGAGTGAGGTGGGTGATCTGACTGCTTACGCCTCAAGCTGCACAGCTGTCCCAATTACTACCTCTCTCTTCTCTCCTAATTTCACCCATCGTACCCATCTGCCTTTTTCCACACTTCAAATCTCTGTCCCATCCATCTGAAGATGCCACTAGTGGTGCGTGTTTTTGTACTTTCAGGAGAACTGAAAAGAGATCTTTACAGACAAGAGTTGGTTTTGATCTTGTTTTAAGTTTGGCGCTGTGGGGTGGCTAAAGGTCAAGACTGAGCAGTATCTTGTCAAACGGTGGAGAATTTTAGCAGCATCCCTGAATCCCTTTGGCCCTTCATGTCTGCTCTGATCCTGGTCTGAGCTGTGGACTCTAAGGGCCTGAAAAGGCTGTTTGATGGGCCATGGGCACTGAGCATCAGGGGACTTTTGTAGGTGGGTGGGTGGTTGGGTGGTTGGCAGGGAGAGTAAAAGGGGGGGGGTTGTTTGTGTCCAACACTGAGTCCCTCAGCAACTTCCAGTGAGCTAAAAACTCTCAGTGTGTCATACCCATGTGGATTCAGTTCCTCATGCAGGGGAGGTGCCACAAACTTCACTGTACTCTCCTTGTTCTGGTGCTCAGCATTCACAGAGACTTATAAAAGAAAATACAAGAATACACAAAGAGAAAAGATACATGTGCATGTGAACAGACACCAATAAATGCAAAGGTCAACATAAGGTAGTGTGACAAGGGGGCAGGCGAGTGTTTCTATTTGAAAAAGGACAAATAAAAGAGGAAGGAGAGGTTTAGAGATGCCTCTGGATGGGTACATGCCCAATTCTGGACGGCTCCAATGAGCCGAGAAGAAATGTCATAAGACCTACTTCCCAGCTCAGGCTGCAGCCGCAATAACTCCCCAAGATACAGCAAAAGAAGCACACATAAGCAAATGCACTGCGCATGCACACGCACTAGGGGTGCAACGGATCAAAAAACTCATGGTTCGGATCGGATCACGGTTTTGAGTCACGGATCGGATCATTTTTCGGATCAGCAAAAAAAAAAAAAAAAAAAAAAAAGAAAAAAACAAATTTGTCCCTCCATTTATTTTGTAAAACACTTTTAAACTTTTGCCAATAAAATAAAACCCTATCTGTGGGCCCAGTCCTGCCTCATTCACTACATTTCATGGCATGGCAAGTGAAGGAGCAGAGGAACTTCAAAAGTTTCACTCCATTCTTCTTTCAATCGTTGATTTTCACCGTCCACTTTTCTTTGAGCTGCAAACTTGGAACACACCGTTTTCGTGCATTCTAGGGTCCTACAGCTGGCAAAGTGCCAATGTGTGAACTGCTCCAACGAAAGTGAAAGTTAAAGATTTCACTCGCAGCATTGAACTCTAAGTGACCCATTAACAGGCTGTCTGCGTATCATTGACATGGAGACAAGTCCCGGTAAACACAAGGTGACCCGACCAAAACACAGAGTGAAGGAATAACAGTTCGGGGGCCACAAATAGGTGGCCGGAAGCGGCCCGCGGCCTCTGGTCTAGTGGATGCGCGACGGAATTTCATAACGTGGCTCAAGCACATTCAGCATTCACTGTATTTCACAGGGAAACCAAAATGCTCCCATACATGTGACAGAACATGCAGGAGGTTTTTCAAGTTTCTCTGCTCCTTCACTTGCCATGACTACCGCTGCGCTTGACGAGTGAGTGGGAATTGAACATGTGGTCATCACGTGAACACGCGCAACTTTTTTCATCAACTGATCCGCGGACCACGTCTGTGCCGAACCGTGGAGAGGCATCCGTACGGATCACGGATCAACGATGATCCGTTGCACCACTAACACGCACACACAAAACCACATCCTTCATGATGTGAGTGCACTGCAGAATGGGCTGCCTCCCTGCAGGGCCAAACATCGCACGGGCAGCACACTCTTGGAGGGGGGATTCCAGGTCAGGAACTCTGACTGGTCTACCCCTCAACCCAAACTTGACCCACATTTTCACATGCTCCCAAGTTAGACGTGGCTTAGGCTTTATGTGAACTAGATCCAGTGCCTACACAAATCCAATCTGATGCCGCATGGCTATCGGGCCACGCTTCTATTGTGCCTGTCCGACTGAATCCCTATTCAGAACTCTCCCCTGTCTTCAGACATTCAGCTGAGTAAGACAGGTAGACATGCAGTGAGACATTTGGACAGGCAGAAGGCAGGGCAGGCCTGCTGGGGCCTTTTCTTTGGCTGCTGCAGGAGAATGCTATCAGCTTGGATCAGGCTACGCCGCTCTAGCTGAGCTTCAGCCGCCTCATGGCCCGGCCTGCTTTTCTCCATGGAAACCTGCCCCTTACTCGCCCTGTGATTGGCTCTTACAATCACAAGACAGACACTCTGTCTTACAATACAGATAATAATGGCCCTCCGGTAGGATGAGTGCAGGAGAAGAGTGATTGCAGAAAGGCTTTTTTCCTGCAGATTTTGCCCTTTAGAAAGGCTGCATTCAGCAATAGTAGCAGAACTAAAGACTACAGGTGTGTTCCTGCGCATCACAAGCAGTTGGCTGGCTTTAAAGTCCCTTCTTTAATGCAAAAAACATCACTAAGATTCTCAATAAAGTCATCTACATCTTTTTCCTTGTCTTTCCTGTTGTCTTTAAAAGCCTAGAAGACAGAAACCGCCACACCTGAGTCTCACATGAAAAATCCCAAATGCCAACACTAGACATACTGTGGTAGCTCGATGAACTATATGCATGAACCAGCTACACTTTCTTGTCTTGATAAATCAAGTCTTTGATATTATGACTCTGAAATGGGTGTGAATATGTTTCCATATGTAAAAATTACCATCTTCTCCTTCCTCAAAGCAGAAACAACAAAGGGAAAAGCCTCTTTTCAGCCGTTCCTGCTCTATTTACAGTATATTGCCTGGAATCTGGGAGCAGAAAACCCCTGCACAGAGATTAACAATGCCGACTAAACAATGCCTCCAGAAGAGCCGTCCTCTTTTGGTTGCATTGTTACAGCTGCTCGCAACAAGCATTGCCATGTCTTGCATAGCCCTCTTCACTTCAATATTCTTTGTGTTTTTATAGCATGAGCCCCCCCAAACCGGGGACATGTCTTCAAAATGTGTTGTTTGTTTCCTTCGTAGCTCAATTCAGCCTTCTCTTCTCATCCGTCTGACGTTTCCAGAAAACAAGGATATATCTGGGACAACAGTGTGCAGAAAAAAAGGGGATGTAAAAACAGCACGCTGGAGCCAATATCAAGCATTATACACACACTGTACTGAGCGCCAAAAACACTGTGATGCTTGAAATTAGAATGGCTTTTCATGCAAACAGAGGCACTTGCTGTGCAGGTGACAGGCTGCTATTGCAGGCAGAATTGGAATGAAAAACAAATCCGACTGCTATTTTAAATAAAACTCCACTCGGCAGTGGCTTGCTGTGGTAAACCAAACAGAAAAATGGAGCTTGCCACGTGACGAATGTGCACTGTGTTTAATACAGATAAAAGTATGAAATGAGTCACCGCCCATTTTTTGCTCGGCGCACTGCATCTAACCTCTTTGGCAGAGCAACACTAATATGTTTAATGAAGTCATTAGTCAAAAAATGAAGACAGACAGTGGCATGAGGCAAGGAAGGTGGAAGCACAAGGGGCAGTGAGAGAGGAAGGGGAAGGAAAGAACAGAATGGAGAGAAAATAGACTAGCTTAGAGGAAGGGAGGGAGGGCTACTTCTCTAGAAAGCTCCCTCTCTTGTATTATAGATGCAGAATCATGTGTTGCAGTAGCTACACGGTAGCAAATGCAGCATTTGTCCAAAGCAATCAGCTCAAAAAGCAGAAACAACACAATCTGGGAGGCATTCTGCTAAAATAACTTCAAACCTGCCAAATAAATTTCAAGGGTTAGCTTGAGTGTTATCACTACTATTTTATTTAAGTGCTTCATCAAAAATTACACAGCCCCGAATGAACTGCTCTAATGTAATCACTTGGCTGAAATAAATGGGTCCACCCATGGCTATGCCTATCCGTTCCAAAAATGGCAAAGCCCAGATCACAGTGGTTTTGTTGCCAAAGCATGAGTCACTTTGCTTTATGTAAAATAATTAGCCCCTGACAGTTTATAACAGTTCATATTCAAACATGCATCCATCAGAAGTAGGACAGTTCCTTGCCGCTAGAATCCAAGACGGAGTTCTCCCTACCGTAGCATAGAGTGCTGTCGCCGCAATATATGCAGCTGTTTACTTATTCATGAATGGGTTAGGGCTACTAACTCAATCAATCTCTTCCCAGTTACCAAGGCGGACTTTATTAGATAACATTAATGATGCATTAGTTGTCCTTTGGTGTTGAGTTTCTCCCTTGTCAGCACCTACAATTCAAATGAGTACACAATGGGTATTGGCTGTAAATTGATCGAGACTTGGGGATAATTGTGGCACGACACAAGCCCCATATGGGCTTATAATTTACTGTCAAACAATAAACTGTCATCGGAAGACAAATCACAGTGAGCCTGACAGAGATGAAATACGTCTTTTGATATTAGCTGGAAAAATGGAGTCACATGAAATACCACACTTAAGTGGGAAAAAACAACCGCAAATCGATGTTTGTAATAGAAATAAGCTGGTATTGCACTTATTTAATATGGAATCTATCTTATTAACAATACAGCTTGTTGTTCCGTGACTCCTTCAGTTATGATTGTATGACATTTTTACAGCCACTCCTACGCATAGAGTTTGAAATGTCAGCAGTTGCAGAGGGAATCACCCAAGGCCTGACATAACAATATTATCACTATTCTTAAGTCCCTATGCAATATTGTTGCAGTTTTTAACTAAAGGTACAGTTTAGAAATGGGAATATTAAGCAATATGTACTGGTCAGATTCTAGACTGTAATGCTCTTCTGCTCAACCTTAAGGTCGATGAAGCAATGGTGGCTTTTGAGGACAAGAAGCTCCTGTGATGCAATATGAGTATGACCCTCCTTCTTTAGTGCTCAATAACCCCTCTCCTCTTCTTCCTCCAACCGCTGCTTTTTGTGTGGCTACTCACTAAATACAAAAACATGTATGCTTCTAGTTTGTCTGTTCTGTGCTACAGTAGAAACATGAGGGTGCAAGGTATAGGCCTCTATGGAAGGGGACGGCTCCTCTGTAGTTATAAAAGGCTCATTTGAATTTTACTGAGACGAAAGGACTTTTATACTCAGGTGATTATGCAACAATTTAGACAAACTTAGGAAAATTATATTCAAAACCTACCAAGTCTGTTCCATTAAATGCCACTAAATACTACGCGCTGCACCTTTAAGTATCATGATAACAATACTGTGCTATGATGCTTTTTATTAACCCTATTTTTATTGCAACCAAACCGGACTCAAAAGTGAACAGACTGACCAAAATTGGCATTACAAGGCCTTAGTGTTGTCTTAACATGAAAAACTGAACTTGTAATCCAGTCTACATTGTCCTTAATGAATGACTCTACTATTACAGCTACTGGTTTACACAAAACAAGTTATGTAGGCCCTTATTTAAAGCTAGGGCTTGTAGTCACGTAAAACTAGCGTGAATTTGAGTGTAGCATTTCCTCAGGACTCCATCTAATCCCTCCACCCTCCCCTCGGAGCTCCTCCAGACCAACACATGCACAAGCGCCGCTGCTTCGTGACCATATGATCGTGACTGATTCAAAACCGGTCCTCAGCACATCGTTTGTGTTTTGCACTACGTCAACTCATGTGGTCAGTCTCATTCAGCGGTAAGAAAACACAAAAAACATTATCATAGTGAAAGTTAAAAACACAAACAAACATGAAATGTACGCGCAGGAGGCGGGCAGAACGGCAGGATGGGATTTGATTGGTTTCATAATTTGGCTCCAAAAGGCGGGGATAGTTTGGTGTTTTCTAGGGATGTAACGGTATTGTAAATATCACGGTATTTCGGTATCAAAATTCTCACAATAATGCCGTGGCATGTGACGGTATCAAACAGTGACTCGGAGAACTCCCGCTAGTGTAGTTTTTTTCTGGCGCCATTGAGTGGGCCGGTCTGAGAAGCAAACATCATCTCCCATGATCCCCTGCGCAGTGCAGGAAGAGATGACGGAAAGCACAGAGGGGGAGCAGAGCGGAAAACTTAAACTAGTGGAACCTCCTGCGAAGTTTAAACTGAAGTATGGACGCATTTTGGTTTTGCAGTAAACAAAAACGATCGAGCAGAAAACATGACGGACATGCAAAAAAAACTGTTTGCAGACACTGCCAGACCGCGATAGTCTACGAGTCAGGGAGTACAAGTAATATGAGAAGGCACTTGATGAATCATCCCCCTGCAGCCGTTTTCAGTGGTGGACAATGAGGGATTTAAAAGGGATTTTTTTTTTTATTTGCTTGTTACTTGCTACTACTTTGCTTGTAACACTGGACGTGCCTGCACTGCTCATTACACTTGAAAAGACCTGTTGGTAGTAGGGCTGTCAACGAATATTCTAAATTCAAATATTAGAAAAAAACGGAGAGTCGAAAAAAACGGAGATTCGATTATGAAAATTAATATTCGACTGTGGAAAAAAAACACATCGGCAGCTGCTTTGAGAGTGGGCGCACTGCATGACAGGTCAGGGACAGGTCACAGGAGTCACACATGAACAGCGTGAAGCAGACGGCAGAGAGAAATCTTTCCGTCCCCGGATCCTCAGTGCGCTCTGAACGCGTCTTTTCCTCCGCTGGGAATACAGTGAATAAAAAGAGATCGGGCCTCTTCACATGTGGACTGTCTTGTGTTTTTGACAAATAGGCCTAAGACCCTACATTGACAGTGGACTAAAAGAGCCCGACAATCAGTGACACTGGGATAAAATGCAGCCAAGAATGTAATTGGACTACCTTTTCGTTTTTAACTTTAACTTCAATTAATGTTAATAATATTTGCTTCAATCACTGAATGTAGCCTGCCTATATTAGGGACAAGAGTCGGGACCTTTAATTGCTCTCACAAGTCTTGTTCAGCACCATAGACTGTTCAGCACTCACTCAGCGCATTGCGCACAGAGGGGGGAGGGGGGCGAGCGAGCGAGAGGTCTACGGTCTTAAAGGTGTTACGCTAAAGACCATTAGGTCCTTTACTTGTTTTTAAGTGTAGGTATGTTTTAGGCATGTTATATCTTAAATAAAAATACATATACAAGTAGTTATGTCTCCTTGTATTAGTTTGTCCACCTATTATTGACATAATGCGCAAATGTAGATATTCAAATGGTTCGAACCTAAGGGTTTCTTAGAGCGAATATTCGAATGTCATTTTGGAGCAATTTTGACAGCCCTAGTTGGTAGTAATAAATGTGATTAGAACATTTGAGCATTATGTTTGTGTTCAATTACAGTAAGTGTGTTTATCCTTATCATTCCTGGCACTTAATTTTCCACTCTATGACATTTTTTCAAAAGTCATCTTATTTTTTTTTTTGACAATACCGTACCGTGGCCTTAATACTGTGACGATACCGTACCGTGAGATTGTGATATCGTTGCATCCCTAGTTTTTTTCCCAGATTTACTCCGGCTGTAGATAGCAGCTTTTTTCACTCTTTTTTTAAGAACACATTATGTATTGATTGCCATCGGGACATAAAGATAATTTTAACCAGTATAACAAAATGTGTATCTAAATCTGACTACCAACCCCAGCTTTACAGTGAATTTCTGTTGAAAAAAATCAATAAAAAGCTTATTCTTCTTTGCAATTTTGGATAAATTATTTTTAAAGAAGAATGATCCATAACAGGGGTCCATATATAAAAATACGATTGCCACACCAAGTATTGCAATACTCATCTGAATCGTCATTTTCTTCATCCATTAGTACACATCACAAGCCATAATAGCACTTTTACATTGTTCTTGAGGTTTGCATCTCCTAATGGATGACCCAAGCTCCTAGTTTCACCAGCCATGACGCCAAACCCCACATCAACTGTCTGTGCATGTTACTGCTGCCATCTATCTTAACGTCACCTGTGTAAAGAGTGTGTGAGGAGGGGATTGGAGGCAGAAATCCCCCTGCCCGCTCCATCAGACTGCCCTGATGTGATGATGAATGCAGCAAGGACTCTAACTGGTTTTGGTTTGGTTTGGTTTTGTTTTGTTATGAGTGTATTTACTTTATATATATTGTATCGTTGTCCTGTCTTCTGTATGTATATGTTTATCTTATTTAATCTGTCTTCTAGTGTTGTAGTTCTCGAGATCGGTCTTGGTCTCGAAACCGATCTTGAGACTACTTATTTAAGGTCTCAGTCTCGTCTTGGAGTCCCTGTCATTACTGTGATAAGAGAGACCCCCGACATTTCTCAAAACAGAAAACTTGAACTAACAATGACGAAAACAAAACATTTTTTGTTGCTGTTAATTGTATTTAAAGCAATCCTAAATAAAATAAACAGGAGTCTTTGATTTTGTCAACAATCATGATGATTTGCCATTGATATATATGGTCTTGGTCTTGGTCTTGTCTCAATCTTGCACTGCATTGGTCTTGGTCTTGACTTGGTCTCAATCACTAAATGTCTTGGTCTTGTCTTGGTCTGGGGGCACTCTGGTCTTGGTCATATCTTGGTCTTGGTTAATGTGGTCTTGACTACAATGCTACTGTCTTCACTTGATTTATATATGTTACTGTCTTCTACTATCTGTATATGAACACCTTTACTCTTGAATATGTTACTGCTGCCATCTATCTTAACGTCAGCAGTGTAAAGAGTGTGTGAGGAGAGGATTGGAGTCAGAAATCACCCTGACCTGTCTACCAGACTGCCCTGATGTGCTGATGAAGGAAGCAAGGACTCTGGCTGGTTTTGTTTTGTTTTCTTATTAGCGTATTTACTTTATATATATTGTATTGCTGTCCTGTCTTCTGTATGTATATGTTTATCTTATTTAATCTGTCTTCTAGTGTTATAGTACTTGAGATCGGTCTTGAGACTACTTATTTAAGGTCTCGGTCTCGTCTTGGAATCGAAAGCATTTTTACTCAGTCTTGTCTCGGTCTAGGACTGGGAGGACACCATATTTTAAATCAAGACCGGTCGAGACCACCACTGATGCACTCTGTGTCCATGTCAAAAGGGAAGGTTAAACTAATGAGGACGAAAACCAAACCTTGTTTGTTGCTGTTAATTGTATTTAAAGCAAACCCAAAATAAAATAAACAGGAGTCTTTGATTTTGTTAACTCTCATGATGATTTTTCATTGATATATATGGTCTTGGTCTTTTGGCTCGGTCTTGCCCTGCCTTGGTCTTGGTCTTGACTCGGTCCCGATCCCTAAATGTCTTGGTCTTGTCTTGGTCTAGGGGCACTCTGGTCTCGGTTAATGTGGTCTTGACTACAACACTACTGTCTTCACTTGATTTATATGTGTTACTGTCTTCTACTACCTGTATATGAACATCTTTACTCTTGAATAATAAAAAATATATATGTTACTGCTGCCATCTATCTTAACGTCAGCTGTGTAAAGAGTGTGTGAGGAGAGGACTGGAGGCAGAAATCCCCCTGCCCGCTCCATCAGACTGCCCTGATGTGATGATGAAGGCAGCAAGGACTCTAGCTGGTTTTGTTTTTGTTATGAGTGTATTTACTTTATATAGATTGTACTTTTGTCCTGTCTTCTGTATGTGTGGTATGTCTATCTTATTTAATCGGTCTTCACTTGATTTATATGTGTTACAGTCTTCTACTACCTGTATATGAACACCTTTACTCTTAAATAATAATAAGAAACAACACATCCACTGTCTGTGTATGTTACTGCTGCCATCTATCTTAACATCAGATGTGTAAAGAGTGTGTGAGGAGAGGACTGGAGGCAGAAATCCCCCTGCCTGCTCCATCAGACTGCCCTGATGTGATGCTGAAGGCAGCAAGGACTCTAGCTGAGCAGTCTAATTTCATAATCACATAGCAGAAGGCCTTATTATTATTACACGTTAACCACACCTCCAGATACTGAAAACAAACGCACGCCTGGCTGTGGTGATTATTACAAAGCGGTGTCTGATCCTGGCAGCAGTGCACTGATGCTGAAAACACAGGCAGCTGCTTTGTCTGCTCGTTACACATTAAACACAATGAAGAGCGTGATCGCACACCACCAGGAAACATACAAGTGTCAACCACTGACCTACTGCATGTCATGTGGCTGTATTATATGAGCGAAGGGGTGGAGGTCAAACGCTTTTCCCCCCCTTGTCATTTGATGTTGAGAGAAACAGAAACAAACGCACACAGACAGACAGCTAGCTTACAGGCTACTCGCGTCCAGCAATGTTGATGTCGTTAGCTTTACCAAGGCTGCCAAATCAAACCACGATTTGTCCAGGGCTGGATCAAAATGCGGGTTTTTGAGAACCAGGGTATCTGCAGCAGCCCTTACATGCATAGTGGATTGTTTTGAACATCTCCACTTGCTTCCCCAAACGCAAATAAGCAACAAAGGAGAGCGCGGGGAGTCTATATGGATGGAAGTAACGGTGCAGCCTTGTCAAACATACCCGAATAGCAGCCTTGTTATAACGGGACCAGACATTCCTACCTACCGTGACCGCTATTTGGTCACCGTCATCCCAGCAGCAGCGGCGCAGTCAACAGGCCGGGATGAAGCAGCAGGAGGAGGGGGGGGATCTATGATCTGAGCGCTGCCTCTACCTCTCTTACATTTCCGCCATGCAGCACGGTTATTATTATCACCTACCTCGGCATGGTACACCGGCATCCAGCGGCATCCGACCGGGGCTGCTGAGGTTCTGGGTGTGACGCAGCGGCAGCCGAGATTTGTTGCTCCAGAAAATAGAGTAGAAATGCTGCGGCGGAAGCAGGAACTGGGAGAGCTGGGATCTGTGAATACGGCTGAATACGGGGCTGCTCTGTGCTGGATGGCCGGTGTCAACGCAGACCAGAGCGGGGAGAGGGGGGGGGGACTTAACTTCCGGTCGCAGCTTTTCAAAGTAATAGCCTAGGTGGGCAATACTTAAAGAGACTGAACATGACTTGAATTTTCTTTTTATTTATTTTTAACCTCAAACATGAGTCTTGATTTTACACCTTTTTTTTTTTTTTGCATTATTATTATTTGCCCATTATTATTTACAAAATCCGCTAAATAATATTCTGCTGTTATGTTATAGTACAAAAATTTAAAAATAAAATTGCTTCTATTTGTCAATGTGGACCGTATATAATGATATTGTGCAATTAAAAATATTCTTTAAAAGAGAGAGAGAGAGAGAGAGAGAGAGAGGGGGAGAGAGAGAAAGAGAGAGAGTGAACATTTACTGACACGTTTCTGGTGTTGAAAACTTTCACAGGCACAGCTAATGTTTACTAGAACCGAGTTATCAGCTCAGTAAAGAAAATGTATACAAAATCCTCTAAATAATATTCATTCTTATTAATATGATTGTATGTTCTCTTAGGCTGCTGTTATGTTATTGTACAAAAAATGAAAAATACAATTTCTTCTATTTGTCAATATGGACCGTATACAATGATATTGTGCAATAAAAATATTCGTTAAAAAAAAAAGAGAGAGAGTGACTGAACATATAATGACATGTTTCTGGTGTTGAAAACTTTCACAGGCACAGCTAATGTTTACTAGAACCGTGTTATCAGCTCAGTAAAGAAAATGTATAACACAGATAAATTAAATAACATAGCAATGATTCCTTTATTCCTTTTTTCCGACCCCCATTAGCTGCCACTAACGCCGCAGCTACTCTTCCTGGGGTCCACATGAAACAAACATAACATACAAAGTATAAATGAAATACAAAACTGGTAATGCAACAAACATGAAACACAGGAACTGAAAAATATTACAAACATGAAACACAAGGACAGAAAAATGCTACAAACAGAGAATACAACAACTGAATATACTGCAAATGTAAGATACAACAACCCATATTTGTGCTGTAACAAATATTTTGAATTGCAGCTGTGTATAAATTTGGCTATAAAAGCAAAATTATATTTCCCTTTCTTTGTTTTAACTCAAACATTTTAATGAAGAGGTATTGAAATACAATGTCTGTATTCATAATTCAATTGTTTTTTAGTTTGTTCAGCAGAAAAATCCTCAGTCATATTTTGAAGGCTCACTGTTGAGACTTCCTAACTGTGACGTAGGCTGACTTGACTCACTGATATAGAACCTGATGAGAGAAGGATGGAGTGGAAGCTGCAGTGCGCACACCAGAGTCAGGTCGTTGTACTGCAGTCCGGTTCAAAGAGTGGACGGACCGGGTGCTACTGGGACCATGGAGGGTACAACTCCCCCTAAAGGGTGACACTCCTCTTGACCTTTACGTAGAATGACATCAGGGCAGTGGCAGAACCTCTAGGACACATTCAACACACTGAAATTTCACAGCTGTGGCATTCGGCTTCATCACTCACATGTTACAACCTCTCAGATTACGGCTGGCATTTAAATTTCCTCAACATTATCGCCGTAGTTTCATCATTGGATTGATAAGGGAAACCAAATAGCTTTTATATTCAGTGTTTTTATCTTGCAGGATAAACTCAGCACATTTGGGAATATGTCTAGACAGATAAAGCAAACTTTTCTTCAGGTTTTCCCCAGGTGGAGGAGACTGGGGATTTACTTTAAGCTGTGTCATTGCTTAGATTCTCAACTCAGATGGATTTTCTTTTTTATCTGTCAGTCAGAAAGGAGTAGTTTCAACATTCAAATCTGCCTTATAGAGCATAATTCAAGGAATAACAGTTGGGGTTAAATTTATGAGAAAAGAGTATTTTATTTGGTAAAAGAAAACAATGGTTCTAGCATGGTAAACAATTTGGGTTAAATCTTGGTTTCTAGTTGTGTTGAGTCTTGAGCTGGAGGCTTGTGGCAAGCAATAGAAAGGTATGTGGTGGTTAGTGCCAGGGTAAACCAATAAATGCGGTCTAATATACTGTATACAACACCTAATGCCCACCTTAGCAAGACCATCAGCATGTGAGGTAGCAGAGTAAAAGTGTTTTCAAAATGGCTATTTATAGTCCATTAATTCCTACTGCGGGTAAACACAAAATCTGTGCAAGGTTGTAGCAGGGATATCACAATTAAGTCATATAAATCTTCAAGGCAAAAAAACAGGAGGTATGCTTCAAATGTAAGACTGACATAGAGCACTGCACACCACTGTTGATGTCTTTTTACATCATTACATTGCACATGTCAGCTTTTTGGGAGGTTGGCAACTGAAACACTCAAAATAATATGATTGAAAAGATTATCCATTAAAGGTTTTTGGACAAATCATCAGTCATGCAGTTAAATCCACCGCAGTAAAGGTTGGACATAAACACACTCAGCAGTCTCCCTGCTGAGTGCTCCATTTTAAGTAATACACAGCCATGTAGTCCACACTGCACTATATTCATTTTAGCATGAGCTAGTAAACTTCAAACAGGTGGAATGAACTGACTCAACACACACACATATTTCTTGTACTCTTTTAGTGCAAATGCTTCTGTTTAGTATAGATAAACATAATTTAATCCTAATATTTAAACCCTAGTTGGGATCAAATAAAGGCAAGCCCAGATCAGTGTATGAATAAGTGCAAAGGAATGGGTGCTTTGAAACAGTAAAAAAGGCTTCAGGTTGCCCTTGAACGTGTAATATTTACTGTACTACTCTCTTTGAACTGCTGTATAGTCATGTTTTTACTCCCATTTTCAGTCTCACTCTTGAGAATTAAGTTGCTAAGTGAAATTCATAACACCCAAAGGCTCTTCATTTGTTGTTGCTCCTCCATCCATTTTTGAAAAACATCCCGCGTGCCTCTGAGAGGTCTCACTCCTGTGGCGAGGAGCTGAATCACAAAAACAACCCCCACCTAAATTTGGTAAACACATATTTTCTGTCTCACTTAGCTGGACCCCAAAGCTGGTGCAGCAGCGCCATCATGTGGTACAAAGACAGCAGTGCACTGCTGGCTGGAGGCCTTTGTACCAGACTGAAGGTATTTGGTGAATATGTCAGTGGTTCCAAGAAAAAACATGACTCAGAAGACCTTTCAGTTTTGACAACCAGCTTAATCCATCTCACGGTCACCGGTAATTGTTGTATGCAAAACACGAACCATTCATGCACCCATGCAGAGAAACACCTGCTCCCTGGCCCCTGCATCAACCCCCTACCCCCCACCCAACCTCCACCCTCCAAACCAAACACACAACAGAATTCAGTCAGACAGCTGTGATATCATCATCAGTTTTGTTCTCAAAGGGCAAGAGCAGGTCGATTATTTCTGACCTTTTTGTCTGTCTTTGCTGACCTTTCTAGATTGAGACACGGAGAAAGAGTTTATAAAAGAGGCAGAGTTTTATACAGTTGAAGGAAAGCTGGAGCAGAATAGAGCAGAAGAATTATGAACAGTGTGATGCAGCAAATGGAATATGCTTTTTTATGCATGTAAATGTGGCTAGATAACTAAATAACTGTTTTCTTAAATGTCATAGATCTGGTAGTGAGTCAAAGACATGTAAGCAGTCTAGGAGCACAGATACTCACAGAGGAAAGTGTTGCTTTTTATGCCACGATAGATATGCATGTCATCCTATGGAACAGAAACAAAATGGAACAGAATAATTAAAATATCATTAGGGTGCCATTAGAATATCATTACCATATTAATTTGTAACACTTGGGGAGGAATTCATCAACATGGCACTTGTTAAAATGTATTTTGTGCTATGGTACATTTCAAACGTGTGACAAATTTTAATGAAGAAATATATTAAACTGCAGACTAGGATTTATAACATAGAACTGCAACATTTTGAATGAAATTGTGACTAGGGGGGCTTTGTGGTTGATGAGCTTTTGGGGATTGTAGCTTCAGCATTCAGGAGACATAGTTAGCAATTATACATCTTGCAAGCTGGGTCTTTTTGTACAGAAGTAGTTCCTGGAGTTTGTGAATTATTTTGAGAGTTAATACCTGGAGGGGTGAGTATAGATTGGACGATTAAGTAAGACCCAACAGTTATTGTAATGAGAATGATTGTCAAGTTAAGCACTGGCATTGAGATGACCTGAAACTTTATAAAACTATTAAACTAAGTTAGTTTCTTGGTACCTACAAGAAATTCTAATGATACTTGCCCAACATTTTTTGATGGAGGACTCGATGGCTTTATTTGCAGTGACTTACTACTACTATAGAACATTATGGATACTTTGGTCAAGTTCTTTGAATGTAGGCCTGAAATGTTGATATTTTGTCGTGTCCAATCTGTAGTGCAGCCATTTTCCACTGTGGAGAGCTGTGGCTCCGGTGAATGACGACTGCTACAATGCTATAACACACTACTACCCGAATGTAAACAAGCGCAGATGATGACAGATGGCATCTCGAACTGTGGTACGGTTTGGAAGTATTTCTATCGAAAAAATAGAGATAAAATTGTACATAGGCTGTGTCTGTGTAGTCGTTTTTTAAGCACTGTATAATGAAATGTGAAGAAAAACATTTACCTATCTCCAGGTACTTTCAAGGAGGAGAAAGGGGAACAAGAAATTTCAAGACACCTGCTTAGTTTAAACAGAATATAACACTTTTTTTTAAACAAACAACATTTATCATTTAGCCTCTCAGTCTTTTGTTCTTTAAGTGAACTTTTTTATTCAGTTCACTTTGGGCCCAATCTGCTAAAGGTTTGCCTGTATAAAAACACGTGCAAACTTGATAGCGCGTGCAAAGCTGACGTACTAACCAGGAGCACATGGGATTGCGTCTTTCAAATGAGCAAAATAGCAATCGCAAATCATTTAGCGTGTTTGCCTTCATGAATATGCAGCATACACGTAGATCATCAGTACGCGCAAAATACTGGGAGGAGGAGATGAAAATGCAATCATTTAGCACACGCAATGTGATCTATCAAACCTGAAGCAGATAGCGAGCGCTGTATTTGGGTCTATATTTAGCACATTTCAAAGGCAGATGCAAACTGGCACAGCGTTAAGCACACATGGCTGCGGTCACTGTAAAGCTTATCATAACATTGCTTTACAACATGCCTGCAACAGCGAGGCTTACAAGCATTA
Organism: Notolabrus celidotus; assembly: GCF_009762535.1. Lineage (NCBI taxonomy): Eukaryota > Metazoa > Chordata > Actinopteri > Labriformes > Labridae > Notolabrus > Notolabrus celidotus. The sequence goes on from NC_048284.1 coordinate 18,333,728, forward strand.
CTAAATGTTTTAGTCAATCAAACCAAGAGAACAAAATAATAATAATAATAATAATAATAATAATAATAATAATAATAATAATAATAATAATAAAACAACAAAAATTCAAAGCAGTTCAGCACCACGGATAGCGACCGCATCATTCTGACACCCACTTGAACTTTTTCATATAATGAGAGCACAGTAGGTCACTGTATCAACAGCTATAAAGTTTAGTCAAATTGGCACAGCGGCCCACATGTTCACATACAAACAAAAAATCAATATGAAGTACTCGGCATACTCACCACTGTTTGGACGAGCCTTAAGCTCCGCGGACTTGTCCACGATGAGCTGTGTGTCCATTTTCTTTGATCTGTCATTCTCAATAGATAACATGACATGTCCACTCAGTCTATTCTGTCCCATCGTGCTCATCAAGGGGTTTTAGTTAGTTTTAACTTGGAGAATGAGCGCTCACTAGCTGCGCCAGGCAGCTCTGCGTAACTCCTCAGTTACATTTAAGCTGGTGAATCTTTGGGACAGTTGCTGGATGATGATATCAGGCATTAAAAACGTTCACCCGAAAGTTGCTCTCTGCGTCAGTGAGGCGACTGTCTTCATTCAAGTGACGCCTAACTTTTCTAGAGCAAGAGTGGCAGACTAAGCCTCATTAAATCGCTCTCTAAACTCCATCAAAACACTGATTGCGTTTTGGAGTAGAGTAGATGCGTTTATTTCATTGGCAGATCTTCTGTTTATTCTCACAGCATTCACCTTTTCACAGATGGCCTCTAAAATCGCGTTTCTAACGCTGAGATGTCTCTGCTGGAGTTCACCGATGTGTTTATTTCTCTCCTCCACAAAGACCTCCAACTCCATAACTTCAAACTTCATTTATCGCTTAAGACCACTCTGTTATCTCAAACTCTCTATGGTGACAGCCGATAGCACACGCAAAATCCTCGTAAAATAGGGCGGTCCGCACCACTTTTGCACTCGTTATCATTTGCGCATGCAGTCATAGTAGATCACGCGCAACACGCCCAGATATAGCACGTGCAAAATTATTATTATCACATGCAAATTAGCGCTCGTTATTTGGGATCTTAGTAGATCAGGCTCTTTGTGTTTCTTTCCATTACACCTGGGAAATTCAGTCTTTTCGCTCCTTTAACCACCTCGGGTTAAGTAGAATGACAACCAAAACAAATTAAAATTAAATTAAATTAAAAACAAAAGGCAATTTAAATACATTTCTGATCACTGAGAAAGTAACAAATCAAGATTTATGAAAAGGTTCACATAGCCTGGTAATGTTATTTTTCCCTCTCCACTGCAGTGTGGTGATATTTAAGTGCTTATCTGTATGATGAAATGAAGAGTGTAACAGTTCAGTTCTCTTGGCTGGTCTTTGCTCCTCTGCACACTCGCCTGTGTCCTTTTCTGCTCTGTTGTATCTCTATAGCTACTAAGTTGTTTGTCACATCAGCAGTTTGCCACACAGTCTCTCTCTCTCAAAATCAATGGGTACAAAAAAAAAAGAATCTTCATAAGCAGGATCAAATATCCCTATTTTCATATTTACACCAGATCTGTGATCAATAGCACTCCAAAGAACCAATAAATGTATTTTACAGTAACTTTTAAATTCCTTTTTTTACTAGTTTTACAAGAACTGTTTGCCAATTCACATATAAGACTCAGGCATTAACATTACAAATGGTAGCATGAACAGCATTATTCTTCATTTTTAAGTTTCTCATGTGTTTTAACCTTTAAGCTGTTTCAAGCCATTTTTTTTCTTATCAGCGAGTTATCCTTTTTAAAACACAACCATTCAATACATGAATTAAGCAATAAAATCACATGAGATGCTGACTCAGCTATATCAGCTAGCGCAGCATGGCACAGGTGTAGCTAACAGTCACCTGAGAATGGGATACACAATCATTAAGTACTCTGCAATCTTCGACCAATTGGTCCTTAAAACCCAGCTTCATGGCAGATTTCACTAAACATAACTTTGAAAGTAACTTTCTACAAGATTTTGTTCTCTTAAAACTGCGTTGTTTGTGGCTATATTATGCAAGCTTTCTGCCGTGTTAACTCTATCGAGTTAAAAATTCAAAATCCAATAAAACTTAAGTCATAAAAAAACTTCCAAGGAGGACTATGAGAAGGCTGGCGGTGCTAGCTCTGCTAGACCTAGCCACTCACTATAAATCAGTTTCACCTGCACACTCTGTGATCCTGTCTTTAGCTGTGTTGATTGTGCTAAATTCTCACTGTTTCGTGAGTGTTTTCTTAACTTTAGACAAGTTATATAGTCTGAATTTCCATTTCCATTAAACAACAAGGAAATGAGTTGCTTCAGAACATCCCTACCTAAGGCTTCTGACTGTTGATATTACAGGTAAATAGTGAATGTATGACTACAGCTGCGATATACACCAGGACTTGCTACAGTGAAAGGCCAGACTGGACTGGAAGAGAGGATTCTAATTAGTGACAAGTTGGAGTAGGCTATGTCTATGTTCTACTTCGCACGCATGAGTTGTGAATTTAGCTCCTTGTAGACCTGGCATTGGCTGGTAGGTGTTTTTGTAGAATAAACTGCAGTGTGGAAATCCCCACTGTGTTGACTGTTAAATCTCTGATGCTTATGTGCTGTCTTGGGTCGACCGCTAGCGTTTCTGGGCGCTGTTGGCCTAGCGAATTAAGGGGAGTTCGACTCCTTGCCTTGACCATTTGCTGTATGTCTTCCTCCACTCTCTGCTCCCCATATTTCCTGTCTCTGTTTAGCTGTCCTATAAAACAAAGGCAAAAATGCCCCAAAATATAACTTAAAAAGAAAGAGCTCTCTCACCAGGCATGTTTCCAGGAGCTGGGAAACATGACAATAAAATATGTATTATTAAACCTGTAAGTTCAATAACCATGTTGAATGTATTTGATGGAGTAAAATAGAAAACAAATGGGTAAAAACACACTGATTTATTTGCAAGAAATTGCCAATTAAAAGTTTTAATGAAATCTGGGCTGGGTTGGGATCAATAAACCTCTGTAACCTCTAATACTGCTGGAGTGAGAGGCATAGATGAGAATTATAAATCTGAGGCAGAAGCAGAGAATGACTCGTTTAATTGTGTGCGTGGCAAAATGTCAAGCCTGCTGTTAATGATGTTGACTTCACTCGGGGTATGAAAGAGGGGTCTGATGAGGAATCTGAAGTGTGGGTGTAAAGGGTGGTTGCTCATGGAAACCTCTGTCTAGTCAAAAGAAGCTGTAATTAAGTAAAGAATGAATTTATTTATTTTTCTGGTAAAATAAAAAGGGTTTGTTTTAAACACATAACTGAGTTACACATTTAAATGTGTACAGTAGAGGGAAGAAAAATGTGTTTACCCAACTCTTTGTCCATTTGTCCATTTTCCTTAATTACTTCCATCTGTATTACTTTTCTAGGGTAACTATTTGAAAGTGTACAATACCAAAGGCGATAAAACAGTGCATATAATGTACATCGTATAAATACTAAAAGACCCCCTTTGTATTCAGAATTTGTTAGCATAAGAAGCTCCAGTAATTTGATTTAAAGTAATCCTCTTCTTTCCATGCATTCTCCCTTGCTGCCACGAGGCACTGTTGCACACACAATGATGGGCTAAGGTATTTTAATATAATCAAAGTAATCAACAACAGAAAAGCAGATTCTGTTCAGAGGGGATTGGGTGAAAACACAGAGAATTAGAAAGAAACATATAGAGTTACCTTTTCTGTGTCTCAGTTATTTATTATAGATATTATAGATATTTCCATAGATTTCTATGTATTACAGTTTTTACCAAATCTCCACCGACTACGGCTTTGCCTTGTCTTATGTAGCCAAGGTGTTGACAGTTGTTGTGTGACAGGTTTCCAGCATTTCCACACTCAACTTTCTGACCCCTATTTTTTCTGCAATTTGCCTAAATTGCTTGTGTTAGTGCATTAACTCAGTCAACACAGCAAGTGAATAGTGCAGAAAAACAGTGTGAGATTCTGGAGCTAAAGTTGGTGCCAGCTAATGTTATCTCTCAGATAAGACCTAAAGCTGCCACCTAAAGTATCTGAAAAAGTGATCAAGGAACCAATGACAAGCTAGCTTAACTGGTGCTCCCTTGCCAGACCCTTTGTTCCCCTTTTGGGACATTCGGCCCCAAAAAATCAATAAATGTGCACCAAGTAAGGATAAAACTTTTCAATGCCTCAAATTTAAAGTCTCTTTCTCCACAGGGAGACAAAGAACAAACAACTACTTCAGACTAAGACAGCTCATATCTGTGATGTTCATAGCACCGTGTAATAAGCATAGCAACAGTTAGTGGCTTCTGTACCATCAAAGCTTTGATCATCAGCTCTTCAGGTTCAATGTGTGATTGCAGCTGTGAGGCAGTGTAATTTAGGTTTCATATAGGTGTGAAGCTGAACATTAGTTATTGTTTATTAGAAATAAATGCATAGTGCTGACTCATTGTGTACATTAAAAGAAGCTGCTTATACTTTGTTTCCTTACAGATTATTGACAGTCAGATGTTTATAAGTGAAGGGGTCTGTCTATGATGAGCCATTAGGGCACACTGTTATTGTTTATGAACTGGTGGAATTGCATTAAGGTATTGCGATAATATTGTGTTGTCAGTTTAATGATCCCAACTATGGTGAATTAGATTTGTAACAGTTGGAAATGTCTATGTTTTATTGATGAGAATATGTATGACTATTAATGCAAACAGTAGAAGTGGAGTATTGCGCATACATTAGCTGTTTGTATGCACTTGTGGCTCTTAGCAAAATGGCAGATTTATTGACTATGTAACACTAGTCGTTAGCCGTGTTGGACAAGATACTGCATATTCTCTGGTAACACCTCACATGTACCTTTTTTATTGCATTTCACCATTCCATTCATTGTATTCTTTTCATATTGTATATTGTTTGTTTTATCGAGTGATTTTTTTTATCTTAAGTGTGTTTTTATTGTTACATTTGTAAGGTGACTTTGTGTGTCCTGATCATAGACTGTATATAAAATGGACAGCGTCGCTCCGCCTTTTCCAATTGTACGGTTTTGAAGCCAAAACATCCCGTTTCAGAACGCAGACATCTTTTAAATTTTCAGCAGCCAGAGTCTGTGCAGTAGGGAATTAGTGTGTTTCCACAGTAGCAAGCTCCGCCCTACAGCGCATCGTCCCGAGGTCCTAGTTTCTCTCTACAGCAGCTGTCAATCAAAGCAAACTTGGATGTAAAACCCTGTTTTTTAAACCTCTGATAACTAATGAAAAAGAAACTTTTCAGGAAGAACAGGCCTTGATCACAAAACAGTCAAATAATAGCTACATATCACCACAGCATAGGGATGTGAAAATCGTTCGTACCACGTGTATTTATTTTTTAAACTTTGACCGCAGCCCCATTCAAATGAATGGGGGAGACAGAGTTTTTGACCTATACTGCAGCCAGCCACTAGGGGGAGCAGTTTTTGTGGCAGCCTCACTTCAAGCCGAGCAAGATGACGTCCATTTTATATAGGCCTACAGTCTATGGTCCTGATAGGTGCCCATAAATAAAATGTATTATTATTATTTTCGTTAAAGACGGTAAATAGTTATAACTTCTTATTATTATTAAAAAGTAACTTTTTACTAACTGAGAAAGTTTAGTGCTACATCTTTTTACTCGCTACTTTATTGATGTACCCTTCCTCTCCACTCACTGGCATTTTGCTGAAAAGTTCTCTGAAAGCAGGAAAGTAAAAAGTTGCTATGGGCAACATGCCTTTAACAGGCCTTTAACAGGCCTTTAACAATGTACCATGCAAACAGTCTTAGAACAGTTTATTACTTCCTGGTTACAGATTATGGATCTGCCAGTGATTTGAGATGAAGCATTGTCTGTTTCAATGCTGTGGCATCTCTTTGGTTTGTCAATCTAACGTGAGCTGAACCTTGGTCAACAGTATTTGCAGCACTGGGCTCTCTGGAAAGTAGTGTTGTAGTACTCAAGACCGGTCTTGGTCTCGAGGCCGCCTATTTCAGGTCTCGGTCTTGTCTCGGAATCGAAAGCATTTTTACTCGGTCTTGTCTCGGTCTCGGACTGGGCGGACTCCGTATTTTATATCAAGACCGGTCAAGACCACCACTGATACACTCTGTGTCCCTGTCATTACTGTGATAAGAGAAAAAACTAAACTTAAGGAGTCAAAAGAAAGGCAACAAAGACAAAACCAAACCTTGTTTGTTGCTGTTAATTGTATTCAAAGCAAACGTAAATAAAATAAACAGAAGTCTTTTATTTTGTTAACTCTCATAATGATTTTTCATTGATATATGGTCTTGGTCTTGTCTCGGTCTTGCCCTGCCTTGGTCTTGGTCTTGAATCGGTCTAGATCCCTAAATGTCTTGGTCTTGACTTGGGGCACTCTGGTCTCGGACATGTCTTGGTCTCGGTTAATGTGGTCTTAACTACAACACTACTGGAAAGTAACAGAAGCGTGTCGTTTAGGTAATTGCTTTGTAAGATTTGATTTGGTCTTGATAGTGGACAAAGTTCCCTTCCTGCACAGAGACTACAACTTCACACTTTATTCTTGTCCTTAACCTAAATGAGGGGAAAATAATGTTGGTATTTCCAGTACAGAAAGGTCATGACTAATTCATCAGCAGCTGTTGTTTGTGTTTACACGCCAGATATTTTTTTTCTCCTGCGATGCTGCTGTGCTGACGTAGGCGTAACCTTACCCATTGAATTGGATAATTATACTTGTGTAGTTGTTGGCTATGTGACATAAAGTATTAAGTCCTTGTAAATTTTACTTGTTGTAACAGTATTATTGAATAATGTCTATTGTCTATTTAATTGTATGTGCATATCTTACAATTCACTCATGCATAGTGTGTGTGTTTTCCACGGCCATTACAAAATAGCTCTAGCAGTGATTCCCCGGTTACGCTGGATTATTTCTATACATTTCATTTACACAGTGACTACCACTGGGTTTCCAGCCCTGAGGAACATTTTGTGCATGCCAAGAATTTCATGCCTCATGTTGCGGTGTAAATGCATTTACTGTAAATGCAGCATGTGATGCTTGAGGGCCTGCAGTTTAGCAGAACATCTAATTTGCACAAGCACAACATTGGTTTAAGCATTTCCTGCCCTGGTTGTCAGTACAAACCACGATTGTTTGTAAAATATTACCATATAAAATTCTGAAATAAACACAAAAACACAATATAAAGAGATGTTTATTTAATATTTATAAGGCAGCTTTTAAATTCTATTTTACGTGCCAGTCTTCTGTAATGATATCTTGCCAACCCTTTAAATGCAGACAACACGCTCAGAGCGAAAACATGTCTAATTGTCTGTGTTGCTTTGCCAATACATTCATATGATGTTTAATTGGAAAAGAAAGGCCAATTGTGAGACTCACTATAATAGTGTCAGTTTTCTTTAAACCTGAATTGATTTGTGAAGATGTGTATTTAACACATTATGATTAATTGCTAAGTAAAAGTCTTTTTTTTCCAAATACCTGACCTGTACCTATTCCCCCTATGCATGGTCCACTTCTGACTGTCACATGAGAGTCATTAAGAGACAGTCATTTGAGGGTCATAGAGTCACATGACATGAATTAGAGTGGAATTGCCCCTGAAGATCATGTCAGTACTGCAGGTAGGTAATTGGTGTCACGCATTGTCATTATGTTCGTGGATGGTTGACACAGGTTACCGTTTTTATCTGCTCTTCAAACCCTATGTCCTCTCTTTCTGAAATGAATACTGCTTCATGAGTTCATCATTCCATTGGCAAACTGCTGAATATAACAACAACCTGAGAACATAGAAGATAATTTGATGCATTTGGGCTAAGCATTTGCACTTTGGGAAGAGTTCTAAGGATAACAAAAAACACATTTCGGCACAGGAAAAGGTGAAGCCAAAATTTTACTGCTACCTTTTGCTGGTGTCATCCATAGACTGTATAAAATATGGACGTAGTATCCATGATGTCACCCATATGTTTCTGAAGAGCTGTTTTGAGGCCAATCGTCGGCGGCAGCCATATTGCTGCTGTCGAGTGATTGTGACATAAAGAGGCGGGCTTTGAGCCTCCTCGCCAACAGCTACAGTGTTCCCGCCTGTCAATCAAGTCAGCTGTGCCTCTCAATGGAAGACTTGTAATCTCAATATCTTAAAAATTGCCGCATTAGAAAAAAATTCACCCCCCATACAGTGTGAGCCGATCGAGAAATGAGCTATCCAGACTACACTCGTCTTTTGTACCAGGCTGTAAACATGTTTATTTCTGCTGTAAAGATCGGCTTTTTTGAATTGGTGTGTATGTGGTTTCCAGTACTTCCGGAGCCAGCCTCAAGAGGATCCTCAATGAACTGCAGTTTTTAGCACTTCTGCATTGGAGTCATATTTTTAGACTGGAGGTTGCCGCTTGGTGTCATCCAAATGACATCACCAGAATCTGCACAGAAGAGATCTTTGCCTCAAAGCAATCTGTGTCCCCCAACCTTTAAAGAGGGGGTATTATGCTTTCCCATATTGAGAGCACAGATATCAAGTAGCAACGTGTTCACATTTTCAAATCACTAGGTCTGCATATGTTGTAGTAATCTCTGAATCTGTCTGTAAACTGCTCTAAACGGTCCGTTATTAAGAATCTCCTAACTGGTTAATCTGTGCAACTGGCACAGCAGAATGCCCCCCCCTCGGCAACACGGAAATACAAATGCCCTTTTTCTCTTCTGCTCTGCTTGTCAGGTAACTACAACATGTCTTGCAGAAAGTGTTTGTTTGACTGCGAGGGAAAGGCCCAGTTGTTTTCTTTACCAAAGAATGAAAGCATGAGAGAACAATGGGAAGTTTTCTTCGGGCTAACAGAAGCCATGCTCAAATGTACTTTTGTGCCAATGGCAGGGGCAAAAGGACTTTGTCGCTAACAAGAGCCAGTACGAAGCTGCATACGCGGCTATGCTGCAGCTAGTGACTGAGGCTTTTCCATCTATAAAAAGCAGCAATAAAGACGTTGAATATAGCTCCACAGCAGACAATGTAACATTAGCAAACACATGGGGCTAGTTCTTCTGAGCCAGCGGTTAGCTAATGTTTTTACATCTTGAAAAATCAACTATATGGTTTCTTAATGAATGAAGTACAAAAAGTTATGATGGCTAGGCCAGGGTAAGTAGTAAGCTTCAGAGTTATATTTTTGCTTTTTTATAGTATTAGTAGATATTGTTGTTGTTAGTCTCAGAGTTAGTTTCTTGCTATTTAATACTTTGAGTAGTAGAAGTAGTTATAGTAGTAGTAGGTTTGGTTGTTAATGTTAGCCTTTTAGTTAGCTTCATGCTTTACAATAGTGGTAGTAGAAGTGACAGTTGTCTCTCAGTAAGTTTTTAGCAATTAATAAAAAAAAAATGTAAGTTATATTTTTGGGGCTTTTTTGCCCTTATTTGATAGGACAGCTGAAGAGAGACAGGACATTTGGGGAGTCGAGAGCAGGGGAAGACATGCAGGAAATGGTTGTGGCCGGGAATAGAGCCGGCGACCCCTAGAACGAGGACAGTGTCCTCTGTATATGGGGCACTTAGACCGCTAGGCCACCAGCGCCCCTTTAGCAATTAATTTGACTTTAATAAAAGTAGGTGCAGTTTTTTAGGAAAGCACCCCGCTTTTGTGTTATCTGTTGTGATACATTTCTGCTACATTTTGACAGGTAGTTTTATGGCACAGAAAGAAGACAAAAACAGCAGCAGAGGGCGAAGCATTCTTAAAATGAGGAATATTTTGATTTACACATTTAACATTTTCAGTCTGTTTCATGAACCCTTCTGCATCTCATAACATTGAAGCTATGGATGAGACTAACAGAGAATGTTGTAGATGTTGATTTGGATATTCATGATGATGAAAATGTTCGTAATGCTCATGTTCATGGTATTTTTTTGTATTGAGTATTGATTAATAATTTGATGTTAAAAATACGATTTATTGACAGCTCTATTGACATATGTGGGCTCCTGCAGTGTTCTTTAGCAGAGTAGATGTAACAAACACTGACACCATAGTCATTTACCCTTCCATAACCCTGAATCTCTGTTTCAAACCTACACAAGAATCAATTCTGCAGCAGATTGTACCGACCCGAGGGACCTTTTACGTTTTATCAGTAACTGAAATGTGTGTTTTGGTTTACAAAAGGGGTGTGACGTCAATCCCACCTTCCCTCCACCAGCCAGATCACTTCTGCACACGTCTTAGCTCCTCTATAGTGCAGTGAGCTGTACACATCTTACAAGTGGTGAAACTGAACTTCTATGCAGTCAATGAGATCATCTCAGTCCACAGCAGAACAGATTGTTGAGTTGAGCTGGCATTCAACTAAATGGAAAGTTCAGTGACTGTAGTGTTACTGTAGCCTGGTGTCACTAGACCAATTCACCAAAGTGAATGTGTCTGGCTCTGTTCATTTAATTTCCTTTTCCAGGTGGTCGCATGCAGAAGTGCCTCTGGAAGTGATTGGACAGACCTACAACCAATCAGAGCATGTAGCGTGTCACGTAGCATGGAGCAGCAGAAGATATTAACAAACAGCAGCATGCATTTGAAAATACATCTATCTTCAATCAGCCACCTGATAGTGCCACTGTTCATTAAATACACTCTCATCTTTCCTATTCTGCTCTATTACACCAGTACAGAGTGCTGCAAGAGCCACATTTGTCATCAGAGCTGTCAATTGTGTCATTACACCTCCTTTTAGAAACCTCAAATATCTAGTTAAAACAAAACTTAAAAAAACCCAAACACTTAAAATCACATTATATGATTTAAATACGCTGATAGAAACCATGTTTGAGAAAAACATTTGTATGTTGAATTGCAAGTTTGACACGTCTCATCTGTTTACATGGAGGAGGCAGGCTTTATGACAGCCAGTCACCAGGGAGCAATGTATATGTTTTGGCTTTACTTTTAGGAACATGTCATCAATATAATACAATCCAAACAGACACTTGCATCTCAGTTGTATAAAATATATACACCCGCTGGGTCCTGGTCCAGTCCTGAGTCTTTGAATTATTTAGTATTTTCCCCACATTATGGCACCTCTGCCACCTTGCATTCCCAACCAAATAACATGAAATCCCCATTTAATCTTATAACAGCTGTATAAAAGCTGTCACATAAAATATCAGGACATGCACTAAATGCACTTTTTATACAACAAACTGCTTTTGGATGTGGAAAAAAGCTTCAGGAAAGTAAATAATCAGTGACATTTAGTTTATAAATCTGTTTTGTGCTCAAACAGTAGATGGCGATGTTGCATCATGTCTGCACAGAGTCAGTTTTGTATAATCCTGTATGACACTCTGGATCTAGCAGGCTACAGCAGCATCTCTTCATGTTAGTTGTATCTAAATAATAGGATGTGTTGGACTGCTTGCATGGATTATAATCTGAGATTTTCCCGTTTCATTAAAGCACTCGGTAATGTTGGTCTACCTTCCATGCAATGGCCACCCCCTCACCAGTGCCACTGCTGGGGATATGTGAATGTTTAAAGTTACCGAGTGAAGACAGAGGAGCCTTAATGTTTGCCAAATAAAGATTAATGTTGCAGTAGTAGGAGGCTTTGTGTTTGTTGGGCTTCCACCAGGTGTCACCGAACTTTCAACATAGCTTTCACTGCAGCCTGCACTGTGACAGAACCTTTATTTATCTCCACTGTTCATGCTCCCTATTACCTCTATCATCACCATCATCATAAGCTTTATCATTACCTTAACCCTACTTTAAAGCAAGGGGTTTGACATGATGGCATACTTAAGAATATGGTTTAAAGAAGACAGGATGAATGTGGTCTAGGGGCAGTTGCAGTGTGGTAGTAAAGATAGAGTATTACAAAATATACCTTTGGTATTAAAAATGCACAAACAAATCATAAACAGTGCAGGCAATGAGTAATGGCAATGTGGGTACTGAACATTATTTCATGGCTGTGTTAGGTAACCTAATTTTGATTGGTTTGTAGCAAAAGTCTGTTATTCCTTAATGAACAGACTCTGGAGGGCTAACTTTAATCATATTGATGTGCAGAAAGGAATTCAGTTAATTTGATGATGGCTTGTTCATCTTGGTAATAGAGGAAAGAGACAAAACTGCAGAGAAAAAGAGAGGTTAAAATCACAAACACAGGGACATCTACTCATTTGAAAATGGCACACAAGGTAGACACTTACTGGAACACATGATGGAATATCATGGTTGTCAAGGACTGATAAATGGAAAATAAAATATCACAGACTGACAGTGATGAGGCAGAAAAATTCAATCTGGTGCAGCACTGATTCATGCTGACCATTCACCTTGTTTTAGGATGAAGTATTTGGTTACTGTGGACATAGCGCTGACTTTGAAAGTAAGACACTTTTTCAACAGAAGAAACACAACAATTGTTAAATCAACAAACTAATGATTGGTGTGCAATTATTGATTAAGTAAATGTGTAACAAGAGGAATGATGTATAGTGAACAAGTTGTCTATGCAGATTGGAAACCTGACATGGTCAGCAGGACCCCAATGTGGATTTGAGGGGTCTTGTTTCAGCCTGAAGGGAAGTTCCCTTGCTATAACAACCTGCTCACGATACATTATCTCTCACTTTGTTAACATTAGACAAATTCAAAATGCACTCAATTAACTTAAAGGGTGGCTCTCCTTGGCAGTTATTTTGCCTGATGTTGATAGGCCGACCAGAAAATAAAAAAATGATGCGATTAGTTATCAACATACACAGTTAATGCTAAAGGTATATGAAACACTGTGATACAACAACATGAGCAGAGTAAGTCGAACTTATAGATGACACTGAAAGCAATGTTAAGGGAACATCATGATCAATATGGATTAATCTGCTAAATATGGTTCATACAATGGTTTCTTTACTGAAAAGATATTAAGGTATCTCTGGTATAGGAGACAGAAAAGCAGAAAATCTTCACATTTCAGGAGCTCTAAAGTGAGGGGATGTTAGGCATTTCAATGCATTAAATGCTTGAAATGAGTCATTGCTTCTCAAGTATGAGGATATGCTGCTTTTTCAGCCTCATTTTGTCATTGGATTTCTGTCTGTTAGTGGAAAAAAACAAGCAATTAGAAGACCAACCTTTGGATCTGTGATGTAATGATGGGCACTTTTATAGATTTTCTGGCATTTTCTGGGTAAACAATAGAAAATAATCAATCAAATATATTGGGTGATAGTGTTAGTTGAACCCTTTACACAAAGCAATCAACATTTCATCGTCTATTTGTTTTGAAAAGCTGCGTACACTTACTGTGCATTGCCCGACAGACATTTCAACCCTCATTCATAAGAGTAATTTATTTGACAGACTCAAGGAGAGTTCCCAGCATTCGTTCATTTCCAATGCTCACTTCCGACCATCATCTCTGTAGTGTGATTCACACCTTTCATTTCTCATAAAAGCTGCTGAGTCACAACGCAGTTGTTGAGCTGGAGAGTAAATGTAGTGAATGACTGTTGCTCTCTCTTCCAAATTCCATAATACAAAGAGGTCAACAACTTCCAGCATTTGGAATGAGGGTTAAAGATTTCACAATGTTAGAATTACACTCACTTCCTCTGATATTGCAGTCAGTGTGAGAATCTGATATACTGTTTTGATATTGTAGGCGACTGCTGCTGTATCCATGGCTGCAAATCATATCAAAATGAAGTCAAAATCATTCACTGCTTCCTGACTGATCATAAAATGAAAATGTAAAAGATAATAAAAAGGCCACTGGGCCATAACTCAACACAACAAATCATGTTTGATAACTCGTTAGCTTCCATTAGGAAAAATCTAACTTTCATACTGCGAGCCAACATTACTGTCTGATAGTCTTACATGATTTATATTTCTAGCCAATAAGTATTGTTAGCTAGCATTTGCTTACATAAGCTGCTGTTAGCATCCGACTAACTCCAAGCCAACATTCCAGTTTGATGTTAATTGTTGGCAGAACATTTTAGCTGTTTTCTAGCTAACACAATCTTAAGCTAGGAACTTGTTACATGTAATACTAATGAACATTAATGATAGCTAAGCGGTTGAATGAAATGTCGTAATTAAGGCTATGACAGTGATGCTAGACAATGCTAACCATTTCTATAACATTACTGTACTATTAGATCTTTTAAACATTACTGCTTATCTGTATTACATGTAGGGTTGCCAACTGTCCCGTATTAGCCGGGACATCCCGTATATTGGGCTAAATTTGTTTGTTTCGTACGGGACCTCAATTGTCCCGTATATTAACTATCAACTCTTTTAAATACAGCAGACTGCACTCTACAGATCCTACAGGATTTTCTCTCTGATGGCCATTAAATGGTTAGACTCAAGAAACAGATGCAGCACAGAGCTGATCAAAAATGAACTTCAGATATCTGTAAACTATGAATTGTCATGTCAGGACTTCTCTCTGGCTGTGCAAAAGGACAAAAGACTGCTTGAGTCAGTCAAGAGCAGCAAAAAGTATACATGGAAAAAGTTCATTTGGTGAGTCATACTCTTTTGTATTTAATTTTTCTTTTGCCTGTTTTTTGATGTAAAGAGCCAAATTGTGGTTTCTTTGAGGTTTTCTTCATAGGAGGTTACATAATGATACAGTAAGGATTAAAGGGAATATACACACTTTCTAGCATTTCCAGTTGAATCAGAATATGAATATACGCTGAATTCACACATCATGCTCACACCACCATGACAACCCTAATTACATGCCACAAATTCCTAGCTTGAGACGATGATAGCGAGGAATTGGTTAACTACTGATAGCTCTTGTCTGATCGAAAAATTAAAGGAATTCTTAGTTCGGATTCCAGTGTTAGTCTTTTACATCACTTATTTCTATTTCTATAACAGCAAGGTTAGCTAGATGGTTGAATGCCAATGTTGGCTGTTTTCAGACAATAGCATGTAAAAAAAAAAGTGTAATGTTAGTTTTAAACAGTATTACCTTATACATATGTATTTATGTTGAATGCTAATATTAGCCCTTCTCTCACAACAGCTTGTTAAGTTCTGAATGTTGTTTTACCTTGAAATGAAGTTCAATCGCCTTGCTAAAAAAAGAGCAAAGCCAGGCTATGACTAGCAGAATCTCTACATACATATGTATTAAAATGTTTAATTAAAATCTGGGGATCATTCAGGTTGCAAGGTACCTGAAACATAGATGTATGGTGATTTTGACAGCACTTGAGCCTTCCACTCTGAGCATGTCACAGAGGAATGGGCAATTTGCAATGGAGCTGACATCTGCTCCCAAATTGTTCTACCTGTACCACCTTCATGGTTGAAGGCAGTACTTGTGTTTACTGTCACAGCTAGGTTAAATGACTCCAGCTCTTTTATCTGTGGCAGTGCCTGACATTTAGACTTAATGAGGAACTAAAGCTGTGCAGCTATGAGGCTCATCAGTGGCTACACTGTATGAAAATGTCACCACTTTAACTGCATTGTAAAACAAGCACACAAGGTCAGACATTTTACTTTTCAAAGGCAATTCTAATTCAAGTATTGTATTCAGCACCAAGACGTGCTTTGGGGGAAATCTTCGTCACCTCTGTGGGAAAGATAGTGCTAAAACACCATCTCATACTCAGCATGTCAAGTGGAGATTAAAATTGAATCTTGGTGGTACAGACTGTCACAAATGTGCTGCCGTTAAAGAATGTGCTGAAGAGGAGCTGGCTGAGTGACTATTCTAATTTGTGAGATAGTGGGTTATCTGGGAGATCTCTTGCTGTAAATGGGAGGTGCAGCGACAGAGAATGGTTTGAGAGATATCATTTATATTGTGTGCACTATGCGTGTGGCAGATATCAGCGATTACTGCATGCCTGGGACGGTTTGTGTGAAGATTGTATGAGCAAACTCTACAGCAAACAGAAAGTAGAGGGCATAAAACTTCATGAAGCTCTGTATTTGTTAAAGAAAATATGGGAGAATTAAGGAGAGTGACTTTGAATTACAAATGTCTTTATGGTGCTTTAAACACAAGTAATACGGGGAAAAGTAAACATCCAAATCATTCAAAACATGATCAAGAAAATGTAACCTCTGTTACTTCAGAACAAATGCTGAAATTAGCTCCAAGAACTGTGATGCCTGAGGACCTAACAACACCTCAGGGTCTGAGGGTTCTTTCACACCTTATCTGTTTGGTTTCTTTAAAAAAAAAAAAGCACTGTCAAAAGAAGTCAATATAACCCAGAATTTAAAAGTAGGGCAAGTATGTTATGTTGTACAAGCTAAAAGACCAAAGACTGGATTTAAGAAGTCGTTGTTTGAATTATTATGTTTCTCTTGGAAAATAAACTGCATTTCAGGTTTACAGGGATTAAATCTCTCTGTCACTACAACAGATTACCATCAATTTCACAATCGTATATCTGTGAACAGTGTCAATCTGATGGTGGAAATCAAAGAGAAAGAGGGTTAGTGACATAAAAAACCCTTCTATTTTAACTTCCAGACTGTTCCCTCCTGTATAGATCCTTACATGTGTTGTGCTTACCCTCAGATGCATGTTTCTTTGTGTCGTGGAATTTTCATGATCTTATATATGTGTATGTAAGAATGTTTGACTATTGTATTCTTTCAGTCGAAGTGTCAAGTTTAGAGCAACTTCATTCCTGTCATCTGTGACGGGCGAGATAGTGTCAGGGTAGTAGTCAAGGTCTCTCCCCCTGTTCCCGCCTTTATCTATGTGTTATGGCCGACTTACTGTCTCCAGAACCAGAGCACAGGTCTTCTTCCCACTTGTTGTGTTCCTATTGTCCAAACATGGTTATCTAACTTTAGTGTCGTCTTCGGGGGGAATAAATACCATGCCAAGGTTTTTTTCTGGCAGAACTGACTTGGCATTGCACTGCACTCTCCTGCCTGTGTACTGTTATGTTATTTCTCCTCGATCGAGTTCTACATAAACTATTTCAACGTAAGCCGTCAGAGTCTCCTGAGTCTTCTGTGTCCAGTGTCCAGTTTGTTGCTGAATTCCATCACACTTTGGATTGACGTGTCTGCTGAATGATATTGCAACATTTAAATTTTTATCCTATCTACTGATTGATGTGCAGTCAAGACGATGGATAAGCTTCAAGCGAATACTACGAACGAATATTAACATCATGTCTGAAGTTCAAATATCTACTCCACATTATTTACTAAAGCCAGAGTAAAATACGGGAGAATATTCATCTTTAACATGCCAGAATTTTTGGTGAGTCAGGTTTGATCACCTGCATCCAGCGCTACTAACCACTAAGTACACCGCTACCAGAACACTTGATGACTGAGAAACACATGTGGACACTGCAGTTGATACATAACCTCCACAGAGCAACACACTATATATCATGATTATCCTTGAGGTTGTCTATATACTGCTGCTTTGACCTCCACTAAACTTTTTCTCTAAGGCAAAAGTTATACTTTTTCCTCCACTGAATTTAGGGAACATCTTTAGTTATACCACTAGTTTTTAGATGTATATTAATTATGCAACATATCATACATTATTAAAGTGCATCTATATATCATTACTGGTTACTTATACTTTTTTTATATTACTAAATTCCAATTTTTTCAATTTCAATTCAATTCAAGCCTTTATTGTCATTGTAAGCAAATGTTACACCAAAATTCTAAATGCAGCTCCATCAGTGGTATAAAAACATATATAAAACATTAAAGGACAATAAACACAAAAACAGATAAATGCACAGAATATTAAACACACCCCAGTGAAATATTAAACTTTGCATTAGTTATTCTGTAGTAGTCCGACATGTGTGAGTTCAGTTCTTTGATTGCACAGGGGAAAAAGCTGTTCAACAACCTGAAGTAGCTGGTCTTCAAAGACCTGTATCACCTTCCAGAGGGCAACAGAGTGAAGAGGTGGTTGTCTAGGTGGAATGAGTCATACATTTTTCTTTGGCCTGCCTTAAGCACCGGCTTCTGTAGACGTCTTGTAAGGGAGGTAGTTTTGTTTTGATAATGTCATGTGCTGATTTAATTACTCTGTAGTGCTTTTTGTCAACAGTCAGGGGATAGGATTCCTCCAGTTAACCTAACTGCATTTTCCTTTATATCTTGTAACATTTTTGTAATGACTCTTGAGTTTGTTGTGTTCAGGAGTATCACTAGGAGGTGATGTCTGGCCAGCTTGTGTAGACATACATTGTCTATACCTGTTGCTCTAGATTTGGAACTTTCAAAAATGTTTCTTTTTTTTTCTTAGATAAAAAGAAAACCTTTTAAAATTATTCTGGCCTATATGGGGCACTCTTCTATACCTTATTTGATTTCTTCAAAATGTTTCAGTCAAAATATTTCTTTGGCTTTAAACCTTGGCATCCCAACAGCCTGTTTTGCTGCTTTGTCGCACTGCCTCAGTGAAGCCTTATGTAAAGTGTGAGCTGTGTGTCTCGGGTTTTTGCTCAAACCCTTACCTCTTGGGAGTGCTATTCAGGAGCTATGACTGAGCCCTGGGTTGTTAAATATGCAGGTAAAGTCAGTCCCTTAAACGGAAAAGTTCCTGTTTCCACAAGCTGCAGAGATGTAGAGGAAGGAGCAAGACAACACTAAAAACAAATGAGCACATATAGTTTTTAGTATAAGGCTAGTGCTAGGTGCACCACCAGCATCTTCGACAACCAATCAAACAAAATGTAAAAAGTAACAAAAACACAGACGTTCCATAATAATCTCCCCTGTAGTGGAAGTGTAGGGAGGAGAACTGCAAGCCTGATGTAAACATATATATATACCAGCAGTGCAGATTTCACTTTATTCCAAAAAGTGAATTTGTTTTAGGGGAAAAAAAACATCAGCACAATCCCTGCTGGGCCACAAAATCCACACAATGCATTTTAATGAGAACCACCAAATGTGTATAACTGTGTGTTTACAAGAAAACTTCACAGGGTTCATTTAATGGTACCATCTGTTCCGACTGTAAGAAAAACTATGAAAAGTCCTTGCTTTTACTCTAGTAAAATCATTCTTAAATATCATTTATAAACTCCAGACTTGACAAGTACGAACCACTCCTTGAAATCTGTCCAGAGCCTTCAGTTTGCCAAATGGCCAGAGGTGCCTTAACCAACAGAAAATTAACAAACACTGCATGTGATTTCCTCCTTCCAGAGTGAACAAACTAAAGGTTACTGCTGTGGTATCTTGACCGTCTGTCATGTGTAGATGTAGAAGGAATCTTCTACACCCAGAATGTTTGGGAAAACAGCTCTGCAAATCTGCTGACTCCCCGAATGCCGTCAAAGACAGCCTTAAATACTGTACGTCTGAGTGCTGATGACATAGCCTACTATACACACAAACTTCTCTTAACATCTGGTCTTCTTTTAGTACTGTCCTCCATCTCTGTTGACCTAGGGGTCGCACAAACTTGTCCCTGTAAGTCACAGAACATGAAAAGGTCTCTTTTTTTAAACATTTCTGGCAATCTGAAACAACATAGACTTCTCCTTAACTTGTTATATGTCAGTTACTTGACTCCCTAAGCTTATCACACTGAACTTTCATTCAGCAACCCAAAACGCACTAAGGTCTGATGGCATTAAAGAAAAACACACCTAAAAGTTCTGGAGTTAGAGGGAGAGAGGCAACCACTGCATCCATAGCTGGGTTTCCATGTGTTTCACTCCTCCTCACTGTCTACCTTGCGTTGGTGATAACACACCCAGTGTGACAAGCATTGATGCGACACTGGCTGTGCTGTCTTATGCAGGATTGGAGACAGCGCACCTCCTCTCACTGATATGTTAAAAAGCATGCAAATCAGCATAATGACAAGCCACCCACACAAACGCACCAACAGTGAAGTATCTCTGCGTGTCCAGGCTCTGATTTAAATGCACTTGCTAGGTAAAAGTAAAAACAGGGTGGTATTAAAAGGATTTTACAATGATTCCAAAAGGAAAAACAAAGGAACCTCACTGAATAAATGGAAATACTGTAAAGTAAACAAACACAACCCCCTCCCCCCAACTTTAACAAAGCAAATCCTCAATACCAAATCAGCATGACTCAGCAGAATGTGGGAGGATGGGTTGTAAGCCTACACAAAGTCAGTGGAGGATGAAGCCATAAAGATGTCGATGGCGGGCCGTCATCGCGCCAGCCTCGTTTGGCACGAGGCAACTCCTCTCCACGACTGAAGGGAGAGAGAGAGAGAGAGAGAGAGAGAGAGAGAGACAGCGCTCAATAAACTTGGATGGCAATCTGAAGGCAAAATTGAGCACCGTCCCAGGCTCTGACAAGATGAATTCACAAAATAATGAGAGCATTTGGGATTTATGGGTAACAGTGAGGTGAGCCCCATCTCTCAACAGGCACTGTGTCCTCATTCGAGCCAAATCCACAGACTCACGCCTACTCTGTTGATGTTCAAAGACTTGAATACAACACCTCTTCAATCCTGTCCTTTGTAGATCACAGCAAGAAAGCCCTGTTGCCAAAGTGACAACACGAGAAGAGATAGGGGAAATATTTGGATAGCCCTGGCACAGGATTGTCTTCTCTTTTCAGGTTATTCACTTTTCAGCATGCCCCGGGTTTAAATAAAGGTTGGATTGAACAAACATAAATCCAACACGCAAACTATTTGATTACATCTTTAGATGGAGCTTTGGCCTGGATAAAGTTATGTTCATTACCTTCCAAAATAAACATTTTCCAAACCCCAGGAAGTGTTTTTAATGTAAAATGGTTGGTACAATTTAGCTCTTAGTCTAACGGTAGCAGCTAACAGTAACGTTGGCCAGGGATAGCTAAATAATAACGTTAGCGGTTGTCTTGCGTACTGGGAAACATTGAAGTTATTCCCTCTAATAAAAATCCACAGGAAGATGTTTTCCACCTAAATGGTTGACACTATTCAAGCTATTGTCTTTAGGTAGCATTCACTTCCTAGCTCATTACAGTTTAGATTAAACAAAGTCCTAGCTGGCGTTACTTCTAGCCAGGAA
Organism: Notolabrus celidotus; assembly: GCF_009762535.1. Classification (NCBI taxonomy): domain Eukaryota; kingdom Metazoa; phylum Chordata; class Actinopteri; order Labriformes; family Labridae; genus Notolabrus; species Notolabrus celidotus. The sequence goes on from NC_048284.1 coordinate 18,354,843, forward strand.
TTGGTTGAATGCTATTGTTGGTCCAAATGTCAAATATGTTACTTACCTTGAAATTTCCCTTCAGAATTTTACTGTGTATTGTTTTCTCACTTTAAGAACATACTCACACCCTCTCTGTTCCAGTCTTGAATACAACACCTTTATAATCCAGTCCTGCTTTAGCCTATTTTTAGATCACGGTAAGGAAGACTTGTTGCCAAAGTGACAACACCATGGAGGAATTATTTGGATGGATAAGGTGGAGAAATAACTCCATTGCCCTCTCACTTGTCTTTTTTACTTGTAACTTTAACACTCAGTAGGTTTCATAAAAGGGGATAGGTAAAATAAACATTTGGCAGGCATTTTGAATCACCAGTCATACCCTTGGGGATGATGCTTTAGCCAAGGTTATGTTGTGTACATGCCCCCTCCTCCAAAAGAAAGAAAAAAAAACCCTGGGAATGTTTTTTTCCTCTCTTTGTAAAAAAAAAAAAAAAAAAAAAAAAAAAACATTTTAAGAGCAGATACCTGACACATTTATGGTGTAAAGCAGAGATCACACACAGAGGCGAAAACCCCCTGAAGGACTCACAAGATAAATTTGAGAGGCAGCAAAATGACTCAAAGGGGAAGGATACAGGATAAAATTGTTTTTTATTTTTTTAACATTGCATTTTTGGTTTTATTATGGTCTAGGAAGAAATACACATACACAATTTCCAAAGCTGAATAATTTCCCTTGGTGCCTTTTTATTTTATTTTATTTTTAAGGGAAACATAAAGGTGGCAACTTGTGGTATAAGGAGGATACACAACTGGTTTGGTACCTGCATGTCAGAGATAAAAACAAAATCTGTGTTGTGTAACTATATTTGATGCTTTGTTTGTTTGTGAGCATAGCATCTTGTTTTTGTTCTTACATTTTTACTACATTGCACATTATATGTAATATTGGGGCTATACAAAGTACATACAGAACTGGAGTGAAGTGGTTTAAATGCTGAAAGATTCTTAGTCATCATCTTTATCTTTGAAACTCCATAAAAGAAACATTACCTACAAAAACTCACTACCAATTTTATCTATTCGAGAAAAAATGCTAATATTGAAGGTGTTGAGAAGCAGGAAGGGGGCCCACAGCAGGATTCCTCAGTCATTATTGCAGCAGGCCAAGACAGGATTGGTGTTTACTGTGAGCCGAGTATCTTCTTAGTCATATCATTGCCCAGCAGGCTCATTTCCTCTACATCTTCACCCCCATGCTGCTTTAAGGCTGAGCTTTGCGCTGTACAAAAGTCACGCAGGGTGAGCTGGTGAAAGGAATCAACGCACCAGAAAGCAAGCCTCAGTTCACGTTGTGAGGATATGATGAATAATTGTGCATTGTGTAAACTCAGTGTTTCATTACAAACACATGATGGATTGGAGACCCGTTGTATACCGCAAATGAAAGCTGCATTTCTGTTTTTGCCCGCCTAAGTGCATCTCACCCTGCCTTAACCATTGTAAATGAGTTCTCGCTCACAAAGGGAGGTTTGCCCCTGCTGCTCGGCCTCACCGGACCCCTCCTCGCTCCGATAGCCTCAGGACTCACCACTCAAAGCCTTCTTTTTCCCCCCCATTTTCCAATGCAGCCAGCAGCCAGCTGGCTTTATTGGAGTTTTAAAAAGCTATAGCCTCAAACATTCATCCCCCGTCTCAACACTTTGGAGACAGTTTCCCCTTTTTCTCTCTGCCTCACTTCATCTTCATTTCTCGCTCACCTCTCTTTCTCTTTTTCAAAACTTCTTCCCTGTTCTCCAGATTTTTTTCCCCCTTAATCCTTCATCTCATCCCCAGAGCTCACTCCACCGGTTCAGTTTGGCCTGGCTTCTTCTAAAGCCCTCTCATACAGACAATCAGCACTGCCAACACGAATGCTACTTTCAGCCATAATAAATTCTCCTCCTTCCATCTTTCGTGCTGAAACAAAGTCCTCAGAGTACCTCGGGCCTGCTCTCATCCACTTAGATTTAATTTAGGTTTCACAGGATGATACAAACACATTCTGCAGTCTGACTCATGTCGAATAAAAGACCTGAGACTGAAGAGACTGGCCTCAATTTTCCTGCCCGTGCTTTATTATTATTATTCTGCTGGCAGCGAGTCCCAGGGCAAGGTTGTGGTCAGCGGCGGTCCAACAAAATAATTACAACGGACAATTGGAGAAACCACAATCAGTGGCAGCTTAGACACAGTTATTCCTCCAATTTGCCTCAGTTCTGTGCTTTGTTGAGAATTTTGCTCATTCATTAGTGCCCTTGAGTTTCTGTCCCAGGGTTCACACATTTTACTTTGATTCCATCCTAATTACCTCTGGGATTAGCAAGTGACATAAGGACACAGTTGAGTCAGAGAGGAGTGTACATATAAACAAAATTCTTGCCAAATGAGACAGGATCTGTCCCCAGAAGGCTCGCCAACCAGAGCATTTCTGTATCATTAGCGGGGAATATGTCCAGATTCTGCACAGAGGCATGTCATTTCCCCCCTCGCCTGGGGAAATGAGCACATCTGTGGGGGGTTAGGGGCTTTCGGCAAAGGAAAACAACGTAGCATCTGTGTTCTTGGAGATGCGAAGTGGGCCCTGCTTTAAAAACCCAAATGAACCCCCTGAAACCCCATGAAAAATAAAGAAAAATTGGAATGTCATTTATGGAATTAATTGGTACAATAACTCAGTGGGAAATTAGCTAAATGCAAGTATGAATCAAAGCTTTGTAACTAATCTAGACCCTTCTGGCATCAGTTATGTCATAGTGAGATAAATGGTTGCTATGGTTGCTTTTCAGCTTTCAGAGTTGTTTGTTAGATGGCGAAGAAGCAGTCTTTTAGTGCTGTTGCCCTGACTTGAAAACGAGCCACTGCTGACTTGCAGGGACTCTTAAGACAAAAAATGGCCTCCATTATTCTAGCCTCTGACATAGAAATCATTACTATGGGTATCATCGCTCTCCATTGTGTGGAACATTATGTCATTTTAGCAGCCATTATCATATCTCCATTACATCACTTTAGTGACTCACCGAAATTCTCCTTTTCATTAGCAACAAGCAATTTGTTATCATTATCTCTGAGATGAAGAAGATATTGGTAATAATGACACAATCAAGTATGACAATATTTCAGGCCACATACATCAATTTATTTCAGAGGATATTTACACAACAAAGTGTTGAGTGATTAGAGTATTTAAGCAATGTGGCTCAATAAAAGAATCCAGGTAATAGACCAAAAAAACTGCTACAATTACTGTGATGCAATGCCACTTGTAAACCTGCACACTAACTCTATACAGCATGTAAAGATTGTGTAGGTTCCCATAAAGCAGCTAGCTTCTGACATTGAAGAGTTTTCTTCCCATGAGACTTGGATAATGTTTTCCGGTTGCCATTTGTAACTCAATATAAGAACGCCTTAATTGGATGAAAAATCTGAGTATATTTTTGTGTGTACGCCCCCGAATGCAAATGCAATGAGTCATCCACATTTTTTTGTTTGCCAAGAATATCAACAAATAGATCCTTATTGTGATGGCTGGGCTAGATACTGGCATGTTGGTGACAAAACAAGTAATATGCAGTGTTGTGAAAGTCCACACTAAAAGTGAATTAACTCAAAGCTCATGGACTAAAATGAACAAGTTCATGTTAATTTTTTTAGCTGCACCCATATATTATTTTTCAGTATAGAGTTCTATGTTTCAATCCCCAAACTTCAATCACTGGCATTTCTTAAACTAAATGATTTACTGTACTCTGATATAGAATTATAGACATTTAAAGCTGCTGTTGGTAGTCACGGAGTAAACATCTCTTCAGAGAGAGGGACTTTGAATGTCAACATTATCCCTCCCAACCAGTTTACCTTTTAGCCCCCCAACACAGATCAGTGTGAGCAATCATGATAGTGCCAGATTCATAACCAATCCGAGGACGTAGTAGGGGCCTCCCCTTAACCAACCATAATGGAGGATTGGAGATTAGCTATGATTGGTCCGTCATAACGAGAACGAGGGAAATAATAACATTTGATACGAAGGTATTGGAAAACGCAGAGATTTCGCAATAGTCTCAAATTACTTAGCTTACCTATGAGTACCGATGGGTATTATGACCTTTTCTTCAAACCAAGCAGAAAAAAAGTAACAGTAGTAGTTTTTTTTACCCCATTCCTACCAACAGCAGCTTTAAGGAATAGAAATCCCAATTAAACATAGGAAAAAATCTGCAGCTATGAGAAATTAGAAACCCACATATAACCTACATTCTTTCAGCTGAATATTTGGCTAAAGGTTTTGACTTCAGCACCTGAATACACAGGGAACACATGCTTAATCCACAACCACACACACTGCAAACATAGTGTGATTACTGGCAACAACATAGAGAATCCTACCCTTTAATCTTCATTTCATAAGCAGTAAATCATCAGCATTTCAGCAGCTCTATGTAGCAGTTGGAAAACTTTGTCAGTCTGATGTTTCTATCTATGTTTTTAAAAAAAGTCTAAACCCATGTTTTTTTTGTGACTCACCAACATCCACAGTCTCAGAAGTTTCCTTGATCTGTCAGAGGGGCTGACAGCCAACTGTGATCAACCTCAGCATCTGTGCACCCACAATCAATTAGTTGATGTTCAGTAAGACTTTAATACTGGTGCTGCAAGAGGGTGCAGTGCAGCCTTCCCTACGTGAAAAGGCTGGTATATGTCCTGTTAAATTCTCTTTTATGTAACAGTTTTAAAAGTTTAGAAAACTGCATCATGCTTTATAACATGCAGGCAGAAAACCACCAACATTCCTGCTATGTCGAGATATTAGAGTCCCAATTATAACCTTGTCTCAAACGGCAGACTGATATATTGTCTCTAACTGAAAGCCCTAAAAATATCACAGGAGGAATACATCCTCTGCTCTCACATTGCTGCAGTCATGCCTGTGTCAAATCCCCCAAAATACTGTGGGGTTTCAGTGGAGGATTGAACCTGTGTGACTCAGACAAACATTTGACTCCTCAAAATAACTCTTATATGAGCCTGTTATTATTAAAAACCTTATTAACTCCCCCATCCGTCTTCTTCACCTTATTTGTCTTCATTATTACAGACAGCATATCATTGTCTTCATCAGCAGCCTCATAATGATCATGACCATCATCATCACTCATCAATGTCATTACTGCTGGTGTAACATTAGCATTATTACATTGTCATCGTGTGCTTGCTCATCATCGCAGGGCTCTGAGGGAGCTCCAATAAGAGTTCAGAAAATCCCCCTCTAATAAAACCCATGGAAGTCAAGTATTGGCTCAATAAATTAAATTACCCCCCCCAAAAAAACAAAAACAAACATGAAAGTTTTGCAAAATAAAGGTCAGGATGATAGTGTGATCAGCCTGCAAACTGATGGAGCCATCTCTCTTGAATTCAAAGCATGTTGGAGTATTTGGTTAAGATGTGTCTCACAGTTTCATTTTGGACATTTGGTTGTGGTCATTAAATACAAAATATTTTTGATGTAGAGGTAGAGATGTAACGTACATTTCTCAAAGGAGGAGCGTAACTCAGAATTCTGGGTTCTTGTAAGAGGTGTTTTTATGCCCCTCCTTATTAATCCATGGTCCCCTCTTTCCCCTAAAGGCCAAATTCCACCAGATCTGAGTCTGGTCCGTCACTGGTCCGTCTCTGATCCGTCAAGGCACCGGATCTGATAGGTTTCTATTCTAGTCAATCTGTTAACTCCCACTGGATCCACTCCCTTGCGTTCCGGCTGTGTCTCTGATCCGGCAGGTCAGAACGTAACGGATCAGATGCGCAGGACTTCTATTTTTGCCGGATGCCGGAGCACGACGCATCAGTTCAGCACAGAGCAGATGGAGCGGGACAGGAAATCAGGCACCAAAACAAAATGAAAACATCCGGTTAATTTTCAGAATAAAACACTCTGTGTTATCACCAGATTGTTTTTAACTTAACTATGACAACAAAATGTCATTTTGAGCTGAGAAAGGTCTGGAGTCAACAGGTCAGAGGTTTTCAGAGGCTGATAAAGACAACATGGATGAGAAGAGGAGGGGAGGAATCCTTGATTCAGTGATTGCAACTGGAAAACCTTGGTCACATGACTCCAGCTGTTGGGCGGTCCTGCTCCGTGCTGCCGAAAACGCAACCGGTGGGTGTTGAAGGACGAGAGAGCATGGAGCCAGACCACAGCAGATTGGAGACGGACCGCACACAGATCTGGTGGAAGTCCCGTGTAAGTCTAACATCACTACGCACCAGGCCTGCTAAACAACAACACTTGACAACTTGCGGCAAAAAGAAACTGGTAACAGATATTTGAAAAGGTAAAGAAAAACGCCACAATACAAACTGGTAAAGCATTGGTCAGTCACCTGAGTAACTGCAAGAAGTCTCTCAGTGTGTCTGTATACACATCATGGAGCTTTCCCAAGAACCTGCCCGGAAAACATGTCACCCATTGGTTTGAGTACAACTAATTCAAACTTTGATTTTGGCTCTGTGGTTGTATGCTTTCATACACTTTTACTTTGATTGACAGCAGCCATAGTAGGGAATTGTCTTAAACAATGTTGCCTACCCTTCACTGTTAAAGAGTCTTTTTATTCTAAATGGAAGCATTGTCTGCAAAATTAAGATCATGCTGTATCAAAGAAGATTAAAACTAACAACTGAGACACAGGAAAAAGTAAACAGAGGAAATGTACATAGATTTATACAGGGTGGATTTCCCCCCAGTTGGAAATAGAAATAATCTTTAAGACATCTCAACATTTGCTCACCTTATTAAACTTAAAAGCTATATCCACTTATTTTCTACAGTCCCTGGACTTCACACTCAGCAGGTCTGTTGCTAATAACCCAAGAATGTAGTGTCAAGTTCAAGCTCTTGAAGTGTACAGGAGATATCTATAGGAGTGGGTAGTAGTGGGCAGCCAGAAGTACAAACTGTGTAGGTCACTGAGAGGGGACTTCTACTTGTGTTTCAAAAAGCATGCTGCGTAAAGCTTGCAGAAGTGCAAGAGCAAATGAAGAAGAGTGACTGTAGGGGATATGTTACATTTGAGCAAAGTCTTGGTATTTAGCCATTTTGTTTTGCTTAACTTAAAGATTTTAGGCATCAGTAATACAAATAAAAGCTTTTGTTCCTGGAGTTAGACTAGTCCCAATAAACTGTCCCTTAGCGAAAACAAAATTCAATTACGTGGCTGATTGGCTTTAAATTGAACACTACAGCTGTGTGACAATTCTGGGGCTTCATTCTTGGAAGACAGGGTCGCAACAAAAAAATCTAAAGGCTCCTTTAAATGTGACCAACAAATGCTGCATTGGACTTATCAGGGGCATCCTTGAAACCCAAGCATTCCACATAATTTACAACAAGATGGAGAACTCTCAAGTGGCTGAGTGATACACAGTTAAATGGGCTGTTACTATTTGGTTTTAACTCAATGGAGAAGTGAGTTATACAACTGTATATATTTAAAGAAACGCTTTGCAAATTGAAATTATCTTTTAAATGTTGATGATGTTGGTAAAGCTAACTATATTTGCTAGTTAACCAGCTATCTACCTTCTCGTAGGTGACATGGATGGTGTTACGTGACAAAGGGTAAGGGCAGGAACAGCTGGAAAAATAAACAGGAAATCCTCCAGATACCAGATGATCTCATTCCAGTTTGGCATGTATGGTCATTGCAGACTATGAAGGCTGTCCTTTGAGGTATACTACCCTTGAATTGATAAAAAGCTTACTTACAAAATTATTTATTGCACCATTGAGTCCTGCTCAACTCAAATCAATAGACATATCCAAGCTAAATATGGGCATGGAATCCACTTGATTTACCAAGTAGCTAAGAGAAGCTCGACTTTTAGATTGAGTGCATGTTCCAGGATTTAGCCAGATTCAAGTTGGCTAGCTGTTAGCAATAGCTACCTCTAAAAATGTGAGTCTTGAAAGGGCGCTGCATTAGTTGTTATTGAAACAGATTTAAACTTCTTTTTATGATTATTATTTCATTTGAATACAAATGATTACAATAGAAAAAAAAGCAAAACAAATTAACTTATAAAATATATATAGATCAAGTCATCTAAGTTACAAACAGAAAGTTGAGCATAGTTCAGGCAGACCACAAAGTCAAGCTTGGCCCAGAGTACATCAGCTGCTCTAAGCGCCAGCCCCTATCAGCTGACAGCTGATTACAACTACACAACCAAATGGCAAATAGCAAAATGGGCTTTCTATTTCAACTGCTGGAGCCTGCCTATTGCTGCTTTTTCTGCTGTGTCTGATTTAACCATATGTGTGTCATATGTAGTGTCACTGATATGTGCTCTGATCTGTACACAGGGAAGTCTTTACTGCTATTGCTCTCCCTGCCTTGGCTTTACATGTACACACATGAAAGAGATGGGAGGTGTGCTCTCCCCACCTCAGGCTTTGGCATTCCATGTAGTCATGTCGAGGGCAGGGAGCTCCTAGAACAGAGCCATACCTGCCAAATATAACTTATTGCATGCAAATGATTAATTATTTTGACAACTGTTTTTTGACTGAAATTAGTATTTTTTTCAACATCAGCTTGTGGTATCTAGTTGCGGACAAAGTACACAGCTTCATTTCTTAAGTCAAAGTATAGATACTCCAGGTCAAATATTACTCCAACACAAGTGAAAGTTTCTCTGTCAGATTATTACTTGAGTTAAAGGACTGAAGTACTTGCTTTTAAAAATACTTAAGTATTCAAAGTACTTCTTAAAAAATCTTAAAACATTGTATTTTCATGATACATAAGTGCAGTCAAGGAAAAACTATACCATGGAATAAAAACAGAAACTAAGTTACTCCAAGCACAGACAACTTAGTTTGAAATGTTCATCTGGAATGAAACAAATGATACGTAGCTCAACACGCTCTCTCAGGTTGGACAGTGAATGTTTGTATGTTTGGGCAGAGTGGGAAACAGGGAGAACATTTCAAACGATACGTATCATTCTTCATTTCAAAAACCTCTAACACAGACTGAAGATATGACCATGGGTGCTCAGGTGGACAATTATAGTCATCATTATCACCTCTACATGAACTGCATGATCTGAGTGAAATTCGCTCTCCTTTTGCTCCACGTTCAACCGTGGAGACACACGATATACAGGTACGACTAAACCACTGAGATAAACAGAACTACACAAACACATTTTACTGTCTTAGGGATCAGATTTCAGAAAAGAGAAGGAAATTCATGAGCTGAATTTGAAGCAAAAGTAGTGAGTAACTAGAGCACTGATAGAAATGTAGCAGAGTAAAAGTAACAAGTTCCACCAAAAATAACACTCCAGTAAAGTACAGATAGTCAAAAAATTTACTTAAGTACAGTACTCAAGTAAATTTACTTTGTAACTGTCCACCACTGGTGGTATCTTTGCAGATGTTTTGGTTTTAAGTTGTTAAAGTGTCCTCCTGTTCGATTTCTGATGAGCGACAATTATACATTCTCGGGTCATTTCTTTGTGTAATCTTAAAGTGCTAAAACTCTTCATGCCCCTCTGGGAAAGAAGGATGGTGGGCGTGGATATCTTAGCCACAGTTTGTCAAATTTTGGTCATAAAACTCAAAACTTTAAACCAGTCAAACAAAAGAGCTAAGCGATCAAATTATGTTGTTTTGTAACTTGGGCATCATTAACACTTTCAGCATCATTGTCCCTATTACTATTTCATTTAGCTACATTATAATCTACTGAATGGTCATAAAAAGCTTTTCATCCCCAGTACCTCATCGTCCTGAGGCTCCCCATAATCATCAACTTCATTATCTTCATTGGTGTTGCTTCTGATAGTCTGCTGAGGTGCAGGAAAATGAAATGATTTTCTTCCACCATGTAACAAGGATAGCAGTGGAAATGTCAGGGTAAATAGCCTGCAGGAGAAAGAGAACAGAACAAACAGGGGCGATAGTGAGTTTGATCTGCTATTTATGAGAAAGCAGGAAAAACAAAGCAGGAGTATGAAATCGATAGCTTCCTAAATCACCTAAGAGAGGGTTCGCAGAGGCTCCTGGGCAGACCTCCAGCAGATCAGGGCTGTTCTTGGATCCTCCGTCATGCACACACACAACACACACGTACACACACACTTAAGAAAATCCTCAGAAAAACACATCTCTTCATGAGTCCCTGGTGTAAACTCACACCCGCTTGGAAAATGTGTACCTTTTTTTTGTAACAATCACACACACACAGGCAGGAAAACACACCCACACACACAATAATCCCCCTTTCTGTCACACATGCACTGAAACTTTTATAGCAGTGACAAACAACACACACACACACACACACACACGCACTGAGCCTTTCACCAAGAGCGTCACGGTAAACAACCTTTCTCTTTCTATCTTCTCCACAGACACACATATACACATACATACATTTATGCACACAACAACACCCACAGATCTGAGCAGTTTCACGCACTCACACTCACCCACATAAAATCCACATCTGTCTCTTGACACACAAACATACACGGAAATAACCGCTGCACAAACAATCCTGTAACTAGCACAAAAACACAACCACCCTGCTAAAATTGAGTCAGAGCAGTTAAAAAAAACACACACCTCTAGTTTCAACTGTAAACTTTACTGCACTCATATTTTTAGCTAAAAGCTGTTTCTTGAAATATGACGTGGGGGAGGGGTTGTGAATACGCACAATAAACCTCAGCATGGAGATATACTGAGCGAATAAAAATGATGTATTCAAGTTGTGATTGTAAGTTGCACTTGTGCACTGTTTACCCACATGCAGGCTATAAATAGCTAAGCTTCATCTTTTTTCCCCTTCCAATTTACCTTTATAGCACTTTGATGCAGTTTTGAGAGTCAGTTTCTGGGCAGAATGATCACGAAGTACGTTTTTTTAGTTCATTAGAGAGAAATGCACTATTCATTTAGAGCCTGTTTTTGTTGTTGATGTTTAAAGTCTGAGGTGCTTCGTTTGTGAACTACTACAGTTACTCCTTAACTCCACCAAGAGTTTGTGTGTTTGTTTACACCATTGGGTGTTCCATTGCTGCACCGTCAGCACTTTGCAAAAAGTGGGTAAGGTGAACGCCCGGCCAGCTATGTTTAGGCCTCCCACCAGGAGGATACGCTTCATGCGTTAATCCAAGTCTCATCTGCATACATAATCATAACCAGGGATGACACAAACCAAAGCATGCTTTCACACTCCCTCGACGGGTGGTAATTAAAGCTACAGCGCTCCTCCTGGGACCGGACAAGAGTGACAGGTTGGACAAGGAGAGAGGGAAGAAAATGAGGCAGAGTGATGACAGAAAGCGAAAGGAACATATAGTCAGGGAAAGGAGGAGAGAGAAAGAGAATAGGGGCACACTGCCGGATAAACAAATATGCAGATGAGATGTTTGAAGAGCTGAAGAGACGCTGAGAGAAAAGTGAGGGATCTGTGCCTGTATCCTGAATAATGTACTGTATTGTCTTTGTGAGGGCCTGCTGGTAGCAGTGCGACTGTGAATACGGAAAGGGGGATGATGAGCGAGGCAGAGCAGAGGCCAGCGCTGTTTTCTCCTGGGCAGGAGGCAGGATGTGAATATCTAATCAATAGCTATCAGGACTCGGGAGGATTTACTGTCTTGTGCTGCAGGACCCAGACACCCCAAGGCAAGCTGAGTACTCAGACCAGAGCAATGGAGCATGAACGCTCCGGCACAGGGAACCGCTGTGATACAAACAGCAAGGAGAGTTCAAAGAAGACAGAGAGGACCATTGACCTTGTTTATTTTTTTTTTTCAATTTCTGAATCCCAGCAGCACAAGATGTGTGTTGCTGCATTCACATTTTTCAATGCAAACACTGTTTTCCTTGGGTTTTTTGAATAAGAGCCTTTTGCCCGGCCAGCCTTCACACGTCCTCGGCACAATAACTTACTGCAAAATACCTCGAAAAGAAAATCAATCTAAAGATGTGGCACTAAGTGTACATTCCAATAAGTTTTAGCCTCCAACAAGTCAAGTATGGTTTGTCCATTTCACGTGGGCACATCCCACAACCTCAGTTAGAGTGTTTCTCACTGGTACTTACTGTTGTTAGGTTAGAAAGTTGCAACACTTCATCTGTTTTAAAAAACTGTAATGGCAATTTCTTGTTCAGGCTATGATGTCAACGTGATAGATGAAATAAAATCATGGAGAGACAAATTATTGTCTTTTGTCAAGTTTTATTAGCGCTTTTTGCAAAGAGGGAGAAAACAAGTGAACTTCTCTCAGTGGAAGTCAGATGTCTTCTAGCCCCAGAAATGTGAGCTCAAACAGTATATAGGAAAGAACCAAAACAGGTGTGGTACATTGACAGGAAGCTTCTTCCAAAAAAGGTAATATCTTGTGGTCTAACAAATATCATTGATGGGTAGAATACAGGATCTGTAAAAGAAGGAGTTATGGGAATACAGGAAACCTTACTTCTTATCAAACAAAAGCCTTCTGTGTACCACCTTGGAGAACTGCACCTGCAACACTTCCTATCAGTCTTACAGAAGCACAGAGAAACACAAAGCACAACAGTTTATTCATTAAATTTCCACCACAATACTCTGAATGCTTCAGATTTGCTTTTATTCAATGGAATGGTACGAAGAAAAAAAAAAAACAGTTAATAAATACTGTGTTGTAGTATTAGCAGCAGCTCTAGACCTGGAAATAGTACCCTTGACAAAATAATGTGGTGAGTTTCTCCTCCACCAGACCTTAGATGATATAAGAAGTCCGACCCCTTCTTGATTGGTCAGTGACAGATAAATGACAGGGATGGTATTCCGAAGTTCAACTACTTTTAGTTGAGGCCACATTGACAAAAATTATGCTAAGCACTGAAAACAGGGATTACATTGGATTTGTATGGTAAATAGGTGCTGCCAGGGAAGAAAAACACTGTTAATGGACACAGGCCCTTAGGCATCAGTTTTGAGTATGAGGGGCTCTGCAGTGAAGTCAGCAAAAACTAAAAATGTAATCACCAATGAAGATTTCAAATAGTCAATTTACCATTGAGAAATATGCATTATTCAGTTATGCTTAAAAATTAAAGCCTGCTCACAACATTTAATGTTTATGATATTTTTTGGCCCTTAAGACCTGGTCCAGGTTGAGAAAAGATTGAAGTGTTGCATAGTTTAAGCGCCAAAACTTCTTGGTCATATTATGGAAAATGTCTATATAAGTACCAATGTATTTATACTATTGATGCAACCAGCGTACAGTCATGGCCAAAAGTTTTGAGAATGACACAAATATTAATTTTCACAAAGTCTGCTGTTTCAGTTTTTATAATGGCAATTTGCATATACTCCAGAATGTTATGAGGAGTGATCAGCTCAACTGCAATTAATTGCAAAGTCTTGAAAATGAACTTTATCACCAAAAACACATTTCCACTGCATTTCAGCCCTGCAACAAAAGGACCAGCTAACATCATTTCAATGACACACAGGTGTCACACACATTAACACAGGTGTGGGTGTTGATGAGGACAAGGCTGGCGATCAATCTGTCATGATTGAGTGACAGGACACTTTAAAAGGAAGCTGGTGCATGACACCATTGTTCCTCATCTGTTAGCCATGGTTACCTGCAAGGAAACACGTGCAGCCATCATTGCATTGCACAAAAAGGGCCTAACAGGGAAGTTTATAGCAGCGAGTAAGATTGCACCTCAGTCAACCGTCTATCGAATTATCAAGAACTTCAAGAAGAGAGGTTCAATTGTTGCCAAACAGGCTCCAGGGCACCCAAGAAAGTCCAGCAAGTGCCAGGACCGTCTCCTGAAGGTGTTACAGCTGCGGGATCGGGCCACCACCAGTGCAGAGCTTGCTCAGGAATGGCAGCAGGCAGGTGTGAGTGCATCTGCACGCACAGTGAGGCGAAGACTTTTGGAGGAAGGCCTGGTGTCAAGGAGGGCAGCAAAGAAGCCACTTCTCTCCAGTAAAAACATCAGGGACAGACTGATATTCTGCAGAAGGTACAGGGACTGGACTGCTGAGGACTGGGGTAAAGTCATTTTCTCTGATGAATCCCCTTTCCCATTGTTTGGGGCATCTGGAGGAAGGCTTGTTCGGAGAAGACGAGGTGAGCGCTACCATCAGTCCTGTCTCTTGCCAACAGTGAAGCATCCTGAGACCATTCATGTGTGGGGTTGCTTTTCGGTCAAGGGAGTGGGCTTTCTCACAATCTTGCCTAAAAACACAGCCATGAATAAAGAATGGTACCAGAATGTCCTCTGAGAGCAACTTCTCCCAACCATCCAAGGGCAGTTTGGTGATGAAGAATGCCTTTTCCAGCATGATGGAGCACCTTGCCATAAAGCAAAAGTCATAACAAAATGGCTCGGGGAACAAAACATTAAGATTTTGGGCCCTTGGCCAGGAAACTCCCCAGATCTTAATCCCATTGAGAACTTGTGGTCAATCCTCAAGAGGCGGGTGGACAATCAAAAACCCACAAATTCTGACAAACTCCAAGCATTGATTATGCAAGAATGGACTGCCATCAGTCAGGATTTGGTCCAGAAGTTGATTGACAGCATGCCAGGGAGAATTGCAGAGGTCTTGAAAAAGAAGGGTCAACACTGCAAATATTGACTTATTGCATGAATTCTGTGTAATTCTCAATAAAAGCTTTTGATACTTATGAAATGCTTCTAATTGTATTTCATTATACCATAGAAACATCTGACAAAAACACCTAAAAACCCTGAAGCAGCAGACTTTGTGAAAATGTAATATTTGTGTAATTCTCAAAACTTTTGGCCATGACTGTACATTAAAACGAGTGCATCCTATTCATTGAAACTATTGTATTGTCATTGTTAATATGTATATATCAAGGATTAAATGACTTATGTCTCAGCAGGATGCAGAAAAACTGGTCCATGCATTTATCTTTAGCAGACTAGACTACTGTAAAGAGGTCTTTACAGGACTCCATAAAAAGTCCATTAGACGACTGAAGCTCATACAGAATGCTGCTGCTCGAGTCCAAAAAGGGACCAAAAAAGTAGACCAAATCACTCCAGTTCTTAGATCTCTACACTGGCTTCCTGTCTGTCAGAGAATAGACTTTAAAATCCTGCTGATGGTTATAAAGCACTGAATGGTTTAGGCCCAAAATACATTGCTGATCTGCTGCTACTTTATGAACCATGTGGACCTCTGAGGTCATCAGGTACTAGTCTGCTTTCAGTCCTGAGAGTCAGAAGGAAACATGGTGAAGCAGCATTTAGTCATTATGCACCACATATCTGGAACACACTCCCTGAAAGCTGCAGGTCCGCTCCAACTCTCACCTCTTTTAAATCATAGACTAAGACTTTTTTATTTGCCACTGCCTTCCTATCTTAGCTTATTTCAACTCACTTTAAATGCAAATTAAAATTGTATTAATTAATTCATTTATAATTTTCCTTTTCTTTTCTGTTTTATTATATTTGTCATTCTAATTAGGTTCTTTTATGCTTGTCTGAATGTTTCCAATGCTTTTAATGTTTTAATGTAAAGCACATTGAGTTGCCCTCGTGTATGAAATGTGCTATACAAATAAACTTGCCTTGCCTTGCCTTAACTTACATTTGTTTTCGAGTAAAACAGAAGTCATCTTTTTACAAGAAATGAACATTGAATTTTGCGTCACGCAGAAATCAATCAAGTGATTGACTCCATTGTCTGGAATAAGAGGCGATTCCTGTTTTTCCTATTACATCACCTGAACACTTGATGGATAGTTGCTGAGTCATACATCAAGGCATTAGGCGACTGACCAAGCTGCCACATTGTCACCTTGTTATGTATACGTTGTTCCACTTCAACCTCTTTAAAAGGATTTAGACAAATTATCTAACACTGCATTTTGGGTGCTGCTGGTTTGGCTCAGCACTTAAAGCCTGTGCCTCATATACAGAGGCAACAGTTCCCTTCACAGCTGCTGCTGGATGGACTCCCAGTAATGGGACTTTGCTACTTGTTATCCCCACTTTTTCCTCCCCACATGTCCTGTCGCTCTTCAGCTGTCCTGTCAAATAAAGGCAAAAAATGTCAAGCTCCTATGCAAACAAACAACAACTGAATTTGGTCATTAGTGGAGCAGGGGTAGAACCAGACTCCTGACAAGGCTGGCAAAACTTGGGCACTGGTTTTAGTGAGGGTGGCATGAAGTTAAAGTATATTAACTCCAGTCTTTTTGCATTGTCAGGAGGACGCATGGTTACCCTGGCCACTCCCTGGATCTCCCCCTGGGTTTATGGAACAATATTTTTGTGAGTCCCTGTCTGAAAAAAATGTATTTAAAAACTACACTAGACACATTTCACCCCGGACAACCTCTGTTAGCTCATTTTATGTTAGATACATTGTGCCATCACTCTTTATAAGTTGACAAGTACAAAGAAATAGCTGTGCAGAAAGCTGAAAGTTAATGCAACGTATATTATTTATGAGTTTCAAAATGACGGTATCTGCCTCTAACATCCAGTGTCAGCTGTTGTATCATTAATATGGAAATAGGGCTGTCACTTTCCTTGTCGATGACACAAAATGTATGTTTTGTTGAATACATACAAGCCTGAGTTAATGACGGTTTGAACATACAGATCTGTAGCAGAGCTGGAGGGTTATGGATTGTGTGTGATCAGATCAGTAATCCGATTGTGGAGCACTGGCTGCATTAATCACTTGGTAGGGAGGTTGTCAGACAGTGTGGAACTTTTTGCCTGGAGGCAACGATTTGAGTAGCTTCAGTAAAGGACACAGCACACCATTAAAGGTTGAGTATGGTTACATTTTCAGACTAAGGGCCTGATCCACTAAGAGCCCAAATAACGAGCGCTAATTTGCGTATGCAAATAATAATGTTGCATATTCTATTTCTGGGTGTGTTGTGGGTGATCTACCATGACTGTGTTCGCAAATGATAACAAGTGCAAAAGTGATGCGGACCGCCCTTTAATAAGCATTTTGCATGTGCTATCGGCTGTCACCATGGAGAGTTTTAGAGAGCAAAGTGGTCTGAAGTGATAGATGAAGTTTGAAGCCATGGAGTTGGAGGTCTTTTTGGAGGAGGGAAATAAACACATGGGTTAACTCCAGCAAAGGTGAATGCTGTGAGAAAAAACAGAAGATCTGCCGATGAAATAAACGCATTTACTCTACTCCAAAACGCAATCAGTGTTTTGATGGAGTTTAGAGAGCAATTTGATGAGGCCTGTCCCTGCTTTTATTTTTTACTCTTCCCATCAACGTTGCACCTTCTGAGCGCTCATTCTCCAAGTTAAAACTAACTAAAAAAATATTATCTATTGAGAATGACAGAGCAAAGAAAATGGACATACAGTGCATCGTGGACAAGTCTGCGGAGCTTAAGGCTCCTTAAAACAGTGGTGAGTAGGCCGAGTACTTCATGTTGATTTTTTGTTTTTATGCGAAGATGTGGGCCGCTGTGCCAATTTTACTAAACTTTATAGCTGTTGATACAGTGACCTACTGTGCTCTCATTATATGAAAAAGTTAAAGTGGGTGTCAGAATGATGCGGTCGCTATCCGTGGTGCTGAACTGCTTTGAATTTGTGTTGTTTTATTTATTTATTTGTGTTGTTCTCTTGGTTTGTTAGACTTCATGTCCGTTTGATTGACTTCAAAATGACATAAACTGTGAATAAAAACTGTAGTAATGCTTGTAAGCCCCGCTGTGGCAGGCATGTTGTAAAGTTATGATGAGCTTTGCAGTGACCGCAGCCATGTGTGCGTAACGCTGTGCCAGTTTGCATCTGCCTTTCAAACGTGCTAAATATAGACTCAAAAATACTGCTCGCTATCTGCTTCAGGTTTGATGAATCACATTGCGTGTGCTAAATGATTACATTTGCATCTCCTCCTCCTCCCAGTATTTTGCGGGTTCTGATAATATGCATGTATTCTGCATATTTATGAAGACAAACACGCTAAATGAATAGCGAGTGCTATTTTGCTCATTTGGCAGATGCAATCCTTGGTGCTCCCAGTTAGTAAATCTGATTTGCGCGCGCTATCAAGTTTGCACGTGTTTTTATACACGCAAACCTTTAGTAGATCGGGCCCTAAGTGTTTAATTGACAGCTCTTACATATCTGATATGAGGGCCTGAAAAGGAGATATACTGTACATGCAGTTGTGTGGCTGTACTTGAAGATGCTTTATTCTGAATGCAAAGTACTTTAAACCCCTGAATGTTTCACTTTGATGTAGGGTGATTTAAGGATGTGGAAGTCAGGATTTGAATTTGTAAGTCCATGTTTTTGCAAAAATATCTCATAGTGAGTTACAATGGTAGACAGATTACATTGGTATGCCCCGTGATAGATGAAAAAACAAATGAAAAGAGCTCATTACAATGGCCCAACTTTCAAGAGAACATGATAAATTCCCCTCCAGGGTGGGATTAGAAATAGGGATACATATCTGTGTCTCCACTCAGTCACAGCACCGAATGATCAAAGGGTTGACTTCCACTGGATCCGCTTGGTTGCGTTCTGGCTTTGTTTCATGTCCAGCAGGTTGGAGCACTCCGGAGCAGATACGCAAGATATTTTTGGCAGATGCTGAAGCAGAGCTCATCGATCAGCACAGAGCAGATGTAGTGGGACCGGAAGTCACACAGCGAAAGAAAATTAAAAGATCTGGTTAATTTTCAGCATAAAATACTGTTATGACTAGATCATATATCACTTTATGACGACAAACCGTCATAATGAGCAGAGCCAGGCCTGGAGTCAACAGGTCAGAGGCCAATAAAGACAACATGGATGGGGAGGTGCGGTGGACAATCATTGATTCAGTATTAACTGCGGGAAAACCTTGGCTTTGTGACTCCAGCTGTTCAGTAGTTCTAAAAATGCAGCATATGGGTATTGACGTACGAGAGCACGGATCCGAACCCCAGTGAAGCAGAGATGAATCGGACACAGATCTGGAGGAAGTCCAGCGCTAAACTTTTTGACCCCTGCCCTTCCAAAAAATGGATTATACTACTGTTGAAGAATGCAGCAACAGCTTAGAAAAATCTGTTTTCAGGAAAGAGCCAGTCCTGCATCTCTTATGTGTGATAGGAATGCATTTTCATTCCAGATTTCCCTTAGTTGAAAAGTCTTTTTCAGTCTTTGTGTAATTTTTTTTGTGCACTCAACAAAGAGAAGCTTTTGTCAGTGATTAAGTTCCAGTGTCTTTCATTCTAAAGACAGAAAACTGTTTCTATTGTTGTTCAAGGCTTCATTTTACACACAATCTGTTCAAACTGAGACCCACTCACCACTGAGCGATGGTGAAAAGTCGAACTCGACAGATAAAACTGGAAAACAGAACTTGAGGAATGATGTTTTCTCTCTGGCAACAGCTCTTGGATGAACTCCATTATCAAGCTGCAGACAGTTTTGAAAAAGTGTTATTGTGGGAGGCGCAGCATGACTACCACGCAGGTGATAATTGCGACTAATTACAGACAACGCTGTTTGTTTTGGGGTTGTTCCACATTAATGTGAAAGCAGAAACTGGCTGTTAATTTCTTAACTTCAATGTCACAATCTTGAATTTTCACTGAATAAATCTCAGCTGCACGTGTGGGTGTGTGTGGTGTTTGTGTGAAAACAATTCAAACCATACACAATTGGATTGTGTTAATTAAGATTTCAAGCTTGATTTGTGTTAGCAGTTTACACTTAAGAGCACACATTAATAAATATGTATCAAACACACACACAAATTGACACCCTAAGCAACACAGAAAAATCCCCTTCTAGAAACTCACACACGTTTTTCTCCCCAGAAGACCCCTCAGGCTACGCCAGAGCGGCCTTGACGTTTATGCTGATCTAGCATGGCAACAGCAGATATTGCTCCGCACTCCCTCTTCATATTGTCTGTGCTCGGCCCGGCACGGTTCACTTACTCGCCGCTCCAGCGCCTGGCGGCAAATAGACTGTGAACATCCAGACTGTCCATCATGGAGCAGAGTTTGACAGTCCTTTGACAGGCACACTGAATTGATTCTTCAGACCCGCTGTTTATTTTCGCCTGCCTCGCCTGCACAGTCGCTCGGCTGGGTCCTGTGTCTGGCTCGCTTGCTTGAATTCAAGGTCCAGCCACCCATCCTCCTCCGCCTGAACCTACCCAACCGATCCTTGTCACAGCACCCAACGTCTAGCGCTGACAAAATAACAAGGGTCGCGTGCTTCCCTCTTTCCCCCCCTTTTTTTGGAGCTATTTGCAACATGACAATGGCTTATGAATGGCACCAGCTGGTGAGAGTGCTTGTAGCACAAACTGGCTTCTCTTGTTCAAACATAGGCATGATCCAATTTGCACACGTCAGTTCAATGCACACACATTCCCACAGGAATAATGGTCCATCATAAACACAGCCCCCTATAGATACACATGATTAAAACCCATGTCAGACTCTGCCTCCTGAAAGACAAGCTGAAGTATAATAAATCTGCACCAGCAAATATGTTCTGTTTCATGATTACACAGAATATATCCATTACAATGATGTTAAATATTGGCCACTACAATGTTTAAGATGAACTCTTTGTGATCATATCTCTCATTCTATGGAGCTTCTTCATGCTTTATCATTCAACTTGCTTTTTTTGACATTTTCCTGAGCCACTGCTCACCATCGATTTTGCAAGCCTTGGCTCCTATTATCAGTCACGCTGCCACATCATTTGACACATCATGACACATCATTTTCAAATGGAATAAAATGTATAAAATATTCGCTATAGGGCTGCAAATATGTATTATTAATCTGTGGCTTTATTCAGATTCAGATTCAGAGAACTTTCTTAATCCCAGAGGGCAATTTGGTATGCAGTGTACCAGCTTGTCGATAAACAACACAAACACTAACAAACAGACAAACAACAGTCAACATGTCAGTGACAACATCAGTGCAAGATGGGGTTTGTCATAAATTATTCAATCATTGGTAGCTATGGTCAGTTATTACCCAGCTGTGTTAATGACTTGATTCTGATTGGTCAAAACCCAGGGTTAACCTGATTGCACACATCACATAAGTACAACTAAAGAAAATTAAAATTAGTAAGTAATTAAAGTGTGTTTATAGAGCGCTTTTCTCAAACAAAAGTCACAAAGTGCTTTATGACAACCTGAAAAATCGATTAAAAAAAACAAACAGGCAACATTCGAGGTGTAGTGGTTAGATATGCCATGGATGTGTGTTTGTAGAAATTGCTTAAGATACATTATGTTGGATAATTAACTAAATGCTTGCCTGGACCAGTTTGTTTTTAACTTTTTTAAAAGCATCTACAGACTCTACATAGTTCAGGAATGTTGGCTGACCATTCCATAATTTTGGTGCTATAGACTGGGGAGCTCAGTCACCTCGAGCCCTGAGGTAATGATAATAATTATGATAATAATACTACATTTTATTTATAACGCACTTTACATTTAGAGCAAATCTCAAAGTGCTACAAGACACATCATTAAAAACAACAAAGGTAGAAAAAAAAAAAACAGGGTTAAAAACAGAAGGTGTGTACGTGTAACAGATAATAAATGTAATTTATGACCTGAGGGGGCGAGTTGCCTGGTAGCGGTGACTCAGATCAGACCAATATTCTGGGGCCTGACCCTGTAGCGATCTATAAGTGAGTGTTAGAATTTTAAACTGGATTCTAAAAGCAGCAGGGAGGCAGTGAAGGTATTTAAGCACCCCGGTGATATGAGACCTTTCTTTGGCCTTGTTAATACTCTAGCTGCAGCATTCTGTACTGAATGAAGGCGGAAATGCTGAGGGAAGTAAAGGGAGAATTTCAATAGTGGATACAAGATGAGATGAAAGTATGTATAAGCATCTCAAGTTCAAGAGTTGAAAGGAGACATCTTGATTTACTATTATTTCACAAGTGGAAGTAAAACGACCTGGTGAGCTGTTTAACACTACTGTCAAAAGATGAGGGTCTGTCAAATAAAACCCCATAATTTGCAAACTGGAGTGAATGGCATGTGAAAAGGCCCTGAGGGTGAAGGCAAAATTTTATTCATTGCAATATCTAAAACCTGTGTTTTGTCAGCATGAAGCTGTAAAGTCTAGGGGTCTGATCTACCAAGATCCCAAATAACGAGGACTAAATTGGGTGTGCAAGCAAAACAATTGCACGTGCTATTTAGGGGCATGTTTTTTGGAGAGAACAGAGTGGCCGTAAATGAAAAATGAAGTTTGAAGCCATGGAGTTTGAGGTCTTGGTGTAGGAGGCAAATAAACACACTGGTGAACTCCAGCAGGGACATCTCAACGTTGCCAGTAGAAACGCGATTCGGGAGAATGGGGAAAAAGTGATTTCATTATTTGAAAAGTGTTTTTGTAAGTTGTACGTCATGACCGTAAAAAAATAAAATTGTTTTTTTTCTTAAATGGAGAATCTTCATTACATGTTTGACAATCCCAGCAGCACTCCTCAAATCAGCTCAGACCAGAAAACACCTCAGCAGAGCCCCGAAAGAGTCCAGATTGTTATGATGAAATTGATCGAGAGTTGCTGCAGCAACAAAGAAATCAGACGGATGGGTTACAGGCCAATGCACAGGATGTGAGAGCTGTGTCAAATGTGACTCGCCCTCCACCGTGAGACTCGGACCATCATTGTTTTGCTCATTTGACAGACCCAATCCTCAGTGCTCCCGGTTAGTACATCAGCTATCAAGTTTGCACATGTTTTTATACACGCAAACCTTTAGTAGACTAGGCCCTAAGAGTCTAGATAACCTAGAGACCTCACTGGGCTTGAATGTAGTGAAGTTGCAAGTCATCTGTGTATAGACAATATGAATACCAAAACTGATTATGATCTGTCAAAGGGTAAGCAGATAAAGGGGGAAAAGTAAAAGCCCCAGGACAGATCCCTGTGGTACACCAAAGGATAGTGAAGAGGAATCTAAATGGAGACTTGGAAAGTTCTGCCAGAAAGGCACAATGAAAACCAATTTAACAGTGTACCTGATACTCCCACCCAATCATGGAGTCTCTTTATCAGTATTTTGTGGTCTATTGTTTGAGGTTGAAGAGAACTAGAACAGAGGTGTCATTATAGACCCTCATAATTGCTGTCTAAGTAGAGTGTATCTCCAACACTCTTGTCTTCTCTTTTTCTTCATCTTACATTTATTAGTAATAATTATGTAAAGCACATAATGTTTATGTTAAGTGGACTTTAACTTAATATAAACTATAAGGTACATTTCAATCAAAACTAAAAAGATCAATCATATATCTGAGTGATTGCTGATAAATGTAGAAGCCGTAGATCGACTCATCAATCCATTGTTGTTAGAAAAACGATCATTCCTAAACTTGACCTGGAGTATAACAATGTTTGCTCCAAAACTTATTTTGCATTGCAGGTCTGCCGCAATAAATCACTAATATATTCTGTTGGTGAGAAAGTCTCCAAACCCACATATACACATAAACAACCAGAACGTAGCCTTTGACATTCTCCTCATCTTTACAGATAGAAATCGCCCACACATGCTGTTCTTGCCTGTACACTCAGTGATATAATACACTTATTAAGTCCCTTAGAAATGTATATTTTCATAAAGTCGAGACGATCTCAATCCGTCTCTGGCCTTTCCCACGGCATCAGGAATGCATGAGCAAAGGATGGTCATAAATATCTAAGACAGCCCATTCACATTCTCAGTCAATACCCTCTCCACTCTGTCAGGCTGATAGTAATCAAACTAAGAACTCAGAGCCTTGACAGTATCACTCTGACCTCAGAACCGTCCCTCGCAGTCACAGGCTTTACATCATACTTCTTCATTAGCTGAACCACCGTGGGTAGCCTTGACGTATTGACCGACTCTCCATGAAGAAGAAAAGAAAGAAAAAAGACGTGCTTCTTCATGTTCTACATCACTGACATCTGGTTACAAGAACAAAGAAGAGTTTCCACACGGAGTCTTTAACCTTGTTAGTCTCTATTCAAACACAGTAACCTTTATTTATTCAAGTGGGTCCTCTTGAGCTCAATTATTTCCATCTCAACTAAAGGTCTGCCTTGAGACTTAACTGCATGTTTAATCACAGACAGAATGAATTAAAAAGCATTTCCTCATTAACTTTAACAGACTATATTTATTATATTACACTCCTTCCAAGAAAAAATCTAAATATCACAATATGGAAATTGAAATTTGGCACGCAAGTTGGGTTTTATTAAACGTATCAAGCACATTTGACTAATGAAGAGGACTAATGAAGTATGTGGTTAGGATAAAACTGCTGAAAGCTTTTGGTAGTAAAAAAAAATGTGTAAGAAGAAAGGTCAACAAGTTTAGGTCAACACCATATTCATTCTAAACATCAAGGTATGGAGTAATCATAATAACATTGTTTTAGTTGTCATTTGTCTCAGGTTCAAATATGGTACGTTTTGCAATCAATATTTACACCTGCATTCATCTTAATTGTGCATATTATAATGAAAAAAATTGTTTATTCGTGTAAAGCATACTTAAAATACAGCTGAGGCTTATTAGCGGCTGAGCTGTCATTCAATTTAATGATAGTTATAATTAGTATTTATAATCAGCTCAATGTTTAGACCTGATGATGCCCCTGAGAAAAGCTGAGAGCTCATGAGAGTTCAGAGAAACTTGTGATGATTTTCACACAACATTAGATGGTCTAAACCATGGTGGTCAACTCACCGGTGGGGGAGGACAGCTTCTGGGGACCATGAATGCTTGTGGTGACATTATGCTGTGTCATTAAGTAAGTCTCAAAGTTTTTGACTTTATAACTGAAAATGTAAACCAAAGGGAAGTCATGGGGGTTCATCCTCTGGGGACCATTAATGTCTGCACTGTATTTTTTTTGTCCTACACATTGGAGTATTTCTCTGGATAGTTGAAGCAGCACTCCGAGATTGTGTAGGGAGAACTAAAGACGCCATCAAAGTCAGTGAGGTTCAACTTCTGGGGGCCATGAATGAGACGTTGTGCTTTGTTAAAGAATTTGACTCTATGACTGAAATGTTAAATTAGTAGGATTCATCTTCAGGGGAACATAAATGTCTGTGTAGCTGTCTGTCTCTCTGGATAACATCAGGATTTATCCCCAAAGTCCGTGAACGTCTGTAAAAATATTTTTCTATTAGATGTTGAAGTATTTGGCCGGATAAATGAAGATGAAAACCTGCTGATGTTGTTGAACAAAGTAAAGGCATTACCCAAGATTCTGCAATTCATTTTCTGGGTACCATGAATAAAAAATATGCTAAATGACATGGACGTACATGAAGCAAAGTCAAAGATTTACAGAAGACGGCCATCTTAGGGCCCGATCTACTAAAGGTTTGCGTGTATAAAAACGCGTGCAAACTTGATAGCGCGCGCAAAGCTGACGTACTAACCGGGAGCACCGATGATTGCGTCTTTCAAATGTGCAAAATAGCACTCGCAAATCATTTACCATGTTTACCTTCATGAATATGCAGAATACATGTAGATCATCAGGACGCGCAAAATACTGGGAGGAGGAGATGCAAATGTAAACATTTCGCACACGCAATGTGATTTATCAAACCCTGAAGCAGATAGCGAGCGATATTTTTGCGTCTATATTTAGCACGTTTGAAAGGCAGGTGCAAACTGGCACAGCGTTACGCACACATGGCTGCGGTCACTGTAAAGCTCATCATAACATCGCTTTACAACATGCCCACAACGAAGGGGCTTACAAGCATTACTACATGTTTTAGTCAATCAAACCAAGAGAACAAAATAATAATAATAAAACAACACAAATTCAAAGCAGTTCAGCACCACGGATAGCGACCGCATCATTCTGACACCCACTTTAACTTTTTCATATAATGAGAGCACAGTAGGTCACTGTATCAACAGCTATAAAGTTAAGTCAAATTGGCACAGCGGCCCACATGTTCACATACAAACAAAAAATCAATATGAAGTACTCAGCCTACTCACCACTGTTTGGACGAGCCTTAAGCTCCGCGGACTTGTCCACAATGCGCTGTATGTCCATTTTCTTTGATCTGTCATTCTCAATGTACAACATGACATGTCCACTCAGTCTATTCTGTCCCATCGTGCTCATCAAGGGGTTTTAGTTAGTTTTAACTTGGAGAATGAGCGCTCACTGAGCTGCGCCAGGCAGCTCTGCGTAACTCCTCATCTCGTGCTTGCAGCAGTGTGTTGGGGTGAATTGCCTCAAACATGTTCACGCTTCCATTTAAGCTGGTGAATCTTTGGGACAGTTGCTGGATGATGATATCAGGCATTAAAAACGTTCACCTGAAAGTTGCTCCCTGGGACAGTGAGGCGACTGTCTTCATCCAAGTGACGCCTAATGTTTCTAGAGCAAGAGTGGCAGACTAAGCCTCATTAAATCGTTCTCTAAACTCCATCAAAACACTGATTGCGTTTTGCAGTAGAGTAGATGCGTTTATTTCATTGGCACATCCTCTGTTTTTTCTCACATCATTCACCTTTTCACAGATGGCCTCCAAAATCGCGTTTCTAACGCTGAGATGTCTCTGCTGGAGTTCACCGATGTGTTTATTTCCCTCCTCCACAAAGATCTCCAACTCCATGGCTTCAAACTTCATTTATCGCTTAAGACCACTCTGCTCTCTCAAACTCTCCATGGTGACAGCCGATAGCACACGCAAAATCCTCGTAAAATAGGGCGGTCCCCACCACTTTTGCACTCATTAATATTTGCGCACGCAGTCTTAGTAGATCACCCGCAACACGCCCAGAAATAGCACGTGCAAAATTATTATTTGCACACGCAAATTAGCGCTCGTTATTTGGGATCTTAGTAGATCAGGCCCTTAGTGTATAAAATCCCATTGAGACACAATCAAGACAGACAGGTAAGTAGATAGTTGGATAGATTCAGCAGTGGCACCTGAGGACAGTTCACTTAATTAAATCACAGAACAAATCGACAAACCTTTCCAGCTCGATTGTGCCGCTAAGGTGCCGCAGACTCGCAGGACATCAGGAAGTGTTGGCAGGTTTGCCAGTTTGGTATTTGGTTTTCCTCCACAGGACTTCAAGCTGATATTGGCAGGATGGATCAGCCTCTGTTGCAGTGCCATTTCTATTTTTACTCTCCCTTCGTAGGAGCTCCTTCTCTCTCTGCTGGTTTCTGGGGATAAAGGGCCTCTATCCCTGCACTGCAGCTGGTAGCATCTGCATTCAAACCACTGTGGTTACATCCCACCTATTCCCCTGCCAAAATTGCACACATACGCACACGCTCAAACTTTAACTATTAGAATTGAATTTTTTTTTCCTTCACAGGGCCCTCCCTTTGCCGTGGTTTAATACATGTTCTGCTGAATTAATCATTGAAACTTGTTTCCCCCGTGCTGAGTTTTTTTGAGGTCTTTCTCAGTCTCTGTCTCCGTCCCACCGGTCGGATTCTTTGTGTTGCCTGGAACAATATTCTTTGATCCACCATAATCCTTACTGTCTTACACTGTTCAAACTCCTCCACCTACTTCATTGATCCCCCCCCCTCACCTTTCTTTCAATCCCTCCAGCTGCCTCCATCATCCTGTGCCTCATGTCTTCATCCTGTGCCTCATGTCTTCATCCTTTTGCCGTAAGTTGTACAAGAAAAACAAAGTTTGGTTAACACTGAACTAAAGTTGGGATAAGAAAGTAACCATGAAAGTTCATTATAATATGCTTAGAAATCCTGGAACACAGGGAAAACAGGCGTTCCTTAAAGTTAAGTAAGCAGCATCGTTTTTAAAGTGTGAAATAATTTTGACACGAGGTTGGGATTACAATTTGCATTGAGTGGTATAAACTTCACATATAAGTTTTCTTTTATGGTACAAATTTAAGGTATATATTTTTTTTACCAGTCTTTTCTTCTTCTCCACTTTCAACTTGTACTTTTCTGAATTCCACCAAACACTCCTCCAGTGCCAGATTATTCCTCTAGCCGCATGCTCCATGTCCCGTTGTAGCCTTGCTCCTGAGGAGATTCAAGCCACGCTTTTCTGTTTACTTATCTCGAGTTGTTTCCAGAGGATTGATTCCTAGTTTTTGTTTGTGAGTTTTTGATAGAACCTTTTTCCCCTTTTGGGTGATTTTGTGTTACTCCTAGTTTTGTACTTTTTCTCAGTTGTTTTTACCCGCAAGGCGCTTTTTGTTGAACCTTGGTTTTTGCTTAATAAATACTTTTTCCCTGTACTCTGCATTTGGGTCCTAGTCCTTTGCTCAAGCTGTAACAGAGCGACCTGACCCTATTAACAAAACACATCCCCATTCATTGAAAGTTGAGTGCACACTGTGCTGGAAAAGACAGCGACACTGCGCAACTTTTTTCACATCTTTTCTCCTTCATTTCATAATCATGCATTCACAGAAAACGGGGGTATATTGTCTAGTTTTATGGTACATTAACGTTGTAGAGTGCTCTTTTGATTCAAAGAGTCTTACATTTAAGTTAAGCCCGGAGTCGGGCAGAGAGCTTGGGGGTCTGTGCCTCACAACTATCTCTGCAGGCTGAGAGCTCAATTACTGTACTCTAGCTCAGTTGTTCTCAAAGTGGGGTCCTGGGAGCCCTGGGGGTCCGCGAACCATAGCGTGGGGGTCCGTGAAATAATTTGAATACATTTCTAATAAATTATAAAATTGTGCTGTGTCATTACAAAACAGCATATACATCATTGTTATGATACCATTTGGTGGCTCAAAGGGATATGTGAGTCTTGCTTCTGTTAATTTTCTGAAAGTGTTTAAGATCAATTACTTGAAAAGTATAAATGCTGTCATGTTGAGTCCACATGTCATTCAGTTCTATTTAGGTCATTAAAGCACTGATCCTCTGATCATTATTATTATTTAATTATTTCAGTAAGGCAGCTTCCTGATTCCTTTGCAGGCTCTTTTGTTTTTTTCTTAGCTCATTTTATATTTTTTGAGAAAAGAGAAAGCTGAGATGTTGCCCATCATTGTTACTTGGTTGCACTAATAAAGGGAAGTGCTGTGCATCTGTGGTTGCATTATTCTATTATCAATTTGCCATCATTTGTAAGTATGTAAGAGATGATTTCATTGATAGCCATGGACTACAAGTCTTTCAATGTAGACTTCCACTGAGAGGATTAGACTATTTAGGAACTAAATTAGGAACTAAATTTAGACTGGCATACCAGCTTGATCATCAATGAAAATGTCCTGGAAAATGATCTCTGGAAAAGAGTGGGAACCCTGAAGGTGGCAATTTTGAAGATATTGAGATTACAAGTCTTCCAATGAGAGGCACAGCTGACTTGATTGACAGGCAGGAACACTGTAGCTGTTGGCTAGGAGGCTCAAAGCCCGCCTCTTTACGTCACAATCGCTCAACAGCAGCAATATGGCTGCCGACGACGATTGGCCTCAAAACAGCGCTTCAGAAACAGATGGGTGATATCATGACTACTACGTCCATATTTTATACAGTCTATGGTTCTTGTATGTGTTGGGCCATGTGTGGTTATTGCTTTAGTCACACAATACAATAGCTCTCATGACATCTTCATTACTTTGCTGCCACTAGCAACAGAGCTAAAACGTAGCTAAAAATGCTAATATGTGTTATCTGGAGCTATTATTCAATGTCATCCTTCCATCCCTTAAAAGAAGAAGGAAGAGGAATGATCACATAATCCAGTTTGAGGTGTAACAGATGATGTTCCCTCATTTTTAATCTCCTTATTGCTCTAATAATCAGGATAAGTGTTCTGTTGCAATGGAAAACGGGGGTTCAGTGTTCATTGACAGAATGCATCAGAAATCACATCCATAATTCACACAACATATCATGGTGGCTAGGAATGAGGTGGATTATAAACAGCTGGGGAAAAAAAAGCCAATTGATGAACGACTTGGACTGTTGGTCAGATGAAACAAACAAATGAGCTGTCGCTTTCTTTGCCTCAGAGTTTCTGTGTTGGTATTTCACGTTTTTCCTAAAAGCAACGGAAGCACAGTATAACAAAAAGCTTAAGCCATAATTCAAATAATCTTCAATAGTCTTCCTTTATGAAATTAAATGATAAAATTTGAGCATTATAAAAGCCTAAAAAAATGTTCTTTTAAATATATGTATTGGTAATTAAGAAACTGTTCAAATGCAGGTCTGTTGGTTTTAAAGACACTGTAAGCAGTTTCTGAAATAGTCTTACTCGTATTCTGATGCCTTTTTATGACCTTTAATTTTAAAATGAGGCTTTCAGCAAGAAGATACACAATTTATTTCTTAATAATGAATTTTAGGGCTAGTGATAGGGTCAGATTTTCCTTGAAAAGAGTGTCCAAATGTAGAACTCTGCTGGTGAAGTTTGGCAGTGAGAAGTACATTTGCAATCAGGCTGTTTTTTTTTCTTTAGATATATATTTTTTTCAAATAATGTTTTGTTCTCATGGTTGACACTGGAGCAGGATTATCAAAAAGACATGTTTTCTGTTAAAGTGTTGTTTGAGATGGATAGACTGTACAATGTGACTCTGGAAGAGCTAAATGTCTATGAAGACGATTTGATATTTATGTAAGTGTGTTAATGCTCCACTGCTCTTTGAAGACAAAACTGTTCAACAATGTGCATTTATATGTTATTTGGACACTGGGGCACAGATCATTACATTAGGGCTGTGACAGGAAATGTTAAACCAGCATATCTGGTCACCTTTTGTGAGTTCACTAAATGTAATAATAGTGAGAGTGGATAAAGTTTGTCTTTGTTACATTTCAGTTATAACTTTTATGTAGCTACAGATCAATACATTGCCTCATCTCGTTGCTTCCTGCAAAAACTTGTCTTGAATAAAGGAAAGCAGTGTTAAAAAGATCTGTATTCCATTCATTTACATTCCACAACAGTGCGGTGATGGTGCTCGTGGGAAATGCTGTCTTCATCCAAGAAAAAACATCACAGATTTCCACTAAAGAGGTCACCAGTATCAGCACATGAAAACTCCTCACAGTGCTGTCAATGGAGTGTTGTTACAGTGTCTTATTGGTTCTTTGACTGAACTGAAGGATTCAGATCCTTTCTTACTCTGCCATGTTTGTAGTTCTCCAAGCTAACCACAAACTGCGATGAGTTGTACCCATCAGCTTCTGCCAATACAGCTGGAGTCTGTTGGTTGTCGAGGCCAAATCGAGGCAGAGAGTTTAATAAAAAGGTAAATAGGAAATGTGGTTTCTCAGGTTTTACTGCTGGTGTGAGGATTCAAATAGAAAAAACACAACAACAAAGCCCCTGTGTGTCGCCTTTGTATAAAAAACAATTTACCTTGCTAAGTCTCCCATCCAGGTCCATCTACTGTAGTAACCTTTATTGCATGTCTTTATCCTTTTGCTGGGGTTCCCTTTCACCGTTCTTTTTAAATGTCAAACAACTGCAGACTGCCATAAAAATATAGCTTGTGCAACTTTAAACATCAGCCACATACTGCATAATGTCCAGATTATACATAAACACCTTCCTTCTTACAGCTCTTTTTTCTGGAGAACAATTGAACCTGAGGCGTATTCTATGCCACAACAAGAGCAAACACACAAACACAACTAGAGCACTCACACGCATGTTCATATCTGTGACCTTTGACCTCTGGGCTCTGAATATCAGGCTTTTTCATATGTCAGCAGTCCCCACGGCAAATACTGCTTCATATATCTTCAGTTCTTCCAGTCGTGCTCCCAAGAGATGCATGGGAGAAATACAAACATGCATGCTATGAAAAACATGCACAACCACAGTGTTCCCTCTGACCACCTCCACATCCTGCTGCCATCTCCCTCCTTCTCCTCTCCTGAGTTTACATTCCCCCCACCTTCGTACCGCTGAATGTACCCATGAATATTCATCAAAGCTGCAGCCAGCGCCCAGAGGGGAGACTCATTTTGGAGAAGTGCAAGGATTGGCCACTCTGTCTTCAGGAACAACGCTGGGTTTATTTAGGTCTAGCTGCGGTTGTTTTCTTCTCTCTCTGCCTCAGTAGGAGTCTACTGATGATCTTGCATTATTAAAAAGGTTCACAGCAGTGTGTGTGTGGGTGTACATGTTTGTTGTCAATAATGGTGTGTTTGTTTATGTGTCTCCTGTGTATGTATAGGGACTTAATTGCACATGTCCTTATGCGTGTGCCTGCAGGTTTAGTATACTGTAGTTAACATTGTGTGTTTTCAATGCAGTCTTCAAAAATGCTTGCTTTGAACTGTGCATGTATAACAATGGCAAGGTGTTAAAAATATCGATGTGGGGAAATGTAAAGCATTTGTATGAGTTGGATGAAGCAAAAGGCGTGTATATAAGTGCAGTCTATTTACCATTCCCTCACAGTGTATGGTGTAAGGCTTTGTTATGAGGAAAAGAAAGCCTCTCTTCGCTCACTAATAAATTACTTTAAACGTGTACACATTCCAAAAGATGTGACTTTACGAAATTTAAAGAGCATCTGACATAAATGATAATCTTAAGAGTCTCATTCACCACTCTTCTTTGCGTAAAACTTTTCTGTTTCATCTTATGCTGTATCAAGCCAAACTGTTCTCCTTCACTGTACTTAAAGAAACCTATAAAAAGTAATGCTCTTGAACTCATTTACAACCCAATTGGTTGTGAGTCAATTTTAAATAAAGGTCTTTCTTTCAGAAAACATTAAGAAAGATAACACTTAGGGCCTGATCTACTAAAGGTTTGCATGTATAAAAACACGTGCAAACTTGAGGAACACCGAGGATTGCGTCTGTCAAATGAGCAAAATAGCACGTGCAATCCATTTAGCATGTTTGGCTTCATGAATATGCAGAATACATGCAGATTATCAGAACGTGCAAAATACTGGGAGGAGGAGATGCAAATGTAATCATTAAGCACACAAAATGTGATTTATCAAACCTGAAACTGATTGCCGGCTGTGTTTTTGGGTCTATATTTAGCATGTTTGAAAGGCAGGTGCAAACTGGCACAGCTTTATGCACAAATGGCTGCGGTCACTGTGGCGAGAAGGAGGCATAGGTGCAATGACAGACGATGGAGAAAGAGAATCTTCCGTGCGTTTGTCAACATATTTGGACAGAAATAAAAATAGTAGAGACATATCGTCTATCCAGCAATGCCATTTTTGAGCTGCTGGGTAACCCAAGGGAGGATTTGGAGCCAGTCACAAAGAGGTGCCATGCCATATCTCCAATGGAAAAACTCCTTGAAACACTGCATTTTCTTAGGTCTGGATTATTCCAGCACACCATCGCAGTTAGTGCCAGCATCTCCCAGTGTCCACCCATGCATAATGAAAGTTCATCTCCTGTGCTCTCCCCTCCATCTTCATTCGCCGGCAGCTGCGTTAAAGGACAACTGCCACTGAATGACCTCCCAACTGTTGCCAGGGCATTGACGGCAATTGTCAGCCCAGACACAGCACTGACCAGCTGCCTCGTGTGCACAACGATGGCCCGAGTGTCCCAGTTTAGAGGAATACAGATTCCGATGTGTGCCTTAATATGGACCTTAAGTGTAACAAAGAAGAAAAGGACCCATAAAAAAAAAAGGAATGCTCAAAAAGGAAGAAAAAAACTCTTAAAACACATGTTTTCGGAACCCTGATTTGAGCATAATAAAAGTGTCAAGAAGGAATAAAGGGGAATTAAATGGATGCTTAAAGTTCCCATTATAAATCACCATTGAAGTGTTAGAAAGAAGGAAGAGGGACCTCAAACGTATGCTAAAGGGTACCCTAAAATAGACCTTCCAAGGTGTTAGAAAGACAATTAAGGACTTTAAAGATGATGCATTCTTAAATAAGTGTGAGGAGGAAAGAAAGAGAGAGAGAGAGAGAGGGGCAAAGAGAAGGACAGGTGCAAAAGGGAACTTTGACATCAAGACAAGAAAGGAAGAAAAGGTTCTTAAAGAAAACACTAAAGGGTCCCTAGATACTTAACTTGTTAGAAAACAGACCTAGAAAACAAGAGAAGGTGTCGAGCTGCTTTGACATCAGCAGTAAACTCTCTATTTTCTCATTTGAGATTAAAACATGACCTTACAGTTTGTCCCTTTGTTAAATATGTGTGGGTAAAAGTTGTGCAACTTGCTGTTCATGTGTGTGTGCAAAGTGGCCAAGTAATGACGTAACCAGATGCTGGTAAAAAAAAAAAAAAAAAAAAGATCCTCTGCTACAGATCTGCATCACAGAGGAATAATCCCACAGGTGCATCTGAATCACTCTGGCTGTTGTTGCTTTTTACAAACTGGTGTTGCTGACAGCCTGTTTCAGCTTGTTAGCATAGCACAGTTATCACTTCTCCAGACTGTTGAAATCAGAAGAAGGCGGAATCCGTGAAAAGCCAACACAGCCTTGACAAATAGAGGACCTAACAACAAAGGATGCGTTTTGATGTGCTACACTAGATATCTGTAAGTAAGGGTTCAGTAGGAGTCGACGAGACTCTGTCGAAGAGACAACATAACAGCTTTCCTTTATTAGATTTTCCTCGCACTCTGCCCTGGGTCCTCTTGTGTTTCTGCGGGGTTAGATCCCCTGGGTGGACTGGTCTTTAAGTTCAGCACTGACTGCTGATCACTGCTGCTGTTTGTTTTTTATTCTTCCTCCTTGCTGGCAGAGCACTGACACACTACGGTACCACTACAAAGGTCTCCCTCTCTGACCTGCTGTATTTTAAGCCTTGTTGTTAGAATTACCTGCAGATGGAATACATGACCTGACATTCAAACACCACTGCAGACTTCAGATATACTCTTAAAACATCTGTAGGTGTTAGCAGCACGGAAAGCTCCTGAATATTATTTTCTATAAAATGATATATACCTCTTGGCCCCTTAATCACAGCACTTATAGCAATTACCCTGTAGCAGAACGTCTGTAGGAACAATGGCTGCTTCTGTCCAATCCTCCCACCTGGAATCGTTATGTCACTAATGGGTCTAATTGCAGCTCCAGTTTGAGGTTCCCTTGTCAGAGTATGGAGAAAATCCAATAAATGTGAAAGAATCTGCTTTTATTAAATATAATTCACTATCTGTTCCTTTTTCCCTAACACGCTTCTTCCCAAATCTCTTCTTTTTTCAGTGCTTAGCAACCTCATCTTTTACTAGCTTGGTTCTAAACCTCCTCTGCCCTCTTTATGCCCTTTGTCATCTATTTTTCTTTCTCTCTCTCACTCTTTTTTTCACTCAGTCTCTCATCACCTCCCCAATCTCACCCTAAATTGGATGGCAGGCAATTAACTGAGATGTTGGAGGCATGGCTGACAGCAATTACAAGGTGTGTAGGAATTCGTGTGGAGCCGCAACGCCCTGCACTTTTGATTTCTAGACGGATGTCTCTCTCTCTTTCTCTCTCTCTGTCTCTCTTTTTTTTCTTATCCATCACAGAAAAGAAGTTCAGAATGGAGAGACAGAAAAGTGAGACAGTGTAAAGGTTCAGGAAGGGTTGATGGAGAGAGAGAGAGAAGGAAGTGAAGGGAAGCAGAGGGAGGGATTTGGGATCAGGAGAAAGACAGCAGGAAAAAAGGAGAAAGAGGAGAGTTCAGGGTGTGGAGGAGAGGGAAAGGAAAGTGATCAAAGCCCAGGAAGAGTTTTGTCAAAGACTTGAGGGCAAATTCAGAAGAAGCTGATGACAACCTCCAAGACACACATACACTCTGTAAACTAGGCCATTTATAGAAAGAGGCTGTTTAATTTCTCCTGAAGGGATTCATGGAATAATTAAGCAAACATTCAGATACCCCCACACACAGGCATGATGCCATTTTTTCAATCGACTCTACTTTCTAAGAAACTCATATTCCCTTTAAAATCATCTTTTTCAGCGCATTTAAAAAAATTTGGATCAACCCCATTTGTTTACAATATTTATCTGGTTAAAGCTGTATGAACGCTACTTTTTCTTTGTTATGATTTGCGAAAAACTTTGGGCTAAGGATTTTACAGCACAAACACGTCCATAAAGTTTTGCAGCTGATTAAAACTTGGCGAGGATAAACAAAGGCTTTGCACCAAGTACAGTATCTGCAGGGCAATAGCAGTTAAAACAAAAAGGGCTACTCTTGTTTGAAATATGGCGATGCCTTCAACAACCAATCCTGTCATGATTACTGCAAAGTCTCGACGGGATACCCAGAGGTCGGGTCAACAGCATATTTTCCATCATGGATAGAATTTTTGAACCATGACAGAAACATCTGTCATTTTGAGAGATTAGAGGCAATCCATCATCCCATTTAGAAATTCTCACGCTGCGACTCCTGTAGGTCTTTTACTTGTAATGCTGGAGAATCCCACACAAATGTACAATGTTCACAATGCCACCACTCCACAGCAAATGTTGTCATGGTTCCATTACTTGCACACCAGCTCCCACTCCCTTCTCCCAAGTACACATGTATTTGGGCATGTGTAGCATGAATATGGGAGGCATCAATTTGACAACAGAATACTGAACACAACTTTAGCATACACTGAGACCCGGAAATTCATTTTTGTCCTCTGTGGAGGACATGCATTTTAGCCATCTAAGTTAAGCACCATATATGCAGTCTGTAAAACCCCCGCTATCCTGGGCCTTCTAATGATGTCTCACTTGTGGGGTTGTGGCCAACAGAGCACAATGAACTTTCTTTTCAAATTGGCTGCAAACTCAACTTTTACATTTTATGGCACCAAAGGAGGTGAGGGATCATTTTTTTTTGCAGATATCATGTTTCTCTTGCAAATAATCAAATTGATTCTTCATTGTAAGAGTCTTAACCTCAATTTATTAAGATTTCACAAATTTTAACCCTTTCAAAACACAACTTTTATTCAGTGTCCTTTGTAGTGGACAGCAGGACTAAATACATCTGTGTTTAACCAATTTCCATACTCCAGGAAGCAGAGGGCTGAGTAAGGCTGATAGGATTTTACCTGCACACACACACACACTCACACATGCACACACACACACCAAACATACATGCACATACACACTCACACATGCACACACATACATGGCCATACATGCACACAAGCGCCCACACTGACACATCAAATCAGTAAAAAAATTGATTTAGGTGACTTTCAAAGGTTGAGTATGCATTTTAAAATTATATGTTAATGTTGTGATGTGCTCCCACTATATAAGTGTTTTAATGTTTATTAAATGTCCAGAAATCTTAACAGAAATACAAAATTCCATGAAATAATATAACGCATGTTGTCACATATCAAGACCAGATGACCACTACAAGGGACAGATAATAAAAATTAACAACATTATTGATTTTTTTTTTTTATTCTGTAATATGTTTCTTTCAACCCCAATACTTATATTATCCAGAAAAATAATAATATCAAAACTTTTTTTCTTCTGGGTCTCAGGAAATATGCCCTTCATGCCCCCCTACCAACACTAAAGTTTTCAACAATAGTTATGTTCAGCATGGAAACGTATAAAGTCTTACTGGAGGCTCCAGTGTATTGTGCCAAGCAAAAATGTCTCTTCTTTTAATCCATGTTTAAGTGAATACCGCAATGTATCCTAAAGTTTTACATCTGTAACCGACATCACTGAACAAAAACCATTGTACTCACGTTGTGAGCTAACTGTGGTGTAAACTGACGCTAAAGCACTGGCATATGCAAATCTGAGAAGATTGATTAGCATCAGCCAGAAAATGCTAATATAAGTAGGGTGACTACTTTAATTTGACTGTAAACCCACATGCATGAGCTCATGACACAATAGGATTTTTCATCAGTTCACTTTTCAACACCAGGGAAAGTTTCTCACATGATCAACGAAAACTTTATTTGAAAAATGTAATTATGTAAAACCAGTAAACAATATTCAGTTATTCATTACCAGATCAGTAACCTGTACTGTGACCTGTACATTCATAACCTGTAAATTCTTTGTTAGCTTTTTTTTTTTTTTTTTTTAAACAAGGTAGACCTAGAATAACTGTGCTTGCTAGTAATATGGCTAACCTTGTATGTCAACATTTTAACAGTGGGTAACTGACAACTGACACTCACAGTGAGTTCACACACAGCATATTCTTTATTTCAAAGTAAGCTGTAACTCTCCTGCAGCTCTTTAGAAAATGCTGACATCATTTTCTGCATGATAGCTAGCCTACCTATGACGCTTTGCAGCAGGTCCTGTCAGAATGATAAGCTGGGCTAGCTAAGCAACAAGATGTGCACTGAGATTAATTGACACATGCATAGACAAATCAGTATTGAACTTTGACTCGCGGCGCATTAGGGATAATTTTCTATTGGTTGAAACAGAAACAGCCTTAAAGACAACATTGATTGACCTATATGAAGACAAGTTAGCGAAGCAAGCGTGGCGCATTATTTTGGTATTTCAATTGGTTAAAACTGGGACAGGGATTGTTCAAAACTGGGACATATTAGTGTTTCATGGATGTTTTTTGGGAGTTGGGACACTTGGGAGCTTGGAAACAGAACTAAACAATTACTGTCATTCCACAGTGTCACAATGCTGTGCGGTTTTGTTCGGCGATCATGTCTGTTGAGTATAACAGCACACACATGGATTGAATTAATTGTTTATTGAGAGACTAACTCATTGAAAGCCATAGCCTGTATTTAATAATCATCAGAAAATGAAAATTAAATGTCGGTTAAAAACACATTGGGAAAGAATGGTTACAGTTCTGTCTGTGAAAACATCAGACAGGCAGAAAGTCTATCTCAACTTCTGGTAATACATACTATGCACTAAGGCTACCTTTCAAAGTCTCAAGATGATGATCATTTCCAGTCTGACTGTGTTTACAAATTTGATTATTCTTTGGCAGAGGCTTGTTGGGAGAAAAAGGAGCCAATTTTCTGCCAAATGGCTGCTTTTTGACTTGATAATATATTCTTTAGAATATGGCACCCTTGCCTTGAGATGCTATTTGCTTACCAGGGAAGATGTGGCTTGTTTATCTTGGAGGTTCATTTGAGTTATACATTTTTTTGTGCGAGTTCAGCTGTGGTAAATCTGCCAGCCCTTTTACAAATTCACCCCAGAGTGGACAGATGAAAACCCAGTCTGGTGTTTGAAAAGAATCCATCCAAAGTATGACAAACTGTGATCAGCACAAAGTAAGCATCAGAAGTCTAAATAAGTTTTGGTTTTTACATCTGAACATTTGGATATCTGTAGAACTATAAGAGGCTGAAAAGTTCTAAATGTGTCAGCTCTGACAGACAACCCGAATTTAATAGAAGTCAGGAGATCAAACTGAAGCATCATCTTCACTCTCTACTGAAAGCAGTCATTCCAAAAAAAGATCAGGGGTAATGCAGAGAACAGATTACGAACCTGCTGAAATGTGTGGATTTATTTAGTGCATATCTATCTGTTTTCATTGACGTATGTAGTTTGGTTTTCCTGAATAACCTCAGCTCTTGCAGAGAATCACCACGGTTGTTATAAATCAAAGTGTGTCAACAAGTTTTGGGGAGCACCCATGCATATGTGAGAACTGTTGTTAAAAGCCTTTTACTGCTCCAAAAATGAAATGAACAATATCTGGTGTCACATGAAATGAGGAATGAGGGATGAGGAAGTTTAGGGATGTGACATCATGCTTTGGAGCTTAGAATGTAGTTTCTCTGCTGCATTGGTCCTTTTTCCATCAGTGAAAACAACTGTTTATTGAGTCAAAGAGGCAACAGTTACATTTTTGAAGTAGTGTTTTAAGTTCATGTAAATATGCTGAGTATCATCATGAAAAACAATCACTATCATCACCTGACAGCTATGAGGAAAAGTAGTCTATTAGCCCATTAGTGCTTTATTATTATTGCATTTCGCTTCCAACAAAAGGTTTGTCAGTCCAGAGTGGGCCATCTCTCTTTCACCCCATCCTTCTGCTTCAGAATATGAAGAGCATCAAAGGATTTAAAGAGCTAATAGATATGTGTTGTCCATCCATTTGGAGCTGTGTCAAAGGCAAGCTAACTCTTTCATTACCATGTGAATCACGTTGCGTTTTTGATTTCAGTAATAGCAGCAAAGTTCCTGTTCTCATTAATAGTGCCCTTGTGGCCGCCATCCACAATTGATGAACTCAAGGCTGACTCTTGGGTAGTACATAATAACACAACACACACACACACTCATACAGAGACATGCGTGCATTCATATGCTCACATATTTTAAAAAGGTTTCCTAGAATTGACTCTGGTATAACAGACCTTGACAGGCACACAAAGCTCCTTCTTTATACAGAGTATAAACAATTTCATAGAATATATTACTGAATACATAGAAAACTTAGTGTAAGAACATAAATAATAACAAATGAAATTCGCAGTCTGTCATAACAGCATTTATCCATAGAAAAGACTAATTCTATCCAGTTATACTGTTCTGTAAAGACGGAGTGAACACTGGCACAGGAAAGCTTTTAATCATATTCTCATACCAGCTGTTCAATGATCACCAACCGGCTTATGCTGAGCTGGATAAACCGGTCAAGTTGTTACAATGTTACAATGTTACAATGTCATTTAGCAGATGCTTTTATCCAAAGCAACGTACATCCAAGAACAAGAACAAGAACAAGACAAGCAAAGATCTAGACAAAAGGAAACAAGATCAGTACGATTAACAAAGTGCTACAAGTCCATTTGGATGCAGATACTGCCAAGCAGTGTAAAGGCAATGCACTAAAGTAAATAAGGATTTTTTTTATTTTTTTATTTTAGTAAAATAAGGAACATCTACAATGAAGCAACCAAACAATTTAAGACCTTCCATTATCATCATCAACAATGAACTTGTTATCACCACAATAATGACCAAAGTACCAAGTTCTGGGTCACTCAAGAGCTGAACACAGATTCCCAGAGTAGAGCAGGACAGTGCGAGTCAACTGTAGCTGGAAGACACAATCTGCCACTGGGGACAACAGTGGAGAATAGTCTAGCTAAGTGCATAGTGCTTCCTAAAGAGCTGAGTCTTTAGCTGTCTTTTGAAAGTAGAAAGGGATGTGTAATTTATTTGTGTTTGTTCGAATCAAGCAACAAGCTAATGAGCTGAAAAACTGAAGCCAACACTAAAAGCTGCAGTTCATCTATTGTCCACCCGCCGAGCTTCAAAACAATACCTCAGAAACAAATGGGTGACACCACCGATACTATGTCAATTTATTATACAGTCCATGGTCAATTCCCAGTAGGATCTATATTATAATGCCTGACTTTTAATTGTTAGACTAAGGGTGTGGATGCTTTTATAGACAGGTGGATGCAGCTAGCTGTTAACTTGCCTGTTGTTGAGGTCCTTCAGAGACTTTTTCATGTTAATATTGTAGCTCATTATGCTGTTCCTAACGGGCCATTAAGCAGGTTTGTGATCCAGCTTTAATCATTGCATGACATTATTATTCTATGTACTGTATATGTTGTCTCTCATAAGTAAGTATTAGCATCTTCACTCACCATGTCTGACTTGTGTGTTTTTGAAAGGATCTGTAGCAGTGGGACTGGATTCTGGTTTCAAAAGTGTTCCATCTCTCTCAAAAATACTTTTGGACAACTTATCTCGTAATTATGAGATAAGGATCTCAAAATGATCTTATCATTACAACAAGTGTCACTGTTACACGAGCGGCTAAACCAACCTTGGATGCTCCATGGATACAAATGAATGCATTTAAATATATCCAGCCTGGTTTGGTTGTGACACAAAAAACAGTCCAGACTTCTTAGCCTGTGCATAAAATTCAAGGTTGTTGTGGGCTTATGCCTGCAGAGAGGTGGGAAGCTGGTATAAAGGCAATGTTTAAGTTAAGTTACCCACTCCCCGTTGCTCGCCCAGTGGTAAGGTTGGCTTGTGTGTTGGTAGCCTGCCATGTTCCATAAACTTTCTTGGCTTCTGTAGGTTGACAATTTAACAACTTTAGTTAGCTACCACCACCACCTGTAAAACATAGCTCACTTACCAGGGAATTATCAGGCTTTGGTGCAAACTGAATACTTTTTAAAATGTTGAGTCAGTCAACCTCTTGTTCCTCAACAGTGCCATCTCTTTTGGTTTCAAAAAACAAACAGGGCAATGGCAAAAACATGAAACTCTTAAGCTTCAAAATGACAAACCATTGAATTACAGTATGTTGGCTAAATCAACGTGCTTTGTCAGCAACTGTCATTATTTTTCACAGTGTGTGCTTTCAGCGTCTTTAAAACCTCATCTTGAACTGTACACACTAAAGGCAGTGCTCCCTCTGAAATGAATTCAGAAACTGTAAATATGCAATGTTTCTCAAGGTGATACACTTGCATGTTTCTTTTCATCCATTCTTTAAGAAATTATTCATTCTAACATTAAAAACAATTGAATTAAGTGATTTTTTATCCCTCATTACTCACATGAGGTACTTCAGAGCAGCAGTGTGGATGTTTGTACCTGTAGAGTGCTTTAACCGGAGAATGCAAAATTTACTAAGTAGCAGCTTTCAGTAGCGATCGCAATACATGATGAATATATGTGAAAACAGAACTTTTGCAATCTTCTAGTTTAGGAGGCGGTTTGTTATTGCAGCTCAAACCGTTTTACACTCCAGTAGCTCTTGCGCTTGTTTCTGGCCCTAATCACTTGCTGTAGTCTGCTGTGCAGTAGCTGACTCTGTACTCTGTATCTTTCCCTTCTTTCATTCATACATACTGGCATGGTGTTCTATCAGACAGTTTCTGTTTGAGCAATCAACAGATATAGTGTACTTTTTCTTTGATCAACATGTACAACAAGAAGTACTCGATTGAACTGAATGTAAGACAGCTTTTTTTCTTTCCTTGAAATATAACTGAAAATGTTTGATGGCCTCATACACAGAGTCTAGACTTTTGAGTACAGATTGAGCCACTCACCTGTCAAGCTAGTGTTACCCCTTATGACTGCGGCCAGCCGTCACTCACAACCACAGCACCAGGGGTATGACGGATGGAGAGACACAGGAATTGTCTGAAACAAAGCAGCACAAAAGTATGCCAAGTTATTCAACAACTGAGGTAAACTTAAGATGCCAATTTTATGATAATGGTTTTCAATTTCAGCAGGGACATTAAACAGTTGTCAAGCAGCCAAGAAATATTGTGTCACAGATGTGACAAATATTTGGGAGCCCAAAAAGACAGTCTTAAAATATGCAAGCAGGCAAGAAGATATTTTCTCCTCTTGCTAAATAAAAGCAAATTTTTCATGGCATATATAAAAAAAATTCTCCAAAAAAATACTCTTGAAA
The DNA here is from genome assembly GCF_009762535.1 of Notolabrus celidotus. Lineage (NCBI taxonomy): Eukaryota > Metazoa > Chordata > Actinopteri > Labriformes > Labridae > Notolabrus > Notolabrus celidotus. Next base: position 18,398,274 of record NC_048284.1, read on the forward strand.
GGGGGTGGTCATCTCACATTCCGACCAATGTGATTCTTTTCAATTGAATAGGTACACAAGCAGTAACACATAATACGTGGCTTTGTAGTAACAATGAGTAATGTCCAAGTTTAAAACCTGAAATATTCATAAAACAACCCTAAAGTTGACTTAAGGCTGGCACACATTACAGGATTCTTCAAACCTTCACACATTTAGAGACCACACACTTGATGACAACAAAGGACAGATCGCACCACATCTCTCTTCTGATCTTATAGTGTGGGGTGTGCACTACGGAGCACACCACACACTAACAGATTCTTTAGAGTATCATGTTCCTCACGCTCAATATTCCAAATCTTGTGTAGTAAAATGGTAAAATGTGACTTCTGTGTAAACAAACATGGCGGACCAACAGGAAGAGGCAATGATGAGCATTTTCGGCCTCTTACTTTCCGAAAACACACACAAAAAAGAAAAACGATTATGGAAAAAGTCATGGAGACGGCGGTAATGTGGGCTGTATGAATAACGGTGCGAATTCATTACAGCGGTGAGTTTTCGCTGGCGTCATGTTCTTGTTTGTTTTTACTTCCTCTTCCGTCAGTCAGCTGAGTCAGCTCACGTCTTGATTGGCTTTTGCTCCGGTACACCTGACATTGCACACTGTGCGTGCTCGGCTCCTCTCGGAGCAACCCAAACACTACAGGATTTCTAGTTGCAAATATTAAACATGTTCATTATTTACGATCTCTCCTTCTGACATCTTCCGAGCGGCTCCGACCAGACAGAGTCACTCTTAACACACTCCACACCACAGGAAAATCACACACCATGTTGTTTGCAAACATCAGACAATCAGGCCTTTGCTGGCTTTGATCGTAAGGGGGAGATCGGGACAAAATTCTGCCTGATTATCCTGTAGTGTGTACCTGCCTTTAGACAACCAAGCATCCAACTACCACTTTCCATAACATAACACTGAATGCATCTCTACAGGGAAGGCCTGTGTCTACTTACAGCATTTTTTTTGTGTTGGTGCTTCTCACTGGTGCCTACTTTTGTTCACTTGCAGCACTTAGTAGTTACTGTTTAATCTGTTTTACATTGTCTGTTTTATGCTAAAGATTTGTGTTTATCACTGGAAATCTTACAAAGAAAACATGAAAACAAAGGAAGGTGCCATGTCTTGGCGTGAGCTGCTGGCCTTGACTTGAAAATTGAACCCTTAAAAAAAATGGGTGCATTACATAAACAATGTAAGGAAAAGAGCGGGGAGATATTATCTACTGGTACAAGGATTGCATCTGGATGATCTGCTTTTCAAGGCTTAGTTCAGATTCAACACGGTCTAATTTGAGAATGTTTTGGAAAAGGTCACCCAATCCATTACATTAATGCAGACCAGTTTTAGGGAGAACATAAGCCCCGGGTTGTCAGTGACTTCGTTTTTGGATTCATTTCTCCTCCGCCAAAGTTGTTGAAAAAGTTGACATCAGGATTCCCACCTGTTCGGAATTTTGATTGGTCAGTGAGGGAGAAGTGACATTGATGAGCACAGTGGTGTCCTGAAAGTTGAGGTGTTTTCTGTGCTGTGCTGTGAGTACAGTGAAAAAAAACATCTTTGTGCTTAAGATGCTGAGCTGAAACTGCTGAACTGAACTGGTTTGTGTAGAAAATTGGTCCTGCCAGTACAAGAAACACCACTAGAGGTTAGAAGCACTTAATCTGTCAGTCATAAATCAAAGCATACATCTATCAGCTATGTCATCCAGACCAGATTGGAGAAGCAACAGCTTGAGTAAAAGATGGTGAGTCTGACATCATCCTCTGGTTCATTTTTCAAACAGAAAACCTATATTTACACAGTAATCCTTACAGAGTCTGTTGAAAATGACATACTTTCAAATACATAGTTTTTAGCACCCTGTCATCCTTACAAGACATTTCCATCCAGCCAGCTGCTATGTTTTTTAGATTGACAACTCCTCATTCCAACAACAAGAATCAGCACATTCAACATGAGTGACAGAAATCAAACTAAAGATGGTGTCCAACAAGGAAGAAGCTCAAAATGGTGCTGCTTGGAGCCAGTAATGACAAAAAAAAAGAAAGGAAACTACCTCCCAAGCTTGCTGACGTTGCATGTAGTTAGGAGACAGTATAACAACAAATTGTACAGCTGTGATATCGCCTTTTCATTATAGCCTGCTGTAGTTGCAGAAAATGTGCAAATATACATCATAAGTGATGTAATTTAAGTCAGAGGCAGTCAGGAAAAAATGGATGGAAATTCAAAAATCTGGAGGTGCTAAGTTTAAAAGAGTTGGGAAAAGGAGATGGTTAGCAGAACTTAGTTGCCTGGATGACCCGGCCTTCATATTCCTCATAGTTTTTATCCCTGGACTGCATTATTTTTATCTTTATTATATGTATTATTATTTTAACCATTATTCTTTGAATCATTGCTTTCATATTTATATATCTTATTCAATTATTTATATATCTATGTATTTCTTGTATTCACCTGATCTTGTTAATTACATTGTTTTTAACTTCTCTTTCCAGTATTACTTATTTTATTAATTTTACTGTATTGATTTTATTTTATTTTTAAGTATTTTATTTATAATCATGCCTTTTATAATTTTACCATTGCTGTTGTTTTCTGTCTCTCTGTTATTCTGTGAAGCACTTTGGGCTGCATGTTTTTATGTATGAAAGGTGCTATATAAATAAAGTTGAGTTGAGTTGAGTCCACTCAGGCTGAGCTAAAATGTGTCTGTTTCAAACCACTTTCTGTTTACATCACCAGCTGTTTCTGTCCTTTCCTCTTCTGTCCCCTAATAACCACAAAAGCTGCAGTGGAACTAACTAACATGATTTACATCAAATAATAACCTGAAGCTTCAAAGATCCTTTGATTTTTCTTAACATTTGTATTCCCAGCCCTCCCTCTGAGCTGAAACCAAATACTCACATTTAAAGGTGTATTGCTCTGCCATTTGGGAGTCCAATGTCTCGTTTGAATTCACGTGCAATGAATCCAAGGATATGCTGGATCAAAAAGGATGGACCTGGTGTGGAGGATGCATTCTTTGTGGCCCAGGAGAAGTGGGATATGAATGATGCAATTGAAGAAGCCTTCCGAGTGGGGCAGCCTTTGTCATGCTGCTGTGACGCAGTCAGTCAGAAATGTGGCCTTCAGTGACGCACTCCCTTAATTGAGACACAGCTATTGTGTGTAATAACACCCACTGCTTTTATTTCTATACATATTCTTTGAATTATACACTGTAAGCTGTGAGTTAGATTACTTTGTATGACTACAATGGTACACTCAAGATGGAAGAACCAGCACTTTAGGTTTCAGTGGTATTAACCTTTTATTTTCAAAGTTTTTTCCAGCACTGAGATCTAATATCGGGGCCTAACACGTCTTTATGCTCTCTCAAAATCTAATGTTTATTCTCATAATGCACAAGTTCCAACACAGTCTGTTTTACAACGCAGGATGGACCCATCATGTCTGTGTTTGTTTTTGTGTGTCAGAACACATGGGCATCACTCTGGTGATGGATTGAGTCAGCCAACGTTAATCCAACCTGACTGTGACCTTAACCAGGAAACAAAGCTCTAGGATTTTAAGCTGACAGAGAGAAAACAGAGATGGAGAGAGAGGACCAGATAATGTAGGATAATTATTTTGACGAGTACTATTCAATATCTGGGACATGTGCAAAATGTTATCCATTGAAATGCAATTTGTGTCAAATGGACAATCATTATAATGAAAATTATTGTTTTTGAACATGCCAGTGGATTGGAAACTGTCATATGGATGTCAGTCAGCAATAACTGAATAACTTTGATTTAGGTCAAATTGTAAATTTAATGCTCAGATCTAACAACAGGAGGTGTAATTTCTGAAACTCTGTTCCCTTTTTAAAAAAACAATCAAATTAGAAGGATCTGAAGCCAATTCTTAACCTGTCTTATAGACAGTGGTGTAAAGGAACAAGTAAAAGAACATTGTTACAGTACATAAGTAGGTTTTGGGAGTATCTATACTTTACTTGAGTTTCTATATTTTTTGAAACTTTCACTTTTACTTCACTGCATTAAAAAGAAAAAAATGATACTTTTACTCCGCTACATTTATATTGTCACTGTCGTTACACGCTACCAAATAAAATGTGAATATAATTGTCTCATGATGTAAGGATTATCTGGACTGTGTGTGTTCTAGTGCGAATAACTGGCGCACTCAAATCAAGCTGAGGCTCATCTCAGCGAGACCACACAGCCTGTGAATATTCGTCAGTCTCAGCAGCATGATGGAAGCAGCCTCGTCCACTGGCGATAGTGGAGACACCGCCACACCACCACCTGCTAGTTGTGCTTCAGGAAAAGACAGACACCCGTGGCCATATCTAAAAAAAAACTTTTCTCTTTGGTCGGGATGAGGGAGGGAGAATTTAACTTAATAAAGCTTGTGAGAGAAACAACTATTTCTAGCTGTTTTGTTTCTTTGTACTTTTACTTTTGATACTTAAGTACATTTAATTTGAGCTACTATAAGACTTTTACTCAAGTGCTTTTTTAATGGGGGACTTTCACTTTTACCCGAGTAGATTTCAAGTAAGACATCTTTACTTTTACTCAAGTATGGCTTTCAAGTCCTTTATACCCCACTGCTTATAGAAGACAAAAACACTGCAATGTCTTACCTGTTATTACATGTCTATGACATTTTCAACCATCTTTCTTAAGGACACCCAACTACCAACCCTAGGACTGTAAGTTAAACTGAGCTACATCCTACTTTTAACTGAAGTTTGTCGTGTCCCAAATCAGATAGGGTGCAATTCAAAACCAACTGCATCACAGTGTAGCACTGAAGGCTGTCCCATTACTGAGGACCCTTCAAATGCAGCCGGCAAATGTGCCCTACTTTCTCCAGGCCACAAAGGATGCGTTGGGTACATCCTAAAGTTTCCAACATATCCCGAGATTCCTTGTGGGCCATTTCAAATGAGATTGCAGACACTCAAGCTGCTGAATGAAACACTTATTATATAAGTTATTGGTTTCAACTCAGTTGAATAGCTTGCAATAAAGATGTAGGAAAATTACAGCTCGTTACATCTATGCATCCAAATCTAATTGGCAAATAGCAAAATGGGCGCTTAAGCCAGCCTTCTTTTGCTGATTCACCTGCAAACAGCATTGCAACCCACCTCCACTCCAGCACCTCCTTTTGTGCTGGGTCTGATTTTACAAGTGTCATACTGTATGTATTGTTAATGACGCCTACTCAAAAGTGGTTTTCCTGCTGCTGTTCTCCCTGCCTTGGCTTTGGCATTCGACGTAGGCACATGGAAGGGCAAGGAGCTCCCAGAACAGAGCCACTCTGCCTGACTGACTTAACAGTTTTGTTCTTTTAGTGTTTGGAGGGCCAAAATATGACCAACACAGCACACCACACACTAGCAAATTCCATTCAACAAGTCCACAGTCTCGAATCTGGAAATCTCACATAATCTATCCATGTTAAAACATGACTTAAGAGTAGACAAACATGTAGATGACTTGATGGTTGTCACGCTAAATGTTGCAAGCTGCTTAGCTACATAATACATCTATTACTCTAGCAAAGTCTGTTCAGCTCCTCTCCTTGTTGGTTTGATTGAGGTATGCTTTGCAAAAATCAACAAGTTGCTCCTCTATTTCTGATGTCCATCGGACTTAATGCTTTGCGGTTACTATTGTCGCCATGGCTGCATTTGTCGTGCTCCCGGATTTGCTATAATTTTGTTCCTAGTGACGATTCAAGGAGTGCATGCTCAACTGTCCTCGAGGTTTCCCACAGATGTCAGGATTTCTGATTATAAATACTGAACGTGATTCATATTTACTAGTGATAGGAAGTTCGGCTCTTTTCAGAGAGCCAGCTCTTTTGACTCTGCTTCCAAAGAAGAGCCGGCTCTTTCAACTCCCAAACGGCTCTTAATTTAGGATCTTTTGTAACTGTATATTTTACCTTAACTTTGCAAAAATGAATGGTTTGTGTGTTGAAAACCCCTTCACGTCCAGTGTTTTTATGAGAAGCCTTATAGGTGCCTAATTTTGTGCATTTATTCTGTTACAAAACCATTCTTACCTTTGTGTGTATTTTAATCAAACTTTTTTGTTGCAGAAATGAACAAAAAACTGCAAACATATCCACAGAACAGAACCAGAACCAAACTCAAGCAAACAGAACCAGAACCAAACTGCAGCAAATATTATTAATGTCCTCAGTGCAGGTTGGCATTGATAAAAATCTGATGCCTCAGCTTGGACGGGCTGTTCTGATTTCTCCTCTCAGTGAGTATTTGCCCTGTCTTTGAGAAGACTCTCTTGGAAGGAACAGATGTAGCCACGATGCCACGATACACAGCCTCCCCTCCATCACCTGTATCCTATATCCTCACATGTGATTGGCTGCATGGCCGCCATGCTGACCAATCAAAACAAAGTTCTGCTGTGAGCAGAGCTGGGGCTCAACACTGAGAGTTAAGCAGCAAAAGGAAAAAACTGGGAGCCGGCTCTCTCTCGATGCGAGCCGGCTCTTCTGATTCACTATAAAGCATCGTCTCTAAGAGCCGCAGCTTTTGATCATGACACATCACTAATATTTACGAGTCCAAATTAGTACGGTCACGATCTCCCCTTCAACTGACAAGTAAAAACACTCTTTACATTCCAAACAAACAATCAAAATCTGGTGAGCTATTCTTTGGAACCATCAAAAGAACAAGACATTGCTGACTTTTATCTGAAGGTAGGAATAAGGCCCAAAATCAGTCTGATTATTTGTAGTAAATACCCCGATATATGTAGGCTAGGACCTTCAAAAGGATGCTACCCCTGAATTGGACGCTGAACACAGCTATGCCTAAATCCCTAATCTCAACCTTGTTCATGCCCTTTCATATTAACTTGATTGGCTACTTCCTGCCTGACCTTATCAACCAATATATCTGTCCAGCTTTGCCATTGCTGCTGTGCCTTTCTGCAGCAAGTTGGTCAAATATTGAAAAAAAAAACGTTCCAGAAATGAGTGAGATGTTTAGACAACGTATGGCTGCAATAACATATGGACCATTTGAAAAATGGTTTAGGCTGGAGGACAAAGCAGAGAGACAGCATGATGAAAAAAGGGAAGGGAGGGTTAGAGATGGAGATGGATGGACGAAGAAGAGAGATGCATCATAGAGGAAAAGAGGCCCTCAGGATTATTTGTATGGAGAGAATAAAGAGTAGCTGAGGGGGGAAAAAGAGGGAGAGGCAGAGATGGATGAATAGGAGCAAAGAGGAGCTACAAGAGGACAGGTGAGGTAGATGGATACAGGGATGGAGTTGGAGGGAGGAGGGGGTAAGTATGGCGATGTGTGGCCCTGGCTGTGTCACTGCAGGGTGTAGAGCCGGGCAGACAGCCAGCCAGCGCGGGGGGAGAACGAATCCAATCAGCTGTAATGGAGTCAAAGGTCACTGTTCACTCCTGCAAAATTGCTATGGCCAACTGCTTCAAAAACACACACACGTACACACACATACATCGCTCACTCTCCCAGCAGCTGTAGTATATCCAGATAACAAGAAGGGTACACATGTGCGAGTCGTTGTGAGTGTGTGTATGCTTTTGTCCTTGTGTGTCCCGAGGAGCGAGCAGAAAAGAGGGCTGTGCTTTATGACTTTGGTCTTGTTCATGTCGACTGCTGTAAAATCTACAACCAGGGATTATTGATGATATTACGAATTAAGATAAGGGTTATTGAACCTTCCCCTGCTGTAATATGAGATAACCGATGTAGCGAGAAGAAGGAGGAAATCATACCACATGTTGATTTAAGCTCGACATTTTTAATTTATCTTACATCGATAAAGAAAAAACAGATGATACTGTATTTCTTAATGCCAAAAAATACAACAAAAGGCCAGAACAGCAAATAAACTCATCTGGATCAATCAGTTTCCCTGCGAAGCAAGAGCTTGGTTTCCCTTATGCCATGAAATTCTATAAAAATAATAATGCTGTTTACACCCTTGAAAAGGAGAAGAAATAAGTGATTCAGAGTTAAGTAGGATGAGGAAAAGCAATAGACTGTACGATAAATAGATGTAATCTCTGTGACTTCACCAATCTGTTTTTGAAGCAGTTTAGAAGTTTTTCGTCTGTGGTTGCCGTATTGGAATGCTGACTCAACCTAACTTAGGTTGATCTAGTATGACCATAGACTGTATAAAATATGGACGTAGTATCCCTGACGTCACCCATCTGTTTCTGAAGCGTTGTTTTGAGGCCAATCGTCGGCGGGAGCCATAGTGCTGCTCTCAAGCAATTGTGACGTAAGGAGGCGGGGTTTGAGCCTCCTAGCCAACATATACAGTTTTCCCGCCTGTCAATCAAGTCAGCAGTGCGTCTCATTGGAAGACTCGTAATTTAAATACCTTTGAAATTACTGCGTTAGAAAAAAATTCACCCCCCCGTACAGTATGTACCGATCGAGAATGAGCTATCCAGACTACACTCGTCTTTTGAACCAGGCTGTAAACATGTTTATTTCTGCTGTAAAGATCAGCCTTTTTGAATTGGTGTGTATGTGGTTTCCGGTACTTCCGGAGCCAGCCTCAAGCAGTTCCTCGATGAACTGCAGTTTTTAGCATTGGACTCATATTTTTAGACCGGAGGTTGCCGCTTGAGTATGACGCAAAAACATGGAGTTGAGGCAGGCTCTGTAGCCTCTTTGCTAGCTAGCTACAACATTCCCGCCTGTAAGTCAAGTCAGCCATGTCCTTATGTAGGCAAAACTTGTACATTTAATACCCCCAGAATAGACTGTTTGACAGTCTATGCTCACAATACTAGCATAAACCAGAAATAATTGTATGATGCTTTTCACACAGGTGAGTTGAGGATCTAGTCTGCATTTCTTCCTCCTGTCTGACAAACCATCGCAGGATGTTAGAATATGCATCATAATTCTGCAGCATTTGCATTTCCTTTACTGGAAAAAATCCCCACAGTCAAACAGTTTGTTGAACTGAAAATACAATTCCATGATGTATGGAATTTATTTAGATTATAATCTTCACCAGAAGACAGCTGATCAAAGTAGACATCAAGATAAGCAGCAATGCACTAGTCAAATTAGGAGAGGACATAGACCCACTATCCGATTCATTCTTGCATTGGTGTGTTAGTAATGAGAGTTTGAAGACTCTCAACATTGGGTCTGAATGGTAAGAGTATCCATTCAATACATTGTTAGCCCTGAAGGACTCAGACAGTGCCAGTTACTGAGAAACACAGATGGTGCACATAAACCTGTGTTTAATTAAAAGTAAACTTCACATGGTCACTTTTTCTTTTTAAGCAGATTTCTTGAATTGTATTCTAAAATACTGCAAAATGGTCTTAATTCAAATTTCAAATGTGGTCCGTCTCCAGGTAATCAGTGACATTCACTTACACTTTTGATTTATTAAGTTGAGAACCACTTCATTTCTAAATTACTACCTGAGTTCATGAAATGTTAATTCTTCCGGCAGCTTGAACCACTGATAGCTACTTTTCCATTACAAAAATGATCACTTTGTTAAACAGGGGATGCTCCTCGGGGTGGACAATAAGTGGATTAAAACCCTTAAATTATGGTTGGTTTTTCTGCAAAAGCTTGCTCTCAATGTGTGAAATCTTGGATTGCTATGAACCATGGTGCACACTTCAAGCTAAAACCAACCATCATACTGTATGTTGTTGCTGGTCAGTAGGTGGATTGAGGGGCTTAGAGAGTTTGTTACTGGCCTTGCTTCATATAACCTAAAATTAAATTGTGCTGTTTTTGGCAGCCTACAGCAGTGTTTTGTTATTGAGGAGATTCCTTCTTTGAGTCAAGAGAAAACAACAAAAGCAGAGATTTCCCACGTCTGCTTCATCACTTATATCTACAAAATTTATTAAAATCCGATATTTAAGTTGTAGCTACATCATGGCCTGCTGTTGAACTTATTGGCTGCTGTAGTACAAATACCTCTTTCAGTAACCGGGAGCAATTGAGCGGCCTTATAACAGCCTCTGATCCGCTGTGTTTACAGGGCAGAGGGCAACAAGAAAAGCCTTTTGAATTAATACAAGTTAGAATCATTATGCTGCCCCTCAGGCTGAACTGCGCAGTAAATATAACTCTTGTCAATAGTCCCCTGCCTTGCTACAGTATCTGTTCCCATTCTGGGTAATGATCAGCACACTAGAAAAAACCCATCCTGTTCAAACACAGCACCCAGAGGCGTCAGGCAGCGTGCAACCAGGCTTGAGCTGCTCTCAGACTCTTTGCCTCTCAGGGTCCAAGAGCCAGAAATAGTCGAGTTATTAGACACTATACACAGGCGTGATGCGTTATGATCCAGACAACCCTTGACAGCCTGATTAATGTCTGCTCCCTTTTGTTTCCCTGCTGTAACCCTGACTTTGTTGACACACGATTGCATCTTCAGTTAATCTCACAGTGCATTTCAGGCATGAAATATGGCTGCTTTATTGTTTTTAATTAAAAACACATTTTGCTCAATTTCCCCCTCATTACCACATGTAGCGAAGAAAGGAGGAGAGGCTGTGTTTTCCAGGACCTATCCTGCTCAAGGGTGTCAATTTGTGGTGATTTAAACCCACTTTTGGATAAATGGGGAGCAAACAACATTAGAGGCTTTTTATGGGATGCTTAAGGGACAAATGGTGTGTTATTTCCTAACTGTCCGATCGTTCAGTAGTAAGCTAGCAGTGCTAATGCAAGACCTCCTACAAAACCTTGAATCCCCTAGTGGTTTGACGCCTTGGATGAGCTTCAATGTCAGCTGCCGGTCATGAATTGAAATTTTGGAGATTAAAATCCAATATGCAGCGTAATTGATCCGCCTTCACCGACCTGAGACAACCTTTAGCGCTGCTCATAGTGTAAGTGAAAGAGACAACCAGACGTGCAGAGAGAAGCAGCCTAGATAGAAATCGATAGGTCTCAGCTAGCAGAGGAGACGGAGTGGGGAAAGAGAAATACAGATGAGATGGACAAAGACAGCTCTACAAGAAAGCGTTAGCATGGGGGCAATGAGGCTGACACAAATGCAGGAAGGTGGAGTAAACAATGAACACATGTTCTGTGATGTGCAGGGATGTTGTGAAGTCACTGGAAAATGGGCTTGCACTTGTTTACCTCATGTATTCGAAGGGTAGATTTAGCAGTTAAAGCATTGGGGGATATTGATTTTATGAACATTTCAACACTATTGTAGAGTACAGTAGTAACAACTTGAAGCTGAGATCATGATTAGATTTACATTCACATTCCAGGTGTGTGAGGAATTCCCCTTTGAAAGCCACACTTAGCATTTAGCAATTAGCAGATTTAGTTGGTGTGAATGTGTGGGCACTGTGATTTCCCATGAGGAGCATCCAGGCTGAAAGTGGGACTAAAAGAAGAGGAGAAAGGTGGGAAAAATGCTACAGCACAATTTTTGTTTTTTATTCTCCTGTAAAACTGGCTCTTGTCTGTCGACACAGCGAGCCCACTAATGAGGGCTGTAAAAGAGGAGTTACTGTGAGTTTTAGCCATAATGTGAAAACCCTCTCCCACTAATTAGATCATGTTACTCTACTTGACTTACCACCTTTCTTAACTGGGGAACAAAACAGCCACTTTTGGGGGATTCAATTAAAGTGATTTACTGCATGACAAGGATTGCTCTTTTTTTCTTCGCCTGTTAAGCAAAAGTTTAAGTAATCATCTAATTTCGTGCAATTAAGGTGGATTTCAACTTTTTAAACCACATACTTTTTGCTTGCCAAGTTGCCATCAATATAAATTTGATCTTATAAGATATTTTTTGAATTGCGATTAATTCAATTTTATTTGCATGTTTAAAATCTCTCTGCATTTCAAGGCAATTCTTACCAGCGTCTAGATTTGGGAATCAAATGAATGCAATTCAATTTACTTTAAGATCTTTATATTTAGAATAATTATTCAAATAAATGGCAGTAAGTTTATTCTATGAAATACAGAATGAATCCAACGATTCCTGGTTAATGTAACAGCATTTACATCTTTCAGGAGTTCCACTTTGGTTGCTGTCCCAGTTTTATATGGTCCTGAATATGTGAAAATCATAGACTGTATATCAAAATAGATGTGCTCACCAACTGTGAAGCCAAAAGATAAAGAGCTCCCCCTGCTGACAGCCTGCAGTATAGGTCATAAACCCTGCCTACGCCATGTTAACAGATGGAACATAAATCAAACTATAGAATTAAAATACATGTCAAATACATTATTCTCAAACATGGTTTCTGTTATTATAGTTAATTCCAATCATGCTGATTTGTGACCATATGTTCAATTTTAATTTTAATTAGTTATCTGATTTGAAATGATTGATTGACAGCTCTGTTAACAAATGTGGGCCCCTGGAGCGTTCTGTACCAGATGAGCCGAGTAGTGGCGGAATGAGAAGTGAAAATTTAACAAGCACTAACACAGGAGTCATTTAACTTCCCATTGCCATAAAGTGCCTGCTCTAAATCAACACAACAATCTGTTCTGCTGCAGACAATACCAACTGGAACTGCATGTTTTGGTTAGCAAAAAGGGTGTGATGTCAGTCCTGCAGCTCCAGTAGACGTGTCGCCTCTTCCCAAGCCCTGGCCACACCAGCAAAATATGCCAGCACCTGTGGATGTGGTCTTTTGCTCATTATGGGTAGAAATAAAGACATGTCCGTCCTTTACACAGTCAACAGTTAAACTACTGTTTCCTAGGACGATAAGGCAAATCATGACATGCCAACCAGAGGAAGTCCTTTAAACCTGAGTCTTCAGGGTGCCCAGCAATGCCCTGGACAGGCTCCAATACGTGCAGAACTCATCTGCCAGGGTTCTCACGCACACCAAGCCCTGGCAGCACATCACCCCCACACTCATTCACCTCCACTGGCCCCCTGTAAAGTACAGCATCACCTATAAGCTTCTCCTCCTTACCAACAAATCCCTGCATGCCCTTGCCCCTGGCTGACCTCCTCCACCAAACACACTGCATCCCGGAACCTAAGGTTAACTTGTCATTTGTTAAGAAAAAATGTTGGACTCCCTCATAGCTTTTGTATTTATATCTTCTGACAACTTTATGAAAGTCTGTAACAAACAATATAGTTAATGTTTTCATGACGCCTGTACATACTTAATGTGGTAGTCACTATGCATTTCATCAAATAAGACTATTTTTATACACTATTTTACTCACATTTCTCTTGAATTAGGTCTGACTGCTTTGTGAGCTGCTTGTTGTTTGTATATACAGCAGTTCAAGAATATTTAATACGACTAGATTTGGAGTTAGAGTTAAATTTTGTCTGACTGCATGAAAAATTCATTTTCTCAGTTTTAAATTCTGACCCAGAGATACCCCAGACTTTTCTCTCACCATCAACAGTAAACATAAATAGTGATGCACCCTGTGTGGGGCAGGGGTTGCTCAGTCGTATTGATTATTAGGTGTTAGCACTACATTTCATACAGTTTTCATGATGTTGATAAGTCTAACCGGTCATCTTCATCTCGGAACTGAGGTTCAGGGTTACTTGAAAACAGTTGCTGGAGTATTGAGCTATAAAAAGCTTGTAAAATTGGTAACAAATGTCAATATAACACTCGGCATCATCACAGTAGAGTCATATCATTAAGCTGTAGAGCTGCCCCCTAAAAGTATGATCTAATAATCAACTTAACATACCTAGATATAGTGAGCATCTGACTTTCAAGTGAGTGCACTCCTAGAAGCTTACAGAGAGAAATGCAGGAGCAACAAAGGAAGCAGGTGAAACTAATTAGAGCAATCAAACAGGAGGTAAGCACACGAGGGAAGGAAGTAAAACTACACCAGACTCACATGGAAGTCACCTAAAATTAAAATAGGAAGCACTGGAGACTGAACAAAGAAACAGAAATGAACATACATACACAAGGAATACAAGAACAAAATAAGTAAAACAGAGGGAATGGCAACTGAAATACACACACTGATTATGGCTTTCTTTATGCTGTATATCATTATGAATCAGATCCCTGCCACACATGTGAGTTCATGGTACAATTGGAGCTTTCAACACAGTGGAAAGTGCCTAAGCAGTCAGTATTGTCTTCCTCAGGAATAACTGTTTGCCGACCTCATGTTACACAGCTGGTCCTGTCAGTGTGACAAGCTGGGCTCTCTAAGCAGGAGCTGCACACTGAGATTGATTGATACATGTACAGATAAACCACCATTGAACACTGACATTGTGCATTAGGGATTTTTATCTGTGGGTTAGAACGGCAACAGCCTTGGAAACAACATGTACAGGCAAATCAGTTTTGCAAGCATGGTGCATTGTTTTGTGATTTTAACTGGTTAAAAACAGGACAGGGATCATCCAAACCAGGACATATTATTGTTTTATACACATTTATCAGTACACAGGACATGGGGCTTGAAAACAGGACGGTCCTTATCAAAGGGGACCTTGCTCAGCTACAGAGCAAACTGTTGCTAGCTTACGCTCACTTGCTGACTCTATTAAAAGTTAAAGTCAAAAGGCGGTCAAGTGACTTGAAAAAACGGTATTCTGCTGTAAATTATTAATGATAGCTGGTATAAGCTGCCAAACATGGGTGGTTTCAGGCTTATACACTGGTGGACAGCAACAAAGTAAATTTACTTGAGTACCATACTTGAGTACATTTTTTGACTATCTGTACTTTACTGGAGTATTATCATTGGTGGAATTTATTACTTTTACTCTGCTACATTTCTATCAGTGCTCTAGTTACTCACTACTTCTGCTTTGAAGTCAGCTCATGAATTTCCTTCTCTTTTCTGCAATCTGATCCCTAAGAGTAAAATGTGTTTGTGTAGTTCTGTTTGTCTCAGTGGTTTAGTCGTACCTGTATATCGTGCGTCTCCATGGTTGACGTTGAGCAAACACAGAGCAAATTTCACTCAGATCAGACAGTTCATTTAGAGGAGGTAATGATGGCTGTAATTCTCCACCTGAGCACCCATGATCATATCTTCAGTCCGTGTTAGAGGTTTTTAAATGAAGAATGATACGTATCATTTGAAATGTTCTCCCTGTTTCCCACTCTGCCCAAACATACAAAAATTCACTGTCCAACCTGAGAAAGTGTGTTGAGCTACGTAACATTTGTTTCATTCCAGATGAACATTTCAAACTAAGTTGTCTGTGCTTGGAGTAACTTAGTTGCTGTTTTTATTCCACGGCATAGTTTTGAGAGATTTCAAGTAATGTTTTCTAAATAAACATAATGTAACAGAATGTACCTCTATGTATTCTTGACTGTCATCATGCTTTGTGAAAATACAACATTTTGAGATTTTTTAAAAAGTACTTTGAATACTTAAGTATTTTTAAAAGCAAGTACTTCAATACTTTAACTCAAGTAATAATCTGACAGAGCAACTTTCACTTGTATTGGAGTAATATTTGACATGGAGTATCTATACTTTGACTTAAGTAATAAAGCTGTGTACTTTGTCCACCACTGGGCTTATACAGAAGTTTGCTGTGGGGATTACCTGTACATAAAGGAGTGAGTAGTTGAGGTTTATGTTGAAGAGCCAAATCTGTGATAAAATGTTGTTGGTTTTCGGAAACTTGAAACTGGCTGTGTCATTGGAGTTAAGTATAGAAGTATCCTTAAACATATGCTGCAGCTTGGAGTTCTTTGGTCTTGAAGCTTCTCTATTCTTCAAACGCCAAACCTGCTTAAGCGCTAGTGTGTTCTTTGAGCGGGCTAACAAGAGATCGAGAACTGTTTGAGAGGGAGCAAACATTCCCTAGAGATGTATCTGAGCTGGACAGGTGATTCACAAAAGGTCGGAGGAGAAAAAAGGTCAGCTCCCTCAGAAACTCTATGCTCCTGCTACTCTCTACAACAGCTCAGTGACAGCTAGTGTAGCCTCAGAGGTCAGGCTGAGGCTAAGGTATGAATTTATGCGCTGTATCTGTGTCTGTGGAGCTTATCCTCTTTGAACCTGCACTTAGATTTCTAGTGTCCAGGCATGTGTAAGCGTATTCATGCCTCCTTTTTATTTACACGCATGCCTGTGGGGGAGCATGAATTTGCGGTAAGGAAAGCCTCGCACTCCCTCATCAGCATTCTGCCCTCCTCCATCCTGCCACCTCAGCTGGTGACCACCAGTGTGTGTTGCTGACATTTCCAGCAGCCAGAGGACAAAAACCACACATCTCGCTGTGCCGTCACCCCACTGGTACAGAGAAAGGTGAGTAGCTGTTATTATTATTTTCTCCCTTTTCCATCACAAACATGCTTTCCCTCATTTGACCTGAAACCCTTCAGAGGCTGCCCATTACGAGGAAACAAATGCAACAATAACAAAGATATGTAGCCTCTGTGGCCTACTTACGTCTGTTGGAAACCAACAATCAGCAGTGACATCAAGAAAAGCTTGAATGAAATGTTTCCATGGCAACAAAAACATGGTGCAATGACATTTAAAATCAAGGCCACTCTTTATTAGACTCCCTTATGTTTTTCATTCCCAGACACAAAGCAGATATTAAAGAAAGCCTACAGGTCATCAGTCCTCACTGGGCGTCTGGAGTCCATCAGCTCTATAATAAGTCTACCAGTAATTTGGCAGCTGCATAAAGCTCATCAGGAACACAGGATCCACTCATTACTTTCCTCCGGACTGTTTCATTTCTGATTTGAACCTCATTTGTCTCTCAAATTTTCAGATGTTCCCTTGGGGGTCTATCTTTTAAAGCAGGGTTGAAGACTGATTGCTTTTTAAACAAGCCAATATAAAAGGAGTCGAGTGTTTAACCAGTCCATTTGTCATGACTGCGTTTTTACTGGCCGCAAATATTTACAGGTTGTTACCTCGTGTTTTAAGTATCAGGCAGGGATAGCAATGAGATTCAGGGAGTTAGTACAACACTAAGCCAAACACAGACCCTATTTCTCCCCCTCAGTTCCTTTCACCCTAATCTCAATTTTCTTCATTCCTCTCTGTTTTTCTTCTTTTCTCAAGCTGTTTCTCACTAGAACCACGTTTCGAGCACTGAAATCATCTTTTTTTCATTTCTTTCCCCATACGCCTCCCTCTTTTCAATGAAGGTGTTCGTGGGGAGCGATGAATGGGAAGGTTATCGGGAGCGTGCTGAAATGGAACCGTCTCTTCAGATTAAGATGCGTGGCACTGTGCAACGTGCAGTGAATGAGAAAATATTGAAAGGCTGAGCCAGCAAGGGAGAAGGTGGGGCAAGTATTTGTGTGTACGTGAGGTGAGGTGGAACACTGTGAAACATCAACAGGGACATGGCTGTAATTTTTGCTACTATATCCATGTGAAACCTTCTGTTTACGCCAAGTTTCGTGGCTCAGTTGAGTCAAGCACTAAATGTCAGAAAGTAGAATTGAAAAGCAGTGTTTTACAATCAAGGCAGACTGTTTGGTAGTGAGTGAAACTTAGCCAAGATGGGACCCTTGGGTGGGTACACAAAAGGAAAAAGCAAACAAAGACTGAGCTTTAGTGTGAGATGGGAGCAGGAAACTTTGGCTCTCAGATTAAAAGTTGTTACAGCTTTGTTGCAACTTCATGAACTCAGAGGTGGCAAAAGGACACAGGTATCAATCAGAAGTACACAGGCACTTAAGAATAGACGAATATAAATACTCAGCAATTGACAATCAGAATAAGAGTGACAGCACTCTGACTATAAAGCTTATAGTTAGAGCTGGATCAGGCTTGGCCCAACTCTTAGTTATGCTGCTATAGGCTTAGACTGCCGGGGGTACTGGCGCACTGACACACTGGGATCCTATCTCACCCCTTTCCCCCCAACCCCCCATCACTTACTTTAACTCTGCCTGTCCCATTGAAAGTTACTAACCATAGACCTTTCTGGAGTCTCTGAGCTATGGACGGATGCGGACGTGCTGGTCTCCAGCGGCAACAGCTTCTACTACTCGTCTCATCACTACTCGTGATGAGACGAGTAGTCTCATATTCTCCTCTATCCCTCTTTCAAGACCCAACTCGGTCGAGGCATGATGGCTGTCTAACATGAGTCTGGTTCTGCTCGAGGTTTCTGCCTGTTAAAAGGAAGTTTTTCCTCGCCACTGTAACTAGCTAAATACTGTGAGGTGCAATGCTCATGTTGGATTAAGGCGGGGTAAAACTGAGTCTTAACCTGTCTTGAAGCTGGGTCTCTGTTCATAATTTGACATAGAGTGGTCTAGACCTCCTATTTTTGTAAAAGCGTCTTGAGATAACGTTTGTTGTGATTTGGTGCTACACAAATAAAGATTGATTGATTGAGCACTGCTTCTATCCAGTGTTTCTTTGTAAAGTATGGATCTGATTGAAAATAGTTTACAAAAATTAACAGATACTTTTTGTGCTAACACAAGTGTTTCACTCCAAATTTGTCAACCAACTTGTCACACTGGTCCATGGCCCACGTCAGCAAAATAAATGGATCTGGGTAACATTCTGGTATAAGTTTGTCATGTGATGAGCTTGGATGCCAAGTTGACAATTATTTAATGCTACATACAGTAAGACTTAAAGTAATGTGATTTCATGGATGATTACAACTAATTTTTCAAAATAAAGAAAGCAAACAAAGGTCTAATCTGGTAATGCTACATGTGGTTAACACTACAAAATGGTTATCATAGTTAGGCTTGAATTATGTAAGAGAAAACTTGTTAAAAGTTTGGAAGTAGGTCATAATAAGTGCTCACAAGTCATGTAGATCCCATTGTGTGTGGCCATATATACCTTACTAGGGCAGCATAATATGGAAAACATTTCAAAGGAGGAACATTCTTGAAGGAAGTCAACTTTTTATGGGAAGTCATATTTACTATTTGCACCACAAGGGAATCAAATTTCAATTTTTGACCAACCCATCACCATTACCTCTGCCCAAGTGACTTTTGTGCTTTCAATGTGAAGTCACCTGCCCTCAATGCCATAACAAAGCAAAAGGGCTGGAGGATAATAAAGCTAATCTTCACTGGCTCCAGAGCAAATCTTGCATAAATTACAAAATCCTCCTCCTCACCTACAACTCTCTCCACAGTCTTGCTTGCCCCCCAGTATCTGACTGACCTCCTCCACCCCTGCACTCAGCCCCGGAAGCTGGGATCATCACATGTGTCAGCTCTCCATCCCCTGCACAAAACTCTGAACTTTTGGAGAGAGAGCTTTCAGTGTGGAAGCCCAACCCTATGGAACTCTCTAGCTGCAGCAATACGCAATGCTGTATCAAAAATATAGAAAACAGCTCAAAACACATCTGTTCAACAAGGCTTATGGACTTAAAACTTGTATTACCTCTTAGTTAGGGGGGTTGTCTTACTGATCTGGATCTAGTCCAACATTGTTGGAAGTTGGAGTTGATGGTGGGTGAAATGTTAGACTCACTTTCATTCACGTTGCTATGGATTGTCCTTGTTAGACATGGAGATAGCTATTACTAGACACCAATTCCATTTGACTGAGTTTACCAGTGTTGTCTGTATAATATTGTTTTTATAAGGCTGTGTGAAATACTAGATTCTGATTGGTCAATACTCCATAGCAATGGCTGTTTATTTTTGGGCAACACTCTATTGCTATGAATTCAGCTTAAATCAAAGACTGGTGGATTTAACATATTCATTTCAATCCTCCAAAAGAAGTCTGATTGATTTTGGCTTCCGTTCATTCATAGTTGGATGAAAGGACACAGACCTGAAACAGCTGAGAAAAGACAGGACAACAACTGTCAACAAACAGAGGCCCTCCTTAGTCCAGGTTCTTTGGACATATATTAACGCAGAAATCGCAAACTGATGTGGCCAGCCTCAAGCGGATCCTCGATGAACTGCAGTTTTCAGCACTTCCGCATTGGTCTCATATTTTTAGACCGGATGTGCCGCTTGTTCTCAACTCACTTCCAATCAAACCCGGTTCAGCTGCAGTGAGAAAGCATCGCAACCCAGAATAAATAGTTACTTGACTCATCACGCTCCCATGGCATGTGTGGTAGTTTGCATAAAAACAGCAATAGGCTAACATTACTCACCATCTCCATCCATCTCCAATCCAATCAATGGAACTCCACCTTTGCCAAACTGGTTCTTTATATTTACATTCCACTGTCAGTTTTCTGCCCTCATGTGACACTGCTCAACCCCTTCTTTTATATGCGCTGGTGTCCAACATTTGTGGAAAATGTCATCTGCCTGGATTTACTTCAAGTCAACCCACAACTCATATTGTTGATATGTTTTCTGGCTTACATCAGTTGGCGTCTTGGAGCCGGCATCCCACAAAGCAAAGTGTGACCAATACGAATGGCTTTTATCTACACAGTGGGGGAAGCAGGCTGTGATGTTATGACGTAAAACCACCTCTTTGATGGTGTATGTGTTGGTCTGCTTTACAATATTACGGTGTGGAGACAAAAAGACCCAAGAGGAAAATGAAACAATGTATCATCTGAATGGAAAAAAAACAAATGAGCCAAATATGAGAGAGCACCATATGAATACAGAGGAAGGAAATAGAAGAAGAAATATGACATTTTTTAAACCAATACAGTTATATCTAAATCAATATTTGGCATAAAACCACTGACTTCATAAATACGTGGCCATGTAACAGGTGGGAAAACCGTGCAAAGGCTGCCCATTATATTTCTGTCGTGGATGGGTACACTGCTGAATATGCCAGGGTATCATTTTTTGGATATGTTCCCATCTGTTTAGCTGGAAACTTGGACGACTTTTCCAAATAATACAAGATAATAACAGACAACTTCCTTTCAACAAGGCTCTCTGAAGTGTAATATGCAAAAGAACATAAAAAGTCAGGGAGGTAAACTGAATTTTTTCTCATCTTCAGCCACCTTTGAGTTATGTTGACTTTCTAACAGCAAATGAAATTTATGAAGCCTCGGAGTAGCACAGCTGTTCTGAGCTCTGCAGCCCTCTAATAAATCACTTCTTTCACCAATGGCATTTCCATTCTCATTAATAGTTGCTCCAGACCAATCACAGTTGTAAACACTTGCTTTACTCATGGGCACACAAGTTAACAGACTCCAGCTTTCCAAAATTTTGGCTCTGCTATGAATGCTTCCAGCCCATATGCTCAGGTTGCTTCACTGCTGCTCCCTCTGGGGAAAACCACACAGGTCTCATGTAGGGTTTAATTCAAACCGCCACCTGGTTAATGAGCAAAAACCAGAGGAATGATTCATGGCAGCAGGATTCAGGTTATCACTCTCTGACTCTTTGTGCCACCCCAGGGCTCAGGGGCTGACTGACTGATGGATTTGGAGGGCGCCGCATTCGAAAATAACAACAAAAAACCTCACCTCTGCAATAAATCGCTCACTAATGGATACGGACAACGTGCCGCAGGAATTTATGACAGTTTGGACCCTCATTTGTCGGAGCGGGGTGATATTGCGGATGACATTAAATGCGTCCGGCTGCAGCTGCATCTCGCATTAATCATACTCCCAGAGTCAGGACCTGTCAGACCAGATTAGGAAAGGAGCAGAGCTGGCTTCATCACACCCCTCCCTGAACAACCTCCCAGGTCAAACAAGAAGTTAAGAGTGGGAGTGTTTATGTGCTTGGGATATCATCTAACAGTAACACAAGAACACCTGCACTTTAACAGATGACTTTGTACATTTTTGTGCTCCGTTTGTGTGTCTCCTGTAATAACCTGTGTTAGTTGTTGGGTTGTTGTGACACACAAGGCCAGCCAGGTTCAGGCTTCGATTAGTCGCGCCTGGCGAGACACAAGAGAGGGGATCGACTCAGGCAGCCCATCAGCAGGGTGACCTTACCAGCGCTCTGTAAATTTCACAGCTGTTTTCTGATGTCATAAAGATTATACTTTAACACAAGATAGCAGCTGATAAACAGTGATGCCTCATAAAGTTCCAAGCATCTGATAAACCCTCTTGCTGCGAGGAGGACATATTAGATATAGAAAAAAAGGAGCTTTATCCCTTATCATCAGGCTGTGCTTTTCTTTTTTTAATAGAGTTGAACTCCAGCGTGATTGACTGCAGGGGAAATAGCGTTTCACACCTTGTCGCTATATTCTGCTCTGATACCAAGAGTAGGGCCTCAGCCATAAAATGTAGCCTCAAAATTCAAAGATAAGAAATTGTATTGGAGTGATGACAGATGTGCAACTGTAGATGGAGTTAAACTCAACAGGCTGTGCTAAGGCAGAGGGACACATACATATGGAGGGGGAGAAATTGCATTACAGGTGAGAAAACATTTCAGAAAGTAGAGGTGGCTGAATAAAAACATGAATTTATATAAGTAAGAAAGATCTGACTCATCTGTTTTCCTAACCTTAAAGCTCCTGTGAGGAGTTTTTAGCTGGTTTTGAAAAAGACTGTAATGACTAAGGATGTCTCTAAATGAGCTTCAAAAACAAATTAGATCATCAATATCAAGATTGATTATTTATATGTAGTTATTTTAATGTCTGAAATTGCTGCCAGTGGGCAAGACAATTGCCAAGAGAATCTACATAATTGTGTCATTGCTAATGTTTACAGTAAGTAATGTGTTAGACTTGAAGACTGCTCACAGCCTCAAACTCTATTCTTACTTGCATAAAATTCCTGAAAACTTCTTCCTGGTCAAGTCTTTGACTTTCATTTTTCCTTCCAGCCCATAGACTGTATAAAATATGGACGTAGTATCTGTGACATCACCCATCTGTTTCTAAAGAGCTGTTTTGAGGCAAATCGGCTGCGGCAGCCATATTGCTGCTGTGGAGTCAGTGTGACGTAAAGAGGCAGAGTTTGAGCCTCTTAGCCAACAGCTACAGTGTTCCCGCAGTCAGCTGTGCCTCTCATTGGAAGACTCGTAATCTCTATATCTTCGAAATTGCTGCGTTAGAAAAAAAATCACCCCCCTTACTGTGGGAGCCGATTGAGAAATGAGCTATCCAGACTACACTCGTACCAGGTTATAAACATGTTTATTTCTGCTGTAAAGATCATCTTTCTCCCATTCATGTGTATGTGACTTCCCTGTGCTTCCGGAGCCAGCCTCAAGTGGATTCTCGATGAACTGCAGCTTTTAGCACTTCCGCATTGAACTCATATTTTTTGACCGGAGGTTGCCGCTTTTTCCAGCCCCATGATATCATTTTGGGGTACAGTCGGGATGAATTTATGTTTGAACAAATCAGGAAATCTCAAGGAAAATTCCCTGCGATCAAGGGAATGGACGTGATGACGATTATATCCCCCAATTGGTGTTCCGTTTAGTTTTGCTGCTTGGTCGAAAACTACTACTATATAGATCGCAGAGCAGGGGTTGCCAATCTGTGCCATTTGTTAATGTTTTTGGTCACAAACAGGGGTAAGTGTCCTTTCAGAATAAAGCATGTTTTGATCATTTATATGTAACCTTTATCGAATATTTCAGGAGAAATGTTTCTCAATAGACCAAATAATTCTCCCACTACAGAATCACTTTATATGACACCACTATCCTGCTTCAATCACATGTCCACTACAATGACTTGCGTTGTCAGAGTAAGGAGAGCTTGTTTTGATACTTCAGTAAAAAATTAGGATTCCAGGAGAATCATACATCGATAGACTGATATGCTCTATTAAATAATGCTCTCAGTGGTGACAAGCACACAGGATTCTGTCTCTATGCACGTGTGGAGCACATCTTGACAGGAGACACTTTTGGATAGAACACTGATGTTAACCCAGAGAAGCGACACATAACAGAATAGGAAAAAAAAAAAACTTGACACCTAACAAGACTGCCTTATACTGACTTCTGCCCTCCAGTATGTTCTTTTTCACTCATTTGTTGAAACTGTAGATATATTTAATTACTCATTACACTTATAAAGACAAACCAGTTATCAGAGTGTGCTCCACCCTCTGTCTGCCAAGTACAATTTTTTGTAATCCTTGGCAAAAAACACAGCAGTAAATCTATGAACAGACACACATGCCAGGGATTGAGATGAAAACAAGAAATCTTAAAATCTTCGAAACAGATGATTCATAATGAAATTCTACCCGACTGTGTGTATCAAAAAAGAAATGAGCCACAAAGACCAAAACTGTTTTTTTTTTTTTACCAGGTTGTGGACATTTATTTCTGCTTTAAAAATATTAATTTTAACATGGGTGCTGATGGGAACTCTTGGGTTTTTGAAGCCAGCAGGTTTTCTCACCTCCACATAATTTCATTTTGGAGTGCCAAAGGTTGCAGTTTGGTTTGACTGTTAAAAGACAGCATGATGAGAAATTTGGTCTGCAAAAACTACTTACTAATAAGGACAAGATCTGGAAAAACTGGACCTTGGAGGTTAGTGTTTTGTCCATATGGGGCACCAAAATCAAAACAATTTAAATCCCATGAAAGCTTTAGAGTGAAAAAATGAAGCTCTAAAGTGTTGCACAGTGTGGTATAAAGTAGCCTTCTGAGGGATTTTTTAAAGGCTGTTACAGTGCAAAGCCAACTTTAATGTAATTAAAAACTGAAGTAATGAGCATTAACACTTGCTCCAATGTGCCAAACAGTTGTATGGCTTCTCCCATGCTGTTATGAATCTACTATTTATATATACAAACAAACTGATACAGCTTAAGTGCCTATTTTTTAATTAAAGAAGAGACAAGAACAAACATTGGAGAACAAATTTGTAAGAAAACGTGGAGTTAAGCACAGATACTTGAAAACTCTAACTTAGCAAAGTAACAGAGCACTTTTACTCATTAGCTGCACACCTCTGAATCACAGAGAGCAGAAGCAACAGAATGGAAGAGACTTAGGAATTAGAGCAGGTCTGGAAAAAGACAAAAGGGCAAAATATAAAGAACATTCAAAATCCAAAGTGCCATGATGGATTTTTATTCCAGAGCACAAAGCCTGAAGTCTTTTCTCATGCATATCAATGTGTGTTGTTCAAATTGTGCTTACAATCAATGAGCCCTTCACCTCTTTAAACATCAAAAATCACTGTACAGCATCGAGACGCTTGGGCGCCCTCCTCCTGCGTCGTCGCGATGATTCAGCAGTGGGAGCTGACAGATTGGTGGAATAATGAACAGCGGCGTGCTGGGGGGAACGCAGGCGTGAGCACATGGCTTCTTTAGCTCTTCAAACTTCTGTGTGCCAGCTACAGAAGCGACAGTCCATCCTCCCCTCCTCCTCCTCGTCTCCTCTGCTCCTGCTGTTCCTGGAGTGGTGAGACACTCATGCATGGGAACTCTCCAAAACAAACAGGTTTGGAAACTTCCTCTGCTCCCTTGAAGGCCCCAGGTGACTTCCAGCCTCTGTGCGATCAAGGCGCCTCTCTTGTTCTGTCACACTTTTCTTTACTTATTAATCCATCGCCATCTCGCTGCCGCTTTGATGCCGCTGACGACGGAGCTGTCCTGATTCTGTCACCAAAGAAGCTGTAAAGGTAGGGTACAGTCTTGGTGATGAGGGTACTAAGAGGGGCTTTGGAGAACCCCCAAGGTAGCATGAGAGGGTGCTTGATACAGCCGAGAGTCTGCACAGGGGCGATTTCCAGGGCAGCATTTGAAAGCATCGTTTCAAGAAAGGCGAGACAGATTAAGTGACAATTTGTCAGTTAATGTACAGAAGAGTTCTGCAGGGCTGTTTAGTACGACAAGTAGACTCCGAGATGTGACTGAAACACACACACATGCACACACACAAACCCACAACACATAGTTACACACTCAAGCTTCTTTTAAATGCCACAGGAAGGTACATTAGTGCATTAGCCTCCTCTGCTCTGCACGAAACTCCTCTATAATCCACCCCTGTGGATAGATCAGGCCCCGCGTCTCTTATTCCTTTAGAAGAAAGCAAGATGTAGGCTGGCGGGTTGGAGAGCCTGTAAGAAATGGTTCAGGAGGATTGCAGCCAGAGGAAATATATTTCAGAAGGGACATAATGCACCCTGGGGCTGGATTAACTAACACTGATACTTACAGCTAGCGGCGGGTGGCCTGTCATTGCTCCCAGGTGTGTGCCACTGAAGCGAGTCCAATGTTTACAGAGCACCTTCATGTCTGAGCCTGTTATTGGCCCAAATGTAGAAATAATTGATGAGAACAAGATGTAAATAATTAATGGAGATTATTTGCTTTGTGTTGTTGACAGACAAGAACCCTCTGGCTGCAGCTCTGCGTGCCGTTTTCTCCTCCAAACTAACTGAGAGGCTATTTCAGAGATGGCCGCCATCCCAGTTGTAAATTACTTTGGAGTGGAGTCAAGGGTGAATCTGTGTGAGTGTGTGTTTGTGTGTGTGGGGTATAGTAGGAGCAATGTCGATCCATCATTCAGTACTCACATGGGGTTGAAATGATTGTTTTATGAACACTTTTAAATGATGACATTGGGAGAAAGAACTTCAGTGCGTGTGGGGGAATTAATTTGTTGTGAACACCAACAGCTGTTTGTCTCTATTTACCCCGAGTTATGCAAAGGAGTGAAAAACAAGTAATTTGATATGATAATTGCGACTTAATGCATTTGATTTCCATTTTAGCAACTTCACTTCCCTGTTCTGTTCTGCCGTCTTCTAATCTTTTCATAGTCGTGGAGGTAAGTGCTTGAGAGGCCTCCTATGGAGATTACACCATCAAATTCAGTAAACACAAGCTGCTCAGACCTGTGAACCGCCGAGATCTTAACATTTTTCAAGACAGGAAATCACTTTTGATAATTACGTTTTTGGAAATGGCGTTTTAGAAGGCCTGAGATGGATTGTCAAGTCATTTAATATTGATGCAGGGATGTAAATGTTATCCAGACGAGGAAATTGCCCCGGCTAATTGGAGATCACACATTTACCAAGGGACGACACATGCAAAGTGGAAGTCATTCAGATCGATGTAAGGTGAGCTACTAAGGATGTCTGGTGTCAAAGTGTCAGGTGTAATTGTCTCACACTGCCATGACAAAGCAAATTAACCAAAGTGCAATTACGTTACCAGCCTCTCTTGGAGTGTCTTATTAAACTGCAGCGCATCATGCTCATACCATCAAAAACAAAGCAGTCATAATACTTCAAACCTGGTTGGCTCTCATGCATGTATTGTGCAGCTACACTTCATTAGTTAGCCGGTATTTTTCATCTTGTTGGTGTTTTTTGGTAATGTTTTAAAATTATGCAAATTAGAGCCAAAACAGCACAGAAATTTGGCTAGGAGAACTTGGCTCTAAAAGCAGCATACTGGCACTGGTGTTAAAAACTTGTGGGTTGAAAGAAGCTTTGACTTTAACAAACTTACTGCCAGGAAAGGAGGTTAAAATGAAAACGGGATGCTGGAATCAGTAGCGGTTTCAGGATCAGACTTTTAGGAGGATTAATACACTAAATACATTGTGATATGGCAAGTTCCTTACAACTTTTCAGCTTAATCGCTCATTTCATTGAATAAGAAGATATATTTAAGAATTGTATTTACAAAGTTATTCTAACTAATAAATAAATATATTCACATGATACTAAATTACTCAAGTTTTACACCACATTATACTTTTTAAGATGAGGTTGGGGAGAATAATCCGATCCGATATGACATAATATAAATACAGGGTGCCATGCGAGCCAAAATTCTGGGGTCACAGTTTCAGTGAAGGAAAAAGTTTTTATCATTCTTCATCGAAAACATGGGTGATATTAATTCTTATCAGTCTGAAAATCTGAGAAAACCTTTGAATCACCTAAAATTCTTTATGTGATCAATTTTACTCAAATGTAATTTTGTAGCTTTTATTTATTAGATTACTTTCTTATGTTCGGTTAAATTACACAAAACATGAAAACAAGACGAAGAATTATTTTACCAAGATAAACATGTACTGGGACATGAGAGGGGATACTCAGCAGTTTATAATAATTAGAGTCACCTTCATCTTCACTAGCTCTTTCACCAACACTTTATCATTTCTGTTCAGTTAAAAAGCCTTTAGCTAAATATAACCTCACCAACAATGACCTATCTTTTGTTTTTCAAGCTGCTGTCTTTTTTTTTTTTTACATTCATCATTCATTTTATTGCGAATCTCCATTATTGTTATTATTCTGTCATTTATCAAGGGAGGGAGAGATTTGTGTCTGCACCCTGACATGAAATTGTCATTTTGAATTTTGTGTTCAGCTACTTCTTACTTTTGATATGAGTTACTCTCTGAATTCATTCTCATAAGATTCTTGCATATAGCCCTCCTTATGTATTTTACACAGTATGCTAGCTAAGCTATAACATGTCACAACTTAAGTTAGCTTGCAAGCTAAACAAAAGACCATGAGAATGAGGGAAGGCTTATATCTTTAGTTGGTGCCAAAGTATCTCTAACTTCTGACATTTCATTGTTTCATATTTTAATGAAGACTAAACTCACTGTTGTGTGTGTGTGTGTGTGTGTGTGTGTGTGTGTGTGTGTGTGTGTGTGTGGGTGTGGGTGTGTGTGTGCGTTAGGTTGCTTTTCAGGTATGATCTATGACATGAGTAGAGGACTATATGTTTTAATGAAATTTGTATTAATTGCAAGTATACTTTATTCCAAATGATACCTTGAACATAAAAATAAGAAATTAGTAAAATACCTGTCAAATTCAAAAATCTGGTGAGACACATGCCCCTTTTAGGAATGTTACAGGGTTGCTGCAATGGAAAAAGGGGTACTTCAGCACCCTTTAAAAGAGTCTAAAATCACCTGTTTGTGGAATCATTATTTTGGACTAAAAAGAAATGCAACTCTCTCACACAGTTTTGACATTGAGAGTAAAATACATACTAACCTATTACAGTGCTTTTAGAATGTATTACATTCAGGAAGTGCCACAGTAAAGAAACAAATACCTTATTATCAAATTTGCAGGAGAAATGTTGTCAAAAGAATGACAATACCAGTTTCAAATTATGCAGGTGACAAAAGACACGGGGAATAATGCAAATAAGTAAAAGATGCTCTGTTCAAAACAGAGCATAACAAAGAACTGATAATTCAAAAGAAATGGGACATTAAAATCTGAGAACAAACGGGCTCTGTTGTATTTTAAAAAATGACTTTTGAAAGGGAAACTTTTGACGGTGTCAGCAACAAGAATTTTTTGTATCTCTTTTCATTTCACAAATAAAAAAGTCAAAATTCAAGATAAAATACCAACGACTGTTTGACTGAACAAAGGTGCACTCTCTACAAGAGTACATCTAAATACCCTTTTTATGACCTCCACACACCTGCCATGGCAACCTAAGAGAGTTAATAAGTTAATCAGGACACAACTCATACAATATAAAGTGGCATGTCTGGGCACTTGCATTGACATTTGCTGCAGGAAATGTAGAGACTGTGAGTGATCTGTCAGCTGAATTAAGAAGTGACTGACTAATTTGACTGAGGGCCATTATGTTGGAAAATCAACTCGCCTGTATTCTTAGACTTACAAAAGAAAATCATGAGTGTATGTGCATGGGAATAATTAGATGTCCCCTGATTTGAATAAGTATTTATAAAAGATGAATGTGCAGGATAAGGTGCACACTTATTGTGTAGAAAGAGTAAAGGAAGCTGTCCAGAGAAAGAAATGTGTGAAATTATACATTTAGTTATTTATGTTCATTTGTGCGCACTTTCATTTCCTTCTGAATGATCGTTTAATTTTGTTCATCACTGCCTGTTTCAACGTAAGCACTCAAACTAGCTCAATCCAACCTTGTTTAACGATTACTGACATGTCAAAGGTTACCAGAAAGTGTACTGCATTAGTGACATTGGTGCTAGAAATAGCAACAGGCGTACATAGCTGTTGCCTGTAGCAATGCACTGCCATGGCAAAGTACTAAAAGAGGATTTTATTGCTGTTCTTCTCATTGAGATGTAAGTGGTATAAAGGACGTTGTAGCGTGGTTACAGTGTTTCATAATGATTGAGATTTATGTACCAGGTGTTCATGCACCCTGACAAGAATCCCTATGCATATTTCTCTTTGTGCGTACTCCGAGTTTTAGTCGTGAATCTGCAGAGTTTTTTATGCATCTTGCCCCGAGTGTATTGAAAAGCTCTTCAAGAGCTCTGTCAGGCAGTGTGAGAGTGATGTGTGGCATAGTGTCATGGATGTGAAGCACCCTGCAGATGACAATCTCTCCTCATGAGTCACAAATTGAAGTGTGAGAAAAAAAATCTACTGACTGCTATCAAACTTGCGTGGGATGAGGGGACCGGCATTAAAAAGAGAAGGAAGACGAAAATTACTTCTTTTCTTTGGGAGATCCAGGCAGCTGCGACAGGTCGACAGCTCTGGTAGTTCACGATGATTCAGATTCTGCTGTCTTTTTTTTATTTTTTCAACCGGAGAGACACCAGTTTTAATTTACCTTTAGCTGCTGAAGCCTCCCCGCCTGCCAGCACCATCACAGCCTCGTCTCCGACTGCCACCAATAATGAGTTTATGCCTGCTGTGAACATTTTTAGCTCCATGCCAGTCTTACTGATCCAGCCCCCATGACTCCTTTGCTTGCGCTGCCTGGGGTGCAATGACTCTATGTAGCTTGTCTGCCCCCCTTATTCATCCCTCCATCATTACAGACGTAGAGTCTCTCACCACCAGTGTCAAGGCTCCCCTTTCTCTCTGCACTGCCACAGTGACTCACCCTCCTGGGCCTGGATCTTCTGCTGCTGGTGAACCAGTCCACTTTGCTCCCTCTGGGTTCTTTCTTGGGCCAGGTGAAATGAGCTATCTGGTGTCATGGATCCAACCAGCTTTTCCCTCTTAATTCTCTTGGAGAGAGATGAAAAACAGGCACAAGACAGGGAAACAATTCTTCAAAGTGTTGTTCTAATTCTAAAATTGCCTTCGCTACAGAGGGAGGAGACTGTAACAATGACAAAGTACCAGCTTTCATTATGAAACAAAATGGTTTGTATAGCTAATGTCTTGAAAATAGAGTCGGTCATAAATGTTAAGGTCAATTGTGCTGTAGATGCTGCATAATGCTATAAGAAGCAGAAGAAGAGTGCTTCTGATACTGCTCACACCCAGTGAGCACTAACCAGGATTTTGACGGACAATGAAACATTTTGTGTGGAGTTTAGTGGAAATACCACATCCCTGATATAGAAGGGGAAGGTGGCAGTTTTGCAGGTTTTTTCATGCATCATTACTGGACTGAACAGTATGATAAAATATCAGGGGGAGAAAGCAGCGGGGGAAGTCTTTGCCAAAATGATGCTGATGCTGCAGTTGAAGCAAGTTATGTGGTGAGTTATTTAAGTAGACATGACTGGACAGTTTCTGTCTGTATTAAGCTCCATCCTCAAGCTGAGCAAAGTTTTCAGACAGGTAATGTACCACTTACTTTGGAAGCACATCTGTGAAAGGAACTTTTTTGAACTATGAACTTTAATGAATGTAAGTACAGGTCCAGGCTTAGTGATGCGCATCTTGTAGCTGTGCCCAAGATTTTAATTGTAACCTCTATAAAGGCAAATGTGGCTCATCTGTATGAGCATAAGAGCTTAATAAGACTTGGGCATTTACTGAAATATGGTACTTTATTATTAAACTTTAGAATGGCCCTCCTTTAAGATGATGGTAGCAGTTGTCAGCCCAAGTCAGTTTGAGTTTGAAACCCCTGGTCTAGAGATATCATGGTGAAAGCAGTTTTAAACATCCACAGCAGAAGAAAAAAGATGACTGCACATGAACAGGCATATAGGCTGCACAACTACATCAAACTCTGGCTATGCAGGCAGAACAGGCAGAAACACTTAGTTAATATGTAGCAACAATCAATCCATCCATCCATCCATTATCTTGACCGCTTATCCCGTTAGGGGTCACGGGGGGCTGGAGCCTATCCCAGCTGGCTTCGAGCGGAAGGCAGGGTACACCTTGGACAGGTTGCCAACCTGTCACAGGCCAACAATCAGTCATTAAATCAAATCACTTTTAATGAGTGTGTTAATGTGTGATGAATCCTTTGACAGAAGCCGATTTCTGGGACATAGAATCAACATCTACAAGTGACACTCAAACTTACGTATTAACCATGTTTTAACGTCTTTTCAACTGTGGCCACCTATGTTTTTAGAAACAATATTTCAGTGGAAAAATGCTCACTTAGCTTTCAGTAGCTGTAAGTCCACCACCTTCTCTGTGTCTCTCCCCTGGTTGATTTCCTTCATTATTTTCTAGTTTGGCAAACTTTCTAAAGCTAGCCACACACTAAACGATTTCAAGCCAGACTTAAGGCCTGATTTGCCACCCTTGACAATCAGGGATTGTGTGGCCTAATTTGGGGCTTGTCGGAACCAATTATTTGTCCAGATTAATCTTGAGTGTGTGGTGTTAATGCCACTTTTTAACTGTTCCTGGCTGCGTTGTTGCCTTCCTGATCTGGAATGGTAAATATCTGACATGTTTAATATTTACAATTAGAGTCAGAGTGCCTCCTGAATACCTGCATTAACTAATGAGAGGAGCAGACTGGAAAATGACCCCAAGCCAATTGATATACTGAAAAAGAAGACCAGCTTGTGTCATTATTTACCTACAGTGTATTCTTTCCTCATGACATTTTGTTGCTCCATGACAGAACACACGACAGGATGGTTGGGATGGCCGGTGAGCGACATCCCTGTTTGTTTATCTTCTGAAGTCACATTTGATCACGCCAGCTTCTTTGAGATCTCATGTCTCTGCAATTTTTACCGCAAACCTTTAATGTGTGTTTTAGCAGTCTTAAGGAATCGTCTAGTGTGTGTTCAGAGGATTATGATGTTGAAAATTGGTCGAAAATGTCCCAAAGAGTGTGGTCTCTCACTGTTTTTTTTTTAAATCAAATAAGATCCAAAAGTCAAAGTTCAAAAAGTTCAGAGTCTTCTATATAGTCAAAAACTGCAGTATGCACCAGACATAGAGGATTTAATTGTATGTTTCTCTCTCAGACCCTAGTAACGACAACAACAGATACACATAGGAAATAGCTAGAAAAAGATTCGCTAAAATTTAAAAGAGTAAGCTAATAAAAATAACAAAATACAGTTTTGAAATAGTGCAAAAACTTTGCTATAGTAAAGTCAAAGTGAGTGTGTGCGTTTCAGTCCTGAGGATGACAGACCTCAGCGATTGTTTTTTTGTTTTGTTTTGGGTTTTTTTGGGGGGGGGGTCAATGACTGGGTTAAGTCTGTGAAGGGGGAACTGGAATTACCATTACCATGCGTCTGGTGTGTAGCTAGCTTAATGTGACAATGACACAGTAGCAACTTAAGCTTTTATAAATGTGTATTCTTTCTTGTGAGTTTCTTAAAATAATTTGCCAATGGTGAAGTACTTTAATTCTCCAGTAAGAGTTTAAATGAAATGAAGTGGATGGAACAGTTAACTAGCTAAAATATTTTTCTTGAATTTGGTCAGGTCTTTGTTAGCTTAAATTTAAGTGGCACAAATCTGACTGTCAAATATGAATTTAATTTTGCATGGATATTCTACCACAAGTGAATGATAACTGTGGTGTTGGAATGAATTTGTTATTGCGGTAAAAGATTGCTGCTGAGTATGTTTGTGTGTGAAATGATTTGTTCAGTTATTCAGGGCGGTGTTTTGATAGTTTTGGTTAAATGCTCTGACATCGTCTTTTTTTCACCTGTCTTAAAGTGCGTGAAAAAGACCACAAGCGTTCCCTGTTGATAGATCTCATTTTGGGACCCTGTGGTTTGGAAAACAAAATAGCTTTTTCCTCATGCTGCTCTTTGACTAAACTCTCATGGAGTAATTTGAATTGCCAATTCAGTCATTTTATTATCAAACAGGGGAATATTAATGGAGTTTGAATCAACATTGGCCTGGGAGTCTGTGTGGTTTTAAATTTGAAAGAAAACATGTTCTGCAGTTCCTGTGGAAATAAGTGATCCTAAATTTTGGGGAGGCATTTTATACAGCTGAAACAATCTTCATCCATTATCGATGACACCACACTACCATGGAAACACGAGAGATTTGACGGTAACAAAACTGTAAAACTGAGGATTGTGCTTTACCTTTTTACTTTTTCTCTTTGATTAACTTTTCGTCTGTCAGCAGGACTGTGAGTGTGAAACAAAGATTTAAATGACTGTCAGTACTGTGGAGTCTGTGGTTTATAAAACATTACTGTGTGATGTTTACTTATTTTTACTTGTGCATTATCAATCAATCAATCAATCAAGCTTTATTTATATAGCACCTTTCATACAAATGAAATGCAACCCAAAGTGCTTTACAGCGATTGAAAACAAGAAAGAAGCAGAAATGAAACAATGGCAAGACATATTAGGGGAAGATATTAATAATGATAATAATAAAAATAATAAGAATACAAATTAAAAATAAGAACAACATAAAATAAAATAAAAAAGAGACAAATGCACACCAAAATAAAATAATTGTAATTAAAACAAGTTAAAGCATTAAAATTAAGAATAAAAATAGTTAAGATAAATAGATTTAAAAAGGTAAGGATAAGAGTTGAAAAATAAAACTAAGGCTAAAAATATCAATAAAACTGAGTAGATATATAAAAATTAAATAAACAAATGAATAAATACATAAAAATAGAATAAGATAAGAGTTAAAATTATGCGTTTTTAGTTTACGTTTAGAAGTCTCAATATATCTCTATCAGCGCCTCTCAGATCCTCCGGCAGGCTGTTCCATAGTTTGGGAGCGTAGTGGCTGAAAGCAGCGTCACTAAATGTTTTAGTTCTTCTCTGAGGAACAGCCAAAAGAGAGGAGCCGGAGGATCTGAGAGGTCTTCCTGGTTTATACACTAAAAGCATCTCTGAGATGTAGTCTGGTGCGAGGCCATGCAGTGCATTAAAAACTAGTAAAATAATTTTAAAATCAATAAGCTGAGGAATCGGATTTTTCTCAATGCCAACCTGAGGACATTAATAATGTTTGCATGAGTTTGGTTCTGGTTCTGTTTGCTCCAGTTTGGTTCTGGTTCTGTTTGCTTGAGATTGGTTCTGGTTCTGTTTGCTTGAGTTTGGTTCTGGTTCTGTTTGCTTAAGTTCGGTTCTGTTCTGGTTCGGTTCTGGTTCGGTTCTGGTTCTGTATGCTTAAGTTTGGTTCTGGTTCGTTTTTTTCTTGAGTTCGGTTCTGGTTCGGTTCTGGTTCATTTCGGGTTCGGTTCTTGTACAGTTCTGCTACGGTTCGGTTCTGGTTCGGTTTGATTGAGTTTGGTTCCGTTTCTGTTTGCTTGGTTCCGGTTCTGTTCTGGTTCGGTTCTAGTTCGGTTCTGGTTGGGTTCTAGTTGGGTTCCGGTTCTGTTTGCTTGGTTCCGGTTCTGGTACAGTTCTGGTACAGTTTGGTTTTGGTTCGTTTCTGGTATGGTTCTGGTTCAGTTCTGGTTGCTTGGTTCTGGTTCTGGTACAGTTCGGTTTTGGTTTGGTTCTGGTATGGTTCTGGTTCGGTTCTGGTTCAGTTCTGGTTGGGATTGCTTGAGTTTGGTTCTGGTTCTGTTTGCTTAAGTTTAGTTCTGGTTCTAACCCTAACCCTAATCATAACCTTAACCCTAATCGAAACCCTAACCCTAACCCTAACCCTTATCCTAACCCTAACCTTAATCCTAACCCTAATCATAACCTTAACTCTAATCACAACCCTAACCATAACCCTAAGCCTAACCCTAATCCTACCCCTAACCCTAACCCTAATCATAACCTTAACTCTAATCACAACCCTAACCCTAACCCTAACCCTAACCCTAACTTTAACCCTAATCACAACCCTACCCTACCCTAACCCTAGGATCAGGGTGAGAATGGTTTTGAACAGAAATGCACCAAGTTTTCAACACAAACCATTAGTTTTTGCAAAGTTAAGGTAAAATATACGGCTACAAAAGAGCCTAAATTAAGAGCCGTTCGGGAGTCGAAAGAGCCGGCTCTTCTTTGGGAGCTGAGTCAAAAGAGCCGGCTCTCTGAAAAGAACCGAACTTCCCATTACTTAAGCACATGCTTACTACCATTTGCACTCTTAGTTTCCCTCGGAACTATTTGTATTGTAAAACGTATCAATGTAAATACTTCAGAGCTGTACCATAGTGATAAACAGATAACACTTCAATTTGAATCAAGTAAATACCACTTGTATACTTTAAAACAGAGGGTCATTTCATTCCTTGTGGAAAATTAACAGTAGCAAGTTTCACATATCCCTTCGAGCCACCAAATGGTATCATAACAATGGTGTATGCTGTTTTGTAATGACACAGCACAATTTTATAATTTATTAGAAATGTATTCAAATTATTTCACGGACCCCCATGCTATGGTTCGTGGACCCACAGGGGTCCCAGGACCCCGACTTTGAGAACAACTGAGCTAGAGTACAGTAATTGAGCTCTTAGCCTGGAGAGAAAGTTGTGAGGCATAGACCCCCAAGCTCTCTGCCCGACTCCACTGGTCACACTATAACTTAAATATAAGACTCTTTGAATCAAAAGAGCACTCTACAAGGTTAATGTACCATAAAACATAGACAATATACCCCCGTTTTCTGTGAATGCATGATTATGAAGTGAAGGAGAAAAGATGTGAAAAAAGTTGCGCAGTGTCGCTGTCTTTTCCAGCACAACGTGCACTCAACTTTCAATGAATGGGGATGTGTTTTGTTAATAGGGTTAGGTCGCACGCAGCCATGTTGGAATAATTTTCCAGGACTATATGTAATTTTCCAGGACATTTGACTTTTTTCCAGGTGTTTTCCAGTACTGGAAAACTGGTCAACTGTTTTCCAGGACGCGTGGGAACCCTGGAGCTCTTTGGAAGACCAGAAAGGAGAGCATTGCAGTAGTCCAGCCTGCTGGTTATAAAAGCGTGCATTAGTCTCTCTGTGTTGCTCAGAGAGAGAAACGGCCTCACTCTAGAAATGTTCTTTAAATGATAAAAGGCTGTTTCGGTGATAAAACGAGCATGTGGTTTAAAATTAAAATCAGAATCAAATAAAACACAAGGGTTTCTTGCTTCTTGGCTTGGATTAAGTCCATGAACATTTAGTGTAGAGGCCAGTTTCTCTCTCTGAGCCTTTGAGCCGATGAGGTCAAGCAGCACCAGGACTGTAGGTTTGTTGTTGTCAAGGTTTTTTCTGATGTCATCTACTACTTTTAGTAAGGCGGTCTCTGTGCCGTGATGTGTTCTAAAACCTGACTGAAACATTTCAAATTTGGTATTTGAGTTTAAAAAGGTATTCAACTGAATAAAAACAAGTTTCTCTAAAATCTTGCTTAAAAATGGGAGATTTGAAATTGGTCTAAAATTACTACGTGATAAAATGTCTAAGTTCCCTTTCTTTAAAAGAGGTTTCACTAAAGCAGTTTTAAAATCATTGGGGAAGACACCCAGCTGTAGAGAATAATTAGGCTTTCTTTGACTTCAGTGCTGGATCCAGGGGGTGATCCAATGGCCACCTGGAAATCATCAACCATGATTGGCTATTTGCCCATCAGAGGCACCTGTAATGAAATCAACTGTTCAGGTTGTTTCAACAGGCTGCTAATATCTCCTTAACATTTCAATATTCTTGTATTGGTACTTTAAATGGCGACTTTGGACAAGCATGTTCTTTGAGATTTAAATGTTGCCACTCTGTTGAGTTTTGCTATTCTTTTACATTACAGGTTGAAGTAGATGTAATTAGTGAAAATGAACCTCCGAGATTTGGAGTAAGCCCCTAACCCGGGGAGTCCACATGCGTGTGCACCACGTTACGATTGGCACCCTCCGTCCGAGGGCTCGCGCCCTGGTCTACAGGACGTGTGTTGGGAGCGTAGCGCAGCTCAGAGCAGGCAGGATCAGCGGGGTCCAGCATAGAGAGAACCACATACAAACAACAGGTCACAGAGCCTTTCTGTGGTTGAATTTCTGTTCATTTGGAGAGTATTCCATTACTTTTGTGCTTTAATCATCACTGAGTATGCTGCAGAACTGTTAAGTTTAATTTTTGCAGGTTTAGATCAGTTTAATTCTAATAATTTGGCTCTATTTTGTTGTCCTGTTACCTTCTGACACAGTTATCATCTTAAAGTCCTGTTGTAGTCGACCTGGATCACATATCAAAAATAGACTTGAAGCGTATCTCTGGTGGAGCGGCGCAGGGGCACGCTCACAAGACGGAGCTGAGATGCGCCGCATCACGCCCTGTGGACCCTAGATCATTGACTAGAATGGGAATGTATCGGCTGCGCAGTGCATCCGTATTGTAACGCCACGCATCCCCAGGCTTAATGTTTACCACACCTGGCGCCCCTACAAAAATCAGTGTGCTAGTTTGGCCACTCCAATCAAAAAAGTCTGGTCCTGCCAATGTTTAAGTCAGTGGCTGTTTTCGAAACGGCCTTCTGTATACTACCTATGAATGTAGTAAGCAGTACATATTTGAAGGTAGTATGTAGTATGACTGTGCTGTTGGATCTGTTGTGCAGTATGCTGGGTCAGGCCTCGCTAGTTTTTGGATTTTGGAAAGCGGAGGAAACATCCTCTTATGATTTAAAAAGTTAATAAGTGGTTTATATTTAATTTAATGATTTTCACAGACATGACCAGTTACCTGTGAGATGGGGATCGCCTCTGTAAGTGACAAGATTAACTGGCGTTACTTCACTGTAAATGTATTGTTAGACATCTGGTACAACTCCAAGGCTGAGTGCCACCCGTCATATTCACCTTATTTCGGCGATTGAACAAACGCAGGCAATCAATGGATATTTAGTGAAGCACTTCCGGTTTATTACTCCCGGACAATGTTAAATGCTGGTAACTTAACAAAGCCCATAGAGCAGAAAATCTCTCTACAGTTATGTCTTCATGGAAAATGTAAAGTGTATGTGCCGTTAGAGGTTGTCATAACAGCTGGTACAGACGGAAAATTTTCCTAGAGGAGAGTTACGATCATCGACCGCGTATTAGAGCTGAATTTGGATGTGGAGCACCATAAGACACCAACTTTGCGTGTCTGGCTGGAGTGAGATTTTTATGACATGGACCTAATAACATGTTCTAGCACTTAATCACGTGCGCTTATATAGGATTTAATCATAGACTGTATTAATAAGGATTTAACATAAGAATGCAAAGTGGTGTACTCAGGCTTTTTGAGGGGCAGGAAAATAGAAAAGCATCTCCATTCAAACCCCCAAATACTGAATAGCATAACACGTAACTCCCTGTATTCTAGTGAACATTTATGGGACCATTTGAGTAGGAAATTGAGTAATTCAATATAAATTAGCTAGAGGTTAAAAAAGAAATCTAACACTTAAATCAATAAACACTTTCTGGAGTGTTAAACTGAACTCCCAGTGAAACCTGTGGCAGTCAGGGGTCCTGATCATTCAGGTAGAGATAACAAGGATAGCTAAAATAAGGGATGTTTTACAGCCTTTCTGTTTTTACTACAGTAGTTACACTAAAGCAAATTCATTGTGTCGCTATTGTATGGCCTGAGGTCACTATTTGAATGGGAGAGGAAATTTTAAGGTGGACTATTTTTTGTCACGTTACTCTTCAGGAGTTCAAGTCGTGTATCAATTAGGCCACCTTAAATGTCAAAACCATAACTGACTATTGTGTTGTTTCTAATCGTCTCTCACTCATTATTTCTCTCTGACAGAAGGCAATCAGAGTCAAAGTAGGGAAGATCAGAATCACATGTTGAGCTGACCGATCAAGACAGAGTTATTTAGCACGCCTCTGTGCTTTTAAAGTTACGCATGAACTCCACCTGACAGCACAAAGTAATTGAATTATCCTTGGAAGTCATTTCAGGACACTTCTTCATGTCATACTCCTGGGCTCATATACTGCGCAGATGTGACAACAAGTTACAATTACGACTTTTGATTGAACTTTTCTAATGTTCCCAAGACTTTTTTGAAGATATTTGTCAAGCTACACAATGACGAATATTATGAACCAGAAGTCCGGCACAAAATGCGGAAGTACGGAATAGCTTTACTTCAGCATTCAAAAATAAATGGTAAATGGTAAATGGACTTGTACTTCTATAGCACTTTTCTAATCTTTCTGACCACTCAAAGCACTTTAACACTACTCGTCACATTCACCCATTCATACCCATTCACTCATTGATGGTAGAGGCTGCTATGTAGTAAGGGACCATCAGTGTTAGCTAATCTCATTGGTTCACATTCACACACCTCTGAACAACAGAGGGAGCAATTCAGGGTTCAATGTCTTGCTCAAAGACACTTAGGCATGTGACTGCCAGAGCTGGGATCAAACCCCCAACCTTCCAATTGATAAATGACCGACTCTACCCACTGAGCCACAGCTGCCCACGTAATAAGGAATACAGAAAAAAAGAAGGAGAACGTTAGCGCTGTGCATTGTGCACAGCATGAAGCAGCATGTGAGGGAGACTGGTCCGCTGCATACTGAGAAATGTTCCTGAATCAGTATGACATTTTGGCATAGTGCAGGTTTTGCTCTTGTTCACATACTGCATATTACATACTGAATTTTGGCCCCATCAGTACATACTGCAAGTACAATAGGCGGATTCGAAAAAGTTATTTTCTTTATTACCCTCTACCTTATCTTTCACAGACTTATATGAAGCACTGTTATTACCCAGGAAAGATGAACTGAATGTAATTTTGAATGGAGCCATCATTAGAAATGATTGCCTAATTGCTGTAACATGCTAACATTAATAATGACTTGGGTAGGCAGCTGGCAAATGTAAACATACAGCTTATGGAATATAAAATATTACAAAAGCATTGTGAACTGGCAACATTCTTCGACTCTCATATTGTAAGTGGTCCAACATTGTGTGAAGTTTACCACTGTGCTGCCGTGCAAGCGTCTTTCAAATCCATCTCTTAGTATCATTTGACTCAGTTAAGTCTTCATCCATTATGCATTGAATATTTCAAACACTTTCTGACTTACAAACCTGCTGTAAAACTTTCAAACTTCAGGCACTGACCATTATATAATGTTGTTTCATGACTGCAAAGCTGTGTGAAAAGTAACACCCACAGGCAGTCTAACTTTGTATCACTGGAAAAGCAGCCAAAACAAAGGGTTTCAGGGAAAGGCTGACTAGTGCTAAATGAGGATTTTCACAGACACCAGTACAAGATAATTAAAGGGGTTTTCACTCTATAGGTGTCACAGACTGAGGATAAAAGGATTCCTGTAATGATTAGTTTTACTGACCAGTAATTCGGACACCGACTGGCAAGGGTGACATGGTTTAGTGGCTTAGTAAACGACACGCGCACATCGCTAGTTACCATCAGCACAGATCTTCATCAGGGTCATGCTAATGTAGTTTAAAGATACAGCATTAGCCAACCAGCCATGATATATGATGCATTACAGTGTAAAATAAGTTATTCCCTTTGTTGATGCTGAATGCAGAGCTACATGGAACACCAGTGCACAACTATAAAGTCACACAGGGGGTCATTACTCAGAAAATAAAGTAAGCAAACATAACTTGTTCTATTGACAGCAGTTGATATTTGATTTATTGAAGACAAAACTTCACTGAAATAAAAAAAAAAGGTTTACAGCAGAATCTGAGTTCTGACAGAGTACCAGCTGCTCCATTTCAGAAGGGGGTCAGTGTCTGTGTGTCGAGATTAGATAAGGTGTGTACATTGTAGACATATGATAGAGGATGATAGGTAAGAATGAGTGTGCTACCTCTGAGATATAGTGGGTGAAAAGCGGCTATAGTGAGTTATCTTATTATATCTTTATTGGTTCTTGGCTGTGTGAACAATCATACTTTTGGACCTGGAGAGCACTGAGCTCCTGTGAGGTCTTAGGGAGAAAGATAAGAGGTTAAAACACCCTTAAAAATAAAAGTAGTGTATGGATGTTTCCCAAACTTGAGGTCATCTGTAGCTGTAAAATAAATAACAGGAAATAACTTCATGTAAATTTGAAATTGCTGTTTTAGTGGTGGTAGCTAACCTTTGAATAGGAAGGATGTGTCTGTGTATTTTGTGCAGCTAAGAGACGCAAAAAGATTGAGGTAACAATGTTTAACAAATGTGGCTTCTCATATTTGATAAATCTGACTGAAAGGCCAAATTAACCATCAATTCTGCAGTTTGTACTAAAATTGTGACTGTTTTTTTTAAGCTGGCATCCAGACAATTAACTCATCAAGTTAATCTAAAGAGAAAGGACTTGCCCCAGGTCGTCAGCCCCAGGAATTGTGTTCAAATTAACTTGTTTCCCCCTCAGTTTCTGTCTAAAAGTGGATTCAAAGTGTACCAGCATCACTCTTTCTGCCACAGGCACCAACATCGTTGAATTTGAGGCAGTAGTTTCCAAAACAACAGCCAATAGCCTAGAGG
Organism: Notolabrus celidotus; assembly: GCF_009762535.1. Classification (NCBI taxonomy): domain Eukaryota; kingdom Metazoa; phylum Chordata; class Actinopteri; order Labriformes; family Labridae; genus Notolabrus; species Notolabrus celidotus. Next base: position 18,440,796 of record NC_048284.1, read on the forward strand.
AAAAGCTGCCTGCTCAGTTGTACAACTGCAAATCTGAGTTTGATGCAGCCTGAATGACATGTGATTACTGTTAATGAATGGAGGCAGCACAATTTGGAAAGTTTCTCACCAAGAGCTCAGTGGTGGCCCTCTGGTCTTAAACTGTTGGTTGAGTTTAGAACTGCCCTAAATGTGAAGCTTCAAATTTTTAAAAAAGCAAATAAGTCATTAGGATTTCTGGTTGGAGGGCAGCTGTGGCTCAGTAGAGTGTCATCTGTTAATCACACGGTTGAAGGTTTGACCATCAAATCCTGTCCCCACACAAGATAGAAAAACCCAATAACTTCAGATGGTGAGGCCTTACAGTTAATTTCATTCTGCACCAGACCCACAGTGCTTGTGTAGCTTTCAGCAAACACTTGACTGCCACACACATAAATTTCACATGACATTATTTTTTATTAAGATTCATGAATTCATACTAGAAGGCAAAAGAGCCCCTGAATATGTATGATGATTTAATATTCTGGTATCATGTCTTTTCGGAACAGGGAAATTCCCGAATGTGCACATATGAAGTCATGACACTGTGCTAACATCAAAACAATCCACCATCAAGTGTGGCTTTAACCATCGCCCACTGGTTAGAGCTGATAGCAAGTCATTGGGCTTGACACAGCCAACACCAATATAACTGATGTATATTTGATTCACTTTTATCAGGCTAGCAGTATGATGGTGTAGTGCTTAACAAACACTACGCTGCAACACTCATACAACACAATGCATTAAGATCAAGGTTACAAGTCAACCGGCGTCCTCTATGATGGTGTTAAACAACTACATGCAACCAGTTCATCTGAAGTCACATTTCCCCTGTTGGGCTTGTCTCTTAATTGTTCCTTGTTGACGCGAGCACTGATGACTCGGACTTGGACTAGGACTCGAGCATTGATTGCAGAAGGACTCGGATGATAGAGAGGAGGACTCAGGCTTATGTATTGATATAGACTGTTTTAATGTCTATGTTAGATTTTGTATATGTACGTTTCATAAAATGTATTCCGTTCAGAGCGAGGGCTGGCAGAAACGTCTGCCAGGATTAAAAGACGCTATCAGCCGTGATCCCAGGCAGTGATCCCAGTGCAGCAGAATCGCGTCCCTTCATCAAGCGCGGCGCACATTAGCACACGACACAGAGCACTGTGACTTCATTCATAAATTAATCTCCACACCAGTGGTGGACAAAGTACACAGCTTCATTACTTCAAAGTATCAAAGTATTGATACTCCAGGTTAAATATTACTCCGATTCAAGTGAAAGTTTCTCTGTCAAATTATTACTTCAGTTAAAGTACTGAATTACTTGATTTTAAAAATACTTAAGTATTCAAAGTACTTCATAAAAATCTGAAAAAGTTGTATTTTCACAATACATAAATGCAGTTAAGACTACATAGGAGTACATTCTGTTACATCATGTTTATTTAGAAACCATTACTTGAAATCTCTAAAAACTATACCATGGAATAAAAACAGAAACTAAGTTACTCCAAGAACAGACAACTTAGTTTGAAATGTCCATCTGCAATGAAACAAATATTACGTAGCTCAACACGCTTTCTCAGGTTGGACAGTGAATATTTGTACGTTTGGGCAGAGTGGTGCTGCGTATCATTCTTCATTTCAAAAACCTCTAACACGGTCTGAAGATATGTACATGGGTGCTCATGTGGAGAATTATAGCCATCATTACCACCTCTAAATGAACTGCCTGATCTGAGTGAAATCTGCTCTGTGTTTGCTCCACATTCAACTGTGGAGATGCACGAAAAGTGTACTTCAGTACTGTACTCAAGTAAATGTACTCTGTTACTGTCGACCACTGCTCCAGACACACCGGTGGGATTTCGTTAGAATCTCATTGCAGTGGCAGTTAGACCTTGTCAATTAACTAAACTCAAAACTGAAAATCAAACCGGCCACGGCTCAGGGGGAGAGCGGATTGTACACAGGAATCAAACGCATCGTAAATGCCCAGGAAAAACTGCAGTTTCTCTGATGTCAAAGTAAACCAGCTAACAGTAATGTTAGCTTTCTATCATTGATGTTAACAACAATGTTAGCTGACATTACAACTGTTGTATTATTTATGTATGTAAATGGTTTCATGTCCCTCCAAATTTCCAGTATCCGTTATCTTTTCTGTAGTTGATTAATTGTGAAGCGATATGATTTCAATACTTGACTCCAGTATTACAACACCATTATAGTATTCAAGCTTTGATCATGAGTACAATGTCGGCATAAAACGGCTGCCATTTCAATAATGAAATTCTACCAATACTATAAACATAGCATTCCCCAATCAGAAGAAAAATTGATTTACTTTCCAACATTAGTCTTTGTTTTACATCTAAATGTAAACTGACCCAAGAGTGACAATTGCTTCTAGTATAATATACCCTTTCCTGCAAATATTTTAAGACAATGTATTTATTTCAATGTTTCAGTTCAATACGTACTGTAATATGTTTCACTATTCCTTACATTCCCAGTGCAGGATAAACAACTAAGAGTGAAGTACAGTGTTGTGTTAATAATGATGCTGGTCCAGTCCTCATGAGACGGTGTAACAGACAGGGCCATTGATAAGGTTCATGTCTTTAACAAGACGAGGGCAGCCCACGGCTATGTAGCATTAAAGCCAAATTAACTGTGTTAATATGTACTGGATCCTCACTGCTTTCTGCTTCTGACAGCCAGCAGTGCTTCTGACCCTCATTAACCCGGCCAATGTACCTGCTCGCAGCTCATATCGATAACCAACCAGCCCACGCATTATACAGTAATAATGTTATACAAAGTCATATCAGCAGAAAGTGTTATGTAAAAAAAAGTTAATTTCTCATTTATACCCAAATATTCTTAAGCCTTGACAATGGGCTTCCAAACCCTGGAGGCAATGACACATCAATAATGTGTGAGTGTTTAATTTGTAAAGAGAAAGTAAAAGTGGAAAAAAAATGCAATTATCAATGTTTTACCCACTGGCACGGACAGCTGGAGAGTAGGAAGAAAGACCCAAGGGATTTACTTAAATGAGGAAGAATGGTGGGAAAATGTTTCTAATTATTAATATCTGGGAAGTCGCTGCTTCTGCATTAGTTCATGTACTTTTGTGATTTGATTCAGATTCTTACCTAAAATCTAAGTATGAACAGAATTTTTCCCAATCCAGATCATACTGACATATGTAGTTATCAGCTAAAGTAACAAGTAACAAGTCATTATAAATGTCTGCAATTCTAACTGCGTTATTAAATTGGAATAGTAACCAGATACAGTACTAGTTATTGCAAATAGAATTGGAGCTGCAAAAATCGTAGTAATGCATTACCCACAACACTGGTGACTTTCCAAAAAATACAAACATCAGTAAACATAGAATATTATTCACAGGTAGTGTTTCTATGACTCAGGATGTTCAAATAAAAACACAATGTTACCTAAAAATCAGTATATTCAGTTAAACTCATTGCAATTCTTTTTTTTTTTGAAGTGGCTAAATACTGAAAGTTTTGAGTTTTGAGTGCAGGCTAATGTAGCTCTGAGCATTGACAGCATGAATCTTAATGTTCTCCAATACAATATATTTTATATATTTTATTCTTCCTCATATTTACCATTTTTGATGTCTTATTTAAGGGTTGACAATGAAATGGCCTCTGAGACAGTATGTAAATGTCGATTTACATATGTATAAACCGATCAGCTGCAGGCATTACTGACTGTGAAAGGGGCAGATGCAGAACAAAAAGCAGGTTTGGCAGATTGGACCCTGTGAATGGCTGCCCAGAACATGAGCCAGAGGATGGCAGATCAGAGAAGAAGTGTTGCCAGTGAAGTAGGCAGTCGCTCTCTTTTAACCCCCCTCAACTCCATTTTCCCTTCTTGTCGTGCTCCCTTTTTCCCCCTGCTCTTTCACTCTCTCTTTGGGGATTAGATGCAGCTGCCTGCCTGTGTACTGCTTGTATACATGTCTCTTCATCTGATACCTTTACAAACAGTTGCTTGTTTTTTTTTCTTGCTGATCTCTCTCCTTCTGTGCACACCGCTTCCTCTGACCCTCTGGTTACAGAATCGACAGTCGGCAAAGCAACATCTGGCTTTTTAAAAAGGATCCACTTATGCACCTAAAAGGCCCCACAGAGTTGTCCTGAATAATGACTGAAGCATTTCCCCCTCATGTATAGATGGATGCCACATCATTTGTCTCCTTGTTCACTGCCCCCAGCTGGCCACACAAAATGATTGAAAACTACAAAAAAAGCCCACAATTTTCAGAACAAGGTTACTGTGATCAGATAACACGGAGGACTAGCGGGCAGAACTGATTGTTTATGCATAACAGCTTCTTTCAAAGTGGCACAATGGAGTGGAGATGTGGTCCTTGACCCAGTTAATTAAAATACTGGTGGGAATGTAACACAATAATGTCTTTGAAGTTAAACACAACAGTGCTATTCACGTTCCCAGATTAGCATTCCTTTCTCACCAGTTTAATTTAATTTACCCAAGGACTATGGAATTAGTTGGACTGCATACTGTCACAACACTGCATTAGGCAGACTAGTAAATAAACAGAATGGCAGTAATTAAAGTTGTACACAAATTTTAATTAACCTTAGTGTTTGTTTTGACTTGTGTTCTTATTCTGCCAGATATGTATCTTGGAATGTTTACACAGTAGGAGAAAGTGAAATTTAATGATCGCATTACTGCACTGCATTGTGCATCTATGTTAAATGTTAATGTTAAGCAGTTCCAGCCAACCAAATTTGACCATCGAAAGATAGGAGTATTTTTCTACCATTTATGAAAAAGGGAGAACTTAAAATTTTGCATCCCAGTGTTTGTGTTAGTCAGAGACTCGGAGAGTCACTGTCAATGTCACTTTGGGTCATTTCATTGATCTAGCATCAGAGTGGGTGGAAACTTATAAAAGTTATGTACCATCTTTGATATGATCTCATGCTAAAATGTTCTGCCACAACAATTTGCTTCTTTCAGAGGACCTAAACTCAACTATAACTAAGTTAGAGCTAAATTAGTCCCATGGAAGGAATACTATTACTAGCTTGACCCCATGGGTTGGGGTTATTGTCAGCCTGACAGCATCTGCGCCCCCGCCCGCTCACTCAAGGTGAATTTGCCTGAAGATTTCCTGCTGCATTCTCACACGATCTCAACCCATAGACTGTATAGAATATGGACGTAGTATCCGTGACGTCACCCATTGGTTTCTGAAGCGCTGTTTTGAGGCTAATTGGCGGTGGGAGTCATATTGCTGCTGTGGAGCGATTGTGACGTAAAGAGGCGGGCTTTGAGCCTCCTAGCAAACAGTTACAGTGTTCCCGCCTGTCAATCAAGTCAGCTGTGCCTCTCATTGGAAGACTTGTAATCTAAATATCTTTGAAATTGCCGCGTTACAAAAAAATTCACCCCCCTACAGTGTGTGCCGATCGAGAAATGAGCTATCCAGACTACACTAGTCTTTTGTACCAGGCTGTAAACATGTTTATTTCTGCTGTAAAGATCAGCTTTTTTCAATTGGTGTGTATGTGATTTCCGGTACTTCCGGAGCCAGCCTCAAGCGGATCCTCGATGAACTGCAGCTTTTAGCACTTCTGCATTGGACACATATTTTTAGACTGCAGGTTGCCGCTTGGCTCAACCTGATGAACTTGAAATAATACTATGGGTAATTTCTGGAAGTTTTACATAAGTTAGTGCTTTCTAGCTACCACGGTACAATGAGCTATCACAAATGTTATATTTGCTCGGTAACTAACATAGGTTTCTAGCTATCAAAAAGCTTTGAAAAATGTGGAATGATAGCTAGCTAGTAAGTCTAGCTTGCTAACTGCAGTTTATAGTTTAAAAAACATAGTAAGGCACACGCAACTGTTTAAAGATTTGCTAGCTAGTTGGCTAGCTAGCTTTTTATTGTACCCAAATCAATAAAACCAAATTTTAAACCCACATTTCTAAGAACTAGGCCTTTAATAGAGGTCAATTTGATATAAATCCAGTTAACAATACAGAAATAAAAGGTGTGAACTGAACAGACCTATCACAGTGAGACAAAGAGGGAATGTATGTATTGGTTCACCAAACCAAATTAAACAAAAGCCAAAAGACTAAATCACTAGCTAAACCTATAGTCCTCCATGACATCAAAGCACATAGACTGCTCCAGCAAGCCAGATTTAGCACAAAGAGTTGACCTAGCAAGCTGGCCTTCATTTCGTAGGGCCTGTGTCTATAAACACAGATTTTTGCACTGGCAGTGCCCACGACCTCTATTTCAGAGGGCTTCTTACCAGCACTTCCTGCTGCTAGGTTCTGATAGTTGTGCCGTGGCATGTCCTCTTCCTTCAGCTGTAAGGACTTTTTTTTGTTTATTTCCCCTTTAATGGCATGTTCAAATAAATGTAGAAACAATTAATAGAAATCATGTACTAGCATTAGCAGCAGCTCTGAGCCTGGAAATTGTAACTTGAAAAAAGTGTGGTTAGCTTCTCCTCCATATGGACCACATCCATTGTTGTTGAAAGAGTGAATATCAGAAGCCCCACCCCTCATGATTAGTTGGTGATCAAGAAGTGACTTTGACAAGCCTTGTAATGTTCTAAAAGCTGAACCATCCTCAACTGGGAGCGCAGGGACTAACACCAGGAAAGAAGATGTTTCCACAACACATCCATAGATGATGTCTCAAAACATTAACTCAAAAGCTCTAGAATATCTAAATTTAAGTCTGACATTTCAGCAATATAATCATAATTTCATTAAAAACATGACAACACTGAAGAGACATCTATCAAAAATTCCTACGTATGTTAAGTTATTAGGAGTGGTTATATATGACAGTGGAGAATCATCATTTGAGGAAATAAAGAGAGGGAATGGAGACTGCAGGCAGGTGACAGGATTGGGCCTCTGTGCAGATGGATTGTTTTCTGACAGACAGAGGCCAGCCCGCCACCTCTTTTCTTTACAGATAAATAATAGGAGAGAGCAATGAGCAAAGACAGCCAGGAGGGATTGAATGTCTCTGAGCCGCTACTCAAAGTGCAACGTCATTTATCAGTGTCACAGCAGACAATCCATGTTAGCCAAACACACAGCAAACACACAATGTGCACATACACACACGTACGCGCTCGTTATGACCGCAGGCAACAGGCAAGGACAGAGAGTCCCCGTAAGAGAATTCAATTCTGGCTCTAAGCAATTTTCTACAAAAAATGCATGAGTGCAAGACTAGTTTGAAGGGACTTTTTAAGCCCCCATGCACCTGAGATTTTCTAAATTTCATGCTACCATAAAAACTTTGACTATCAAAGAAAAGAACTATTTCCTCTTGGAACAGGCACTACTTGGAAAAAAAACTTCTGGTTGGAGTGAAGAAGGGAAAACAGAATTTTCAAAATTACAAGTAAGTCCCTTGTTGTTCAGTCCTTAGGGTTAAAAAAGTTTCATGAAAGTTGAAAAAAGTTGTGTTTGAAAGATTCATTTTTCTCTGACTCAAGAATTGTTTTAATATCCAAACCTTTGTGCATTCATTACAATAAAACTCACTGAGACTTTTAAATACAAACAGAAACACAATTCAGGAATATGAATAACCATATTTTTCCTGTTTATTGCACAAACATAACCAAGCAACCCACAGCCTTCCACACAGGCGTGCAATTTACACAGCCTTTGCAGAGCACGTGCATATTAAGCAAAGAGAGCGTAATTCCAATATCACACAACATTAAATAAACATACAGCCAGCCTGGCTGTAAAACCCCCAATGGAAAAATGTCTCGCTCTTTCATGGCTATACAACAAAAAATCTTGAACACAATAATCCCTTATGCATAAAATGCAATGCTTTTTATTCAGAGCATTCACACCACAATGCAATTATGACTGGCTGTTTGTATCTCTTTCACAGAACTCAGAGCCTGATGACGGAAGTCTCTTCTCAATATGTGTGACAGCTCAATCCTGCGTGACACACTCCTGTCTCGTTGTCTTTATACGTCGACCTCCCCAGGCGAGCCACTGACAGCTCAGCAGCAGCTACAACAAAGCGAGGCAACCCCCCCCCCTTCTCTACCACTCTTTCCTCATTGACTCACGCCCAAAACTGAGAGGAAGATTGAGAGACAGCAGGTGGAGTTGGCATGGAAGGTATGGATACATTTTGTGCAGAGAATAGGATAATGTGAGAGAATGAAAAAGTTGTAACAGCATCTCCAGACAAAAAAAAAGTTCTGGATTTATCCATAACATACCCACTTATCTGTGGCTTACAGCTTTTAGAAGGGTAAAAAATGTAAAAATCAAACTTTGAATTTAAGGTTCAGGTCTATGATTGATATAGAGGTGGTCTGGTACATTTTACTTGTGCATGAAAACGGCGCCGTGGAGGACAGGAAAAATCACGAGGCAACAAAGTTTGCATCTTAGGGTTGTATTGATTTCTTGGCTGTAAACAACAGACCTTGGGTTGGAATCATGTAGTGAGATTTGTGGGTGCGCCAGCTTCTCTTATTTTCAGCAAAGTCTGAAGGAAAAGGGGCTTTGGAAAAAAAAAACTGCTAGTTACAGGCAGTAGAGGTGCTGGAAAATGTCTGCAGAAGAAAAGAGGAAGGACTGTGGCAAGGGATTGTCTTTCTCAAAGATGCAACATCACAACAATGTTTTTATAATTGCATGTTTTAAACTTAATTATTTCACATCTCATAACAGTTATTAAGTCCCAATGAATGTTAAGTGATTCTTACCAGTGTGTTGATTTGAGATTCAAATGAATGCAACAAAATGTACTACAAGATTTATTCAAATAAATGCTTCACTGCTCTGCTAGTGTGTTTTAAATACCAAGAGTTAGGCTGCCCCCACACTAGATGACATTCAGACCATTACTGATTTTAAAACCACGGGAAGACCAAACACATTAGGACAGTTCCAGCTAAAAAATTTTAACACTACAATCATCTCTACACACACACTAGACGATTCAATAAGACTGCTACATCGCACTCTTAAAGTTTGTGGAAATGATTTCACAGTGGTGATTCCACACACAGGAAGTCTCACAGAAAGTTACATGATCAGACATGCCTTTAGAAGATAAACAAACAAAGTCATCAGCTTTCAGTACTGTTGTGTGTTCTGTTTCGCTGCTACAAACAAGAAACGAGAAAAAGAATGGGTGAATAATTCCACAAGCTGCTCTTACTTTTTCAACATTCTGCTAGTTGAGCATGTTTTCTGCCATGTTTTTTGTTTCCCAGTCTGCTCCTCTCATTGGTTATTGCAGGTTTTCTGTTGGAGGCGGTCCAACCTCTAATCGTACATCTCAAACTTTTTTGATATTTACGATTACAGGTCAGGAGTCCGACTCAGTCAGGAGCAGGAAAATAATTGTATTGACACAACATAATTAAGGATCATTATGTATTATTATACAAATGATCACTTACAGCAAGCCTCGAATCGGGTCAATACCCCCGCTCTCTCAGCACATCTGGCCTTAAAGGGATATTTCACTGTTTTTGAAGTGGAGTTGAGTTATATTTCCCTGGTAATTGAAATAGCCACAACAGATGCCGCTCAGCTCGGCCCCATTAAAGAGAAACTGCAGGAGGATACAGCACGCAAGCTAGGCTACAGTTTTCAATAGATGGGGTCAGTCCTGGCCACAATTTAGCCAATTTTGGTAGATTCGGACCCACACACTCATCTTAGTTTAAATTTATGATCTTATTATGATTTTTTTCAGCACTTCACTTTGCTACCAAAAAGCCTATTTGTTTTTGCACTGTTTGCAGACTGCAGTGCACTGATCAGCTGTTTCAGGTCTGCAGGCTTCAAAGTGACAAAAATGCAACCAAACTTAACAAGACGTGATTCTAACAGCACTGATGACATGCTGTTTACCACTGAAACACATGGACACCTTTATGAGCTGGAGTTCACAGAGGAAAATGTGATTCAATGCACTGGATGAAAAAGTGGAGAAACTTCTGTGCTAAACTATTGTGTGGGAATGTGTTTGCTCAACTGTGCATAATTTGCTGCCGCTATCTATTCCCTCACAAGATCTAATTCACAATCACACCAAATAATTCTACATTGCTATGCAGTTTTCTCCAGTTTTTTGTTTAATTGTGACTGAAATTATCTTTGAGCACCTCAACGCTCTTTCGCGCAGAGCTGCACTGTGCGCTTTCACCATTACATCACTGGGTAATATCCATATGAATAATGAGCTCAATGGATAGAGAAAGTCCTTCTCAGTCTTCATTTTTTTTTTGTGGATTTGATGCAAGACAGACCCAATGACGAAGTCTGTATGAGCCAAGGTTGAGCCACAGAAAGCCCCAGACTAGAATGACCCCTTATTATTATAGAAATATTAATATAAAAAATATAAACATATTTCAGGTACAAATATATAATTTCTAAGTTATCCAGAGCTACTATTATCATTATCACTGCAGAGTTTAAGCATGATGATGTTTGTAAATACTCGCAATTACCCAACTCTCAGCAGATGGTGAAAATGTCACTAACTACTGCTGATGTTTGTGCATTAGGTGTTATTAGCAAAGAGGCATAGAAAGGGATTTATTATTTCCCAAATGAATACATAATGGATCATTTAAATGTATGCAAACAACACTGGCATGCCATTTTCTCAGTAATGCAATATGTGGAGCATTTAACCCTTTGTATGTGCTTTGTGAATTAAATAACTTAGTGGGCACAAAAGTTGCACAATCCTTGTATGAATAAGGCCAAATCTTCTTTTTTCCAAGGATAAGGCTGTTACATATTAAGAAACATGTAGGATTGCATGTACAAAATCAATGTCAATATGATGTATGGCTATTCTATCATTCCAAGGTAAGGTATTTAACTGGGTCCCTACATGCCAACCTGCGGACGTCCCTCAGATCTGACTCTTCCACAATGTTGACTGTCTTGCAGACAGTTGCCACCTGTTAAGCAAGTGTTTTTGTCTTATTAAGTCAGCAGCGATTCGGACACTCCAATAGAGTGCTCTGCCAGCTCTTGTGATGCAGTTACTTGCTGACATCATTCTTATTAGCTGCTCCTGTATGCTTGGCTCATAGGTGGTAGCTCAAACTCAAAGTACTATGGTGATATATTAATTCTATTTGACGCAGAGTGCATATTACTTTTGACTTGTCAGCTGAGCCGTCTGGGAGTTGTCTTAAGTGCAATGTACCGTTCAAGAGCTGTGATGTTGTTATTTTCTATATCTCAGGTAGAGGTGGATTGACATCTTAACTATGGTTTGCCATAAGGGGAAAAAAAGCCCACATTACATGGAATTTTTTTTTATTAATCAATCAATCAGTTAACACCAACAGCCCTACTTTCAAAATATATCAGTTATCACAATAAAGTTCTATGAAAAATTGAAAGACAAGAAAATGTGTTGTTTTCCTATAAAGAGTTTCACAAAAAAAGGTTTTAAATTTACAAACTTGCAATTTTACATAAAAAATTAGAAGTGGTTTAAGAGGCTACCTTTTTACATGCTAATCAAAAACAGCATGCTTCACAAATGATTGTTGCACTCACAACATGTAATTTTTATTTTTGCACTCCTGAAATGCTCCTGTATGGTTTAGGAATATCAAACTTATTTTAATTAAACAACAAATCATAATGAGCCAGGGTAAACATTCTGCACCTTGCTGAAAATGGTTGCTTCTGTTGAGTAGTTTCAGCTCAGTGTATCATACAAAGGGTTAAAGGTCTACTTCATGATTAATAAGGCCCTCATACAGTTGACGTCATTATTCCTACAGAGGGGGTCAGACCTCAAAGTATGCCTTTACATAAACTACAGGTACACATTTATAGATGTATAACTCAACATTTGAGTTAAACCAGAGAACGTAGAAACACTTTAAATTTAACGATGTCTGGTATGTGGGTTTTAATAACTACAGCTGACTCTGAGCTGGCCTTTTGGTTTGTCAAGAGCAGCATATTAATTAAGGACCCCTGACAGTTATTGCTTCGATGTAGAGAATTTTTTTGAAATTAATGAAACAATTTTCAGAATAAAAAGTATTTCAGCACTCAGTTAATTAGCTCCCAGACAGTTATGAAAGCAATATTTTGGGAGCTTTTGATTGAATGATATAACCACATGAGAATCAAATTTTTGTGTTATGTAACTGTTAAACCTCCGCTCTGGATGTACCTTTGATTGCTTGTGAAAGTTGTCTGAAAAACAAGTTGTGCCACACAAACACTGGGATTGAGGTGACAGCTTTTATTTGAACCCAATAGAACATATTGTTACCCACTTATCAGCACACCTTAACTCGTGTTGCTTACAGCAGAACAGTGCTTTGTTGTGTTGGCCTCAGATTGAAATAGTTTCTGACTGCACCATAAATACCAGCTTTTCGAGGTGCGCAACATGCACCGAGACCTTGATGCTGGGTTATTTGACTCACTTCTGGGGCATTTACAATGAGACAGACAGCTTCGAACAGTTTAGTAGGTGCCGTTTATCTAACCTTTCTGAAAGCTATAACTTGTGGCCTCAGTTACTCTTTGCCAATTCAATTTGTCTGTGTTCATTGTGATGAGTTTTGAGAGTGTTTATCTCACCTTAAAAGCAGTCTATCTGAAAACACTGCTTTACGGTAAGCAACTCAATGACTGCAAAATAGGCAACTAATGGGAAATGGGCCAGTGTTAGCAAGCTAGGCTAAAGGCTGGTTTACACTTCTGCATCGCCCCTACGCATCAGAGGCTGATGCGGACATGAGCTCTACATACTTCTGCGTTTACGTGTCCGTGTTGCGCAGCAATACTCAGCCGAAACACTTGAGGGCAGTGTGGTCTCTCTGATAGTCCAGTCGCCTGTTTCCGGGCCCGCTACGATCTGTGTTTACTTTTCCATAGCGATTCAGAGCGTGTTATGTTAATTTAGAGCTGATACAGGTTACTGTTCATCATGCAGACATGATTACAGGAAAGAATAGAGAGGAGGAGATGAAATACACAGCCGATGAGTGGGGATCCCGGAAGTGTTGTAAATGTGGGAAATAAAATGCTGCCGAGGTGACCAATCATAGGTCCTGCGGTCCGCGTTGATTCGACGGGTAGTTACATTTTGGAGAAGGTGCGCTTCAGCTACGTGCGTAGGCCTCTGCGTAGGTGTGGGAGCTACGCAGACCTCTGGCGTAGGGTACGCCATTGATTCAGCGCAGAAGTATAAATCAGGCTTAACTAGCCAATCTTGCTAGCTTTACTGCAAGCGTTCTAAGTCAGTGGAATAAAAGCAGAGACAAGCAAAGGTGAGTTGCCCCCATTTTTGAATCCATGGTGAAGTCACAAAACCAGAGCAAATCATAGAGTCAAAGGAGGCGTCAATGTCCTTACTTAAACGTAATGTAGGCCCATAGCATTACATCTGAAATCAAAGGCACACAATGTATGTTCAAAACATGTGTCCTAACATCAGAAAGCCTAAAATATCAGTCATCAGCTGGCATGGCAGATACTGATTCCACAAATATTTAAAAAATACTGTTATCTTCCTTCAAGACAATTAGAATAAAAATGCACAATGGCTCTCTTGAAAGTTAATATATTTTTGAGAGTAAGATGATTTTTTGGGGTGGATGACAAATCAAAATTCAGCATTAACTTGCACAAAGGCCTCAAACTGATTTCCTGTTGATGAAAAGATAGACAGTGACATTAAAAACTGTCTGGATCACACAGTTCAAATGAAGTTATATGAACTCATACACAACAAACTAGATATGAAGAACAATAAGAAAACCATAATTATGTATCTGATAAAATCTTTCTTTCATGATTCAGAAGAACTTACAAAGCGATTTGTTACAATCAAGTTATGTAGTCATTCCTATTTGTCGCTTGCTAAAGAGGGGGGAGTGTAAAACTCTTCAGCACATTGAATCTGTATTCACAAGTGCACTAAACTCCTGAAAACGTCACAAAATGTTTGTGTTGGGCAAACAGCTGAAAATTTCACACAACTTTGCCCAGATGTTCTCCACAATGGCTCTAAAATGTCCACACAAATCAGAGTGAGCAGATGTTAGAATGCTGAGGGTTTTTTCAGGAGAACTTATTGTGGGCGAGTGGGCCGGGGTCACAATGTTGAAGAGCAACACATAACATAATGAAGTAAAAACATCTGAGGTCAAAGAAAGAGGAATCATTTATAACATGAGAACAGCAGTTGTCTGAACACCTGATTGTTCACATGTACTATTGATATCCCCCCCCTCCAAAACCCCATTCGTCCAACAGGGAAGACTTCACACTGTGAGGGACATGTGGGAACAAATAACTTTTGAAATTTTCCGGGGCAGAGCTCCTAAACATTTCTGAAGATTTTCAGGAGTGCATCTGTGAAAAAGGTTCATGTACGCTGACAATACGTATCCTATCTTTAACTGTCCCTAAATTCCAGTCAACGGCTGGCATGGTAATTGCTGTTTATTCAGTCTAAAATTTGTGTTATTTCTCAAAAGAATTGGGCAAATTTCACAAACGCTGTCATTACAGTTAATGTTTTTTCTTAAGTGAAGAGGAAACAACTTTCAGCCCCACTTTAATGGGTGCACACTGATTTCCTGTTGTTGAAAATCACAGTAGGTGAAGTTCAATCGGACCCGTGCTGTGTCTTACTCACACAGTTTGAATAACACAGTCTATACTTATACACAACAAGCAGTCAAAAATACCCACAGCAGCTATGTATTTGGCAGATTATTTCAGCTCTTTTATGAATCTTAAAATACGCACTGACTTGAGTTTGAAAATTTTACTTGTTGGAACATTGATTGAACAGAAGTCCTTGGAAACCAAACCAGCTTCTGTGAATCAGGATTGAAGTAGATTGTCTGACAGCGATACCAGCGTGAAGTGTCTTAGATTGACCATCAAGCTAGAGTAGAGGTTCACCTACACTTCAGAAGGAGACTAATAAGGATCTGGGGTCCAGGCAGCTTTCCCAGAGAATGCCCTCCTTTCAAACACTAAATGAGTTTATTGGCAGGTTGCTGTCATTCAGCAGGGGGGAGAGCGGTTTAAACACACTGCTGGAGGGTTACTGCAGTGTCACAGTCACTCACAATCTGATTCCTGGGTCCTGTTCAGCATCCAATTGGGAATCACTTATGAAGTGTCTGCTGATAACAAGTGAGGCTTTGGCTTCTATCAGGAGCAGACAGATTCAGGCTTGTAGCTGCAGTCCTGATGCAAACCCTTGCTGCTCAGAGGGGAGACTGTGGACAAGCTACCAGCAGTGTAGATCATTAAGGGATCCCATAAACTTGTGGATGTGTTAAACAGAAAGGGTGAGACAGGAAATCCTTTAGGAGAGGACAGAGAATTCAAGCAATTGACAAAAAAAAATATCTGAACCAAGAGAAAATCTTTATAACCTCAAGGCACAATCATGTCCAAACAGAAGATAACAAGAATACGTGTATAAAGAAATAAAACTCTGTGAGTTTTAGTGCATAAATAGATCTTTTGCAGCTATCAAATACTCACCAGTCAAATTACAATAGACCGTGTTCCTATGGTTGCCTTGTTCCTGGTACATTTGGTCTACTGTGGTTTGACTGGTTGGCATTTAACAGCAGGGAAATCAATTCCAGCTAACATTCTGTTAGTAAGGAACGGACATATGGTATAATGACACGAACAGTGGTGGAACGTGAGTATCTATGCTTTACTTGAGTATTATTTTTTGGGGGATACTTATTACTTTTACTCCACTACATTCAGAAGACAATTATTGTACTTATGACTCCACTACATTTCTATTAATGCTCTAGTTACTCACTACTTTATCTTTGAAGTCAGCTCATGAATTTCCTTCTCTTTTCTGAAATCGGATCCCTAAGACAGTAAAATGTGTTTGTGTAGTTCTGTCTGTCTCAGTGGTTTAGTCGTACCTGTATATCGTGCGTCTCCACGGTTGAACGTGGAGCAAACACAGAGCAAATTTCACTCAGATCAGGCAGTTCATTTAGAGGTGGTAATGAAGGCTATAATTCTCCACCTGAGCACCCATGGCCATATCTTCAGCCCGTGTTAGAGTTTTGAAATGAAGAATGATACGTATCATTTGAAATGTTCTCCCTGTTTCCCACTCTGCCCAAACATACAAACATTCACTGTCCAACCTGAGAAAGCGTGTTGAGCTACATAACATTTGTTTCATCCCAGATGAACATTTCAAATTAAGTTGTCTGTGCTTTGAGTAACCTAGTTGCTGTTTTTATTACCTGGTATAGTTTTAAAGATTTAATACGAATGATAAAAGCATCCATTACCTAACGCTAATGTTACTAACCAGACTGTATGCTACTGTTTGCTGTTCACTGGCGGAAGCTGACGAGAAATCTTATTAGTAAGTTTCACTCAAAATATGGCCAGATCCCATCCTCACATTCACTGTGTAATTTTAAAAGCAGTGAAATGAAATTACTAGTTTAACAGCATTGATTTTTCTATGACTCATACTTCACAGCACAGCAGTAGCATCGCAGCATTTCTGCTTCGCATCCTGAGAATGACGGCAGATGAAAATAACCACCATGTAATTATGGAGAATGTGGATGGAGTCCAACTGCTGAACATACAAGCTCAAATGTTGTTATTTCATACTTATAACAAAGCTGAGTTTAATACCTGATTCCAATTGGCCAAATAGGGATGTAGATCTGGTCACAGACTCTTGCGACAATTTATCAGTCAGGCGAAGGAAATCCAGTAAACTCAACTCCAGCCCATTTACTGTGGCAGAAAAGGAAACGGAAGAAAATGGTCAGAAATAAGAAAGACAGAGAGCTGAATGTAAGGGAAATCGAAGAAATTGAAGAAGACAAAGTAAACAGTGAAAAGATCAAGGTATGGGAGACAACTGTTTACAGATGGGTGAATGGAAAAGTAAATGTCAACAGACTTTGACAGTGAAGAACTCAATAATGTGTCCTTCAAGGTAAAATAGTATCGGCCAGCTTTGCTTCAGGGTTTTTTATTAACCTGTTTGGATTTCATTTCACTGTAAAAACTATTTTTTATATTTTGCACTTCTGAAGGTTACAAGCCTTCTTATTCAAAGTGAAGCTGTTCTACAAGAGAATCACTTAAAGCATTTTGTTCCCCAGATTTTTTTTGGGGGGGGGAGTAAAAAAAGCAAAGACCAAATCTTCAGATCCAGGGTCGGGCTTAACAAACACTGTCAGGGCTCAGCATTTTGGTTTTGTAGCTGGTCACAAAGATTGCATGGGGAACTTGAAAGGAAAAGCCGCCACAGCAAACATGTTGAATAAAAAGCTACTCATCTTACTGAAAAAAGTGAATAAACTTTCAAAGTTTTGACAACTACAAGGGCTGAGAAATGAAACCAACAGAGAGGGA
Organism: Notolabrus celidotus; assembly: GCF_009762535.1. Classification (NCBI taxonomy): domain Eukaryota; kingdom Metazoa; phylum Chordata; class Actinopteri; order Labriformes; family Labridae; genus Notolabrus; species Notolabrus celidotus. The sequence goes on from NC_048284.1 coordinate 18,458,310, forward strand.
CCAAAACTCAAATTCCTGCGACTGGGCACAGAAGACTGTTTCCAAAGTGAGTCAATCCCAGTGGACTACAATTTCTTCCATTGCCCTATTCATGACAAATGTGTGTAGGTCTTATATAACTATATATGTTAATACTACATCTTATGATTTAAGTTCCACCATGGCTAAAAGTTGATCATAATTTGGGGTGTTGTTAATCGGGAGAAGTGGATGCTGCTGTATGTGAGGTGTTACCCTAGCTTATTCTATTCACTGGATTTGAACTCTTAGGCAACTCAGGTCCAAGCAATAAATCAATGGACATCAGCCAAACTTGAGGCATCAAAACAATAATTCACAAACCAATGGAGTCAAAATGTGGTCATGCTTAAAACAACATTAACTGTTGGAAACAGCTAGTGAATAGCTGATCTATTCAGTCGTCTGAACCTCATATTCCTTCAAATATTTGGTTCTGAAATATGGCGTAAGAGTAAGTCTTTCACATTAGAGGTAGTTGTCAATCTTGAACATTAACATACAACATGTGGTTATAGGGCACTTGATGAAATTACTGAAGTTTTGGGTCCTCTTGGAATTAATATCTCAAAAAGTTGCAAAAGCAATGGGGTTGCAGTTGCCCACCTCAACGCCCTGTTGCCTCAGAAACCACCTTGTTTCACCTGAGCATCTTACATTTAAATGTATTTCTTTAAAAGCCTTTTTTAAAGTTGAAGGTTTTCATTTCATACTGTGAGTGGGTTTCCACTTGAGGAAAGTAAGTGATAGATCTTGGTTTGTAATATGTCATGAAATGCAATCTTTCCATAGAAAAGAGTGGCGAAAAAACATCTACTCTATCTTGTGCTCACAGCACCTTTTATTTTTCATTTTTGACAGTGAGAGGTTAAGTTTAAGGAACAAACTGATAGATGCTTCCCTTGATTTCTTTTAGTTCTTTCTTTCATTGCATGTATGACTCTTAGTATGGAAATGGTATTATAATGGACTGGCTGAATCTCCTTTATTTTAATAAAGCTTTTCTGAAACTACTTGTGGAAATACCCAAAACCAATCTCCGGTGTGCGTGTTAAGCAGTCCAAGTAATGGTCACCCCGCAGGTGACAATAGAAAAGTCATTGCACATACATTCTCCTTTCATTCACAAATGCCATGAAAGATATGTTTGATGGCCACGTGTCTGCCTGAAGGAAATTTTATATTTGGTCGCCTCTGACTGAGCCGTGAGAGAAACAAGACAAAGAATGGTGAATAAACCAATAGACGGGAGACAGAAAGCAAGGGGGAGATGTGACTGAATTGTTGATCCAAGCCTATCAAATAAAGAGAGAGATGTAAAGGAGGGAGAGAGGGGAGGCATTGGCGATGCGAGGAGACATGCCAGTCTTGGAAAGTCTTGCATCACAGCTGGAATTCCATCAGAGCAAAATAGATGAGGCGTTTTTTGAAACGATCCCTAGGGAGACAGCGGAGGGAGAGTGGGAGCCAAGATGAGGTGAGGTCAAGGGGACGAGCATGACTGGAATGAGCAACTAAGAAAAAAGTTGTCTTTGGCATCTCAGGGAGTTGTTTAGTCAGCTCTTACTGAGACATTTATCTGAAAACTGTCATTCTTGGAGGAGAATTGTACTCAAAGAGAACTCTAAACACCTAAAAACACTCCTCACCAAAGGGAATGTCTAGTGAAAGAGTTACAAATAAGGTCCTTTCACCTACAACACTCGAATTTGAGTACTGGCCATACAGAAACTGCACCAACCATTTTTGACAGAAAAAACAACCAGCTCTGTAGTCTTGACGATACTGAACACCACTTATCCTGACTTCATACCACGTTGAGCCTCGTCAAGCACCTCTAGTCCTCGTCTGAGAGTCTACAAGGCCGTGGTTGGAGTGTCATGTGGAAGCACACTATAGTAAAGCACAGCACAGCGTAAGCGGCTATCTGGTGCTTCATTTGGGAACACTTAAGAGTCCTCCTTCGCTAATTACGTAGCGCTAATTAGCTTACGGCGAGTATCCAGTGAATGCCTAATTGTCTATTGACATTATGCAATGAGCTGCAACAAAACCCTCTATCTCAGTTAGCGTATCGCCTCGGCAGCAAAAAAAATACAGGCTGCTGGAAAAGTGTCCGTCGCAGGGGTTTGTAGTGCAGTGGCAAACACAAGCACACAGTGGAGAGAGAATGAGAATATTCATATTCAGTATTCAAATCATGACTTTTCAAAGTCAGAGGAAGATGTGAAAGACTCAAGTCTGCCAGAGTTTGGTGAAATTGTCTCAGTCTCTTTTTTTTCTTCGGTCTCCCTCTGTCTCCGTTTCTCCCTTTGTTCCATTATCAAATCCAAATTAGATGAGCTTCACTCGGGTTAAATACTCAGCAGAAACAACAATATGAAGCTAATGAACAATACTTAATTGTCACAAAACAAAGGCATGACAAGACATACAAATAATTAGCAATAACAAACACTCTCTCTACATTTCTGTTGCTTTGTTCGTCCCAGCAGATCCCACGAGCATTTCCAGGATCCTCAAAAACAGTTTTCAAGTTTGATGGACGTAAGCATCTGCACAGTCGGATTTTCTAGCTCCTGGACCAGGCGCACACTCACTGCCTGTGTGTGTGTAAACTTGCATTAATTCTAAAGGCTTTGGATATAATAAGAATTAACACACCAACAGCAGTAATTGAGGCATGTTATTTATGCTTTTAATCCACTGTCTTTGCTTTGCAGGTGGAACTTTTGAAGCATCAGCAGAGGCTCAGGTCAGCTTTCAAAGTAAAACTCTCAAGGTACTTTTCATGCTGGTCCTGATTTGATGCTGTAAACAACCCATGAGGACAAAGCAGACGCATCAAGGTGGTTTGATCTAGTAGTTGAAGCTTTTAACGTGCTTCTGACAAGAAAAACAGCACATTTGATAGCTTTTCCCTGTTGTTTCATTTTAGTACTGAATAGGATGGAAAATTGTGAAGATATACTCAGACTCAATCAGGCAATACATCCTGTGCAGACAGACTCCCTCAAGGTTCTTTTATCAAGCACAATGACTAATCTAATAAAAGTCTGAAATCAAGTTTGTTATTGTCGAAGCAAATTCCACAACTTGTCTATATCAAAAGGCAGACACATGAATAGCCTTAAAAATGTTAATTTCGTGCTCAAGTGTTCTTTCAAGTATGAGTCTTATAAACTATGCTGGTCTCTCTTTGGAAGCGACAAGCTGTAATTTACAGCAATTTGTCCTGTTTACACTTTGGGTATAAAAGGATGCAGGTAACATAAGTAGAGAATGAACAAAATGGTAGTGCTTCAACACTTTTAACATAGTTGAGTTGAGAGACGTGAGACTATCATATTTAAACTCTTTAGCCTTTAGGCCCTTATAAGAAGACCTCATGCTGCAAATGGTCCCAGTTTCTGAGTAGAGGAGTCAATCTCCTGACTTTTGGTGTGTTCAAGTGCTTTCAATTTGGAATGTGGTGTTCTTACTTTGCCTGCCTGTTTAATCAAGGTTTAATGCTAATAAACACTCAAATATTTAGGTAACTAATATACCTCACTTGTTATACAGGATTAAATACCATACTTATGTTAATAAATATGCTTCCTAATATTTTTATTTTTATTTTACCTTTATTTTACCAGGTAAGTCAACTGAGAACCAATTCTCATTTACAATAATGACCTGGGCGAAGAGGCAACACAGGTGGCATGACAATAAATAAAAAACAAAAAGAAAAGAGAGGTTGTACAGAGAAACCTAGAGACAGAAAAATACAAAACAAAAATATGATGGGCGTGAAAAACTTCAAGGGCAGTGATGTTGAGTTATGGGATGTGCTACGTTTTTGAAAGTGGCGAGTGGAATAAGAGAGGTCAGCTTTAAGGATTGTTGCAGGTGATTCCAGTCATTTGCAGCGGAAAACTGGAAGGAGGTGCGACCAAAGGAGGTCCGGGCTTTGGGTGTGTGGAGGTTGATAAAGCTACCTGAGCGTAGGCTATGGTTTGTGCTGTGAAGTTTGATTAGTGACTATAGATATAACAGGGTTTTACCAGTGAGGGATTTGTAAATGAATAGAAACCAGTGTCTGCAAGAGTGGAGCGAGGCCAGTTCAGCTGAGAGTACAGGTGATAGTGGGGAGGGGTGAATGGGGCTCCAGTGATAAAACAGATAACAACGTGGTAAATGACATCCAGTCTGTGAAGGAGAGTGTTAGAGAATGTTACCGAATTTCCCCTGTTGGGGATGAATTTATGATCTATCTATCTATCTATCTATCTATCTATCTATCTATCTATCTATCTATCTATCTATCTATCTATCTATCTATCTATCTATCTATCTATCTATCTATCTAGATGAAGACCTGTCATACTGTCATCTTAACCAGATGCTGTTTAGCAGAGTGTGTGAAGGAGGATTTGTTAACATAGAGAAAACCAATACAGGATTTGACCTTAGTGAGCAGTGTATTTATGTGTGTTTCAAAAGAAAGTTTGCTGTCAAGCCAGATATTTGTAGCTGTCAACAAACTCAATCTCTGAACCATCCAGGGAGGAGATTTTGAGGGGACTGTTGGCCAATGGTAGGTTTCTGTTAAAAACCATGCATTTAGTTTTCTTGGAGTTTAAATGGAGCCTCATGAAAGTATGTTGGACAATATGGAAAATGGCCTGTAATGAGGACAGTGCTGTAGTCAGGGGGGAACTAGATGTGTAAATAATGGGTATCTTCAGCATATAGATGGACATGTGAATCACTTGCTGCAAGGGCAATGTCATTGACATGAATATTGAAAAGCTTAGGACCCAAAATATTTCCTTATGGGACACCAATAGTAAGGGGGTAGGGGATCTGAAAGGAGCCCCTCCACCCTTACTGACTGAAGAGGATCGGAGTAACTAACAAGTAACTAACAAGACTAGGTCACTCTATATGGACAAGATTAATGGTGATACCAGTGTTGTTTTTGGCAGCTATCTTAGTTTTAGTCTTAGTCTTAGTCTTTTGGATGATAATGCTTATTAGTTTTAGTTGCATATTAATCATTTCTATATGTGATAGTTTTAGTATAGTTTTAGTCGCTGAAAACTCAAAAACGTCTTTTCACAATTTAATTACTGGAAATTATGTCAAATCTGATATTGTTTAATGTTATAATAAACAATATCAGATGTATTATACACAAATTGTTCTTTCTCAGGCTAGGTTTATGTTAAGATAAAGGCAAATTAAGCATGAATTAATATGAAAAATGGTTTATTTATCTACTTTAATTACAATTGGAAACTTACTAAATACTTTGACTTGTAGAATTGTAAAGGCTGATTTATACTTCTGCGTCTCCCCTACGCAGCAGGGGCTGACGCGGACATGAGCCCCACATACTTGTGCGTCGGTGTGTCTGTGTCGCGCAGCAATTCTCCGCCGAAACACTAGAGGGCAGTGCGGTCTCTCTGATAGCCGGTCGCCTGCTTCCGGCCCCGCTACAATCTCTGTTTACTTTTCCACAGAGATTCAGAGCATGTTATGTTAATCTACATCTGATACATGTTGCTGTTTATCATACAGACATGATTACATGAAGAATAGAGAGGAGGAGATGAAATACACAGCCGATGTGCGGCCGATGTCCAGGATCCCGGAAGTGTTGTAAATGTGGGAAATACATAGCCGCCGAGTGGACCAATCACAGGGCTTGAGGTCCGCATCGGCTCTACGAGGAGTTACATTTTGGAGGAGGTGCACGTCAGCTACATGCGTAGGCCTCGGCGTAGGTACGGGAGCTACGCGGACCCCCGGCGTAGGGTACACCGTTGATTCAACGCAGAAGTATAAATCAGCCTTAAGTGTTCACCACAACTACTTAACAAAATTCTGCCAAACAAGTGTTTTAAGTTTAAAGCATGTTTCAGAATCAGCTGACTGTACACAGAGGAGACGCTCAGCTGGCTGCTGCGGCTGAGTGACAGGTCTCTTTTTTTCTCCGTCGTCGGACTGATTATGACTGAGTTGGGCTCCCGGCTGACACCTGACCACGTAAACATGCTAATTTTTCTCAATAAGAACGAGTAAACAGAAAACTGGACACTGTGAGTCTTAAATATGATTCTGTTCAGTTGTCCTGTTGCAGTATATCATGTTGTCATGAAAAAAAGGGGTTTCAACGAAATAATTTTGTCATCATCCTTGACGAAAACAAGACTGGGTGACACCATATTACGAATTATGTTTGAGTTAAAATTTGATGTGCATTACGTGAATTAATCAAGTTTCTTAACATCTACAAAACATTGTTTGCACACCATGTTGATGACAAATATAGCGGCAAATTGGTAGGTTCCGAGTTGTTGTTCCAACTTGAGCAAGCATCCACATACATTTTCCAACTCAGAAATTTGTTTTCGGATGTTTCGGACACCACATGAATGCAACAGTAGTCTCTATCAGTGTTGTAGTCAACTCAACAAACCTTGAGTCTGAGTAAAGTCTTGAGCACCGCGTGTTCAAGTCAGAGTCACCAAAGATGAATCATGTTGAGTCCCCATTACCTAAGGATTAATAAGGAGGGTCATAAGTGGAGATTTATAAGTGGTCCTGTCAGCGTGTCTTGAGATTTAAATTATCAATGAAGGGACAGTGATGTGTGGATCACAGCAGGACTGTAATAAACTCAAAAACACCAGCAGCCCACCCACCATTAATCACACAACAACAAAACATCTAGGGCCCAGTGGTTGAGTTACCTAGCTAATGGTAACGTTATCAACATTTCAAGTAACTTTAGCACCTTACTTTCTTTTCTGGGTACATCTTGGACAGATGTCTGTTAACGTTTCAGTTTGGCCTCATCTTCCCCTCTACAGTTCTTTACATAACCAACATGTTGCACCTTTCTTGCTTCTATTCGCTGCACAGTCTTCGAAAGCAAAACACACAATGTGTGGCACTTCATTAAGCATCCTGTTGCTGAGCAAGAGTCATCAGTGCCTAATCAAAATCGACTCTAAAGTCTTGAAAATCAGGACTTGAGTTGGACAACACAGGTCCCAATTACCACAGTGTTAGCTCATGCAGCAGTAGCCAGTGTCTCAGCAGTCATTAATCAACTGACAAGCTTTGACAATTTTACTTTAAGTGCTAGCCAGCAGAGTTCCATTTCATTCTGCATTTTTCTGCATTTTTGCTACAGGGAAGGATATATTGTCATATATTGAAAGGTGTTTCCAGCAGTAAATGAAGCTGATTGTAAGAACATTGAAACACAAATGTGGTGATGACTTATCTGCTAGCTAGCCTATCGTTTCTGCTTCATGGGGGAGAGGAACAAGAATTTTGAAGGGCTTTTCAATGAACTCAAAAATTTTCTCATGGATGAATCATTCACATTTTCCGGTATCCAGGAAATTTAGAACTTAATCATTAGGAGCACCAACTACCAACTTTTTCTGCCATTACTAGGTACAATGTGGGTAAATGATGATCAGCACAAGACACATGATAAAAATACAAACTTTTTTATGGTGTACAAGGGCATTAAATTACTAGTAGAAGTGCTTCCTGTAGCCCATGAGCCTCTTATGATCATGAAGTGTTGCTTACAGATGTGAGAACATCGACTGACATTGTGCAAACTCACCCATTTTATTGCTGATACACTATGTTGTGGGAAATGTGGTTTACATTAGAGTACAAGTTTTTGTCTGGGCAGCTGTTGTCTCAGAAAAATCTTTTCTACTCTCCAGAGTTTTTTTTCTCCTATTAACACACTAGCACGCTCTGAATCAAATTCAGTAGAAGTCACAGAGGAACAGATTCCTGCAATAATGTGCTGAGTGGACTGTTAGCTGACTGGTGCTCACGTTAGCTCATAAACTTGCATTTTCACACAGTACTTTCTGTCAGACAGGCTGCAGTTTGGTTTCAACCCTCCTGGCATGCAATCTCTCCGTCTTGTGGGACTAAACTGGCAGAATCGGACAAAAATGAGGAAAAAGTTGAAGACCTTACAAACTAATTCAGCAGGTATCTCCGGTTGCTGCCTGTGCTCCTATTTCCTGGGATTTTAGTGTAGGTGCTGTTTTCGAGCATAACCATTATATATTTATATTTAAGTCCATCACTGGGAAATGTACACAGGACATTTTCCATCAGCCTTAGCTGTACTCATACTATAGAAAATAGGGCCATAGTATCTATGACATCACCCACTGGTTTCTAGAGGGACATTCTGAAGCACAATAATGGCAGGTTTCATATTTGAAATGCTGACTAAACTTAACACCTGAACAACCTAGAAACAGACAGAGAGGTAGAACTGAGGTGGGCTTTAGGCCTCTTGGCAAACAGCTTCATCAAACCCACCAATCAATTAACACAGCTGTGCGCCAAATTATGCAAATATATGTGTAACCCTTACCCATCATATTGTCATATTGTCATATTGTTAACCAATGAGTTATAAGAAAAGTACCTCAGTGCAGTGTGAACAAAGCAATAAATGAGCAACATCCCCATACACATAATTAATCCTGCTGTAAAATTGGCCTTTTAACTCAAGACCCTCTGCTTCTGCAGCCAGTCTCAAGTGGACACTTGAGGCACTGCAGTTTTTGCTATTCCATATTTGTTTCATTTTTCAGGATAGGAGGATGCCGCTTGGCTCTATTGTATGATGGACTAATTACAAAATATTAGCATGCTGAGGTGCTAACATAAGATGTAAATGTTTTAACAGTAAACATGTCAACTTGTATGTACTCTGAATTACTTTGTCCACATATGTAAACACTCAGGATTCCATCTCTTGTATGGAGTATTGAGTATAGCTGGTTGTTTTTGCAAAATATGATGGTTAAAAAGGTTTCACAAGCAAATCAATATGTTGACCTACGAGCACTTGCTTTTTATCAAATACTGTTCACTAGGTTTATTCTATCCAATCATTTTATTAGTGGGACCTTCAGCTGCAGCTTCACAGGGCAGCTTACCTGGCTGTAGAAATGTAATTGAAAGAAATAGTTGTGTTTAAGAATTATTCAGGAGACCGGAGGTCAGTAGTACGGATTCAGCCGTGATGGAAAAGGTTTCTAGGACTGAATACTGAACCATTGTAAACAAAGAATGGCTAATGGAGTTCAAACAATAACTTTTGTTCCAAGAAAAATTGCACTTTTAAGTTAAAAACCAAAAATAAGTGGTTTGAGGAGCGCATCATAAAAGAACAATCAGAGTAATAACAAAGATTAGTGAGGCATGGGGGTAGTATTCCTGTATGAGCTTAGTAGAGATGCCAATGAATGTCACATCTTTCTTTGAGAGATGACCAAACAACCTTAGAATATAACATGCAGTAATGGGGTCACCATAAATCTTAGTGCTGAATGAAAAACAGGGTCAAGGTGTTTGAGAGTTGTGGAAGGTGCTTGCCTATAAATGATGTCAACATAATCAAAAACAGACATAAAAACTGCCTCCACAACCCTTTTCCTATTGGCCATAGGACATGTTTTTTCTCCAGGGATAGCCATCATTTTTGCCTGAGTCTATTGAAGACATTATCAATATGAAAGTTGAAGGTACATTATTCATCAATCTAGATACCTAAATATTTGTACCGTGTGGCTCTTACAGTTTGGATTCTGTCTTTAGTAACTAAATTGACATCAATTTGATTTGTTGTTTTCACTCTGGAGATTAGCATCAGCTTGATTTTCTCTGCATTAAGAACAAGTCTCAGATCATGAAGGTTGTATTACAGGTTGTTCAAAGAACATTGTAAATTTTGTACTGCAAGATTGACATTGTCAGCAAAGCAGTAGAGCAAAGTGTCATCTGCATACAGATGTACATGGCAGTTTACATGCATTACTATCAAAATCAATGTTATATAATCTTTGTAGTAGCAAAAAGTGATCCACAGTATCAAAAGCTTGTGATAAATCAACATAAAGTGCAGTGTTGTTTGCTATCGACTGATGCAATGCCATTTAAAACATTGGCTACAACAGTAACCAAACTGAGCCCAGCTGTAAAACCATATCAATTCAGGCTCAGGATTTTTGCACTGTGAAGAAAAACTTTTAAATCATCATTTATTAATGATTCCAGAACCTTTGCCAAACAATGTGGTTTGATAACTGGTCTGTAGGTTGTTCTTGTGACCAGTAAGGGCATGACATGGGCCATTTTCCAAACTTCAGGAAGTGTAGTTGATAAAATGGAAAGATTGAAAATACTTGTTGTTTGCTCTGAGATCATTGAGGCTGAAAGCTTCAGAAAATAAGGGTACGGTAGATTTAATGTGATCAATAGATAGATAGATAGATCTTTATTTGTCCTTAATAAGGAGATTTGTTGTCACCGTCTGTAACAGAATACATATATAAAACACAAATAAACTATAAACATCCACCCAGCCTCACAACAATGGTGCACATCATCCCACATATATACACACCGGAAACATATGAACACACAGGACACATATATGCACACCGGACACATGTAAACACACCAGACAAATTACATGGGCATTTTATTTAGCAGGGCTATCGCCGACGGGACAAAGCTTCTGCCAAACCGGGCTCGCCTACAGTAAGGGGATCTGTATCTGAGACCAGATGGGAGTAGTGTAAAAACTGAGTAGAGGGGGTGTTGGGGGTCCAGTGTTATAGTGCGTGCGATCAATTGACAGTAAATGCCAGAGGATGGTGTTGATTTGGATATATACAGTGGTCATTTATATTCAAAAGTTTGTAAATCTAGTTAGCAAACGACAGTCAACTTTTATCATATACAACATAATTTCCAACAACTAAAGTGTCTGGTTGGCTGAAAATGTTGAGTGGTTATTAATTATGGAAAACCACTAGCCACAGAGACTGCTGAGCAGAAAAGTTCATGACATGGATAGAAGAGTTATAAAAGTTAAGATTTAAATTGAGTATGCCAGCATGTCTTACAAACTAGCCAGTAATGCTTTCAGAACATATTAGATGAATGCACTGACCTAAGGTGATGTCAGCCTGAAAGAAATCTTTGAAGAAGTATTTGAAGATACTTATTTCTTCTCCCTTCACTCCATCCTGGCCTCTCTCCTTTGCTCTATGAAGGTCAGAGCTAAGGTATATACTGTATACCTTTCTGTATTACATTGGTGAGAGGGCATCAAGATGGTTAAAAGAAAATATAACAGATTTTTTATAAATGTAAGACATTCACAATCCACTGAAAATGTATTATATCTCAAAAATGGTAAAACCAGCAAAATCATAATATTGTTGACTTATTTTGAAAAGATCCCCTCAAATTCAGCATGAATAAATATCTCATTCAGCTATGTTTCAAAGGGCTCTTTTAAGCGCCTGTTAGCCTCCTTAAATTTACATCTGTAGCTAATGTCAGACAGCAGGGTGAAGTTTTTAGAGTTTGAAGTCCGATCTTGATGTAATAAAACTGGTGAGCAGGATGTATTATTTCAACAATGCAAATAGTCATATTGGCAGAGTAGTACTTATCTAACCTCCTGAGTACAGCCAGTGCTCAGAAAAAGATGGCTGGATACGAGGACTAAAATGAAAATGTGATAAACCAATCCATGCAGGTTGGGGGAGACCTTTAAGGTGTTGTACTGGCATGATTGGAATTGTTGGGTCATACTCTGTGAATATTACCACAGAAAAGGATCCTGCGTGGCATGAAATGAATTGTCAAAAAACGAGATACAATTGACTTGACTAGACTGACAATAACTGGCAGTTTAAGTAGCTCTGTGCCCTTGTGAAACATTCATTTTTCACTTAGAAGTCATTTCACTTATCATTATTAATTCAATCAGATACAAATTATGCAGAAGGCCTGTACCTGTCTTCCTGTGTCAGGAAGCTGCTTTGATTGTGGACCCTGTTAACATGGCTACTGGAGAGGAAACCACAGAAAGTTTGGCTTTATCCGACTTTAAAATGATTTTGAAGAACTTTTTTTGTTCACTCTAAAGCACTTCAACTCCAACTGCCATGATAAATCTTTAACCTTCTCTTGAAAGCCTATCATCTCCTGACTTTAAAAGATAGTGTACACCCTTCATTCACAAGCTACAGTATATGAGCTTCAGAATGGCATTAGCTATTAAACTGCGGGCATTAATGCAGAGTTGGAACCCTGATTGCAGATATAACAGCTGCCTCTCCTGTGGCAAGGCTTTCTACAAGATTATGAAGTGCCGCTGTTGGAGTTATTGCCTGTTCAAAGGAGCATTTGTTATGTCAGGCACTGATGTATGACCTTCTCTAAACTGTACCCAGTTAGATTTGGCCAAATGACTAACATGTCTTTACTGTTCAGAAGACCCTGGGCTGGAACTGAGGAGTCTAGCACCAACCGCAGTGGAAAGTGACAATTACTTTTTGGAAACCCAGGTAAAGAGAGTGATGTAAGGTCACCTCCTTAGCAATTTATAGACCAGAAGTATTCTCATTATAAAGCAGCGAACCCCAAGGCTAGAGTACACCTACCTGGGCCAATTATCTGCATCAAAACATAAAGAAGAAGTTTCCTGCCTGTACTGTTTGGACTCTATCTCATACTGTAAACTGATGTTCATTCCTTGGTACTTCACATATCAGCTACTTGTACTCTACTCTACTTATGCTGACGACCTGCAGTACTCACTAAGCAGGTTTATGTAACTTGGAGATCATGGATGACTGTTAATAAACAAAAAATATGGCCAAGCTGCTGCAACGTCTACTACTTTTTAGTGCAACTACATTGATGTTTGTCTAAACAACAACAATATCTGGAGAGACAAAACGTCTAAAGTTGCAGTGGGGGAAATCTCACACAGCTATGGCTTTCGGCTTGATGTTCATGACATTTTTCAACCCTCTGGGTGAGGTAACAGGGGAGCCCTGGCCTAAAGCATTCCCTGCATCAATGTTAACTGTAACGTAAGTGGGACAGTTATTTACAAAATGAATATGCTGTAATGAAAAATACAAAACTAGTGGTTGAGACCATAAACTCACTGAGAATATGTCTAAATGTCCTCCACAAAATACAGCATTTTTGCAGGCAGTTAAGTGTCCTCCTATTGGTAAAAAAAAGAAATGGTTTTAGGCAAGTCAGCATTGGCTTCACTTTGGAAATCAATGGGCCAACCCCACCTGTTATGTACACCCCATGTTCTCATAACCTCATTTATCAACAAGACAGCCTGAGAATAAAATGTAATTGATCATCTTAAAGAATGGATGATACCTCACAGTCTAGATGTGACACTGAATTGGATAAAAACAGGTGTGACAGTATGACTCCAGTAAGCAGATGAAACATTTGATTGTACAGCTAACCCTTTTAAGCTTGGGTGTATCTCCCAAATAACAGTTTTCAAGAAAACAAATATCATTCACCAAATTGCACGTAGCAGTGTATAAAAAAATTACTGTATTTGGTTGAAATTACAGTGGAAACGTGGTATTTGCTGGAACCAGAGAGATAAAAAAAACACACCTTGTTTGTGTGTGTAAACCTGTTGTTCCCCAATCCTAAAGAAAACAAACTATCTGTGTTGGCCAGAAAGATTTCTGCTGACTTGGCTCATTGAAATAATATTGATCAATGTTAATTTATTGTGTATGAAATGTCATGAATGCAACAGTGTGCTATTAATTAGTCATAAGTACTCATAGGAACTGTCACTGCTGAAAACATTTTGAGAAGTATTAAATAATTATTTTTAGGAGCCCCATTGGCCTAGCAGTTTAGGCGCAAGCCCTGTATACAGAGGCTATAGTCCTTGTCACAGCGGTTGCGGATTCGACCCTCGGCCTCGACCATTTGCTGCATGTCTTCCCCCACTATCTACTCCCCATACTTCCTGTCTCTCTTCAGCTGTCCTATCAAATAAAGATAAAAATGCCCCAAAATATATTAAAAAAAAAAACCCTGAGGGCCATTGCCAAATACCAAAGAAACAATTCTTGCTTTTCGGGTACTCTCACTTTCATTAGCAGTTGAAAACTAGTATGATAGCATAGCACAGCATACCATACTATAAAACACTATACCATACCTTACCATCCAATAATATATCCTAGATTACCATACGATACAATACAACAGGTATGTTTCTATATAATATTATAAGGTACAATGCTAATTGATATACATATAATGATATACAGTATATTGAATTTAAAAAGTAGGACAGAATACAGTAGAATACCATAGGTTAAGATACAATATCATTCAATACAATAGGTTGCTCCATCATACGCTATGACACAAAATGGTATGATACGATAAGTTACGATACTATCCGTTACTTTACTTAACGTTTCATTAAAACACAACACTATAAGGTTCATCATGATACAATTTTGAAGGTATGATATGAAACCCCATTATTAGATATAATACTATATGATGGGATACATTACTTTGCTGTACATTTCAATAAAATGCTATACCTCATGATACAATACGTTGAGATCATAGACTATAAAATATGGACGTAGTATCCGTGACGTCACCCATCTGTTTCTGAAGAGCTGTTTTGATGCCAATCGGCGGAGGAGTTTGAGCCTCCCAGCCAACAGCTACAGTGTTCCCGCAGTCAGCTGTGCCTCTCATTGGAAGACTCATAATCTCAATATCTTCGAAATTGCCACTTAAGAAAAAAATTCACCCCCCTCACAGTGTGTGCCGATCGAGAAATGAGCTATCCAGACTACACTTGTCTTTTGAACCAGGCCGTAAACATGTTTATTTCTGCTATAAAGATTGTCTTTTCCCATTCGTGTGTATGTGACTTCCGGTACTTCCGGAGCCAGCCTCAAGCAGATCCTTGATGAACTGCAGTTTTTAACACTTCCACATTGGACTCATATTTTTAGACCAAAGGTTGCCGCTTGGTTGAGATACACTTTAATTTCCATTATGAAATTAGACTCAAGTGTTGCAGTCATCTAGCTACCTCCACATCAGTTCTAATGAATAACTTAAACAGTCTACATGTAAACAGAGAAGCAGAACACATGGCGTTTTCAGTGACAAAGAAAAATTGTCATTTACACAGCAGTTTTATTGTCTGACATAATTTATGGAAGACTATTTTATCCACTGCTCCATCTGTTGTTCCTTCCTGCATATGCCATCAAAGGTTATTTAAATGAGAACATGTAAATCTGGGAGTTCTGAAGCTCTTATACAGAAGCACTAATTAGCGCTAATTAAGTTACATAAGTTGATAAGACAAAGGATCATATCCCAGTAAACACACACTCCTTTCACAGCTCTGCTTCATATTTTTCTCCTGTTCTTGTTGTCCTCTGAGGAGAAACACGCTTTCTTATGCAGTACACATGGCAAGTACAAAAGAAAATGTATTTTTCCTTTCCACCTCAAACACATTTCTAATTTATTTTGTGTTGTATTCAGGGTCTTTGTGGGACACAGATTATTCATTATGGCAACAAACTTAAAGAAGACTTTTGTCTGAAGACTGATATTGGAAGGAATTATTGATGTTTCAATTCAAGTTGTCTGCTTAGCTTAAGAGTAAAGAAAATTAAAGTGGAACTTAACTCATTGCCCTGCATGAGTATCTCTGTCTCAAACCCTGTGTGAGGAGACTAGCGACAGGGAGGTGTCATGTGGAGTCTTGCCCGGATTCAAAGGTGTGAGCAGAGAGTTTCTTTTGACGGCATCATCATTAATTCATCAGTGAGTTTATGAATTTTATTGATGGACTTTTTGAAAAGAAAAAAAAAATCTCAAAAGCCTTCATCTAGGTTCAAATGTGAATGTCTATGTGTGTGTTTGTGTGTGTATTGGCTTGCTGGTATCTCCTGGGGCGGAAAACAACACCTCTGCTAAAATGCAAACACAGTAGCTCTGCAGAACCCTGAGGAGAATGACATCACTGCAGGTGTTTTTTAAGGTGTTGAGGCCCTGATGAGTGCACCTCTGTAGGTGTATGTGTGTGTGTGTGTTTGTCGACATGCATAAAAGTGTGTGTGTGTATCCTTACGCAGGTAGAAGCTGTCCGGCATGGACATTTTTGCATTAACATCTCTATTGTGTTAAATTGGCAAGGATCAGCTTTTTGCCTGCAGTGAATGTGTATACAGAGGTTTGTTAAGCCTCAGGTGTTTTGTCACCATTTGTCAGCCTCAACAGATGTCACCCACCCTGAGGCAATTCCAACTGGTCATCTGGAAAACTGACACTGTGTCTTTGACATCAAATACTAGTGCAGAGAACCAGCACACAGGGGATTTCTGTGAGGTGTATTTGGTTCAGAAACCTGCCCTGAAGCCTTACCTTTTCTTTGCACACCTCACAAAAAACACACATCTGCATACACCAAGGCCCCTCAGTTTAAAGTATGGTAATAACTCAAAGTAATTACCGGAGAGAGGTGTCGGAAAACTCCCTTTAAAGCAGCTTTTTCTGCCAAACACCAGCTCACAGACATAATTACAGCAAGCACTCAAGGTGCAGTAAAAAAAAAAAAAAAAAAAAAATACACGTGCATTCACACATGCAGATTATCAACATGGATTAAATACACATGAGATTTTGGTTTTGTACATGACAGTGTGTGTATCTTTTATGGAAAGACAGAAAGTAAATGCGTGAGTAAAGCTCATATACTGGGAGCAGGTATGGCAGCTGCATGTCAAAGGGGTTGCCATGGTGACTGGGCACAGTCTGCTCAGCCATCCCCTCCCTCTGTCTCTGTGTGTCTCTCCCACTTTATCTCTTTCACTCTTTTTTTTTTTTGCCTCCTAGTTATTTTGTCTCATACAAATAGACAGCTTTAAATGACTAGTAACAAAAGTCAAATATTCTTAGACCTACACAGAGCATCATCATCAGCGTATAGTGACACACATTTTTCATCCAACTCCCAATATAGAGGACACATTGCAGGAAAGCGTTGCTGGCTCTGGCATCACGCCTTCCTGTCTTGATGGCTTTTTCTTCCGAGCACCATAATTTGAGAGGAAAGAAGACCAGAACGAGCCCAGAGCAGATAATCACATCCTGACAGGAGAAATTATCATGTTGGACAGCGGAGCAGGGCAGTTGCGCATCTCAGACACAAATGTCACACTGCTTTTCTACTCCTGTGCCTTATATTCAGCTCAGGTCATCAAGTGCCTCTGTGTTAATTGCTTTGCAACGGACTTTGTGACTCTGACATGGTGCAGCAGCTCTTTGAAACCCCCTGTGATTATGGCCAGCAGAGCTCTACATCCTCAGAGAGTTTGCAAAGCCCCCTGGTTTCCTGGTTTAACCGGATCCCTGAATGTGAGCTGGCCTTAACCCTGCTGCATTTATGCAAATTATTCCTACTCTTTACTGTATTCACTGGCCTATCATTAATGCATTTTACCATGGTTTTTAACCCGCTTGTTAACACAGTCCATTAGCCCAGAGGAGCTAACGCAGGCTAGGATGGTGGCAGAGCATAATGGCTAAATGTCAGCCATAGTCTTTCTGCAGTGTGAGTGTGTAATGAGAGCGAGGGAGCTCTGAAAATAGGAGCTATTGCTTGTAATGAGAGTCTCACGCAATGACTCAATAGGTTCTTTGTCTTGCTGAGCTCCAATACAGGAGCATGAGTTACACACATGCACACACACACACTCACACACAAACCTTGTGACGTTTAGATAGAAAGACACACACAGGGTGCACGCAAAGCTTTAATTTCAACTCTCGCTATGCAGTCACCGGGGTGCACATGCTCAGAAAGTCAAACACAAAACGGAGATGACACACACAGGAACATACCACACAATAAGCATACTTTGAGTGTATGAACCATATTATGCACAGCTTCCTCGCAACATCAAATTAACCCAGCTCACATAATCTCTCTCTTTTTTTTTCTTTTCCGAAAAGAAGGGCACAGCGAGGTCTTTCTTCTTCTACAAATGAAGCTGTGGCTTACTGAGGACAGCAGGGAAGCAGAGAGAGGTACAGAGAGCTGCTACAGAGAGTATTTTGAAACACTTTGTGGTACAGCTAGCAAGCATTCGCCATCACTCCCATGTTGCTTGAATCTTCAGACAGCAGAGTGAGTTCCAAACAGTTCTCAGTGCTTGGGGACGTAATTTGCGCCTTGAGGATCCAAAACATGAAATGTTTGGGAATGTGATATGATGTTTCCAGGCTCCAACAAAATCTAAATCAGCCCTTTTGAGAAGCTGCCAAGAGGATAAACGTCAGATCTAGCAGACTATGGCCTCGTGGTGGGCGACTATCTAACAACACCCTGCAGTATTTTTAGCATCATCGGTCGACCACCCTTTTTCCCAGCTGGACTACTGATGAATAGCATGTGGCACAAAATTTTCCACATCGCTGCTTTTAAAGGTTTTCATATTCTCAGGCTAAGAACGAATCCTCACCTTCAAACTCACTGAGAGAAATGTTTCTGCAAAAAAAACAGAGTTCAGTACAATTTTCAATGGCTGCTGTGTTTGGATGTCTAAAAGTTATCTGAAAATGGCGATGAGTTGAACTCCCATTTGTCAAAAGATTTTCTTCCACCAGCACTTGTTGACAAGGTTTCAAAGATAACTACGTTTTCCTTCTGGAGAGTTAAAGTAGAATAAATGTCTCCAGATTAAAACACCAACACACACAAAGCTTGAGAGATGCTTAATCAGCAGTGTGATGGTTCTATATTGATATACTCATTATTCCATGTTATAGTGCAGATTTAGAATGGGGAGTGATTAGCTTTATATTGGTAGTTTAATAAGTATTGATCAATCAGGAATGAGCATGCCTTGGTGCAAACAGGAAACAGTGTCCTAATAGAGAGCAAAGGCAGGCAGAATGCAATCTGTTGTTACCCATAAGCTAATGAGCTGAGTTATTTAACAACAATTTATTAATCTCTATAAACAGATGTATGCAAGTGCAGCGAATAATCTGTTCTAAATCAAGCAATTACACTTGGGTAACAAATCTGCTTGATGCTGAGTTGCTAAAGCCAATCAGTATTTTCAATTTCCAGGAATTGATCGCATTTAATTGATTGTTGAGTGAAAGAAAGAGAAAGACCCTGCATTTTTACTTTTTACACATCTGTATCATTAAGTTGTTATTTCAGCAAACTTAAGACCCATTAACTGCAATTACATCACAAGATAACTTGTTCATTTTTCAGTGTTCATACGGCTAACGCAAGCCAAAGTGCAGCCTCTATGTAATATACTATTTACAGTGAAACTGAGACTCATCAGAAGCAGATGAATGGGTGTCCCTCTAGGGGATGTAATGAACTGTGACATGTCGCAGTTTATTTTGAAGACTTATAGGACGGGTGAACTCTACCTTGTTTTTGATCTGAACATGCGGTCGTCTTAAGTTTCTGATTTGAACTGTAAACAATACAGGAACACAAAAAAAGTAAGTATTGGCTGAAAGTTGTTTATTGCTAGCCACTAGCTACACCAGAAATACAGAACATTTCACAATCCCTCCTAACGGCACATGTACTGTTCCAATAGCCAATGGTACCAAGACTGAGGTCTTATAATTCCACTGACTGTTTAAAAAATACGTTTAACCCTTTACTGCCGGAATTATTTTATGATTAAATTAAAAAATATGTTATTTGTGTTTTGCATTCAAGCAGATGCTACATTAAGTGGAGATTGTTAATTTGAATAGAGCGCATGCAATAGATATTGATTTAGGTATGATGCAAATTAGCGACATTTGGCATAATTGGGCATAATTGTAATTAAACAAAGTCACCAGTCTCAGGTAAGTAGATTGTTTTATTGATGCTGCTATTGTAGTCTTCATCGCTATTGTCACTGAGACAGCTGTCATCACTTTCGACTGGTAGAACCCTGGTTTGAAGTCCACCAGCTCGCTTCCCATAGAAACTTGATGCATCCATTTAGTTCTGCTAAAACAAGAAGGGCAGAATTTGCATTTTTATCCCAGCATGCTATTTTTATTCTGTTTTGCACATATTTCAATGTTGCACACTTACTCTGCACATACAGATGTACATCGTTTATATTTATATTTCTGCATAGTTCCTTTACTTATTACTAATCTAGTTTATACCTTTCATACTACTACTTGTACTTTACATTCATTGTGGACAAACCAATAATATCATTGTGCAGGGCAACATGTTTTCCTTACCATGAACATGACAAAAAATACTTTGAATCTTGAATCTTACACTAATCATAGATATTAATTATGCACTAGGGCCTAGCGGTCTCAGCGCCCCACGTATCAAGGCTACAGTCCTCATTGCAGACGTTGCCGGTTTGACTTCTGACCGATCGTTTGCTGCATGTCTTCCCCCACTCTCTACTCCCCACATTTCCGGTCTCTCTTCAGCTGTCCGGTCAATAAAGGAAAAAGGCCCAAAAATATATTTAAAAAAATAATAATTCTGTGCTAAATATATAAAAACATTTGAAATATATGCACAGGAATTCAAATTTATACTATATCGCACCTAAATGCAATATTATTTATTTGCAGACTTATCTGCCTAATGTACCAAAAACGCAACAAAGCTAAATCTGCAAATAAAGTCCACAATTTTCGTTACATTTAGTCTATATTGTGATATATCAGCAGTAGAAGTAACCAAAAAGCTGGCATGTATTTTTATTTTATCAAAACTGACCTCATATTTGGAACATTTCCCAAATTGAGCCGCAAAAATCATGCGCGCTGCCGAGCCAACACTTCGGTCCTCGTTCACGGGGTGTAGTTTTCACTCCAACCACTAGTTGGCAGCAAAGTGCTTCAAATATGTTCCTCGGTATGTGTTGGGTATGCATCAACAGGCATTAGTGGGATACGTACGCCACTTCAGCTGCATCAAGACTGGAAGTGGCTTGAGGCAAATTTGTGAGAATCGTCAATAAAGATAAAAAATAAACAATTTTTCAATCAAATCATACAGCAAGACAAGTCAGATTTATCCATAGAGCCCTTTATGGAGGAAATTGTTTCACATGGTTATATAAAAGCATTAGTTATTCAAAAACAGAAAAATAAGAGCATTAAAGGGTGATGTCAACCGATGTTGTCGGAAAAGCTTCCTAGCCATACCACCATCCAGATTTATGGTATGTTAATCTAGGCACCAGCTTGCTTTCCTTGCTCTAGTCTGTGAAAATTGGGCTCATGTCCAACAGGCACAATCATGGTTTGTTTGTTATTTGTGAGACAAGAACATTTGGAGATGGCATTCTGTTTCTGTGTTCAATTGCTGTGTTCCAAATATTACTCATTTCCATCCAATAAAGTTGATCTCTGAACACATGCTGTAGCCAAGTAGTAGTTTGCAGGCTTTTGCTTTTGGGCTCATAGCAAATCCACACAAGTATCGTTCTTTGGATGACACCTGCCTCCCTCACAATCTCAATTGCTTTTGAGATTTTTGGACCCAATAGCTTAAACTTTACTGAGAGTAATCCATGAGTATGTTGGACTGAACTCTCAGCATTGTTTCATATTTTTTATAGCTGTCTTTTTGATTGATATGTGTAACTTGATGTTACTAAGAACAGTCAAAAGCCATTTAAACTGACTAGTTGGGCAGCTGCTGAAGTGTAATCCTCTCTGAGTCAGATAAAGTACTGGTAGATTTGAGGCCACTGATGTCAGTTATTGTTTGGATAGGAATAAAGTTGGCTCGCTGCAGTCTCCTCAAACCCAGGCGGTCTGTTCTCATCCACAAGTTGTCAAGTAAAACAGAGTTGGTCAGAGCTCAACGTGTCAAATTATAATGATGAAGGCATCCTTCTGGCGTCAATTCTGGGTGCTGATTTATAGGTTTACTCGCTAGAATTCAGGTGAGGTATTATTGAAGTGAAAAAAGGTCTGCTTAAAGGTGACATATCACCAAAAATCATGCAAAATTGACTTTTTAATGGTTCTCTAGCTGAAATATGTGTCCCTGGCATGTCTTCAAACACCCCGAAAATGAAAAAAATCCATTCTGCCCCTGTTTTGATTTCTCCACCTTTCTTTAAATGTGTGCTGAAACGAGCCTTTTCAGTCTTCAGTGTTTTTCTTACGTCACAACAATATCCAGTCTGTCACGGAGTCAGAGCTCGGAGCTTGTTAAGCCCATAGACTGTACAAAATAATACTGAACCCCTCCACCGTTTTTCATTCCCTGCACAAATATGTGGTAACAAGGAGCTTAGGAGGGAGGCATGCTAGTTGTAGGCTGTCTTAATAAACACAATGGTCGGTTTTACTCCCCACGTCTGCAGATTTGAAGATCTAGTGGATGATTTCATGGAAAAGTGCTAGCGCTAGTTAGCATAGCCACATAGCTACATGTTAGTAGCTGTGTACCAAGATACACGTCGACATACTGACAAATAAAACAACAAGAAACACAAAATCTGTGACCAATGGTTCAGAAAGATCCTGCTGCCTTTCTGGCAGAGGTCAGTTTTACTCCCCAGGCCTGCAGATTTAAAGATCTAGTGGATGATTTTTATTTATCATGGATAAGTGCTAGCGCTAGTTAGCATAGCCACATAGCTACATGTTAGTAGCTGTGTACGAAGACACACGTCGACATACTGACAAATAAAACAACAAGAAACACTAAATCTGAGACCAATCGTTCAGAAAGGTCCTGCTACAGGCGCCTCTTGGTCAGGATCAGATTCTGGATCAAATTCAGAGGGTTGAAGTAGCGTAGGTCTGTAAGCAGTGTGTATATTCAGCCAATATGTAAAGATTAGATCAACGTGCTGGAGAGCCGAGGCCACATCCACTTCCTGAGGGGGCGTGGTCAGAGGGAAAACAGAGTGTTCTGAGCAGGGCTGAAGAAGAGGGTTTTTCAGGCTTGCCAAAATCTGATTTCAAAGTGTTTTTTTGAGCATAAACTTTAAAGACATGTTTTGGGGACCTCTTAGACCAATATATATTGATGAAAAAAGCGTAATATGTCACCTTTAAGGAGTAACAGATTGGTCATACAACCATTTTTTTTTAAATCTATGAATCAGAGGTCCCCAGTGAAACAAACAGGCAATGTTGACTTCTTTTAAGAAGTAACAAACCTTAGTAATGTATGTAGGTTGCTCACATCAAAAACAGCATGTTAGTCAATATGGAATATACTTCTTTAGCATACTTTCCGACAGAAATGTGCATATTTATTCCCAAAAATTGAAGTTTTCATATCTAAGCATGGCCAAATTGCCAACATTTTGCAGCAATGACCATGTGCTAAAAATTGATATCAAAATGTCAAACTGTACAGTCTTCTTTTGGAAATCTAACCTCTAGCAAAGCTTGAAAGTCTGTGGACTTTTTTTAATACACTACATAAGTGCATTTAAATGGACTGGAGTATTTATGTCATGAGCCTCATCTGGTTATATTCAAAAGTTGCTGGATCATAGCCAACTGTTTTGATGTTTGGCCGCATAGTAATGTTTCCTCAGAATGTTCTAGTGTAAACTTGCCTGCTCCATTACATGTGTTGGGAAACTTGCAAGTTCTGTAGCCTGTTCACCACAGGCTTGAAGTTTTACTCCCATCCAAACTTCCATTTTTATTCCATTCTTTAATTAGAGAATGACAAAATTGTGATGCTCTATGCTCTCTGCTATGTTTGACTTGGTTATACATCACTTTGCTGAGGCAGCGCATGTGTAAGTAGTTGGCAGCTGTCAGAAACTAGGGTAAGGCTTACACATGCCGAAGCGGCAGCCTCCAGTCTAAAAATATGAGTCAAATGCGGAAGTGCTAAAAACTGCAGTTCATCGAGGATCTGCTTGAGGCTGGCTCCGGAAGTACCAGAAACCACATACACACCAATTCAAAAAAGCCAATCTTTACAGAAGAAATAAACATGTTTACAGTCTGGTACAAAAGACGAGTATAGTCTGGATAGCTCATTTCTCGATCGGCACACACTGTATGGAGGGTGCATTTTTTTCTTAAGTGGCAATTTCGAAGATATTGAGATTACAAGTCTTCCAATGAGAGGCACATCTAACTTGATTGACAGGCGGGAACACTGTAGCTGTTGGCTAGGAGGCTCAAAGCCCGCCTCTTTATGTCACAATCGCTCGACAGCAGCAATATGGTTCCCTCCGATGATTGGCTTCGAAACAGCGCTTCAGAAACAGATGGGTGACGTCACGGATACTACGTCCACATTTTATACAGTCTATGCACATGCCACAGTATCCTGCTGCCTTTCAAAGTTCGTCATGGAGAAAAATGAGGTTTCTCAAAAACTGTGATAAGGGTTTATGCTGGTTGCTGAAATTGGTATTGTGTTTACATGCATCAACAAAAAAACGTGATACTAAAAAACCTTATCGAAACCCTGGATATTAAAGTCCATGTTAACACAATCCATACTTGTTTTTGCGAGCTTGACCATCTCTGTCAGTGCCAAATTGACACTGGGTGGGTAATGAGATGCATGGAAACAACTAGATTGTCCTGTTTTGAAGCTAATGGACCAATCGGCTGCATTTGCTGACTTTGGAGTGAGGATGTGTTGACCCAGGACACTACAAGAGTCAAAAAGCTTAAGCAGTTAGCCTCTGATTTCATATTATACATCTAGCTAGCAATCACCCAGCTATGCTACCTACTTGATTCTGATTGGTCCAAAGCCCATAACAACAGTAATTCAATCTCAATATCAAGAGTAACACCAGGGACAACTTGATCTCACACAGCATATCAAATCAATCCACAGAAAGGAGTCAGGCACATCTCATATTTGATACAGTGGTCAGGATTTAAATTTGCATAACCACCTGTTCACTATACATTATTCCTTAACTGTTACAATCAGTAATACAGCTGTAGCACTTTTTGAGCCAAAACACAAACAGTCATTCAGGAGACATTCAACAACATACCTCAGGCATACCTGTCATTTACTTGCAAAGTTATGAAACTTCTGGCAGCATTTACCTACTGATAGAGTGTACCAGTGACAAAACAAACCTACAGGCAAGATATCGACTTTTTTTTCAAGCATCATATTGAAGTTGCATCACAGCCACAGCGTTATCTAGGCCCAATGCTGAGACTGCTAGCTGGTGGATGGAGCACAACTTCCCTCTTCCCTAGAACCATCTGGAACATTTCCAGCCCAACATGTTTGTCCAGGGAATGCATCCACACAGGAGGAACAAATTTGCCAAGTTCATTGTTCAGCTGTGGGGCAGCCATGACAGGTAGAGAAGACAGAAGAAAAACAAAAGGGAGTTGCAGCAAAGGATAAAGTTTGCAGGAATTCATGGACTTGATATCTAGAATAATAACTCGGTGTCTTGGCCACAAACTCCAGCTCTTCCCCCTTCTGTGCTCAGAGGGACATATTTTCAAGGATCAGCCAGCCCACCTGCTTGGACAGCTGCCATGGCGGGACAACATGAGGCAGCAACTTCCTCTCTCCTTGGGGCCTTGACATCAGTCTGCCACCCATACTAAGTTCTCCATAGATTGTTTCACATAATTCATGAGCCATTTAGCCATGATACACCTGAAACCAGATCCGTCAAGGTGCTTACATTATTTCCAGAGTGTACTAGAAACTAGAAACTATAAATTTTTCCCTCCTAACTTCTGGTCCCATTTCTTTCGCTGGGCTCTGAGCTGTGACTTTAAGCAGGCTTTGATTGTCAGATGGGTTGATAACAGTCCTGCCTCCCCAGAAGCTGTCAGTCACTATGGAGCCTGGGCGTCACAAGGAGCATAAGGAGCTACACAGCCAGAAGGGAAGTGACACACAAAGAATTAGAGACAGAAATACACACATACAGAGAGAGAGAGAAAGACAGAAGTTTCAACCTACTCTGGAGCCATTAGAGGTCCAGCAGGCAATGCATTGGCTGAACTAAATCGAAGTCTGTTTCAGCATTTCTGATCATTAAACTAATGCCCAGAGTTAGGGTTGGAACTCCATTCCCTCTGTTGTCTCCATTAATCTATTAGAGTTTATTGACTGGTCTAGTTTCCTGCTTGGACATAATCATGTTTCCCTATTTACTCCTCCTTGCTTCCTTCCTTCCTTTGCTGATTTGAGAGAGTTGCTAGTTGCTGAGAAAGGCTAACATGCACAAACTGTCACACAATGTAAGTTTATGCTTTGCTGGGGATGGGGTTGTGTCCTCTACACATAGAAGAGTCCTAATGTTATTGATGAGTGTGTGTACTGAGGCCTGGTTGAGCTGCTTAGCAAAAACGATTTAACAAGTAGGCTAAAACGGAGAGAAGTAAACGTTATGAAGATGTAGCATAAACAAAGCACAAATGTAAAATTTCTGTTGTGTCTCTTCTTCTTTTGAGCTCTTCTGTTTTATGAAAGGAGCTTTTGTCAATCCATGAAAATAGGTGTTTTTTTTTCATTCCCTTTAGGTGTATTTAGCATTTATCATCATTTTATCACCTTTGTTGTTGTTTTGGGGCCTAAAAATGTTATGTTTTGGTCCACAATCTATTTTCTCATTAGTTACGTTTTTCAAGCTCACATGGCAGCAAAATAGTTGATAAACCCGAAATTCATTGCATTTCAGCAACGAGCCAGACAGTCAAAGTTAGAGATTAGCAGTGGAAAGTTGACAGATAATTAGCATTGAGCTGTTAGAGATTCTGGAGAAACATTGTTTAAATCTGCAACAGAAAAATAAACCCTTTCCAACAGTGCTTCTTCAGAGACTCCAGCCCTAAATTCATGAATATGCCTCACCAGGGAAACACCTCTACTAACCAACTTATTACCATCGTTACACAAGGTACTGAAAATTTGTATTTAGGTCACAATAACTCGTTACTACTATCATAAAATAACATTATCACTGAGTAACTGTATCATCAAAATAATTTAGTTACTTAAAGCTGGGGTTGGTAATCAGATTTAGATACACTTTTTGTTATACTGGTTAAAATGATCTTTATGTCCCCATGGCATCAAGAAATAATGTGTTCTTAAAAATAGAGCGAAAAAGGGGCGCTGGTGGTCTAGCGGTCTAAGCGCCCCACATACAGAGGCTACAGCCCTCGTTGCAGGGGTTGCCGGTTCGATTCTCTACTCCCCACATTTCCTGTCTCTCTTCAGCTGTCCTAACAAATAAAAAAATAAATAAAAAAGAGTGAAAAAAGCTGCTATCTACAGCCAGAGAAAACCTGGGAAGACACCAACCAATCAAATCCCGTCCTGCTGTTCTGCCCGCCTCCCGCGCCTACATTTCTCCGGCATGCACTCCCCGTCTCCTGCCTCTGCTTCCCCTGACTCTACTGACTGCCTCTCTCGCTCAACCTCGGGCCTGTCCCCTCTGACCCGATGAGGTGCTTTGCTCAGGACTGTAGTCCAGATCAGAGTCTAAAAAGCTCTCACCACGGGGCTCTGACAAGCAGAAGAATTAATGACATTTAGTAAGTCCTACAGAAATATATACATATTGCAGCGTCTGTCTGGCCGATTTGTGAACACGTCGAGCTTTACTAACCGGTCACTGTCGGCCTTGATCACGCCAACCAACATAGTAACAATAAATGTTTGAATGAATGAAGAACTTCTCCTGCCTGTCTCTCCTCTCTCCCGCTCGCAGACTCTACACCTCTCCTGATGCCTTCACGAACTGTCAACACTGTAGGAATTAAGAACATCTACACTGAACACGTTTAACAAACAGTAGAGCTGTTACAGTATTATATGTATTATAACTTTTCTCCTGATATCGGGTCACCAGCTCAACTGGATAATGCTAGCATGACAGTTGTGAGTACTAACAGCAGCCATGTTTGTTTGTGTTTTTAACTTTCACTATGATAATGTTTTGCTGAGGACCAGTTTTGAATCAGTCACAATAATATGGTCGAGAGTTGCTGAGTCAAATGAATAATAGTGTGTAATTATCGGCTATGTGATCAGTAATTTTAACATCATTATTGTATTTGAAAAGTAACACTACTAGTTGCTGCGAATAGTATTGGAGTTATAGTAATGCGTTACTCAGTATCACACTACTCACAACTTTCTTTTGCTACATCTGATGCCCAAGGGTTAGTACGCCTCTACTGTGCAAAAAAAATGCAATACTTGCATGACTTGGCATCCCTCTGGATGAAGCCGTGGAAAGGGAAATTAGCTAGCAGAGATGGGGATCATAATGAAATGTGTAATTGTTTGCTGAAGCTAATGGTGAGCATTAACAAACACAGTGTTGAGTGGTTTGATTTAAGTCACTTTTTTGCAAGAGTACAATAACACAATGGATGCTTATCATTTTGGATTATAATTGCACACGTTACCCAATGTTCTGGTGAGGAGATTACTGAGAATAGAATAGCGCAATCAGCAAAATAAATTCTGAACAAGAACAGTGGATTTGCTTGCAGGTGCAACTGGAACTGTATTCCGGACACTTGACAGTGCTAACCTTTTAGGCAATGGAGCTAAGTGGACAATCCAATATGGAGGAAGTGGTCATATTAGCTCCCACAATCTGGCTTTATGTAACCCTCCTCTGCAGAGTAAAAGCTAATGCCAGTACAGCTTTCCTGTTCCTGCCCATTTTACCACATCTAAAACCGGCTGAATACTGAGCCACTGACCTGTGTGTAATTGTTGTATCATTACAGTTCTGCTCTGTCGATATTTGAAAAGGTACGGGACTAAAAAACAGTTTTTTTGTAAATATGAAGCTTCCTTGTCAAGAGATTAATGAAACCTTTTAAATGTGACCTTACCTACCACCACTCACTTTGAACAGAATGCTTTTCCTGCATCAGCAGTGGGTGATTTCAGCAAATTAATGGTTGCATGCTGCCTTCATGCTGAATGCCCCCTTCATCAAAAGCTAATGGCAGGATTGTGAAAACCTCAGACAGGATCATACTAACAAAGAGTGTAGGAGTGATGAGGTGTCAGAGCGAAAAGAAATAATTGTCAACATGTGTCAGACGCCCACCAGCAATTGTGTGTCCGTATATGAATGCATGGAATATTAAATTCATGCACATTATGCACACATCTGCTTTTTATTGATTCATACGTCTCTTTTGGAGAGCATTTGAGGGCATCAGTGCATGAGTGTACGTGCCTCTGGACTTCATTGTGTATTTGTAAGTGTGTGTGTGTGTGTGTGTGCATGTGTGTGTGTGTGTGAGACAGTACTAAGTGTGGCGAGAGGGAGGTGGCAGTGAAGAGTGATGGATCGTCCATGTGCTGCGGGCTGAGTCTTGGGGGAGGGACGATGCTACATCCTACCAGGGAGGGACAACTTAGAGTAATTGGGTCACTGGTACTGGGAGGAGAGTTTCCACCCAGCCATGCTTTTAAGTGAGAGAGTGGCACAGAAGGTAAGGCGACAGGAAGAAGAGGGTGAGGATAAGCAGCAGTGTGAGAAGAGTGATAAATAATGAGAACATGGTCCATGTGAAAGAGGCAAAGCCGAGGCAGAGGAGAGTAAAAAACAGAAATTGGAGCAATAAAAAACAGGGAGAAGGAGCACAGTTGGCAAGAAATAAGCTGCTATTTTGTTTTTTTCATACCCCATAGAAAAGCTGCAGTGATTACACGCAGCCATGGAGTCTGGATTCAAGGCTTTTTTTTTTTTCATATTCCCCTTGCAGACTAGCCTGTGCATGGATTTCAGCTTGCACAGAGTCCTATCAGGAGGTATACAATACGCAAAATTACCAGCTAAGCTTACTCTTACATGCTTCCTGTTCTTTTGTTCTTCTTTCAGCGGGGCTCAGTGGTTAAATCAGATCAAACTCTCCTTTAATGAACACAAAGTGGTGCAACAGGCTGCTTATAGCTCCTGAAAGGGAGACTAATGAGGACAAGAAGAGAGAGGTAGAGATGGAGGGAAGATAGAGACAGAGAGACAGAGAGAGAGAGAGAGAGAGAGAGAGAGAAATGTGGGCGTCCTCTGCTGCTTTGGCAAGACTGAAAGGTCAGAGATTGAGTATTGTGTAAATCTATCACTACATCGCCTGAAGGCTGATACACTGGAGCTGGCTGCCACCCTGCTGTTTCTGGCCTTGTCTCCTAAACTCCGGCCCGACCAGGTCATCCGTCTCTTTTTTTTTTTTTTAGGTTTATGGAGATTTACTGTAAGTGTTAATCTTTACATCTTGTTGAATTTGCATGTTTTTGAACAGGGCTGCATGTTTTATCTTCAGCAGCATCAGCCTCTTATCACACTCTAGGAACAAGCTGGTCAATTTGATCCACTAATTTGAAAATAGATGTTTGGTTGATTCTGGAGCCCGGTGCATGCTGGGATAGGCTTCTGTCCAATGCTTAAAATACTCCAAAGAAAGTCTGCTTGGGATGGTAGGGGATGGATTGGTTGAGCAAACACAGGAAATCCATTTAGAGGAAGGGAGGTTTGATTCCCTGTGTGAAACAAATGGTCTATGTTGACTTCTGTTGTCTATGTAAACTGCTAAATGCCAGTGAGATACTTCAAATAGGGTGCATTATGTAACATAGGTTTGTAAGTATTGCGCCAAATCACCACAAACATAACAAAACATTATCTCAAACATAGCAGGTCTAGACCACTCTATGATAAATTATTAACAAAGACCTACATCAAGACAGGAAAAGACTCAGTCTTAACTCATTTTAATCCACCATGAGCATTGCACCTCGCAGTATTTAGCAGCCACTCGACGGCAGCCATATTGCTGCCGTCGAGTGATTTTGACAAAAAAGAGGTGGGCTTTCAGCCTCCTAGCCAAAAGCTACAGTGTTCCCGCCTGTCAGTCAAGTAAGCTGTGCCTCATTGGAAGACTCGTAATCTCAATATCTTCGAAATCTTAGAAAAAAATCCCCCCCTACAGTGTGAGCCGATCAAGAAATTAGCTATCCACACTACCCTCATCTTTTGTACCAGGCTGTAAACATGTTTATTTCTGCTGAAAAGTTTGTCTTTTTTATATGGCGTGTACGTGGTTTCCAGCACTTCCAGAGCCAGCCTCAAGCGGATCCTTGATGAACTGCAGTCTTTTGCACTTCCGCATTGGACTCATAATTTTAGACCGGAGGATGCTGCATGGTCTAACCACACAATGCATGTTTATTAAGACTGATTTATACCTTTGCGTTGAATCAACGGCGTACCCTGCGCCTCCGCGTAGCTCCCGTACCTACGCTAAGGCCTACGCACGTAGCTGATCTGCACCTCCTCCAAAATGTAACTCCCCGTAGAGCTGACGCGGACCGCAAGCCCTGTGATTGGTCCACTCAGCGGCATTGTCTTTCCCGCATTTACAGCACTTCCGGGATCCCGGACATCGGATGCACATCGGCCGTGTATTTCATCTCCTCCTCTCTATTCTTCATGTAATCATGTCTGTATGATAAATAGCAACAGGTATCAGCTGCAGAGTAACATAACACGCTCTGAATCTCTGTGGAAAAGTAAACAGAGATCATAGCGGGACCAGAAGCAGGCGGCCGGCTATTAGAGAGACCACACTGCCCTCAAGTGTTTCGCTGGAGAATTGCTACGCGACACAGACACACCGGTGCACAGGTATGTAGGGCTCATGTCTGCGTCAGCCCCTGCTGCGTAGGGGAGACGCAGAAGTATAAATCAGCCTTTATGGGGAACCTGGCCTCAAATCCCTGTATGTTCCAGATAGATGCTTGAGTGCTAGATTATCATAATTTATCAAGTTTAATATCACAGACAAAATGTCTGTATTTGATACGTTTGAAATAATAAAAACCATTCACCTGTAAATGGTTTCTGTTGGCCTATATATTGGCAACATTGTTTCTACATGATCTTCACATACTACAACTCTGTTCTCCAGTTTCTTGTTACTTTTACATTCAAACATACAACGGCACCACTACACAACTATCAGCCATAATATTACCTGCCTAATATTGTGTGCTTTGATGTCTGGCCCAATACGTCTGGAGCAGATCCTTTAAGTTCTGCAAGTTTGTATGGGGGGCCACCAAGGATTCGACCTGGTTGTCCAACATATCCCCCAGATGCTGGATTACTGTTGTGCTCCTCCAGAATATCTTCTTCCATTCCTTTAATCTCCAGTTTGTTAACTCATGTGCCCATCGTAGGTGCTTTTTCCAAGGACAGCATGGGCACCCTGACCAAGCTGACCCAGTCCATCTCAAATATGCAGCCCAATACACAACAAACTGTGCTGCTGCACTGTGTTCTGATACCTTTCTATCAGAAACACCTTTGACTTTTTCAGCAATTCAATCCCTAACCCCGGTGGATTGGACTGCACACGCCAGCCTTCGTCTCCCACACACACAATGAGCTTTGGTCCATGACCCTGTCGTCAGTGCTGAAACCACTGCAGATCAGAAACACTCCACAAGAGCTGCAGTTTCGGTGATACTCAGACCCATTTGTCTAAGCCATCGCAATTTGGCCCATGGCAAAGTCACTTTCATCCTTACACTTGACTATTTTTCCTACTTCCAATACATCAGCTTCAAGGACAAAATGTCCACTTGCTGCCTGTCATATTCCACCCAATGACATCTGCCATTGTTACGTGATGATCAGGGATTCTTACTTCATCTATCAGTGCTCAAAATGTTCTTTCTGATTGGCGTACCATATCAGCAATTAGTCAATGACGGCACAGTGTATTTTTTCATCCAGCTGTCCAAAGAAAATTGTGTCACAAGTACAGTTTTTGGAATAATGAAAAGCAGTCATTTGGTGAGGAATTGAAATGTTAGTACTTCAAGTGCTTATGAGCAGTGGCACAGTATAGGGGGGGAAAGTTAGGATGACTATAAGGGCCCATGACTGACAGGGGGCCCCAAAATAATAATAATAATTTAAAAATCATATTTCATATTTTATTTAGAATAAAGTAATTTTAAAAAACGGTCCTGTTGTCTTCATAAAATGTATATCAGAGATCTCTACTTTATTTGGGCAAATTCATATTAATCCCCCTCCTCTGTATCGGCACGAAATGGTACAGCCCAGCCTGAGTCCTGCTAATCAGCTGTGCCGCGCAGTCAGACAGAAGTTGCACGGTGCACGGTGCACGGTGTGCGCTAAGGGCAGCTAAAATGTCTGGAAAGACATAGTCTGGGTCCCAGAAAAGGAGGGAAAGAAAGGAGAGAGCGGAGAGAGAAGAAAGGGCGACAGTATGTCACCCAGTTTTTCTCCAGGAAAGGTTGTGGTAACTGTAAAATGGCATGGCTATTAATATTACTACAGACATAATGCCCACAGGCTTTGAACATTCGAGAGCAAGATATGTCACACAGGAATGGCTAGATTATGTCATTGTGCACCATAAACCTTGTGTGTACAATCAAGACTGAATATTTTGTTGAGCTGTTTTTTGTTGCTGTTGAGAAAAATGGGTTTCTTAAGTCTTATGTTCTTATTCATGCTAAGTTGCCCTACCTTTTAATTTTATGTAGCCTAACTGACTTCTGTTTTTATTTTGTGCTTCTTAATTTTGGTTCCATGATGAAGCCATGAAAACATAATAAAAGAAGGGGCAAATCAGTCACCTTGTGTGCAGGGAATCCTTCATTTTTGCTAGTCATACAGTTAATATTTGACTCCAAGAGGCAAGACAGCTGAAAAGGTAGAGTTATGTAAAGCTTTGACTGGGTCGCTTGGATCCTGGATATGTGGTTACAGCAGTTGCACAGGGTTCTTGTGGCCTTTGGTGATGCGGCCCAATGTGATGATTTCATGGGGCCCAAAATCCCTGGCGGCGCTCCTGCTTATGAGTCTATCATTCTGTGTTTCATCCATAATTCTATACAGTGCATTAAGTGATCCATTTGCATTATTGATTAATCTTGCAGATTATCTCTATTACTATAGTAATTTGCTTTTGCAGTGCCCAAGGAGGTCATCATAATTTTCTTAGTTCAAGGATCAACCAGGTAATTCAAGAACAAAAAGATGGTTTAATCTGCAGCCTTTTTAAGAGGTTTAGTTTTTTTTCTCTTTGCACTGCGTATTTTCAGTGGGCATGTCATGGATCACTATGAGCGACCTTGGACAATAAATCAAACAGCCCTTACAGAAACTTCAACAGAACAGAGAAAAAACACACCATGCCAAACACACTAACAAGATACTTGAGAAAAGCATTAGAAAAACACCACTGGAGGAAAAAATGGAGGCAAACATTAAAGAATAATAGATTTTCTGCATCACCACTTCTAAAAGTGTCACACATGGTGGCTATGTCACTTTGAAACTTAAATGTTGACTTTGATTTTTACATTTTAGGCATTGTTGCACGGTTACCCAAAGTAACTCACTGTGAAAATTGAGGGAGAGAGAAAGCGGACATGACATAAAGGTCAAAATCCTGATTCAAACCAATGATGAGGCAAATATGACACAGAAAAAAAACTCTTAACGCTTTTACTTCTACATCAAAGTTCTGTATCTCCCATTTTCTCATTTTTCTACCTTATCTCTGTTCTCCGTCCTTCACCTCTTCTTCTTCCTTTATCTTCCCCTCACATCTCTGTTCCTGTTCGCTCTGTCCTCTAATTATTTCACCCGTACTCCTCTTCCTCCTGCAACTATCCATCATCCATTCAGTCCATCCTGCGACCTATTGTGCATTTTTAACTATAACATGTATTATTCAGAGCTTCTGTTTTTCTTAATCTAATCCAGCTATTTAATTTGCATAATGAGTGAAATATGCTGAAAAGCAAAAAAAAAACATTGCTCTGATTAGCGGTATGGGGTTTATACATGCAATTAAATCAGGTTTAAACTGCAAATTAGATGAGGGCATAAGGATTTATAAAACACATAAATTGCGCACTACAATTGGGTGAGAGCCAAAATTCCTTAACATTTCATTATTTTTAATTACTTCACAGTAAACAAAGCTCTTGTACAGGGACATATTGACAGTTAACACTTTCAGCTTCAAATGTAACAAACAGAGTGACATTTAGCTTCTTATGCAACAGTCAAACTGAACCATTCATTTATTCCTGAGCTGCATTGTTGATAAATTTCATTAACCCATGGCTTCTAGATGTGGATTGACTTTGTGTCTAGAATTTAAACCGGCTGTCAAATTAAAAAGGCCCCTGTGTTTAGAAAATTCACAAATGAAAGGGGAAATCCGATAAAAAAAATACATTCATTAGCTTCTTATCCTTCTACAGAAAGCAAACAATCTCTGAAGATTTGCCTTTTTAATTTACAGCACAATGCGATCACAATACTCTGAAGCATCGCAACTAGATGACATTTGAAGTTCAGTCCCCCACAGAAATTGTGTATAATTAAGGAACATACTGTAATACTTGTCTCGGTAATACAATTTTAAATTTCAGAAGGAGTTATGAATAATAAATTCACACTTTACTTTGAATGAGTTAGAGGACAACATGTGTTGACACCAATGAGAGCAGATGAGAATCAACAAATTTAAGGAAAGGTACAAACCCAAATCATTCTTAGTCATTAACTCCCTTACATTACCACTGTTGAAAAGTATTTTTTGAGCAAGATGACTGCAGTATGGGTTTAAAAGTTCACTGCTTATCTCTTTCACTCCTTCATTTCACTCTCTGATAAAAACTGAGTCAGTCAGCAGCAGGCAGAGCTCTCTCGGCTCATACAGCTCTCAAGCTGTTTGGGGAAATTTGATGGCTCTTTGTGCTGTTTTGAAAATGATGCTTACTGTCATTTAAACTGTTGAAGAGCAGGCTGAGACGGAACTAAGACACTGTGTGTATGGTTTTTAGCCACTCCAGCGGCATCACTTCAGGAATAGAAATGACGGTCAGTCAGACAGTGCATCACTTTAGTCCTGACAGAAATCTCTCATCAACTGTAGGATGGACTGCCATGAAATGTTGTGCACCCATTCATGTTCCAAAGAGGATACTACTCCAAGACTGTGGTGATTCCATTACATCATTCATAACAAGAACAGTAGATTAAAATAAGTTATTTTTTTCTCAGTATCTTAAAAAAAACGATCAATTGGTGTGCATAGTTTTGTTCACATACAGTATCTCACAAAAGTCAGTACACCCCTCATATTTCTGCAAATATGTAATTATATTTTTTCATGTGACAACACTGAAGAAATGACATTTTGATACAATGTAAAGTAGTCAGTGTACAGCTTGTATAACAGTGTAAATTTACT
The DNA here is from genome assembly GCF_009762535.1 of Notolabrus celidotus. Taxonomy (NCBI): domain Eukaryota; kingdom Metazoa; phylum Chordata; class Actinopteri; order Labriformes; family Labridae; genus Notolabrus; species Notolabrus celidotus. The sequence continues at coordinate 18,494,505 of NC_048284.1, forward strand.
TTCCCCTCAAAGTAACTCAACACAGCCATTAATGTCTAAACCATCGGCAACAAAAGTAAGTACACCCCTAAGTGAAAATATCCAAATTGGGCCCAAAGTGTATATTTTGTGTGGCCACCATTATTTTCCAGCACTGCCTTAACCCTTTTGGTCATGGAGTTCACCAGAGCTTCACAGAGTCCTCTTTCACTCCTCCATGACGACATCAGGGAGCTGGTGGATGTTAGAGACATTGCGCTCCTCCACCTTCCGTTTGAGGATGCCCCACAGATGCTCAATAGGGTTTAGGTCTGGAGACATGCTTGGCCACTCCATCACCTTTACCCTCAGCTTCTTTAGCAAGGCAAGAGCCATCTTGGAGGTGTGTTTGGGGTCGTTATCATGTTGGAATACTGCCCTGCCGGCCAGTTTTTTCGAGTAAGGGGATCATCCTCTGCTTTAGTATATCACAGTACATGTTGGTATTCATGGTTCCCTCAATGAACTGTAGCTCCTTAATGCAAGCAGCACCCATGCAGCCCCAGACCATGACACTCCCACCACCATGCTTGACTGCAGGCAAGATGCATTTGTCTTTACACTCCTCACCTGGTTGCTGCCCCACACGCTTGACACCATCTGAACCAAATAAGTTTATCTTGGTCTCATCAGACCACAAGACATGGTTCCAGTAATCCATGTCCTTAGTCTGCTGTCTTTAGCAATCTGTTTGCGGGCTTTCTTGTGCATCATCTTTGGAAGAAATGTTAGGGGTGTACTCACTTTTGTGAGGTACTGTACATTCGGGTTCCCAGAGGATGAAGTCTGCAGACTTTTTGGTGATCTCCACGTTTCTTGCAGTCAGTCAGTCAGTCAGATCTCTGAAGTCCTGATAGAAAACTCTCATCAACTGTTTACCAGATCAGAAGCATTCAACATCAAATGGATTGCCATCAAATTTTACACATGAATTCATGTTTCCAAGAGGATATCGCCCCCCCGACTGTGTTAAACCACTAACATTTCTTGTAGCATGATCATCAGATTAATGTTGGTTTGGGGGCTTCTAATGCTTAACAAAATATTGAATGGATTACATTCATTTTTGTTCACACATATTCATGTTTCCTTGAAAATGAAGCCTGAAGAGTTTTTGGTGATGCCTGACTTTTCTTTCAAAAACAACATGAGTTTAAGAAATCTAGGTTTCAGTGGAGTATAATATCAAATCAGTTGCACTGCAGTAAAACTTTGTTCAGACATTCATGGTCCCCTTAGGTTGAGACCAAATGACCGATCACATCATTTCCTGGCTTTAGCTGTCACACAACATTTCGGTGAACATTTGTTGATTTTACTAACATCGATATAACTCTCTTTGCATTGTGGTGAAATTGTGTGCAGGCATTCATGGTTCCCTGAGGATAAAGTGTATCAATTTTGGGGTGGTTCATTGACGTTTCAGGTAGATACACTTTATGTCTTGTGTTGGTTTTTTAGTAAACCTTTTAAAAAGGCTATGAGATGGATGGATTTTAGACATTAAGGTTGTGGTGGAGAATTACTGAATAAACTGTTGTTCTTTGTGTTTCTCTGTGCTTGTGTAAGACTGATGGAGGTGCAGGTGTAGTTTCTCTAAGGCCGCAGATGGGAGGTTTCCTGTACTCCCATCCTAGCTTTCTTATGTAGCTTGCTTACGTATCCTATTATGCTCTCTCATGTGCCCTGTTTTTAATTAGCCAATGATCTCTGTTAGACTAGAGGAAATTACCTTTTTTGGAAGAGCTTCCTGTCATATGCCACACGTGTTTTCACTGGTTCATATACTCTGTTTTCATGCACTTTCGGGGAAGGAAGCCTGACTTTGACGAAGTTCACTCGTTGTCACTGCTTTCTCCCTCTTTGCAAAGAGTGTTGATAATAAAGACTCGACTAAAGACAACCATTTGTTTCTCCATAAGTTAATTTCATCTATCACGCTGACATCATAACCTAAACAAGAAATTGCCATTACAAGATGCATTTATGCATCATATTCATGTTCCTCACTATGATTTTATTACTTTTAATTTTGCGATCCATTATGTTTCCTTGTAATTCCATGTGATTATGTAGAAATTTGAATTGTTCCCCATTTCATGACTATATAGAAAGAAGGAAATTAAAGCTAGGGTTGGTAGTCACGGTAAACCAGCATGAATTTGAATGTAGCTTTTCCTCATGACTCCGTCTAACCCCTCCCCTCCTCCCTCGGAGCTCCTCCAAAACGACGCCCCCCCCCCCCGCTCACATGCACGAGCGCCGCTGATTCTCGACCATACGATCGTGACTGATTCAAGACTGGTCCTCACCAAAACATTATCATAGTGAAAGTTAAAAACACAAACAAACATGGCTGCTGTTAGTACTCACAACTATCATGCTAGCATTATCCAGTTGTACCCGTGACACGATATCAGGAGAAAAGTTATAACACATATAATACTGTAACAGCTCTACTGTTTGTTAAACGTGTTCAGTGTAGATGTTCTTAATTCCTACAGTGTTGACGGTCAGTGAAGGCATCCGGAGAGGTGTAGAGTGTGCGAGTGGGAGAGAGGAGAGACAAGAGGAGAAGTTTTTCATTCATTCAAACATTGATTGTTGCTTTGTTGGTTGGCGTGATCACGGCCGACAGTGATCGGTTATTAAAACTTAACGTGTTCACGAATCGGCTCGTCATCACTACAGCGTCCGGACGGACGCTACAATAAATATATATTTTCTGTAGGACTTACTGAACGTCATTTATTATTCTGCTTGTTGGTAAGAGCTTTTTAGACTCTGATCCGGACTACAGTCCTGAGCAAAGCACTCCATCAGGTCAGAGGGGACAGGCCCAAAGACGAGCGAGAGGGGCAGTAAATAGAGTCAGGGGAAGTAGAGGCAGGAAACGGGGACTCGGAGGAGTGCACGACGGGGAAATGTACGCGCAGGAGGAGGGCAGAACGGCTGGACGGGATTTGATTGGTTTACAATTTGGGGAGCCAAAAAACGGTGATTGGTTAGTGTTTTCCCAGGTTTACTCCGGCTGTGGATAGCAGTTTTTTTCACTCTTTTTTAAGAACACATTATGTAATGATTGCCATCAGGACATGAAGATCATTTTAACCAGTATGACAAAAAGTGTATCTAAATCTGATTACCAACCCCAGCTTTAATGTCCTCTTCAAGTCTTTGTGTGTTATATGAATTAGGAAATGTAAGCTTTTGAAACAGAAATTGAATTGTTCACAACAATGTATCTTGTTAGTGGGTTGCATGATCTTACGCAAAGTACTGAAGTCTTATATTCAGTGTCATAGAGCTGCTAGCACGGCTATAGAATTGTGGTTCCATTTCAAGTAATGTATGTATCAACCCCAACAAATTAAAGGGTATCGGAATTTTAATGCAGTTTTCAAGGCAGCAGAAACTTGTCATTTAAAAGGAATGTGAAATTTGTCATTCCTGTCGAGTCTGTAGAGCCACCTGTTGTACACCTTAAACAACCTGGGGTTTAGCGCTGTGCTGGAGAGTCCCTCAGCAGTCATAACGGAGAACACACTAATTACATCTAGACACAAGCTATTAATCAGCCTTTCTACCTCCGAGCAACCCTGCAATCTGAGAGTGTCAATCTAAAGAAGCAGCATCAATCCAACTGAGATGAAAGCCTGCTGGAAAAGCTAATTAGTATTAGTAATGGTGGGAGAACTGTGTGTTTGAGCCGCCTTGCCCAGGATTTCGTCAGTGAACAGATATGGTGTATTCCAAAAGGGACAATCATATCAGGTCTCTGCCCGCCTTTTGCTCTGGCTGGTCTTAGCTGGCTGCACCTTCATGCCGCTGGAGGCTGATCAAACAGGTGGTCTGGGACTGTGTGCGGAGCGCCAGAGAATACGAAGTAAAGGAATCCTATTAAAGAGATAGAGATGGAAAACCTCCAGACAGTTCTGGGTATGCAGTGTGCATTAATGTGTTGTGTTTCTGCTGCAAAGTCACAACAATAATAACCACAAAAAATGTTGAATCAGACTGATGTTTGTTGTTATGAATAATGTAAAAATCTCTACTTAAGATGTTTTCTTTAGATGTTGTGGGATGAATATCAAGCAACGGAGCAATATATGGAGTAATTCAGAGCTCAAAGCAGTCAAAACTAACTTGTAAATAAATCTGCAAAGTTTCTTTATCCAAGATTCACAGCTTAAACTGATACCTATTAGTTTTTCCCATTTGGTCGCAGACAGTATAAACAAGTTCCAAAAGATTAAGCTTTCACTGAATGCATCACTACTTCCACTATTACTTCTATTATGAATACTTACCTAAATAAATTATTTCACCTTAATGATTTATTGCCTATTATTCACAACATAAACTTTTTGATAGCATTTTAAAAGTCTGGTGATTTTTCATAAAGTAAATTAAATCTTTGAATAATGTTATCACATTAATCTGGTAACTTGTATTCTTAGAAAATCTGAAACATTTTCATATTTCAGGAGAGTAATAGGTCTTCATTGTGCTCAGTAATTAAAATAAAATGATAACGTCTGCTTATTAGATTCAGGGCAATAAATTAGCTGTGTAACTTTGGTCAAATTCAGTACCTTAATACCTCTAAGGTTAGTGTAGTGGTAAGTTAACTTAGCTTAATATCAACAGTGTTAGTATCAAAATGAGGGCAGAAACATTTGAGGAGTTAATTTGCAAAAACAGTTAACTAACTTTTACAAAATTTTAAAAAAAGATCCCAAAACAATTTTTTTCTATTACTAGCTTTTGGTATAATCAATCAACTGAGGTTGGGTGGCTTTGACTAAGTCAAAATGACTTTGCTAATCAGAGGTATCTTGAAAATGTGATTTTATTAGGAATCTATATAAAAAAGAAATATTTTTTTGAAAGTTTATAAAAATGAAGTTACCTGTTTTTGCAAATGAACTCTTCAGTTACTTTTCATTAAAAAAAGAATCAAGAAACCCATAATTTTTTTCTGTATTCAGGTACTACTTGTTAAAATGGTAAATGGACTTGGATAGTGCTTTTTTAGTCTGACTAATCAAAGCGCTTTTACACACTAATCATCGCATTCACCCATTCTTACCCATTCACTCACTGATGGTAGAGGCTGCTAATGTAGGGGACCATCAGTTTTAGCTAATCTCATTCGTACACATCAAGCGACAACCTCCAGTCTAAAAATATGTGTCCAATGCAGAAGTGCTAAAAGCTGCAGTTCATCGAGGATCTGCTTGAGGCTGGCTCCAGAAGTACCGGAAACCACATACACATGAATGGGAAAAGGCCGATCTTTACAGCAGAAATGAGCATGTTTATAGCCTGGTAGAAAAGACCAGTGTAGTCTGGATAGCTAATTTTTTGATCGGCTCGCACTGTGAGGGGGGTGAATTTTTGTTCTAACGCGGCAATTTCGAAGATATTGAGATTACGAGTCTTCCAATAAGAGGCACAGCTGCCTGCAGGAACACTGCTGAACAACAGAGGGAACAAATTGGGGTTCAGTGTCTTGCTCAAGGACACTTCGGCATGTGACTGCCGGAGCTGGGATCGAACCGCCAACCTTCCGATTGAAGGACGACCGACTCCACCCACTGAGCCACAGCCACCTAGAACTAATTTTACTTAAAATGAATTCCTTAAAAGAACAAATTTAATTGACTTCAATACATAAATTAAGGGATAATTTTTTGACCAAAATAAAAGCATGCTTAGCATAGCTGCATACCATATATATATATATTATTTCATTGATTTGAAAATAGTTGTGATTCTAGCATTTAAATAGTCTGTTTTGCTCATAGGAAGGGCCACATCCATAATAACAGTTAAGTCCAGAGCATTCTCAAAATGAGCTAACTTTGGGCGCCGTTGGCCTAGCGGTCTGCGCCCTATATACACAGGCTATCGCCCTCTTTGCAGAGGTCGCAGGTTCAATTCCAGTCTTGACCATTTGCTGTGTGTCCTCCCCCTCTCTCTACTCCCCACATTTCTTATCACTCTTCAGCTGTCCTGTCCATTAAAAGCAAAAGTGCCCCAAAATATATAACTTTAAAATTGACTAACTTAGCTGTATTTACTGACAGAACACACTTCGACTGAAATCATACTTCAGTATCAGCCATAAGTACAAAACATTATCTGAAAAGAAAAGTATCCAAAGAAAAAACCTCCCCCTGCTTGCGAACTTTTCTCTCACTACCAATCATCTTCAGCAGAATTCTAAACATAGACACTGAAGAGTAAGGCGGAATATGACTCTTCTTTTCCTTTGTTTAAAACCCGACAAGAATACAGGAAATACAATTAAGTATAAAGAAATGACCAATAATGTTGGTGATAATCTGATTTTACTATGTAGGTCATATCGGTTTAAGAGGAAGTGTATTTCAAAACCAGTCAGAAACTCCTCACAGAGCCTTTAAGAAACAGCAGTTAGATAGTAAGCAGCAGTGTTTGCCTGTATTGCAGTCAACTGTAGCTTCATGTACTTCAAAGAGGAGAATTTGGGTAGTAGATGTTTTTTAAAAGACAAAAATGAACACTGGTCACAGGTTTAAACTATACCTGCAGGGATAAGATAAAAATAAACAGAGCATGCTGCATGAGGTCAACACTGCTAATTGGCATGCAGCATGACAGTACCAAGTATATCCTTTGTGGCTCTGTGTGCAGAAGTGATTATATTCCTTCAGAGCTTCAAAAGGTAAGAAAAGTGATATTCTGCTCTTTTGTACTTACAAAAATTATATTTATTGAGCCGATGAAAAGACAAAAAAAAAACTATAAAAAAGTATCTGCTTAGCAGGTTTAGTCCCTGCAGCACAACCCTCACAGTGTTTCCTCTCTAAAACAAGTCCTAGCACATCAGTGAGCCAAAAACTGGGCAACATGTTCCATCACTACAACAGACAGGGGCACTAAAGTTTATTTTTGAGTCAAACCCTCACACACCTCCCTGCAGGAAATACTCAGAAGGGTTTGAATCTGATGCTCAAAATAGTCCCTGACAAGTACGCTACTGACTCCCTGAGTAATGTTTGAAAACATTACAATGTCAAAAAGAAACAGTGCCCAGACTCTTTTAAATATTGAAGAATACATTTAAAATCCATTTTTAAACCCCCCCTCTGGTCCAAAAAATATCTTTTTCTGTTACTTTACCCTCAATGACTGAACTCCTCTATGCAGAATGATGCTCACTCAACATTGAAGGATTGTTCCTCTTAAATGTATTTCGCTTGTATTTTTTCTGTCCTTAGTTGTCATGTGACTGTGTTAAATACTTGTTCCTGATTGGTCAGTTACATTATTCTAAGGTCTGCACACTGCTGCTCAAAGAGCAGACAGCTCAGGGGCAGCTTTAGTTACAGATACTTTAGGATAGCTGTTATCATTTCAATCTGATGAACGAGGACTAGTGAAATTGTTGTTGGTGTGTTTACTGTGGAGAAAAAAGGAAAGAGACAAGAATGCCAGAGAGATAACAAACATGCCAAAAAGCATACAGTTAACTCTAAAGGAAAGACAGAAAGGGATATGACAGAGTTAAAAGATGTTAAATGGAAAAGAAAATGCCTGCAGACTGGGAGTGATGAGGCAGAAATCCTGAATCATGCAATGCTACGATTGCTCACTTTACTCCACACTCAATGGAGTTGTTCAGTTAAAAATATAACAATAAATCAGATCAGATTGGGACACCATATAAAATGTTAATAAAGAAAGATTTTGATGGTTTGTACCATGCATAAGTTCATATAGAAATACATATAGTCAGTCCAGATATAGACAAAACTGACATGTTCTACTTTTTTTTAATATTATGCCAATTAAAAAAAATAAACACACACCCAACTAATTACAGGTTAGTAACATGACTGGGTATACAAAGGACATAACTGAGAGGTTGAGTCTATTAAGGCTGATTTATACTTCTGCGTCGAATCGAGGGCTGCGTAGCTCCCGTACCTACGCAGAAGCCTACTCCACCACATTTTCACCCCCTCTTGCTCCCTCAGGTCTTCCTCCTCCCTCCCCCTTTCTTTGCCCTCTGCCCGTCTCAGCACCATATAGAGCAGAGCCTTCAGTCGCTCTGCTCCCTAACTCTGAAACTCACTTCCACCAGACATCAGACATATTGACTCTCTACCCCTCTTCAAATCAAAACTCAAAATCCATCTGTTCCAATCTGCATTCTCTGTTTAGTTTCACTGCTTCATTTTAACTTGGGGTTACTTGGCTTGTTGTTTTTATTTATGTCATTGTGTTATTTTATTGATTGTGTTTTGATCCCTCTGTAAAGTATCCTTGAGTGTTAAGAAAGGCGCTTTTAAATGAAATGTATTATTATTATTATTATTATTATTATTATTATTATTATCATTATTATTATTATTATCATTATTATTATTATTATTATTATTATTATTATTATTATTATTATTATTATTATCATTATTATTATTATTATTATTATTATTATTATTATTATTATTATTATTATTATTGTTATCATTCCTCATGTAGCTGATGTACACCTCCTAAAAAATGTATCTTCGTGTAGAATTGACGCGGACCTCAAGCCCTGTGATTGGTCTGCTCGGCGGCATTGTATTTACCGCATTTAAAGCACTTCCGAGATCCCCGCTCGTCGGCCGTGTATTTCATCTCCTCCTCTCTATTCTTCCCTGTAAGCGTTGCTGTATGATAAACAGCAACATGTATCAGCTCTAAATTAACATAACACACTCTGAATTGCTGTGAAAAAGTAAACAGAGATCGTAGCGGGGTCGGAAGCAGGCGACCGGCTATCACAGAGACCACACTGCCCTCAAGCATTTCGGAGGAGAATTGCTGCGCGTCACAGACACATCGATGCACGAGTATGTGGTGCTCATGTCCGCGTCAGCCCCTGCTATGTAGGGGCGATGCAGAAGTATAAATCAGTCTTAAGAGGTTCATTATTCTGTGTGAAAAGCTGTGTGAGAAAATAGGTCAACAATTAAAATAATGTTCCTCATCATAAAGTTTCAAAGAATGTGGATTCCATAGTCTATAGGTCATAAAATCATTGAAAGATTCAGAGAATCTAATGGTCTGAAAATAAAACTGATGTCTCTTTATGAGCTACAAAAGTTAACAACAACATTAGCATAAAGAATGTTAATTTCTATACAGTTATATTGAATGTCTGAAACTGCTGTCAGGGGTTAAGTGTCAGAGAAGGGATTAGCTGCAAACATTTGAAGTAGCCTTGTTTTTACATTTTCACTGCAAGTGATACATCTGACTGTAAAAATGAAGCAGTATGATATTTATCTTAAAGGCACTGTGAGGAGCCTTAACTGATGTTGGTATAGTCTCCCTCTTACACTGATGCATCATCATGACAAACATTGTAAAATTAGACAAACAGCGACAATACTGTATTTTAGAGGCTGTGCTCAGGTTGGATTTTTTGTGAATAAAACAGAGTCGATATTCGGCACTCACCCTGATGTTTCTATGTTTAGAACTGGGCTGGTAAAGTTTGGCAGTGAGAAGTAAGTTAGCAAGCAGGGGGAGTTTTTTTACACAGTGTGTTGTATTCATGGATGATACTGGAGCAGGTTTAACAAAAATACAAAGATTTTATATCGAAGTCACGTTTTAGATGCATAAGCTCTAAAACCAGGTCTTTGCTTTGGAAATGAAGAGGATCTCCATTACCCTCCACAGTGCAGAGCAGAGCTTAATGCTTAATATTCCTTACACCACAAATGCACACTTTTGCAAGAGCCACATCTTTTCAACAGTGGGTGATGGTGCTCAAAGGGAATGTAGTCTTCATCCCATAAAAACACTACTGTTTTCATCCAATGTGTCACTAGAGTCACCACAGTGTGAAAACTCTTCATCAAGGCTATAAAAAACAGTTCTCACACGTGAACAGGACATAATCAGTGAAGACATGACATGCAACTTTATCCACAGAGGGCACCTCAAAAACACCATACTTTGAAAGTTACTCACAGGAGTTTTAAAGGTGACATATTATGCTCTTTTTCATCAAAATCTACTGGTCTAAGAGGTCCCCAAAACATGTCTTTAAAGCTTATTGCTCAAAAAAACACTTTGAAATCAGATTTTGGCATGCCTGTAAACCCCTCTTTTTCAGCCCTGCTCAGAACAGGCTGTTTTCTGTGTCTGAGCCTTTAAATGAGAATGAGCTCTCTGACCACGCCCCCACCCGCATGTGTTTACACCCACGTTACTTCAACCCTCTGAATTTGATCTAGAATCTGATCCTGACGGAGAGGCGCCTGCAGCAGGACCTTTCTGAACGATTGGTCACAGATTTTGTGTTTCTTGTTGTTTTATTTTTCAGTATGTCGACGTGTGTCTTGGTACATAGCTACGAACATGTAGCTATGTGGCTATGCTAACTAACGCTAGCTTTTTTTTCCCATGAAAAATAAAAATCATCCACTAGATCTTCAAATCTGCAGACGTGGGGAGTAAAACTGACCTTTGTGTTTATTAAGACAGCCTACAACTAGCATGCCTCCCTCCTAAGCTCCTTGTTAGCACACGTGTGCAGGTAATGAAAAACGGAGGAGGGGTTGAGTTGTATTTTATACAGTCTATTGGCTGAACAAGCTCCGAGCTCTGACTTCCGTTACAGAACAGAACATGTTGTGACGTATGAAATTCATGAAAATTGGGCTTGTTTCAGCACACATTTAGAGACAGGTGGAGAAATCAAAATGGGCAGAATGGATTTTTTTTTCATTTTCTGGGGGTTTGTAGACATGCCAGGGACACACATTTCAGGTAGAGAACCATTAAAAAGTCAATTTTGCATAATGTGTCACCTTTAAATTCATCTGTTTTTGTGCTTTCATCCAAAAAAAACACTTTAGAGATCATTCTGTTTTAAAGAAATCAAATCAGCACCCTTCTCAGTTTGAAAACGCCCACAGACCAGAATAACTCCAGTCCTCCATCTTTTCCATCTATCCACCTCTTGTTCCACTCAATCCAGCCCAACCCCCTTCCAATAACATCCATCAGCATCCGACTGATTGGGCACCACCCTGTCTCCTTAGCAGCTTGTTTCCAAACATGCTGATCCAGGGCCAGGTAATGAGGCACAAACGGACAATGGGTCACTGATGGGAGCTGCGGGAGGTGCAAAAAGGCTCTGAGGTTTCTAACACTTGTCACCCAGATTGACCTGTGCCCGTTAAGTTATAATCTCTGAAAGCTTGAGCTCACCTCACGGCTCACCTGGCAGAGCAATACTCTTTCTCTTTCACTCTCCCCTGTCACTAATCCCTCTCTCCCCTATCCTCCCTCCCCTCTAATCTCACTCTCTCCCAAACTCCCCCTTCCTCTTCCTCACTCTCATCCTACACAGCCGTTCATTTCATCCCCGCAATTCAATTTCATTTGCAATAGAAGTACAGGACAGGAAATGCTTATCTTGCGAGAACATGTATATAAGAAATAAATGGGAAAACATAAAACAACAAGGCGTAAATATGAGCCAGGATTAAAGTTGGTAAGCCGTCACATTTATTCGCAGCCAATAAGTACGGTTTGCAACAAAGGATTCATATTAATATATGCCATGTGAGCTCCATATGAGTCCCTCATCTTTGGTGAACAATGTTTCTTTTTACAGTCAGCTTTATCAGACGTACAATCAATATGTAAATGATTTTTTTAAAGGAGCAAATTCTGCCAAAAAACTCAACATGCTGATCTAAGTCTGGTTTTATCTTCGAGCAGGCCTCCCTGTCTGTCCACAGAGTGCCAGGCAGCCTTTTTAATGCACTTCACCGCCCACACTCTCTCTCACGCACACACAATATGCTTCAAAGCCCCCTGTAGCCGGCTTCCAAATGCCAAATGGCTTCTTAATAAATACAAACACAAATGCATTTACACACAGGTAATTACATGCAGCCCACTTCCTTGAATATTTCAGTGGAATCCTCCCACGTTTACGCATTCATTGACTATAAACAAGGCGAGGATACATGTGTCAGACTGCACACTCGATCACATCTGCCTCATTGTTGACCTGCTGTGCTATATGGAGTATTACCCTGTACACTATCTTTAACTTTGACTGTGCCTGTGCTTCTCTCTCTAGCTCTTTATCATCCCTCAGATATCTCTGCTTTCAGGGAGACATCGGCAAACACTATGAATGTTACGGTGTGTTCAGACCAAAAGCAAAGCAAATATTCTACCCTCCAAGCAAAAGCCACCTTCTCACTATTCATTACCTCTCCTGGCAGAGCTTGGTTAATTTAACTTCATTCTTGTGAAACTCAGGTGGGGATAATTATACTGCTGCTTGTAAATGAAGAGTGCCCAGTTGTGGTTTTATCTAAGCCAAGTCAAGCTTGGCTCAGCAGAGAATTTCTCTGGTAGAAACCGACCACCGACGGTCCATCTCAACTGTGAAGTTCCCAATCATCCAACCTCAGTGTGTTTCATTTTAACTCATCAGTAAGTGACACAGAGGCCAAAATCTGGCTTACTATAGCAGTATGAACCTAATCAATAAACTCCTTTTCATGTGATTTATCTGTAATGATTGGTGGAGAAGTATTCCTAAATAACTGCATTGTGATTCAAACTTATGCAGAGTTCACACCAAACACAAATAAAATCATTTGCCTGATTGAATTACATGTAAAGTCAATGTAAAGACGCAAATAGACGCAAGTTCTGGACAGGCGGCGTGAATGGCACAATCCGCACTAATTATGCAAATAATTTGCGTTGGGATAGCCAATCAGCGTACAGACTGGCGAAGGCTAATTCATCTGGAATATACAGGACAAATTGATTATATCTATGTGTGTAGGGTTGCCAACTATCCCGTATTAGCCGGGACGTCCCGTATATTGGGATAAATTGGTTTGTTTCATGCAGGACCTCAATGGTCCCGTTTATTGACTAATAACTCTTGTAAATACAGCAGACTGCACTCTACAGATCCTAGATAAAATGGCAGTGGTAGATCATGTGCCAATCACAATGCCTGTCATCCAATCACAAGCCCCCTCACACGCATCAGTTGTATTCAGCCCAAATGCGCCAAGTACTGCAAAAAAGTGTGAGAGGATTTTCTCTCTGATGGCCATTAAATGGTCAGACTGAAGAAACAGATGCAGCACAGAGCTGATCAAAAATGAACTTCAAATATCTTTAAACTGTGACTTTTCATGTAAGGACTTCTCTCTGGCTGAGCAAAAGGACAAAAGACTGCTTGAGTCAGTCAAGAGCAGCAAAAAGTATCCATGGAAAAAGTACATTTGGTGAGTCATATTCCTCTTTTGCATTTAATTTTAATTTTGTCTGTTTTTTGATGTAAAGAGCCAAATTGTGGTTTCTTTGAGGTTTATTCATATCAGGTTACATCATGATACAGTAAGGATTAAAGGGAATATACACACTTTCTGCATTTCCAGTTGAATCAGAATCTGAATATATGCTGAATTCACACATTATGCTCACACCACCAGGGCACCGTGCACCTGTCCCTTATTTAGTAATGAGGAAGTTGGCAACCCTATATGTGTGGCTTCACCTAATATCTGTGACACCACCTACATTTTGTGGGAACAGGGATAAACAAGAGGAAAGTTAGTGAGGAGGTCAGATTATCTGGTAAGTTGTGAAAAACCTTTGTCACTTGACTCCAACTATCAGTGGTACATGGAAGTTAGCACTGCCACCTTTAGCCTAGCCGCTTTCCCCATTAACTGTTGTCGAGCTCAAGCCTGGTTTGATGACAACAGACTGGTGTCTGCCCTTGCGAAAATTTGCGTACACGCAATTTTGATACACCGTTTGAGCGAGGCATTCAGGAATTAAGTGAGTAAACACAAACATTCTCACGTTTGTATTAGAACAAAAAGCGCAAACATCAGTGTTCGGTGTGAACCCAACATTATAAAAAGTGAAACTTCCAAAATTCTCAGTTTTTTTAGACAACAGAAGAACTTTTAAAATGTGGCTGCAACTGACAACTTATATGATAGTCAACTTGTAATTGACTAAAGAATGAATTGGTCAACCAATCAGGTAAGAATGGCACAATTAATTTGTGGCTCTTATGTAGCTATCAGCTTTAAAATTCAACGTAACTCTTCACATAAAAAATGTGTGATTTTGTTTTAAAGTGTAAGAGTTTGCTCCACTGTTCATTCCTAGGAGAGGAGGAGGGAAGAGATGAGAAGTTCAGAAAAGATGAAGTAATGTACCCGAAAGGGTTTAAGGTGAGGAAGTGAAAATTAAAACTCACACACCGTGGCTTTGACTTCGAACTGTTAGGTTTGAATGTCACAGTTGATGTTTCTGAGAGAGAAGTCCAACGTACCTCGTCTTCAGATGCTCATGAGTTTCTGACGGGCTCCCATGATAATCAAGGTCCACTTCACAAATTTTGCAAGCTGCCCTATTCCTTGCAGCATTAAGGGTGAAATGCTGCTGGACTCTGGATGTGAGATTGCTCACATGTACCGACAAATGACGTTATGTCAACTCACATTATGAATAACACATGCAATTAGGGTGACCATCTAACTATCCACAATTCAGCCACCAGTGCTTTTATCAGTTTTGGCTGACAAGATGAACAAATCATTGCACCTCTGTTTTGTTGAATGATGGCAGGATTGAACAACTCTGCTGCATCCCAAGAATGCATTGACATTTTGCAAATTCTTTGACTCTTCGCAAATCTGCCTGCTACAAATTTTGGTCTTGCCTATGAAAAAAAACTGCTTAGCTTTTGGTCCATAACAACCTTTAGGAGAAAAAGTCTGCAGGCTCATATTCAAATCCACAATGCAAATGACAGGAATGTGCTGCAAATGAAAAAAGAGGCTGCCAAATAAAGAAAAAGATGCATGGATAGATACAGGTTTCTGCGCAAATACAAAAACAAAACAAAACGTACAAAAAACATACAAACCCAGGAAACATATCAAACAGACAAAGGCTGCATATCCAGACAACACAACAGAAGTTATCTGAACCTTCAGGGGGTACAATTGGTGTTGTATGTGTTTTTGATTTTGCATTGTTTTTCAATTCGCAGCTTGATGCAGCATGTTTTCTCCTGTTGGCCATCGTAATTTTCCCTTTGCCAATTCCCACCACCACCACCGCTCTCCTGCATGTGCTAAACACACCTCCAGTGCTTAAGGCCAAGCCTGCGTCTGGTGGCAGGCCAGAGAGAAGACACTTAAGGTATGAGCTTTGAAATGGTAAGAATCTCTGTTTATAGTGCAGCAAAGATAAAAGCAAGCCAGGAGGAGATGCACGAGGCTGAGGGGGCGGCAGGGGAGGAAGGAGGACATGAACATGCAAGGGGGATTGGAGGATAAGATGAGGGAGCTGACTTGTTTTGGCTGCCAACACATCACCTTCACTTCTGCCATGGTTACCTGAAAGGATTTACTCCCCTTTATCTGTCTGATTCCTTCCTCTTATCTCTTGTTCTCAATCGCTGCTTTGATAAAGGGATAAAAAATAAGAAAGCAGTTCATGTAGAGGTGAAAATGAAAGGTAGAACAAGCTTGGACATCTAAGAAGGAATCTGTATAGTGGCACACATCTAAATTCTGCATGTTTTATGCGCTTATTATGCAGGTTTTCATGCCCATTATGTGTCTGAGAAGAAAGATGAAGACTTCTTTACTCATACTGCATTGCAACATTTTGGAACACAGCACTGCCCAGTCTCCCCGTCGGGATGATTAAAGTTTAATTTTGCTGTGCCTTATTAGGTATCCTCAATCACATTACTCTATAATGATGTTTGGCTTCACATATTGATTTTTAAAGAGTAAAAAGTAGGACTTATTATATAAAATATTCATTTGTCTCACACTCTGTTTGCTGAAAATAGGAGAGGATTCGAGTTGCGTATGTATGTCAAGCATTGGCCATGGAGAGTATTTAAGTTCAAGTGATTTAAAGTACTTAAAACTGTTATTAAGAAACTCAGAATAAATCCCAGCTCACCTGGTTGAGACAGCTGGGCCGGGCTGCACCGTTACATCAAAGCGCCGCTCACAGCAAACACAGAAGGGAAGCTGTGGGGAAAATAAAAGCTCAACATGAGGGGGAAGAAAAAAAGCTTTAAAGCGAGAAGAAGCAAGTTGTGTGTGGAGAAAGCATGAATAATGGATCGCAAGTACAAAAATCATGCAGATGAGAACAAATAGCAGACACCCAATAAAGGCTGCATTAAAACAGACAGTATGCCTCACATAAACTGACGGAGAGTTTTGTGGATGTGTTTGCACGTGCACATGCATCAATGCACGCCAAAGTGAGGAAGCGTTTCCTGATGTGTCTGACAGTAATGAGGCGGAGGCAGAGTGCTGGATTTGAGATGCTGCAATGCCTACAAGCAACAGACAGGCAAGCAGAGCATGTCAAATCAGCCTTATGTGGGACAAAATCATTATGTCACCACACACTAATCTGGCAGACACAAACCACAATTGGTCTTTTGGCAAAACGTGGGTCAGTGGCAGATGGGTAAAGGCTGGAACTGTAGGAGAAGCTGCTGGCCACACAAACAGAGTATCTGAAGCGCTAACCTCATTTAAAACCAGTTTCTGTTCAGGTCCCTGAGGGCACTACCAAAGTTCTGAGCCCGAGTAAATTCAGGCCACGCCAGAGGAGACTGAGGCGTCTGCGCCTGTGGTCACTGGAGGGGTGTTTGCAGTTGTCGCAGTGCACGCATCAAGCGTTAAAAATGCACATTTGCTGCAGAACTCAAGAATATCGAAAGAATGTAAGTGCACAACAAAATAAAAGCACAGCCTTCAGCTCTTAGGCAGCTCTTTGGTGCAGAGACCGAAACGGAGGCAAAGAAAACAACCTGAAGGCTAAATCCTGCACTACAAGGAGACTCGCTCTCACTTTCTGCTTCTACTGAAGTTGTCATAATCTTTTTTAATGTTTCGCCCAATGAACTTTGCAATTCTTCAAACACTTAAATACTTTCCTCAATTTTTTTCTGTAGGATTACTGTGACAGAAAAAAACATTAGCTGTCAAGCTGTGGTGAGTCACAACAAATGTTACACTTCAGAACAAGACAACTGTTGGGAAAAGACAGACTCTAGGAGCAACTTGACTTCTCAATTTTGTAAAGTGTGACGATGGCAGCTGAAGTGGCTTTGTTTGATGGAAATGAACATCTGCGACCAAAAAGTACTGAAGAACAAAGAAAACACACTGATTTATTACACTTCTCTTTTGTTTCAGTGCATATTATATACCCTTCTGTGGTATTACGATTTATTAAAGGACCAATTCAGCTGAAAATAAATGGAAAACTGAAATCAATGGATGTGTTCAAATTTTGGCCTGCATGGCTGGGCTCCACCTTTCAAGGAAAAAGCTTTCTTTTTACAAAAAGTTTGTCAGTAATTAAGATTCAATTCTTAAAACAAAGACACAAATTAATACTTAGCATTCAGTAACTGGAAGGATGCTTAGAAGAAAGCAAAAGTCAAGGCAGTTCAATTAATGATATTGCACAGAGCTCATATGTCTCCTTCCCATTGCCATAAATTTAACCCAAATTCATCCCCACAATGTCAAAAGTGTAAGACAGAAACCGGTAGTCTCACACACTAGCTATGGTCATGTAGAAAAATCCAGCGGTTCTGGCAGATCATAGAACAAGAAATGAACAAGATCCTACATATCCTACTGGACTATTTAACATGTAAACTACATTCCAGAGACGATGTTTTCAATAGAACATGGGAACCCTTCCTGGTATATATTGGGCTAAATGTTTCCACTATTCTTACAAGAGGCTTTGTGCTATAGGCACAACTTTTTGTTATTATCTTCATTATTTTTTATTTTATTTATTCCCTTATTTTCTTTTCCTCTATCTTTGCACATCTGCAATGTACATTGTGAATCCTGTGCCTGACACCTGTATTAACTTAACTTGAATGCTAACCATGATATGTACATGAGCCAAGTGTACGTATATGATTTGTTTGAACTGTTAAAAAACCTAATAAATATATTTCTAAAAAAAAACAACTGTTCTTCTCGCTTGTTTTCTTTGTATCAGTGGAAAGTACTACAGTATAATCGCTCTCTTTTGTTCTGAAATACAACTATATTGACCTTCACTGCATTTGAGTGTTTCAAATTGGTGTAACTTATGACCTTTGATCTACTTCCTTCTTAAAGGCAAATACTCAGCTTTTTGCTCCCATTCACATTCACTTTGCTGATTAAATCGTATGCACACAAGACATAAAGAGTGTAAAACATAAACATCATTATGAATTATAGTACATAATAGATGAATGGGCTTCAATTAACCAACAATATGTAATTTAAATAGGCTGCCCCTTAATAAACTGCTACAGAGCAATACATAAATGCAAAACCTGTCCAAATTAACAGGAGAATGTTCTGTATAACAATCTCTGTACTTATGCATCTGGACAAACCATAGCATCATCTCTTTATCTGAAAGGAAAATTGATCTAAAAACAGTTCCTTAATCACACATTCAGAGGTTCATGAAGAGGCAAAAATTAAAGGTAGAACAAGCTTGGACATCTAAGAGGGAATCTGCAATTATGAAACCTCACAAATTCATCTAGACTCATGTTTCTGTCCAGTCATAATAATGAATAATATTCACTCCCCTTTTTTTCTCTGTTTTTGGTCACATCCAGCTTCTCTAAAGAAGCTAAATGCTCAGTAATGCTCCCAAGCTGGTCTCTTAATAATGTCTGTCTGTGATTTGGTGCTGAGCAGCTGTTATATGTAGTTGAAAACAATGCTATAAGAGCAGATGGGTTGAAACAACTAAATGGTGAGTTTTTAATTCATATAATTCCCTTTTTAAAGCAGACAAGAGCAGCAAATGAGGGTTGTAATTCCCAGTCAGTTCATCTTCATGAGTGACCATTGAGTGTCACATTGTTTTCACATTATCAGATGAACTAATTACAAATATTTATTAATTATAATATTTATTTTCATTTTTCTTTTTTTTTTCTTTTTTTTTCTTCCTTTTTTTCTCTTTTTTTTCTTGTCTGCATATATATTTCTGGTTTGCGTCATGTTTGTCACAAACTGTCAAATATTAATGCAATTTATTCTTGCAGCAAAAGAAAAGAAAGAAAACATTTTTCTTCTGTTCTTGTGACTGTGTGCATGCAACCATCACCATCCCTCTTAGAACTCTGGCCTATCTTTTATTGACAGCTAATATCATGTTCTGTAAAAGAGGGCGTGAACACCTCGGTGGACCAAAAACAATTTAAATTTAATTAAAAAAAAAGAATACACAAAGATATACAAAAGGACAGGGAAAGAGTAGGAGAGAGAGACCTAAGACACTTAGGCTGTTTCCGAAACAGCTTGCTACATACTACTTACTATTATTATATTATACTAGGCAGTAGGTATTGCCTACTACATACTGCGTTTGAATTTAGTATATAGTATGACTGTTCTGTTCGATCTGTCATGCAGCATGCTGAGCCAGACGTCGCTGGATTTCCAGTTTCGGAATGTGGAAGTAAACAAATACAAATAAAATGCTTATTTAGCATCCATTTATGATTTAAAAAGTTAGGAAGTAGTTTATATGTAATTTGACAGCACCCAAAAACGGATTCCCCCTCATCAAAATATAAGGAAAAAGAAAAAGCAGAACGAGCGCTGTGCATTATGGGAAACAGTACGCAAGGCAGACTGGTCCGATGCATGCTGAGATATTTTCTCGAATCAGTAGACATCCGGGGAGTTTTGGCTTACTGCAGATTTTGCTCTTGTTCACATACTACTTACTACATACTGAATTTTGGACAAATCAGTACGTACTGCTAGTATAGTAGGCGGTTTCGGAAACAGCCTTAGATGGAGAGGGACCATCTCACCATGACGCCAAAAACACTGTGCGGTGATACTAATGATTAAGCAACCCTTAGTGTCCACAATCATTACTGAAGCTTGGGTCGCAGAGGGTTGCCGCCGTGCTGTGTTCTATTTATGTAACAAGACCACCACTGGTGCATATGATACCACTTGGGTCAGATCAGCCGAGTGGTGCAGCCCGGCACTCGGGCCGCAAAAGCAGTCAGGCTGATGAGCCCAACGCTCTGTGGGAGACCCAGGCCAGGGGACCAGCCAAGGACCCAGACTGGAAGGAAACAGGTACCACCGGGACACCCAGGGCGACCCCCAGGTCACCCAGCAGGAGGAAAGGGGGATGAGGGGGGAGAGATCCCACAGCCCCCCCAAGGAACACCCCCACAACACCGCCCCCCAAGACACAGCCAAAGGAGCCACCAGGGCCGAGGGGGCCCAGCACCAGGAGCAGACAGCCAGGAAGCCGGGCAGGACCCGGACCAGAGCCCGCCAACCGGATTGTGTCTACTTTACAATACGATATCAAACAATGTGAAAGAAGCCTGCACAGTGCAATTCATGATATAATTTGATACAGTACGTTGTAATACAATCAGGGTTCCCACTCTTTTCCAGAGATCATTTTCCAGGACATTTCCAGGACATTTTCATTGATGATCAAGCTGGTATGACCGTCTAAATTTAGTTCCTAATTTAGTTCCTAAATAGTCTAATATGTTCCTCTCAGTGGAAGTCTACATTGAAAGACATGTAGTCTAGGAGTCTAGGAGTTTCTGTGCAGCTGTGTCGCTCTTTTTGTTCCGTTTGTTTTCACTATCGGGAGTTTGCACTCCTACTAGCTAGAGCAGGGGTTCTCAGACTTTTTGGAGCCAGGGACCCCTTACAGGTGAGAAAATTGTCCAAGGACCCCCTCATAATTGTAACACAGATTAAGCACATTAGTGATGTGTCATGATCAAAAGCTGCGGCTCTGAGAGCCGATGCTTTATAGTGAATCAGAAGAGCCTCCCAGTTTTTTCCTTTCGTTTTTTTCTCACAGTGCTCAGCCCCAGCTCTGCTCACAGCAGAACTTTGTGTTGATTGGTCAGCTTAGCAGCCATGCAGCCAATCACATGTGAGGATATAGGATACAGGTGATGGAGGGGAGGCTGTGTATCGTGGCTTCATCTGTTCCTTCAGAGAGAGTCTTCTTGAAGACAGGGCAAATACTCACTGAGAGGAGAAATCAGATCAGCCCATCCAAGCTGAGGCATCGCATTTTTCTCAATGCCAACCTGAGGACATTAATAATGTTTGCTTGAGTTTGGTTCTGGTTCTGTTTTGGTTCAGTTCTGGTTCGGTTCTGGTTCGGTTCTGGTTCGGTTAATGTACGGTTCTGGCACGGTTCTGGTTCGGTTCGGTTCTGGTTCGGTTTGGTTCTGGTTAAGTTCTGGTTCGGTTCTTGTACGGTTCTGGTTCGGTGCGGTTCTGGTTCGGTTCGGTTCTGGTTCGGGTTCAGTTCTGGTAAAGTTCTGGTCCAGTTCTGGTTCGATTCTGGTTCGGTTCTGGTTCGGTTCTGGTTCGGTTCTTGCGGGGTTCTGGCACGGTTCTGGTTTGGATCGGTTCTGGTTCGGTTCTGGTTTAGTTCTGGAACGTTCTGGTTAGGTTCTGGTTGAGTTTGGTTCGGTTCTGGTTTGGTTCTGGCATGGTTCTGGTTCCGTTCGCTTCGATTCTGGTTCAGTTCTGGTACGTTTGGTTCTGGTTTTGTTTGCTTGAGTTTGGTTCTGGTTCGGTTTGCATGAGTTTGGTTCTAGTTCTGTTTACTTAAGTTTAGTTCTGGTTCGGTTCTGGTTCAGTTCTGGTTCGGTTCTGGTTCGGTTCTGGATCGGTTCTGGATCGGTTCTTGTACGGTTCTGGCACGGTTCTGGTTCGATTCTGGTTCGGTTCGGTTCTGGTTCGGTTCGTTTCTGGTTCGGTTCTGGTTCGGTTCTTGTACGGTTCCGGCACTGTTCTGGTTCGGTGCGGTTCTGGTTCGGTTCTGGTTCGGGTTCAGTTCTGGTTCGGTTCTGGTTGAGTTTGGTTCAGTTCTGGTTTGGTTCTGGCACGGTTCTAGTTCGGTTCGCTTCGGTTCTGGTTCAATTCTGGTACGTTCTGGCTCGGGTCTGGTTCGGTTCTGGTTGTGTTTGCTTGAGTTTGGTTCTGGTTGTGTTTGCTTGAGTTTAGTTCTGGTTCTGTTTGCATAAGTTTGGTTCTGGTTCTGTTTACTTAAGTTTAGTTCTGGTTCTAACCCTAACCCTAACCCAAACCCTAACCCTAACCCTAACCCTAACCCTAATCCTAACCCTAATCCAAACCCTAATCCGAACCCTAACCCTAACCCTAATCCTAATCCTAACCCTAATCCGAACCCTAACCCTAACCTTAATCTGAACCCTAACCCTAACCCTAATCCTAACCCTAATCCAAACCCTAACCCTAACCCTAACCGTAATCCTAATCCTAACCCTAATCCGAACCCTAACCCTAATCCTAACCCTAACCCTAATCCTAACCCTAACCCTAACCCTAATCCTAACCCTAACCCTAACCCTAATCTTAACCCTAACCCTAATCTGAACCCTAACCCTAACCGTAGCCCTAATCCTAATCTGAACCCTAACCCTAACCCTAATCTGAACCCTAACCCTAATCCTAGCCCTAATCCTAGCCCTAACCCTGATCCTAACCCTAATCACAACCCTAACCCTAATCACAACCCTAACCCTAACCTTAACCTTAACCCTAATCTGAACCCTAACCCTATCCCTAATCCTAACCCTAATCCAAACCCTAACCCTAATCCTAATCTGAACCCTAACCCTAACCCTAATCTGAACCCTAACCCTAACCTTAACCCTAATCTGAACCCTAACCCTAACCCTAACCCTAATCCTAACCCTAATCCAAACCCTAACCCTAACCCTAATCCTAATCATAACCCTAACCCTAATCATAACCCTAACCCTAATCTGAACCCTAACCCTAACCCTAACCCTAATCCTAACCCTAACCCTAATCTGAACCCTAACCCTAACCGTAGCCCTAATCCTAATCTAAACCCTAACCCTAACCCCAATCCTAACCCTAATCCTAACCCTAATCCTAATCATAACCCTAACCCTAATCATAACCCTAACCCTAATCTGAACCCTAACCCTAACCCTAATCTGAACCCTAACCCTAACCGTAGCCCTAATCCTAATCTGAACCCTAACCCCAATCCTAACCCTAATCCTAACTCTAACCCTAACCCTAATCTGAACCCTAACCCTAATCTGAACCCTAACCCTAACCCTAATCTGAACCCTAACCCTAACCCTAACCCTAATCCTAACCCTAATCCAAACCCTAACCCTAACCCTAATCCTAATCATAACCCTAACCCTAATCATAACCCTAACCCTAATCTGAACCCTAATCCTAACCCTAACCCTAATCCTAACCCTAACCCTAATCTGAACCCTAACCCTGACCGTGGCCCTAATCCTAATCTGAACCCTAACCCTAACCCCAATCCTAACCCTAATCCTAACTCTAACCCTAACCCTAATCTGAACCCTAACCCTAATCTGAACCCTATCCGTAACCCTAATCCTAACCCTAACCCTAATCACAACCTAAACCCTAATCTGAACCCTAACCCTAATCTGAACCCTAACCCTAACCATAACCCTAACCCTAATCACAACCCTAACCCTAATCTGAACCCTAACCCTAATCTGAACCCTAACCCTAACCCTAATCTGAACCTTAACCCTAACCCTAATCCTAGCCCTTACCCTGATCCTAACCCTAATCACAACCCTAACCCTAATCACAACCCTAACCCCAATCACAACCCTAACCCTAACCCTATCCCTAATCCCAACCCTAATCACAACCCTAATCCCAATCACAACCCTAACCCTAACCACAACCCTAATCCTAACCCTAATCCTAACCCTAATCACAACCCTAACCCTAATCCCAACCCTAACCCTAATCACAACCCTAATCCTAACCCTAATCCTAACCCTAATCCGAACCCTAATCCGAACCCTAACCCTAATCCTAATCCTAACCCTAATCCTAACCCTAATCACAACCCTAACCCTAATCACAACACTAACCCTAATCTGAACCCTAACCCTATTCTGAACCCTAACCCTAATCCTAGCCCTAACCATGATCCTAACCCTAATCTTAACCCTAACCCTAATCCTAGCCCTAACCATAACCCTAACCCCAACCCTAATCTGAACCCTAACCCTAACCCTAGCCCTAACCCTGATCCTAACCCTAATCTTAACCCTAACCCTAACCCTAATCACAACCCTAACCCTAATCACAACACTAACCCTAATCTGAACCCTAACCCTATTCTGAACCCTAACCCTAATCCTAGCCCTAACCATGATCCTAACCCTAATCTTAACCCTAACCCTAACCCTAATCCTAGCCCTAACCATAACCCTAACCCCAACCCTAATCTGAACCCTAACCCTAACCCTAGCCCTAACCCTGATCCTAACCCTAATCTTAACCCTAACCCTAACCCTAACCCTAACCCTAGCCCTAACCCTGATCCTAACCCTAATCATAACCCTAATCACAACCCTAACCCTATCCCTAATCACAACCCTAACCCTAATCACAACCCTAACCCTATCCCTAATCCCAACCCTAACCCTAATCCTAACCCTAATCACAACCCTAACCCTATCCCTTATCACAACCCTAACCCTAACCCTAATCGTAACCTTAAGCCTATCCCTATCCCTAACCATAACCCTAACCCTAATCCTAATCCTAATCACAACCCTAACCCTAACCCTAATCCTAACCCTAACCCTAATCATAATCACAACCCTAACCCTCATCCTAACCCTAACCCTAGGATCAGGGTGAGAATGGTTTTGAACAGAAATGCACAAAATTGGTCAATTATAAGGCTTCTCATTAAAACATTGTATGTAAAAGGGTTTTCAACACAAACCATTAGTTTTTGCAAAGTTAAGGTAAAATATACGGCTACAAAAGATCCTAAATTAAGAGCCGTTCGGGAGTCGAAAGAGCCGGCTCTTCTTTGGGGGCTGAGTTAAAAGAGCCGGCTCTCTGAAAAGAGCCGAAGTTCCCATCACTAAAGCACATGCTTACTACCATTTGCACTCTTAGTTGCCCTTGGAACTATTTGTATTGTAAAACGTATCAATGTAAATACTTCAGACCTGTACCATAGTGATAAACAGATAACACTTCAATTTGAATCAAGTAAATACCACTTATATACTTTAAAACAGAGGGTCATTTCATTCCTTGTGGACTCAACATGACAGCATTTATACTTTTCAAGTAATTGATCTTAAACACTTTCAGAAAATTAACAGTAGCAAGACTCACATATCCCTTCGAGCCACCAAATGGTATCATAACAATGGTGTATGCTGTTTTGTAATGACACAGCACAATTTTATAATTTATTAGAAATGAATTCAAATTATTTCACGGACCCCCACACTATGGTTCACGGACCCCCAGGGGTCCCAGGACCCCACTTTGAGAACACCTGAGCTAGAGTACAGTAATTGAGCTCTCAGCCTGCAGAGAAAGTTGTGAGGCACAGACCCCCAAGCTCTCTGCCCGACTCCACTGGTCACACTATAACTTAAATATAAGACTCTTTGAATCAAAAGAGCACTCTACAAGGTTAATGTACCATAAAACATAAACAATATACCCCCGTTTTATGTGAATGCATGATTATGAAGTGAAGGAGAAAAGATGTGAAAAAAGTTGTGCAGTGTCACTGTCTTTTCCAGCACAGCGTGCACTCAACTTTCAATGAATGGGGATGTGTTTTGTTAATAGGGTCAGGTCGCACGCAGCCATGTTGAAATAATTTTCCAGGACAATATGTGATTTTCCAGGACATTTTACTTTTTCTCCCATTTTCCAGGTGTTTTCCAGTACTGGAAAACTGGTCAACTGTTTTCCAGGTTTTCCAGGATGCGTGGGAACCCTGACAATGCGTAAGTTGCAATACAATATGATATAGTACTACAATGTAATTTGATGTGATAAGATGCGCTACATTGCAACATAATATAATATTACATATGATACAATATAATAAAATACAACATGCTATAATATGATAAGAAATTATACAGTGTGATACTTTACAATGCAATATGATATGACACGATACATTCAGATCATATGCATAATCTCTCCAACTTGAGGTATGGTGAAGTATTCAGGGCCACAGAAAGTCTTCTATTCAAGATAGAGCTTGAAAATGTTTGTTTTTTAAAAATACAAATGAAGCACTGATGTTAATCAAAAATGCTTAAAAGTAACTACTTTTTTAATTTTGTGGATGATGATCAAAAATGTAGAGGCAGAAAGCACCGGAATCTCTTTATACTCCTTTCCACTATGTTTCAGGACACTTTCTGCATAATTTCATACTTGTATGACTTCGACTTTTTAATGGTTCTCTACCTGAAATATGTTTCCCTGGCATGTCTAGAAACCCCCCGAAAATGAAAAAAATCCATTCTGCCCCTGCTCTGATTTCTCCACCTTTCTGTAAATGTGTGCTGAAACGAGCTGTTTCAGTTTTCAGTGTATTTCTTACGTCACAACGCCATCTGGTCTGTAACAGAAGTCAGAGCTCAGAGCTTGTTCAGCCCATAGACTGTATAAAATACAACTCAACTCCTCCTCCGTTTTTCCTTCCCTGAACACGTGTGCTAACAAGGAGCTTAGGAGGGAGGCATTCTAGTTGTAGGCTGTCTTAATAAACACAAAGGTCGGTTTTACTCCCCACGTCTGCAGATTTGAAGATCTAGTGGATGATTTTTATTTTTCATGAAAAAGTGCTAGCGCTAGTTAGCATAGCCACATAGCTACATGTTCGTAGCTGTGTACCAAGACACACGTTGACATACTGACAAATAAAACAACAAGAAACACAAAAAAAATCTGTGACCAATCGTTCAGAAAGGTCCTGCTGCAGGCGTCTCTCCGTCAGGTTTAGATTTTGGATCAGATTCAGAGGGTTGAAGTAACACGGGTCTGTGAGCAGCCATGTCTATGCATGCAACATGTAAAAATTAGATCAACTTGCTGGACAGCCGAGGCCACATCCACTTCCTGAGGGGGCGTGGCCAGAGAGCTCATTCTCATTTAAAGGCACAGACACAGAAAACAGCCTGTTCTGAGTAGGGCTGATAAAGAGGGGTATGTTTTACAGGCATTACAAAATGTGATTTCAAAGTGTTTTTTGAGCAATAACCTTTAAAGACATGTTTTGGGGACCTATTAGACCAATATATTTTGATTAAAAAAAGAGCATAATATGTCACCTTTAAAATGCCATAGTTTTTCTTTAAATTCCAAATTTTCATTTTTATGCCAGGGGCATTTTGCAAAAAAAACCACAAAACTAAAGTGGGCATTGGCTTTGGACCCCCAAGACCAGAGTGGTCATTATCATCCTGTGATGGCCAAGGGTATTTACTAACTACAAATACTGGGGAAAGAAAAGGTAGCAAAAAACACCCTGAGGGCTGGTCTTTGCTCTTGGCCTGTATTTAAGTCAGATTCACATTCTGTTTATTCATGTTATGTCATGTGATTCCCATGTGGTGTTAATAAACTTATTTCCCAATTTTTTTCACACAAACTTTTTTTCATATGCTTTCTGAAAAAACTTTCATTTAATATCAAATCATAGATTTCTCTGGGTTTAAACATGCTGGAAACATCTGAGATAATCTCAGTATACTACTCAACACAATATAGATATAACACAAGTCAACTCTTGCTTAATCACTGTGAAGTGGAAATGTTAGGTTTCAAATAATGTGTTGTAAGTAAAATTAAATCCAAACCCTTCCGCTTTGACTTATAATGGAGTATTTTGCATAGTTAAGACACTTTGCTATGCCAGACAGTCCAGTTGTTAGTTGAATTGATGATTACACAGCACCTGTTCTTTTGTTATGTTCAGCGTTCAACAAAAAAAACATTGATGTCAACTAAAGGTGTAAACAAATTGCTAAAAGACTACAATATTAGCTGCTTTATTCTCATAAGGTACAAAGAAATACAGACCAAAATTATTAACAGCTTTGGGCTTCTTTTTCACGCCCGCTTACTGTCTTTTTTTGGTTACATAAAGCCTGGCCCCAAGATTATGCTTTAAAAAGGAGCACTGATGATGTAATCCTAATACTGCTGAAGTGATCGTGGAACTGATGTGTTACAATTTTTTTGGCTCACTTTAATGTTCCACTTTTTTTTTTGGTAATACATTACAAATCCGTGTTCGAAGTGATAAAAATATATACAAGAATGAACTTCCTGGTAATTTTCAACACTGGATCAGTCCTGCTGACTAATCTAGTCGAATGCAAAAACAGAAGATATACAAATTGATGAACGATGGCTACCAGAAAGTGAAGCCAAAAGAATAAGAACTCACTCCACTGACTGGCTGCAATACAGGTTGCAAAGCCCACATCCTCCATGGTGACTGATGGGACCTTGGTCAATCTTCTTTAAACAAAATTCACCTCAAATAAATGTTTCTGACACATGCTTCCTTTCCTCACTGGTAGTTCTCATCATGGTGATTAATGTCTAAACTTTCATTTTTCTGAGAAGTTTTCCTTTAATTAGTTATGTGATGCCAAAAATGGTCTATAATGACATTATAGCTCGGTGCACCGGATTAGCAAGTCAAGATGGAACGGGAAGATAAACTGTGACAAAGGCTTACACAAGGGTCATTGAACTTACCATAACTGTTACTGTCTGGGACCTAAACAATCTGATCTGCTGTAGACCATACCAGCTTAAAGGATCTTTACAGTTTTATCATTAAGTCCAAAGTGTGTTTTGGTTAGCAAAAGGAGTAGGACCATGACTCGGGAAGCCAATCCCTGCTGCACAGACTCTGGCTCAAAATGCCAAGATGTCAGCACCTGGTAAAGGATTTTTTTGGCATCACTTTTATACAGGGATAAGAGTTGGATACATGTTGTACATCTTTACACAGTGAATTGTTGAAACCACAAGTTGGACACAAGTTGTCCAAAAGGATCCTCTTTCGTTTGATGTGGTGAATTTATTTGAATTGAAGGCTTTAGACTTGTGGAACATAATGATGGACTTTCAAAGCAAACTATATACTGCAATACATTTGCTTCTTGCATTTATTGAATCTTTTCGGAAGAAACAGACATCTTTTAATTCAAGAGGTCTTCCCAGGCATTTAAAATTCTGCTTGAGTCACTCAGGTAGCTACCACAGAGTGTAATGCCTCCCCACTATATGATGAAAGCACGCATCACACAGTCAACTTCCCCTCCATTGAAGCCAGAAGACAATCTTTCCCACACCCCGAAAACATTGAGAAAAAGCATTACGTAACTCAGAGGCTGAGATCTAACAGGAGAGCAGAGGAATCCTCAATATTTAACACCTCTCATCTTACATTCAGTTTGACTCAGACCGAGGAATAACCTTCTGATCTTTCCCATCAAAGCTTGCACAGACAGTCACCTCTTATCTCCCTCTATCACCCGAATCTAATCGCCGCTGATTGGCTTATGAAAACCCTAATCATTGAGAATTACTTTTAATGTGATGAAGGTATGTGTGGCTTCTGAATAACTTTAAAACGAGAAGAGAGTGCAGGAGGGTTTTTCTGTGCCTACTTGATTTGAAGGAGCCGAGCACAGTCACTTCATATAGATGTGGTTTTGAAAGCTAATGAGAGCAAGCAGACTCCTCTCCTCTACAAGGAAAGAGAACAGATAAATGCCCATTGAAAATCACTTCAATATTCCCATTATAACTCTTAAGGGATATAGCTAGCCTATAGACTTATGCATGGTGCTCCAGCTGTGACATTGGTGCTGTGAAGGTTTTCTATATCTTCTATGTAATCATTTAATATGTAATAATCCAACACTGACCTATACATTCTGCATATGTATGCTGGTAAATCTGTGACCTTTTCCTTACTCTGCGTCAGTTCACCTAAGATAACCACATTTAATGTATTCCAGCACTCAAATGAGACCTTTTGACCATATATAAAATGATGAGCATTGTAATGACTTATGGTAATAGGTTTTATTGATCATTTGTCCAGATTTATTATTTTTTATTCTGCATTCTTATTCTGGCTTTATGTATTTTAGTCACCTAAGATGCATGTTATTATTATTATTATTTTTATTTTTTTATAGATGAAAAAGACAGACATGTCAGACAGTTTGATTCTTCAATACTGAACAATGTTGGGATTGATTGGATCAAGCTTTTGTACAGACATTCATGCTCCCCAGAGGATGAATCCTGAGGATTTCTGAGGTCTCCAGACGTTTCATCCAGCACAACCATGTCTGAAATGTGTGATTGTGATTTGGTGGTAAATTGCTTCATTTTACTCTGGATAGATTTTCATGGGAATTGGATATAGACAGTCATGGGCCCCAGAAGACGCTTCATGATTCCTTAAGCTTTCATTAACATTACGACTGGCTCAGATGTGTTTGCAGAACAGGAGTCCCAATGACTTTGATGATCCCCTGACTTTTCCTCCAGCATCAAGGTTTTCCTTGTTGTTTTGGAATGCAAGACAGCTTAAATTTGAACTCTGCCCAATACTTTTTAAAGGTGACATATCATGCAAAATTGACTTTTTAATGGTTCTCTACCTGAAATATGTTTCCCTGGCATGTCTATAAACCCCCCGAGAATGAAAAAAATCCATTCTGCCCCTGTTCTGATTTCTCCACCTTTCTGTAAATGTGTGTGAAACGAGCCGTTTCAGACTTCCGTGTTTTTGTTACGTCACAACAATATCCGGTCTGTCATGGAGTCAGAGCTCGGAGCTTGTTCAGCCCATAGACTGTATAAAATAATACTGAATCCCTCCCCCGTTTTTCATTACCTGCACAAATGTGTGCTAACAAGGAGCTTAGGAGGGAGGCATGCTAGTTGTCTTACTAAACACAGAGGTCGGTTTTACTCCCCACGTCTGCAGATTTGAAGATCTAGTGGATGATTTTTATTTGTCATGGATAAGTGCTAGCACTAATTAGCATAGCCACATAGCTACATGTTCATAGCTGTAGCTGTAGCTGTGTACCAAGACACACGTCGACATACTGACAAATAAAACAACAAGAAACACTAAATCTGTGACCAATCCTTCAGAAAGGTCCTGCTGCCTTTCTGGCAGAGGTCGGTTTTACTCCCCACGTCTGCAGATTTGAAGATCTAGTGGATGATTTTTATTTATCATGGATAAGTGCTAGCGCTAGTTAGCATAGCCACATTGCTACATGTTCGTAGCTGTGTACCAAGACACACGTCGACATACTGATAAATAAAACAACAAGAAACACTAAATCTGTGACCAATGGTTCAGAAAGGTCCTGCTGCAGGCGCCTCTCCGTCAGGATCAGATTCTGGATCAGATTCAGAGGGTTGAAGTAACGCGGGTCTGTGAGCAGCCGTGTATATTCAGCCAACATGTAAACATTAGATCAACGTGCTGGAGAGCTGAGGCACATCCACTTCCTGAGGGGGCGTGGTCAGAGAGAAAACAGAGTGCTCTGAGGAGGGCTGAAGAAGAGGGTTTTTCAGGCATGCCAAAATCTGATTTCAAAGTGTTTTTTTGAGCATAAACTTTAAAGACATGTTTTGGGGACCTCTTAGACCAATATATATTGATGAAAAAAGCGTGATATGTCACCTTTAAGTCTAAAAACACTACTGCCAATCTATCAACAACCATAACTAAATTTTGCATGACTTTTAGAATTGCACTCTAATCGGCTTAAATACACAGTATATGATAGAGCAATATAAACACTTTATAATGTTTATGCAAATGCTAAATAGACAAATTTAAGCTACCTGTTGCCAAAATTAACTATTGTCAACAAGCAAGCATTATAAACTAATATGATGAACATGGCAAATATTATACCTGTCAAAATGAAACGTGTATAAGCTTTTAACCAGCTGGGGTTCAGTGGGTAGAGTTGATCGTCTATCAATCGGAAGGTTGGTGGTTCAATCCCAGCTCTGGCAGTGATATGACCATGGTTATCTGTCTTTTACCATAAGCTACAAGAGTGACATTATTATGCTCCATATTTAATGATATACTATGACTTACTGAATACTACAGGGCCTATACTTTTAATGAAATTCTCCTTTTTTAACCCTGGAGATATTGCTGCTACTATATCTGATGGTGTATGATCTCATGTGATGCCTCTAATATTAATAAAGCACCTCTAAAAGTTAAAATCAGATAAGTTATTTTGCTTGATAACTGATACTTACCCAGAAAGTATTATGCTAAGAGTGTGCCCTGTTCAAGCAAAAGCCAAACACAAACAAACACACACATACACACACACACACACACACACACACACACACACACACACACACACACACACACACACACACACACACACACACACACACACACAAAGGGGGGGCTGACATAGATGGCTGTTCAATCTATAGAAGTAAATTGACCATAAATTCAATACTTTCCCTAACGTACAACAGAACATGTAAGAGGACATTACAAAAAGAGAAAGTGTCTTTCCATGTTCATCGTGTTGGTCATATGCAGCAGAGACATCACTTTTTGGCACAGTCGCATTGAATTAAGTCAAATTGAATCCTTTTTTTTTATCACATCACAGGCGATGAAGCTAATGCCACATGATTTCTGTATAAGTATGGCAGTCATTAGCTCATGCCTATTGTAGCTTATAGGACACTGGAGGCGATCGGTTTCCCTGTTGTCACTCCAACATATTTGGATTGAATAGTGATTGATAGAGCGAGGGGGACAGTGGAGAGAGAGAGAGAGAGAGAGAGAGAGAGGGAGAGAGAGGGAGGGAGAGAGAGAGAGAGAGAGAGAGAGAGAGAGAGAGAGAGAGAGAGAGAGAGAGCTGCTCGGGCTTATCCGGAGGAAGAAGCAACTGGCAAAGAAGCCTCAGCAGTTGCACAAGCGGCTCCACGCAGCCAGCAGGCTCGGCTCTTTAAGATTTATCCCTGACATCATAATTCTGAATACATTTTTGACTCTGTCTCGCGCGCTCTGCCTGTGCTGTATTGGACACGCGGCTGGGATTTCTTTCAGTGTAACTTGACGGCAGCAGCAGCAGTTGTTGGACCGGCGTTTTTCGGCGCCTCCTCGCAGCGGATTTACAAAGCCTCCCCGGAGCCTGCAATGATATTCAACACCCTGGACAGAAACTAAGCGTTCCAGGAGTCCGGACAGAGACATTTCAGCACCTTGGACAGCGAACAGCGTTTCAGCACCCTGGACAGAGACTGACCGTTCACTGGAGGTAAGCCAGCAGAGTTGAACAGCAGCTTCTTCTTTTTTTTTACTGCTTCATATTTGGTTACAGCAGGAGAAGCGAGAAAAAAAATCACACTCCCACAATTTGTTGAGCGTGATACGACTTCCATGAGAGAGATGTGGTGAATGTATACAACGCAGGTGTTATACACGGCAATGTAGGGTGAATTTCCTTTGGCTTTCAAAGCAGTTCGGTCGAGTTCCTTTGCGTTACAGTTCATGGAATAATTTCAGCCATGCTGCCACTTTCTACCGGTCGAGTTAGCGACTCCTCTCCGTGTTAAACCAAATAAATGTGGCTTATTTTTCGGCCTACAAATAGTTAATGGTTATGGTCAGTTTTAAGAAATGAAGCTAGAGTAACAGCTAGTCAACGTTATCGTATTTTCTTTTATCCTTTTAGTGTGATATGCATGGGATAAAGCTAGCTTCTCTCCACTGTCAGTTTAATTTATTGCAGCTGTTTATTTTGAAGAGTCAGCGCGTGCCCAAGCAGCGGCGGCTCGTGCCTCCGGTCTGCGCGGAAAATCAGCCCATCCATGATCTGAGGGCCCCCCACTACACACACACACCTGAACACACGCACACAAAATCTAACACACAAAATCAGCCCATCCATGATCTGAGGGCCCCCCACTACACAACACACACCTAAACGCACACACACAAAATCTAACACACACACACACACGCACACGCACACACACACACACACACACACACACACACACACACACACACACACACACACACACCTCACTTCCATGGCATTCAGCCAGCAGCCCCCAAAAGAAATATATCCCTCGCGACCCCCTTGTGCTTCCTCAGTACAGATATTTCAGTCTGAATATCTGATAATGAGCACGAGACAGACGCCCACCCCTTTGAACTATACAACTTATATAACCTGTTTTTTGCTGTTACTCTAGAGAGATTTACTATCTATAGGCAGACTGAGGGCCAGGGCCGTCGTAGTGGGGGGGGAAAGTGAGACTGACTACCTAGAGCCCAAGTGGGGAGGGGGGCCCTTAATGGGCCTGATATAAAATGTGTTTTCTACTACGCTTTTACTTTGTTTTGTTATAACTGCAATAAGATAACTAAAATTGTCTGAATAAATAAACAAACATTCAGAATTACTTTATGAAATGTCTCTCCAGCTCAGTGAGATGGAGTGCATCTCATGCCTAAAGTGAGACTCAACTGTGGGTTTTTAGAGTTTTATTGGACTTCATGAGGTTAGATTATACCAAATAATGCTTCCTTGTTCTTAATCAACAAGTCAATTGGCTTCAAATAATCTTGTTTAAAGAGTTGGACAGTCTGAAGATCAATATTGGGCAGTCACATTTGAAGAAATTGTAAAAAAAACAAATAATATTGATATGTAGCTTAGATTTGAGTCAGTTAACCAGGATAGCTTTAATCATATATTTTTGTTTAATGCACATAAACCAGTATTATAGCAGCAGTGTTATATTTTGTAGGGTTGGTTGTGGTGATGGGGCCCACTGAGATATCATTTCAGGGGGCCCAGAATTCCTGGCGACGCCCCTGCTGAGGGCCTCCATTTTTATTGCTAATATAACACAAAATATGGCTGCCACCTGGACCCTCTTAATTGGTTTTATGGCACGTGCCACGTGTTTGACCAAAGTTAATATTGCAAGTTCACCCTCTATCTTGAATAGAGTATGGGTTTTATACACAACCATGGCTATTTTTGTCAGATCTTATCAACCATGTAAAAATGATGGTGGCATTTTTCATTCATAGCAAGACCTTGTTGAAAAAGTTTATTGATTGAGAGAAAACTAGACTTATACAGCAACAGATCAGGTACTTATCAACATTTTCTTTCAATCTATCATATTTAATTTTGTTTGATGCTGAACTTTGTGTGGGACTGTAGATTCACATGCAAGTAAAGTCTTTGCTTTTCCCCCCTGATTTTGTATTTATCCAGCTCTACTGGTTTAATCAAGAAAGCTAATCAGCATATTAATGGTTAATGAAAATAATCATTGGTTGGAGTCAAAGTCATAACCCCTAATGTCTCAAGTGTTGGTAAATACTGTCACATTCAAGGACTCATTTATTTTACATCCTTGTAATCCGGGCTGCACATTAGCTGCTGCTGGGATTAAACGTGTGACCTTTTGGCTAGCAGAGGGGGAACTTGAAATTGATGGAGCCACCCAGCCTCTGTGTTCCCACTCGCTCGCTCGCTCAGCCCCATGCATCACTTGATCTGTCTGCTGCAGCTCTTTTTGCACGAAGGAATTAACTCTCAGAATGTACGGGAAGAAAAATGCTCATGTCAGACCTGCTTTGAATAAGAGGTGATCCCCTGTTCTATGTCGCCTCTGGTGCTCTAGTAGGCTCTGGAAGTTCTAACTTACATACATTTACATACACTGACTGTGCAAACCCACAGTGATGAAGGAATTTCTTTCTCCTAATGATCATTAGGATTTTAAATACACTGAATGTGTGATAACTTTTGTCTTGGTGTTAAGTGTGTCTGATATGTCGGCTCTGACTGTGAGTGACAAGAATTAAGCGAGGAAAGCCAGAAGCGTGAATCACAGCAGCAGCAGTACTAGCACAGGGCTCCACTCCAGTGCCCTTAA
Source organism: Notolabrus celidotus (assembly GCF_009762535.1). Taxonomy (NCBI): domain Eukaryota; kingdom Metazoa; phylum Chordata; class Actinopteri; order Labriformes; family Labridae; genus Notolabrus; species Notolabrus celidotus. Next base: position 18,530,522 of record NC_048284.1, read on the forward strand.
AAGAAAGGAAACACATTTTCATAAGCCAGTTCTGCCTCTGGGTTATTAAGCTCTGGACTCTACTGTACAGAAATTGCGGCTCTATATCATGGGGATGATGAAATAAATGCAAATTAATCTTTCATGCTCAATTTATTATCCAATAAACAGACTGTGGATTTGAATTTGAATAGTGGCCCTGCAGAGGGCAGGCCACACAATTGCCAGTTACCTCTTTTTCCAAACTGCCTTTGTCTTGTTAGAAATGAAATCCCAGGGTTGCAGCGGGTGTAAGACACTGAATTCAGTGCTTTTATTGTGAGGCAGTACTCGTACTATAAAGCAAAGCCAGTTTAACAGTCGTTTTCCACCCTGGGGGGTACGGCTTAACTGGTCCCTCTGTCTCAAACTGTGCCTCATCGAGAAACAAGGCACAGAGCGGCACCTCGGGGTCAGCAGTTACGAGCCCTCATTGGCATCCAAGACACAGCCACTCCATGGACTCTGCTTTGGATTTTTTTTTTTTACATCACACAGATAGCAAACTGGGTTGGTTTTTATGAGTGTGCTCTTCACATGCTCACTTGCACGGTTGATCATGTATCTGCATGCTTAGAATTCCGTTTATAGGTCTCTTAAAATTCAGAAACCCCTGCTAGAATCGCAATTAGATTCAATACTGCTTTAACTACATGACGGCCTGTGTGAGCCGGAGAGAACGCCCACTCTCACTTTTCATTCCACCCCCCACCACTACCTCTACCCATTTCCCAATAAGCCACTGAAAGCCCTTCCCCCTCATCCCGCCGCAGAGTGAATTGTGGTCAATTTGAATGATCAACTGAAGACAATCTGGGAGGCAATAGCTGTCACTGAGGATATCAGGCTGCAATGAGCTGCGCCAATAAAAAACCTGTGTGTGCGGCAGTCAATGGGATTTTTTTCGACTCCTGTTTGCTTCTAAAGCTCCCTGTGGCACCCAGGAGTCAGAAAAAATTAAAGTGCTCGGTCTTTACTCTTCCAGGCTCCACACTGAGAGAGGTTGCACCCTGCTAAGCTAAGCTAAACGGCTCTAGTCTGCGCTGTGCTGTGCTTGGCTCTGTGTCATTAGCTGCTGTTGCATCTGATGCAGTATAAGCACTGGGCTCATCTCATCGGTTCTCAGCCACTGGTTTTCCACTTCAGAATGCTTCCGAGGGGCTATAATCTCGCTGACATAATGGCGTCCACTCTGATCGATAGCCAAATGGCCCTGCGGATCAATAGCTACCATACTGTAAAATAACGTGGTCTGAGAGCTGGGATGGCGGGAGGGGGAAAGCCTGCAGCACTCGCATGTGTGACTCTGGAAACACTTTGAAAGTCTACGCCTTAATTATGGATCAAAAATACCAACCTTGTTAACGAGCCATGTATTATAGATCGCTGCATGATCTATGCTAATGTAAGCGCAGCAGCTGGAGAAAGAACTGGCAACATTTTACTCTCTTGCCTTGCCTTTCAACTGCCTCACATGCAAATGTACACTTGCAGAGAAAAAAGTGAAGGAAAAACTGATTTAAAAAAAAAGTTTGCACAAGTATAAATGCCCATGACTGGTCAAAGGACAGTTCTCTCTTTTTAAATGAGAACAACATCAAATGTATATGATATTTATCCCCTAAATGAATGCCTTCTGCCTTCTCCTTGATACACAAACCAGTTTTTATTAAGAAAAAGGGAGAAAAAAGTGCTCACACATCTAACCTATTTAATTACCAGTCTGTTTGCTTTCCCTAAGGAGCCAGGAAATTCATTAATCAAGCTTTTATCCATGCCTGGCCAAGAGAAGTCTGAGATAAAATTCTCACTCTATATGTAGCAAGGCTGCAGAGGAAACTTTTCTGCAGTTTTATCAGGTGGAAAACAGCCAGAGTTCTTTACTTTTCTACTTTAAAGGCCCCTGAAATTATCCACCTGTTTGAAATGTTTTCTCTGCAGCACCCTGAGAGATGATATTATGCACCGCAAACAGCATAATGGTTTTTGGCAAAGAAAACAAATAGGAGAGGGAACTAGGTGTGGGTCACAGCTAGAGCTCGGTTACCGCTGCTATTCCAACAGAGAAGTAAATTACCCCAAATGGAAGACAAGAAGTTTATATATCTGTCTGCACCACACAGGAGGGCTGATGCATGATTAGATCCAGCTTTAAAAGAATCACTGCCACCCTCAATGGCGGTTCCTCTGTTGGAGGGCAATTTGGTATACTGCTCAGCATCTCATAAAGCAGAGTTGCAATAGCTTTGCTGAACGTGTATAAATCAAAAGCTTCAAATCAGAGAGTGTTGCTGGAGGAGAAAACAAATTTGCAGATGTGGATTTTGACCAATCACTGCCACTGTTAATTAAGACTAGGAGGTGTTATGGTGTCATAAAATTCTTGCAGCATGGTGGTTAAAGATTTTCCTTATCACTGTTTCACTCCGGCTATTTTTTTTTAACTGTTAACTCAGCCGATTTGATACAGTGGGAGGACTGTGCAAGAAGAAAGGAGAGTTGTTGCAGGAGCAGAATGCAGTTTCTTCTTCTTTTGTGTGCATGAAATGTTTGGCATGTCATTTCAGCACGTCCACATACATACTGTATGCAGCTCAGAATACAAACAAACACACACAAATCTATCTAAACATTCACCTACATGGTTACAGGCACTTCTCCACACATTGAACACCATGCTTTAAAGACAGCGTGGCTGAGTGGGTATATGGCGGTGAAATATTAGAGTCATTGCAGCCCTGCAGGCATGCAGTTATCAGGGATACAGAACTGATGGGAAATCAATCAGCTCAAGTGGAGGGGCCTGGCCCGTGGTGAGGAGATGATTCTTGTCTTCTCAAGATGTAGCTTTGATGTCAGCAGCTCCTTGATCAAAACCACTGGACTGAAACTTGCATGCACATACTGCAAGTATGCATGTTTTAACATGTGTAATTTGTATGTATCTCTCCATACGTCCATCATCTATCTTGTATGGTGAGTTCTTTCTGACAAGCAACAGTCATGTTAAGAGTGATGATCTTTTCATGTGGTAATGTTAGAGAATGCTAATGATCAAAGAAGAGCATCTCTTACTAAAAGTCAATACATGAGATATACCATGAAAATGATCTTTCATAAACCCTGACAAATTACCGTAATGACCTGAATATAAGACTATATTTTTTCCCCCTGGGAAATACATAAGAAAAAATTTGATTGTCTTATACAGGTCAACATTTTGAATACTAATCATCATTCCCAACAGTGGACATTGCCACTGATTAGTAGGGTTGCAAAATTCCGGGAATTTTCAAAGTTGGAAACTTTCCATGGGAATAAACAGGAATTTATGGGAATAAACCAGGAATTTGCTAAATTGAAGGTTGAATCTTAATAAGGGAACTTAAATATAGCTGGGGAAAATATGTTTAAGCATAATCCTGCCTAAAACAACCAGATTTCATGCAAGTACAGTTGAATATCTATGCTATTCCTCAATCACATGCATATAGCACACTGCTACACTATTGCAGAGCTATTGAGACTACACCCCCTACATGCACTGTGCATACCTCCATCACATGCACAGGTGATTTCTATTTTGGATGGATGTCTGCTTATAATAAAACAATTATTTATGCTTGGATATGATACCTTTCCATTAAATGACCCTCAATTCCCAGTTAATTCCTATTATTCCCATAAATTCCCAGTTAATTCCCATTCCCATTAATTCCCATAAATTCCCAAACATTCCCATAAATTCCCATAAATTCCCAATGGAGAGTTTCCAATTTGGAATATTTCCAAAATTCCCCAGCTAACTTCCCATGGAAATTTCCTGGAAACTTCCCGGAAATGTAATGGTAATTTTCCACCTCTTTGCAACCCTACTGATTAGCAAAGTGAGTGTTCCCTCCATGACAAGGTCAAATGTCACTAACAACCCAATGCCAGAAGGATGAAAAATGTACAGACGGTGATTGTCCAGAACAAAAAGTCAACCAAGTTATTCATCAACTAAAGCAGAGTTTTACTGCTGACTTTCTAATAAGGGTCATCAGTGCAGCAGAGACATTAAACAGCTGCCACTGAACTGAAATGTGATGTCACAGTCACATAGTGTAATGGCTTAATAAAGCAATACCAAAAAGCAATCTTAAAAGTGCTAACAGTCAGAAAATCTTACTGTGTTACTCAAAAGGGATTTTTCCAAAGAGACTGACAGATGAGTGTGTTACTGAAAAACATTACAGGAGCTGTCTTAAAGCATAAATCCTTGGAGATGGTCATTGAGGGTACATATTGTAGTGTTTCTTTTTAAGATGAGACAGGTGGCTTAATAATTAATAGACTACAGGTTATTTCCATTTTTGTGGTATTAAAGGTTAAGGCTGGTGCCACAAGTACTTCTGGAAAAAAAAGACTGCACTTCAACGTTAGCTCACTCAAAGTGCTTTTACACTGCACGTCACACTCACCCATTAATTTACATAATGAAGACAGAGCATGTTATGTATGGTGCTAATAAGTATTAACTTAACCAGAATCAGAATAATCCTAAAAGGGGGGTAGGTGTAACACTTAGGAACATCCTGTATTCCAACAAATACAGTATTTATCTTACCATGGCTAAAGAGCTAGCAGCAAGTGTTTTACAAGTATTATGGTCTCATGCACAAGAATCTTTCCCAAGGGATGTTTTCCTATCCTTTCTGTATTCATTAAAATTTAACTTTAAATTTGTTTTGAAATATTGTTTTTCACTACAACAATCAATATGTTTGGGTCGGGGAAAAAAAAACAACATAAATGCAGACCTACATTTTGGGAACCCCTGGTGTAGGCTGGCAAAGGAAGGAGACCATAGACTGTATAAATAATGGACGTAGTATCCGTGACGTCACCCATCTGTTCCTGAGAGCTGTTTTGAAGCCAGTCGACAGCGGCAGCAATATTGGAAATGCGGAAATCAACAAGGCATAGTGTGACGTAAAGAGGCGGAGTTTGAGCCTCCTAGCCAACAGCTATGAGTTCCCGTCCGGGAGTCAAGTCAGTCATGTCCTTATTTGGGCAAAAACTCGTAATCTTAATATCTTCTGAACCGTCATGTTAGAAAAAAATTAGCCCCCGTACAGTGTGTGCCGATAGAGAAACGTAGAGCAAAGCCGATTTTTTAACCAGGCTGTAAACATGTTTATTAATGCTGCAAAGATCGTCATTTTTTTAATTGATGTCTATGTGGTTTCCGGTGTTTCTGCAGCCAGCCTCAAGCGGATTCTCGATGAATTTCAGTTTATAACACTTCCGCAGGAGCTTCATAGTTTGAGACCGGAGGTTGCCGCTTGAAGGAGACCCAGAGATATGAAAGGTTTATTCTAAGTTAACAATAACAAAAAAATGTTTTGCTATTCAGGTGATTATACACTTATTTCATCCTATTTGTGAATATAGTATTCCATTTCTAAACAGTCCATTCTGCTAAATGGTTCTAAATACTACACACTGTACCTTTAATCAAGTGGTGCTCTTAAATATGAGAGTGTATAGTGGCTATAATGGAATTCATACAGGGGCGCACTTAATTTTTTTCTTATTTATACAAGAGAACTTTTGATCTTGCCATCAATTTACATCTGTCAATCTGTCGACCTGCTTACCTACCTTCCAACCTACCCACCTACCTTCCTTCTTTACTGTTTATTAAGTTTTGTGTTTGCTCAGCACACTGTGAAGTGGGCGATGCAGTGTGAACACAAACAGTAAACAGATCCGTTACATCCCTGTGTCAACCTCATATCTAATTCATACACATTATTGTTGCTCACCAGCTGTGTATATGTGCCATGAGGTGCTTTGGTTGCAGCTTTGGACCGAGCTGAATCACACACAGGAACAAACAGTCTAAAGGTAATAGTGTAGCTTGAGGCTGCAGAGGATTTAAGTGTCCATAAACATTACTGTGCCACATTATCCCACAGAGACGGTTTCCTTTATAATGATTCTAAGTAGGAATGTAAACCCATTTTCATGCAGAGCGCTCAATGGCTTCATCCTGACAGGAGGCAGGAACAAGACGTGTGTGTGTGCTTATGCGCATGTGTATGCTCCATTTACATTTTCACATTTTACAGAGGCTGTTACAGGAAACAGCTTCTACAACAAGTGTCGCCATACAGGCTTTAACGGGCAGGCTGTTGGCGTAACAAGCATTCACATTAATCTACCAGTGTGTGTGTGTGTGTGTGTGTGTGTGTGTGGATGAGGATTCACATGTACACATACATGCAGCCAAGCATAACGTGGTTGTCACAGGAGTGCTCCTTCTCCTCCTATACATGACTGTTTGACAGCAGATAAACTGTTTTGCATGTTGTTACTTCTTGTTGCCATCCTCTGCAATCATAGCAGCACCTGTCCAAATGGTAAGTGTTTGTATTTTTGTACGTGGGTGCATCTGTATGAGTTTATGTCTTCGTGTTTAGGAAAATACAGTATTTATGTGTGTGTATGTGTGTGTTTGAGAGAGATAATATGTGATATCTGAGCTTATATTGGTTTCTGTTTTAAAATGTATGAGAGCATATTTATATCCAAATGTTTGTTTGTGTGTGTGTGTGTGTGTGTGTGTGTGTGTGTGTGTGTGTGTGTGTGTGTGTGTGTGTGTGTGTGTGTGTGCTTTAGATGTCCTTATTTTAAGCTGAAAAGTATGTGTTTGTGCATTTTTGAGTGGGTGGGAAACATTCCTCTGCTGAAAGCTGTGCAGTAAATAACTTCTAATTTAACATCTACATGGCAAGCAAAATCATCTGAGCAATTCAGTGTGAAAACTTTATGATATTTTCCACTTCTCTGCCTCTGAAGTTCTGTAAGTCCACAAAGTGAAAGCTGCAGATGGTGGTGACAAATTAAGGGGGAAGAAAAAGTGACTGCAGGAACATAACAAACACAGATGCTTCCACAAAGTGTATTGGAGGTCACTGCTTGGTGTTTGAGTATGAAAAGTTTGTGAAAAACCTTGTTTTCAGCTTTGCGATGGTGCATTTGTCTTATCATAAGATGGCTTTTGAAGTGGGTTGTTGGAATAAGGCAGTGGAAAACTTCCTCAACCCACTTAATCCTACAGTTCTGAAAATGTCAAAATAACCAAATTGGAGAAACATGAAGCGAAACCAGCGAGCGAGTGAAGTCAGCCGACTCGCATCTAATGCTTCACTCACATGGCTCACTCCTCACGCTGAAATACATATCCAAATGTAGCCGTTCAACCATGGCTCTGAACTTAAGCTGACAGAGCTCTGCCACAGCGCTCACCTAAAAACGACACTGTCACTCGCTGTCACCACTTCTGCTCAGACAGCATTTCAAATTGCCTCCATGCAACCGAGCATCCACCTGTTGGTTTAAAACCATCTCTGGAGAGAGAAGGGGTCGGGGGTTGTTGGTGTAATGTTATTCACCCCTATGATGGCAGGACTGGAGATGACAAGTTTGAAGTCGAGGCACCAAACATATTCATGGGAGAGATCCCCTATAAATAAATCATTAGTGTTGGGAAGCTACTTAAAAGTGTTGCTTTGGAAACTTCAAATTGCTTTACACTAACAGCAGTTGAACTATAAAAAATCCAACTTTATAAAAATGTCACTGTTGACCTAAAGGTAATTACACACATTGCTCTGTATAGAAAAGCAATTCAAAATATACATTTGGTTCCAAATCTATTAAAAAACAGTTCAACTTTTCATACAAATTTTCAATTTCGCAAGGTCACTTCTGAAGAAAAACATGTAAAATCTGACCATTTGTCAACAAATTATAGTCATCACTACCAGACGTATTTGTGTATAATATACTACATGCATAATTTACTTTAGAAGTAGCCCCAAAATAAAAAAAAGTATTGCCAAATTCTAGTATTCTTGTAACTGAGACTCCAACCTGTCCTGAACAAAGAAACCCAAGCAGGGCTTAGCAGAATGACTGTTATATTTTTATTTCAAACAAATTCAGATTTTTTACGATCTTATTTCATATAAAACTTAAGGAAAAAATGCATCTCCCACCTTCCTTTACAGAGGTTTTCCTAGTTTCACAAGTTAACGACACAAAAAGTGTCAAAAACTAAACAAAGATTGACAAATAGGTTTCCATCAGACAGTGCTGGGATGTCATGGCTTTACCAGCAACCAGATCTTATTGAACATATGGGAGAATTTAAGCAACAGATCTGGCTCTTTCTATCATTCAAACACAACATAGATGAGTGTTCTTGGATGAATGGTGGTCATCTCTCCACTATATATTCTTAATGACTTGTAAAAAAAAAATGTGAAGAGCAATAAAAAGATACTCTTTCTTTTTCTTTCTTTCTTTATTTAACCAGGTAAGAGACTCGTTGAGATTTAAAAAGATACTCTGGAGGCTAATGGTAAACCAATGCCTTGATAAGATACAAAATGTTTGTTGTATCCCCACGTTGTCACCAAATTATAGGTACAAACTTAAAACTTCACTATTTTCTGATGGCAGCCATATTTCTCTTATATCATGCTTAGGTTGGGAACATGGAATATCATCCTGCTGTTTTCCTGGTTTCAAGGTCTATCCCATGAACCAGAGTAACTTATATCAGCATAAAAAATGCATAGATGTATTTTTTCATGTTATGGCATTCTGTCCAGAATATGGCTCAAGAAACAAGCAACCACTTTCTTGTCCAAATCATGTTAGGATACTAAGTGATACAAAAAGCAAGGCTCGCTGCGCCACTTTTCACCAGCTTTTCTAACATATTAGGTTATAACCATGCATTCAGAGAAAACAATGGTGTTCTACTGAGTAAACATATCTTGTGGAGTACTGATTTGATTAAAAGACTCTTCAGTTCAAGACAACAAGTATAGGTGGGTGCTACAACTCTAGGCAAAATGGTCGCAGGCAGTTGGTCTGGTCATACCTCAACCATCTAAGTCAGGGGTTCCCAAACTCTTCAGCTCGCGACCCCCAAAATATAGGTGCCAAAGACTGGCGACCCTTACTGTCCCTCAAAGTGATTTAATGTGGCTTCATTTAGCTTGTCTGCAGAAAATTACCCTACCTATATGAGCATGTGACTGTGTTTCGCTGTTGTGAGTTAACCTACTTCTACTGATGCTTTTGATCAATAATTGTTCACCAACCTCAAACTTAGGAATCATCCAGCAAAAGAAAGGCAGAAAACTCATTACATTTTCTATTTTAAAGGTTTTATTTCAAGTTTAGCTACTATTTTTGTTGATTTCTTTTTAAATAATGGGTAAAATGTACTGTTGTTAGATAACCTAAAAAAGAAAACATTCTGGAAGACATCTCACGACCACCGATTTGTGTCTCGTGACCCCCACACTTTGGGAACCCCTGATCTAAGTCACCACAGGCTGTGCTCAAGTATCCAACTGGTGGCTGGAAGGATTGTGAACTCCAAACAGAAGGTTCTAAAAAGAGCTTCACAGCTTCACAGAAACTGCCGGGTGTGGACTTTGCTAAAACCAGCCAAAATTGTCTTGCAGGAGGAACCTTATAGCCTTTGAGCTACCCCCAAAACAGACTGAGTCTTGTATACAGGTGTGACTTATGATCAGGAATTTATGGCAATAAGGGGGAAAATGACAACCAATAATAGCTATGCTTTTTGAAAGATCAGCAACTGAATAGACAGTGGGGCTAGGAATATAAGCCTTGTAACAGTTAAGGCTGATTTATACTTCTGCGTCTCCCCTACGCAGCAGGGGCTGACGCGGACATGAGCACCACATACTTGTGCATCGGTGTGTCCGTGTCGCGCAGCAATTCTCCGCCGAAACGCTTAAGGGCAGTGCGATGTCTCTGATAGCCGGTCGCCTCCTTCTGGCCCCGCTACAATCTCTGTTTACTTTTCCACAGAGATTCAGAGCGTGTTATGTTAATCTACAGCTGATACATGTTACTGTTTATCATACAGACCTGATTACATGAAGAATAGAGAGGAGGAGATGAAATACACGGCCGATGTGCGGCCGATGTCCGGGATCCCGGAAGTGCTGTAAATGCGGGAAAGACAAAGCCGCCGAGCGGACCAATCACAGGGCTTGCGGTCCGCGTCGGCTCTACGGGTAGTTACATTTTGGAGGAGGCGCACGTCAGCTACGTGCGTAGGCCTCGGCGTAGGTACGGGAGCTACGCGGAGCTCCAGCGTAGGGTGCGCCGTTGATTCAACGCAGAAGTATAAATCAGCCTTTAAAATTTGCAAGCAGGGTAATGAATGCCACTAAAGGCTGTTGTCTCACAGTAACGTCTTTACAATATGGCTTGATATCCCTCTATATATTGATTCTTTTTAGATTGTCTTTTCTGTTAGAGACCAATTTGGAAATATAGAAATGAAACATGCTTGTCAGGTCTCTGTGTTGGTACAGTTTATCATCAGGAGCCATGCAGGCTTCATCCCAGCTTTTATAGCCTACCTCCCTTCGCATGAGACCAGAGGAAAATGGGCAGCATTTGACTTTGTTGAATTTAAGACTTTTTGAAGGATGGGGGACATCAAAATTTAATAAATGACATGAGTTATGACATTTCCTACTTTGCCTTTTTCCCTCTGCTGCTCTGTTAGATTGTAAGTGACAGCTCAGCTCAAATCAGGATCCCCTGGTCACAAGTGATTCTTGGCCTTCCGGTGGCCCCGCCTGTGCACTGATATCTCAGCTTTGACGAATGGATGGGCATACCAAGCTGATGTATAAAATATCTGGGCAAATTTTGCTGTGAAGGATTCATCAACAGACCCGTTTCTCTTTTTGTGCATTATGAATAGTGTGAATTATAGAGATGGCCTCAAAAGGGGGGATTCCGTGCAGCTGCTTGTCCCTGTTTGTCCCTGTGTGTTAATGAAGTAATGTCTCTCCATATGTCCGTCTTCACAGCTGCACACTGCACAGACTGATTATGGTATGGACCGGTAAATTGAATAACAATCCATAGAAGCACATACGTGAATAATTCTTCCCAGCTGTAGAATATAAAAAAATTATCATAACAGCCAGAACATACTGTGCTGACCGTACCCTGCTGTACTGTTTATCTATTTACTAATGGACAAAAAGCAACCATGGTGAAGGTTATAGGAGCTAGAGCACAGTCCGAGCTGAATGCATGCAGTGGATAATTAGGGGACGTCATTGGGCTTGCCCTCCAAACATGCCTATTAGAGCAGGTTGAGACTTCCTGAAAAATAGTGTTTGGAAAACCTTTGTGAAAAGAGCTCTCAGTGCTGTGCAGGTGTGGTTGTGTGTAATTACAGTATATGTGTTTGCTTGTAATTAAGTCAGGCCCACAGTGGCAGCACCCAAGCTCATCTAGGCTACATGTGTGGTGCTCCAAAACACAGGCTCCCATGATTTAATTACCGCACAAACACACACACCAAACACACAAAACGGTGAGCCAACAGAGCATGTCTCACACACTCTTGTACCGCTCTCTGTATTCCCCTCTGGTTTGTCACTTGCTGGCCTTTGCCAGCCCTCCTCAAATTCACTGGCTTTGTGATGAGCAGGAGGAAGGTGGCCACCGTGGCAGGGAATTAACCTTGTTGTATAGGGCCACCTGACCCATCTGCAGGACATTATTGCCCGGGTGTTGTACGTTACAGCCCAGCGAGTGCAGTAACTATTGCATCAGCATCGATAGAGATCAAGTCTGACATGGAGGGGGGGGGAGAGTCAGACTCTCTTAGCCAGGACTGGTGGACTGGTAGTTGATGCTGGAGGCAGTTAGCATTGACTGGTATGACTGTAACTGTGACTGTGATTGGCAGGATCAGATGTTGCTGCCTCACTGCCTCTTGGCTATAAAGATTTAGAGACCCATTTCTACCCCTTTTTCATTTTTCTCAGACATTTATTTTGCTGTGATTGTTTCCGTTGAGATACAAATCAGATACAGATCTTTTTTAAACAGGAAGTCCTTGCTGAAACAGCAACATCCAGTTGTGGCAGATGGCTGTTAACAAATTAGTCTGGTTCTGTTAGGGTCTCTGCCTGTTAAAAGGAAGTGTTTGCTTATCACTGTTGATAAGAGTTTGCTAATGGTGTAGTAAGGTTTTGCTCTGTGAATTATTTAGAGTATAGTCTAAACACACTTATTTTGATAAGTATCCTTGGGTAACCCTTGTTATGATCTCAACTCTTAAATAAAAAAAAATACATAAAAACAACAGACTGTAGAAATAACGTCACATAATGAACCTGCAGCATTTGGCAACAAGAACTGTATATTCAGTCAAATGTTTAGTGATTTTCTGATATCTAAACCAGTACTGCCTTAAATAGAAGTTCTAATCAATCTATCAATCAATCAGACTTTCTTTATAAAGCACTTTTCATACAATGACATTGTAACACAAAGTGCTGTACATAAAAACAACTTAAAATAGAATAAATTAAGCAAAAGATCCCACCCCACGCCCAACTCTAAAACCATCCCACAATCCTAAGGTTAAGAACACAATATATACAACAATAGTAATAAAAACAATAAAAAATAAATAAATACAAAATAAAAAATAAGTTACTGAACGAACTGAGGAAACGCTCTCATGATATCTTAATAAAGAAACACTGGAGGTAAAATAAGATATTAGAAATGTATTTTATTTTGGTGATTTTAATTTCCTGTGTTGAGTTTCAAGATAATAAAACACTAAACTATTAAACCATTAAAATAAAATAAAATGCAATACTTAAAATAAATAAATAAGTACACGAATAAGTAAAGTAGAATAAAAGTGACTAAAATTTGAACTAGATAATAAATAAATAAATAAATAAATAAAACTGTTAATAATAAAACTCAGTTAAAAGCAAGACTAAAAAGGTAGGTCTTGAGTTTGCTTTTAAAAATATTTATGCTCTGTGCAGCCCTCAGATAGCACTATGCTCAAGTTTATGCAATGATCTCCACTGTACAATCAACTTTTTTTTGTGCTGGCAGCAGCCGTGACCTCAATGTTCCTCACTGGCATTAACTTTCTTCTGCAATAGTGACCATTTACTTTTTTTGATTTGCTCTGAATGCTCAATATCCATTTTTTTAAAATACATTTTCAGTTGTCATAGTGTCCACTGTCTGCAAATTATGCAGACAGTCACAGCATCCCATGTGTTGCACAAAACCTTTTCCGCTCGCTGCTTCCAAATTGACATTAGACTGCATTATCACCAGGTGAAATGAAAAGGAAAGGTGGAACAGACAAGGAGAGTATTAGAAAGACGGAGGCTCTTGTCGCAGACGCCTGGGATGGAGTCGCACTCTTGGCCTGAGTTGTCGTCACAGTCATCCCCCGATTGCTATCATGGACAGGTGTATTAGTGTGGCAAAGTAGAACTGATTTTCTATCATTTATTATGTTACATCAGCAAACAACAACCTTGCAGCACAAGTGGAGAATATAATGTTGGCCAAAACTGCACTTAAATTGGGTGAATTTCCAACACATCAGCAAAGACTGCCTGAGAGGCTAGCCCTGCTGCTGCTAGCGTTAGCTCAACTTGTTGTTAGAGTAGCATTCTCTAACATTCATTGCTGTTGAGGTTTTCATTCTGAATTATCCGCTGAGGTCTCCTTTTCTCTTAAAGGCCTTGAATAAAGCAGCTTCATGTTGAAGACCAAGGTCTCGTCAGCGCTCTGAGGCACACACATTCAGGAGATGAATCAATCCTCTCTTCTTTTGTTTATGTAATAACACCAAATAAAACACTGTCAGCCCATCTAAATGAAAGCAAAACATTTGGGCTGTAAGGTCTTAACCTTAGATGGATGTGATAATGATGGAGTCTTGGTATTTGATCTATTCTCAATATTAGATATAGAATAGATTACAAGTACTCCATAAACTGTGTTCTTACGATTTTCCATCCTAATCAAATACTCTAGTGTAAGGTGACTTTGTGTCTCAGACAGAGACGAGGCATAAGGAGCACTTCTCCCGAAGGCAGAGCAGGTTAAAAAAAAAACATACATAAAGCGACTGAAAGTTGTAGGAGTGAAAAAGGAGCAGAAATAAGGAGGCAGTTCATGTGGCCATACAAAGAAAGATGTTCCTTTCCTCCCCGCCGAATGTGCTTGTCAGCCCTCCCTCTCTTGTGTCTTTTCTGAGCAGCACTTAAACACAAGCACCAACAGGCAAAAGATAATGCAAGGACACACACTCACCCGACAGTGATGTACTCTCACGTGTTCTGCTTCATTTTTCTGTGTGTGTGTGTGTGTGTGTGTGTGTGTGTGTGTGTGTGTGTGTGGGCTCCGATACAAAAGGCTTGTCCTTCTTATCTTTGGCTGTTGTCTTTTTGCCTCTTTGAGTGTGTGTGTGTGTGTGTGTGTGTGTGTGTGTGTGTGTGTGTGTGTGTGTGTGTGTGTGTGTGTGTGTGTGTGTGTGTGTGTGTGTGTGTGTGTGTGTGTGTGTTTGTGTGTGTGCAGAAGAAAGTCGAAGAGAATCCTCAGACGATCAAATGTGTATAAACGCTTGTGGGTTTTTCTTGTTTTCAGAGAAGAGACGTTTTTTTTCCACTGGCCTGTCTCTCAACTCAGCATGGCACTAATAGGCATTCTGAACAGCCACTCTGCTCTGCAATTAGCTGAAAACGGCAGCAAAAACATTGATAAACAAAGATGAAACAATTCACACCTTGCCCTTAGACAAAGTCATATGCTATTATCATCTCTAGATGCATTCGGGCAGGTGGAGGCCCACTCTGCCAAACAGACACGACCATGCCCTTGGAACACATCAAACAAAAACAGATGCAAGAGCTTGTTTGTTCAAACACTTATTAAAAGCCCATATATGCCGTTTATGTGGGTGTTGTTTCTGGGACCGGCGCTAAACGCAATGGTTGGTGCTTCATCTTTGTCCACACAGTGCTCTGGCAGCACGGACCCGGGGCTGCTGCCCACAGTTTCATGTTAGAGCCAGAGGAAAGGACTGCAGCCACCTCCACCATCACCACCACCACCACCACCACCACTAGCACGAGGGCTGAAGAGCTCCATCTTCCAGCAAACACGCTCCTCTATCCTGAGCTGGCTGCAGAGTTAAAGAAATGGCTCCAGGAATTAGAGAAAAAAACAAACAAATTGTTCGCTCTGTCTTCCTCGCCCTCCCTCATCTTCTTCTCCCTCTCATTTCAAGCTCGGGTTTTTTTGTTGAAAATGTTTATGCAAAATGAAAGCTGACTAGCATACTCCCTGAAGTGTGATGCTTTTGAACGTTATTCTTAGCCTCAGCAGATCAATATCACTGCGCTTCCTGTCCGTCTGTTTGCAATTGCTGGAACTTTGTAGTAATGATTTTTTTTTTTAAACCTCAATAACTCTCAGGAGTTGTCTGATGGAACCTGCAGATTTTGGGTGTCCTGGTGGGTTTTCTCATCTAAATGTTGTCAGGCAGAGTAATGCTCATATCTCTCACTACAATCTCTCCATGACAATTGAAGTGAAACAACAAGAAAACACTCAAATTCCAATCACAGCAGTCACTCACATCAATGCAAGTTGATTGATACCATGCAAGTATGGGCCTAGGGTTGCATTCAAAGACTGTTTAATTATAATATTCAAATAATAATCTGGAGCCGGAGGTTTCTATATTTGGACAAGAAGAGATTAGCGATGTGTTAGCAAACATTAGCAAATGTTATTAAAGCTTAATAGTCTGCGCCAGTGGTTAATTCATCAGCTAGTAAATGAGACTGTCTACCCTTGTTTTTCCTCCATGGTGTGATTCTCTGGTGGTACTGAACAGAAGTTGCTTATGTTGTAGAGTAAGGAATCTAACACAGCTTTTAAATATTAGTGGTTTGAGCATAGAGAGGAAATAATGCTTCACTCATGGAAAAAGCTTGAGCACTGATATGGACTGTCATTTAGAGCAGGGGTTCCCAAAGTGTGGGTCGGGACCCCCTGGGGAGTCCTGAGATACAAATGGGGAGTCGTGAGATGTCTTCCAGAATGTTTTTTTTTTAAGTTAAAACAGTAAATCTAACACATTAAAGTATAAAATATCCACAAAAATAGTAGCTAAATTTGAAATAAAACCTTGAAAATGTAAAATGTAATGAGTTTTCTGCCCTTCTTTGTTACCAGATGACTCCTAAGTTTAGGGTTTAGGGTGAACATTGAATTATCAAAAGCATCAGGAGTAGTAGGTTAATTCATAACGGCACAGGAAACACAGCCACATGCTCACATAGGTAGGCTAATTTTCTGCAGACCAGCTAAATGAAGCCACATTAAATCACTTTGAAGGACAGTGGGGGTCGTAAGTCTTTGGCACCTATATTTTGGGGGTCATGGGCTGAAAAGTTTGGGAACCCCTGTTTTAGACAATTAAACAGCACAGTAAGTCAAATTATCTATATAATTTTAGTATCAACTTAGCCTCAAAGGCAACATGAGAGGTTGAGTTTGGTGACAGAAAAAGCTATGTTGATATGCAGAAACAGCTAATAGCATTAACCAATTACTCAAAGACCACACCCCTAATTATGGACATCTTATAGTCTTAATATAGCTTGAACAGTGCAGTTAAAGACATTTCCACCCCCTGCACAGTTGATATGAACTAAGAAAATAAATGCTGTACTAGGCTCATTTGTAATTCACCTGTAAAGTTGGGTTTTATGATACAAGGACTATTGGGAATTGACCCACTTCTGTACCAACCTCAAGAGGCCACTTAGGAAAACTGCAATTTTTGACAATTTATCATTGGCTTCATTTCTCAGACCAAGCAGGAGACTGCTACTTGGTTGCAACACAGCGGCTGTCAGCCAGCATTTTTTTTCTGGTCAAACGAGCTTTGCTGGCTCTCTGTTTACAGGAGATCCGGTCAACAGGAGTCAAAGAGGTGAATCGGAGGTTGACTGGCGCCCTGCTTCAGTGGACAGACTGAGTTTTACAAGGTCTCTGTCAATAGCCGTGACAAGCTACAAGGGACGTTTCTGCACTCATGACTGCACTGGGCGAGCTGTATACTGAAGCTCAAAGTCCAGCGCATTGCACTAACAATTCCCACTGGGCTTATATAGGAGGTTCCAGCCTGTCATAAAATACAGGTGTACAAATAACAGGAATAAAAGCGCAGGTGAGGGGAAAGGCTTCAATTATGATGGATAGAGGTAATAGAAGTTCAAACAGCATGGAGCCTCTCTGAAATAAACAAACCAGCAGCCTGTATGCACACTGAAAATGATAAAAGTATGCATCAAATAGGATTTTAGTCATTTCAAAAGAAGCCCACACAACACGATTCATCACTGTCACATACTGGGGAAAAAACAGCAGCAAGCTATTCTCTGTGAATGTCCTCGTCCCTGTCGTTAGTGCTCAGTGTGTCAAGATTGATGGTAGAAAATTTAATTTAAAAGAATCAATATGCACTTAAGAGCTGAAAAAATTAAGTCGGTTAGACTTTAAGGGACTCAACAGCGGAAAAAATGAGTAACATTTATATTATTAATTAATCTTAAAGACATTTACAACCCAAATGTCTAACATTACGTAGACACTTTTCACTATTATCAGATACTTCCAAGGACTTTATGTTCTTTCTGTTAGTGCCAATTTTGGTCTCTCCTGTGGTGTTCCCTCTTTAATATCTTTGCTGATCTTGTCTTGGACCTGGGTATAGAATTATTTTCTGATGAGAAATCTTATCTTGTCTTTTATCAGTCAAATGTAATCTTACTGTGATAATATGCAGTGGAAAAGTTTTTAAAAAGCTTGATGTCAGTCATCTGGTCTGACGCCAACCACCTCACAGCGGCTGCGGGCATTAAGAATTACATTATGGGATTTATCAAACTCTTTGTTGTTGTCTTGTTTACTTTATAATAACTGAAGATATCAGTCTTTTTCATAACCAGCTTAAAACTCCTCACAGGGGATTTAAACTTGAAGTTATCCATTAAGAACAAAACAGTCCAATCGTGATGAGAATTAAACATGACTTAGTCCAGCCCTGAGGCACGTGAAGTGTTAAAATACAAGAAAGCTTAAGAATATTAAATAAATTAGCAGATATTTCAGTCAGTTTAAGAAATCATTTGAGTTCTTTATAATGAGCTCGAAGAGTAATTATTATGCTGAGAGGACTTTCATTGATTTGGTATGTCTAAGGTTTTCTGCTTGTGCAGGTATGGGACTTAATAACTGAGATTGACAGGGCATGGTGGAAAATGCTAAACATAAAAGGCCTTTTTTGTTTGTTTTCTTTCCAATTGTATGTCAATTTTCATTCATCACAAGTCTTTTTAAGCTTTTATGTTTGAGTCAAAGGAATTAGAGCATGAAATCAGGTGGGGGGAATATTTGAAAATCATCAGAATCATCAGAATCAGAATCAGAAATACTTTATTTATCCATGGGGGAAATTCAGTTGTTACAGAATGCTTTCATACACAGTATGAAAAAGTCAAAATATTAATAGAAATAAGGAATAAAATAAGATATGAATACGAATGAAATAATATAAACTGGATTAATATTAAGTATAAACAGAAACGCAGAATAGTTACAGTTCGCTATGTACAAAGCACTGGGAATGAAGGTATTATATACAGGATGTTGAAATACAACAGCTAAGGGTGGCAGTGGCTTAGTGGTAGAGTTGGTTGCCGATAATCCAAACATCAGGGTTTCGATCCTAGGTCATGTGTACGAATTTGGTGTGAAACGGTGATTATGACTCGTAATGTAAAAGTGCATTGAGTGGTCAGAAGACTCGTAAAACACTACATAAACACTATTTCAACACCAAAGTAAGATACAACTTCTGTATAATACACACAGTGACACGAGTATTTGGAGTAAAAATGATAGTCTTTCCAAATGTAGAATTGACATCTGAGATGTAACACTGGATTGCAGTCGAATTGCAAGTGAACATCATAAAGTTGTCACTAAGTTTATGAAAGTAAACTGAATCAAATGGAGTGCTGTTGTATAAAGGGCAGGTTTTCTCATCATGTGGCCTTGGTCTCTTCTGGGTCTGTAATAAAAACAAAGATAACCACTCTATTCCTCATCTTAAAGCATGCTTACATGATTCACTTATATTGCCTGACAACAGCCTTGCATTATGTCTCATCTCTCCCTCCAGCAGTGTCTGTACAGCTGGGGTTTCTGCCTGATCAATGTGCGTTCTTAGCAACTCCGTCTCTTTCTAATTAAGATATTTTACTGTGTTCTCCTCTTGGATTTTACAGAAAGGTCACGCAAACTGTTGTCTCATTTGGGTCTCGAGGGTTCACAGAGGGATTGTTTGTCACGACTACCAGGATCCAGGCTCAGTGTCTCTTCTACATAAAATGTCAGCGGCTGATGACATCAGGGGTATGGAGATTCTGAGATTTTGGCGGCTGCTATGCTCAACCAGCTCCAACTCCATCAGACTCACTTACTGGCCTAATCACCTCATGTTTCATCAGCGCTTTCAGACGGGACAAATGATCACTATAAAACACAGGGAAACAAATTAACCACCAGTGTCAAGATTTTAATGGTTCCAATTAGTCAACACTTTGGGGAAAGTGCATTATTAAAAAGGATAACATCCCGCTTCCAATCGCTGGATTTCACCTAGTTTGAAACAGTCAGAACAAATGTTTTAGACAGCTTTACACTTGTCCTACAGGCTTACCTTCACTGTAACTACTGTTGATTTAGCACATGGTAAATTATATGAGAGCAGGGTATTCAATCAGATGACATTGCATCCCCAAAAAAACACACATTCATCTCCATATGCCAACAAATTCACAGAGGCTTATCCTGTTTACATGCCAAAGAGGATGGCAGCTAAATATCCTAACAAATATGTATTTTCTAAATAAACATATTTTCTTCGTCTTGATTCTTTCCTCTCATCTGTTGCCCATTTGTAAACAAACTCACAGAAACCCAGCCAACTGGATAGCAACTATCCCCCATTTTAACTTTTTAGTACTTTAGGTTTCCTCCAACATGCTTTCTCCACCAAGCATTGAGATTTAAATCCACATCTTCCAGAAGCTTCTGTCTGATTTGTTCCCAGATTACATCCTTCTGGAACGTCATTCTTTTGGCACCATCTCTGTTTTCTGCAGTAGTCTGATTCCAGACGGAGAAAGTATCCAATCAGCCTCTCTTAGCAGGTTCTCAGGGGTAGTGAAGCCAGCCAGAGCTGTTCCTGTTCAATTATTGCAAAGACAGCAGCAAAATTGTGTTCCTACTGAAACCACAGACTTCTTTTAACTGCAAGCATAAAACACTGCATTTGAACAAGAGTATAGCCATACTACTTCATACATCTTCTTGTATCTATAAGGCCATGTTTCCTACAGTAAGAACTGTTAGATGTATAAACCAATGTACTTGAGAAATTACAACGTTTATGTTAATGATATAGAGGGTGTAGAACACCAAAGTTAACAGACATCATGAATGTCTTTACCAAAGTGCTTGTCCATCATTCAACAGCTGTTTGGACATTTCCCACGGAACTGCATTATGGTACATGTCAAGTCCAGTCAGGGGATCACCAAAGTCATTTTGATCTACCCCTGGGGACCAGGAATACCCGTACCAAAATACTTGTCATTTAATCTATCAGGTGTTGAGACACTACGTGATGAGGGTAAGTAAGCCCTTTGATCCATCTGAAAATCAGAGGCTTACCACAGTCTATGGGTTCCATCCTCTGGGGACCATGAATGTTGATGCAAATAACACCACAATATGTCTGTTATTGATCAATTGTAATAAAACTCACACATTTTAACCCTATTATAGAGCCATTGGAAGACTGGCATCACTAACAAAGGTAGAACTCTTCCTCTGAGGACCATGAATGTCTGGACATAATTTCACAGAAATCTAAATAATAGATGTTTAGATCATTTCAGCCTGCATGCAGGGACCAGTCACAGTCCATTTAACAGTATCTAACTGCTGTAATCACAACAGATAGTAAAGTAAAAATAATAAAGGAAAGAGAAAACATTTTCTTTGTGAAAGAATTTGAATAATACACAAATACCATGCTTTCAAAATGCAATTTTCAAATACAAATGACTGGAACAAATTGAAATGATAACCTTGCAGAAATAGAGGAGTCCAAGTTAAATTACAACAAGCTATCAAGGAAGGGAAATGCAGAATCATGCATACTTCCAAAAAGGTAACTAATAAAACTCCTGACATTTATCTTTTAATAATACCTCTCAGACACTGATTGCTTGACTTTGCAAGAGGCTCGTAACCGAAAATGGATTCTGTATTCTTTGGAAAAATATTTACTAAAATTGTGGATATGCATAACCCAAATAAAGAGTAAAAGCTTCCATTTGCAGAATATATTACCCATCACAGTCTAATTTTCTCAAATATGTTCTCCCGTGTCTGGTGCAAACAAACCCAGGCAGAAAGGCACACCTTGTCCCTTCTCCCAACCCGAAACACACCATGGCTCATGCAGCGCTGCACTGCACGCAAGAGGGGTCAGATGAGGACCCTCTCTCCCCTGCCTCTGCATGATACTCCCTCTACTTGTTTTCAAAGAGGTGGCTTACCAGCTTCCTGTGTCACATCGGGGTCTTAAAGGATGAGGTGCCACCCTACATCCTAAGCAGACCCCATCTCAAGCCCAATTCAAAAAACCTTCCTTTACAAAATTCCTTGGCTCAAATATCTTGAGGGGATCAGGGAGTTAGTAAGCAAGTAGGTGTGAGTGTCTACGCATGTGGGAGACATATTTGTCGTCTGAGCCTGTGTTACAAGACCTGTTTTTGTGTTTTACGTTTGTGTGCAAGCAGGAGTGAAGGTACATCAGATTTAAGTAAAAGCACAGCAGAGATAGGAGCAGAGGAGGAGACTTAAAAGCACCGCAGACGCTGCAGCTGCTGAAGGTGTTCGTCTGTGTGTGAATGATAGAACGCTTGTGTCGCTCATCGTCTTTCTGCTCACGGCCGCGGTTAATTATTCACCGGGGTTGTGCTGCAGAGATGAACTGAGGGGCTCTGGGATAAAGGCACTGGAGGAGGAAGATGAAATTATAAAATCCTAATGACGGAACTCTGGCTGAATGGTAATTTCTTAAATTGATTTTGAAGAGGTGCCCAGACAGAAGCGGCATGGAGAGACATCGAGATTGGCGAGGGAGAGGATTCCTCTCTCTCTCTCTCTTTCTCTCTGGACATGTTCCAGCCCTTTTCACCTCTGGCCTGATCTTTCCTTTTTATCCCTTACTTAAGCTTCCCCGCCACACATCTGTCCTTTTGTTTCTATCTCTTCTACTTAACCTCAACTTCACACCTTTCTTTATTCACCTTTACTGTTCGTTTATCTCTACAATGTGATTATCTTATTAAGCATATCTCAATTTCTTCAACAGCCATATATGTAAAGGGTCTTAAAGGTGACCAGCATAATGGTTTATTTGAATTGTGAATATAATATCCAGCTGCATAAAATGAGCATTTCAGCTTCAGTAAAATAAAATGAAACTCAACATATGATGGCTGGTGTATTGAAACCAAGGGCAAATGTGTAGAGAGGGAAAATCTGTGCAGTAATAAATGGCAAATAAGTCTATTACTTTCTTTCAATGTCAAAGCATGTTTCTCTTTTCATGGAAGTTGGGCATGTACTTTTTATATCCATTAATAGCTGCCTTGTTGTAAATAATTCGATTTTCAAGGCAAACCAGCATGTGATCATGGAACAGAAGCCATTGTATATAAATCATGTATATTATAATGTTAAAAAACACTCAACAGATATTTTTAAGGAAAAACTAAAAGGTATTCAGCAAGTGACACATTCAGCTGCAAGTTCCAGTTAACAGGGTCACAATTTGCACTGAAACACTG
The DNA here is from genome assembly GCF_009762535.1 of Notolabrus celidotus. NCBI lineage: Eukaryota > Metazoa > Chordata > Actinopteri > Labriformes > Labridae > Notolabrus > Notolabrus celidotus. Next base: position 18,553,447 of record NC_048284.1, read on the forward strand.
CTGGTGTCTGTTGCTGCAAGCTATTCAACACTTTGACTGTATTCCACCTCAGCTCAATCAGGTTTTAACTTCAAACAATGGGTATTAACTGCAATATTCTGAACCCAGTTTAATCTGTGTTAGGTTAATGAAAAAGTTGTGACCTGGTTATGACCAAACTACAGCAGTGAGACAATAAGAACTCCATAATGGAGAGGGTACCTTTATTACAGTGTTTACTGCTGTTAATAAATATTTAAACAATGTTTTGATTGCTTTGTTGTTTCAGAATGTTTTTATCTTTTCAATTAAACTTTCACCACTTTTATTATCTACAATAAAAAGTGACTCTTTTGATGTCTTTGTCTTAGTAGACTGCATGTTGTCATAAAAAAGAGGCTTAATCAGGGCTAAAGATTTGATAATGACCCGTAGTGTTATAGATTTTATGTGGTCTAGATTTGGGAGTGTACAGTGGTTATTAGATTTAAAAGGGTGAATGTCATAGTCAGTTTTTTTAAAAATGTAATTTTTAACAACATAACTAGTGGCTAGTGAAAATGCTTCGTGGCTCGTAACTTTGGAAAACCCCTAGCCATGGTTGCTGGTGAGAGAAATACTTTATATCAAGCCCTGATTGTGACAAAGGAACCTGCTGAGAGCCAAATTTACAATATTTAGTTTTATCTATTCAGATGAGAATTTGATAAAAGTATGATGTCTGGATAGAATAAGTGTCATCCAAGAACTGTTCAAATTCAAAACTGAGTCGTACAGAAGTTGGCCCAAAAATGACAAAAGCGTATTTCAAATATTAGAAATTGTAAATGTTCAGGTGTCAAATTTTAGGAGCCTGTTATGTACCTCCCCCATTTCACACAGTACTTTTAATGTTGTTAGGAGTAATTGGTAGTGACTGTGTCTTTGTCAAATGTTGCCTGATTAAGTGCTTTGGGCTTCTACAAATATACATGACAAGTCCCCCCAAAGCTTTCTGCTTTTAAAAAGGAACACATTACCGACTGTGTTTAAATATTGATGACGTGCCTCAGTCAACTCCAACTGTAAAAAAAAAAAAAGGAAAAAGAGTTAAGCCAAAATAACTGCAACCAGTGCTGATTTCTTTAGCTGATGCTTCCATCTACTCCTACAGTAAAGCTCAGAAGTGATCCATCAGGTTAAGCTTCGGATTGTCGTCACACCCTTTCTGCTAACCATAACTCACTGATGAAAGGTCAAGGATCTTGTGTCAGTTTGAGGCAGACACACATGCAATGACTCTTTCGTAAGTGCTTCTCTCTCTTTTCCTCGTCTACTCTGCTAATCTGATAAAAAATGCTAAGTTGCATTTTCCAACAGAGTCATCAATCCTGACATCACGTTATCTCTGTAAATATCTTATCTCCAGTTTCAGGGAGTGGTTTTGCCATTCATCTTCTTTCACAGTCAATGAAATACATAAATGAAGAGTTAATTTGCAAAAACAGACATCTCCGTTTTTATAAATTTTCAAAAAACACATTACCTTTTAATATACATTTTTAATAAAGTTACAATTTTAAGATACTGCTAACTAGTAATGTAATTTTGACTTAGTAAAAGTTACCCAACTTCAATTGATTAATACCTAAAGCTAGTAATAGAAAAAATGTTTTTCGAAACATTTTTTAAATTTTTTAAAAGTGAGTTATCTGTTTTTGCAAATGAACTCTTCAAATGTTATTACTCAAATTGCTCTTTGCTAGCCAGTTTAATGAAACTGTAGCATGCTGGTATATTAGCTGTAGTCACCTTGGTGGCCTCTACTGGAGTTTGAAGGAAGCTAAGCTAGGTTAATATTAGTTTGGTATAAATCTTGTGCTCAAACTTTCAAAAGGAGACTTACTGTGTACAACTTTTCTCATAAACAAATATGAGGTAATATGAAAAGCCAGTGTGGCTGTTTATTCAATGACAGAATTTCTTTCTTGGCTTCAGAAATTGATATACAGTATGTATGTTTAGAACATGAGGTCAGTGTTGAGGTGGTGTCTGCAATGACTCTATTATCTTTTTCATGTATATAAAGAAGTCCAACATAACCTTTGTATGGTGTGGTATAATAGCATTTCTAAATCAGCACATATTCTGTGGTTGGTTACGCTTGTGAATTCATATCCATTAAACATGTCCTGTTTCAGGCTCCTCTCTGAAAAGCCGGAGTGCATTTCTGCATACCAATGCTCTGAGGTTTCTTTTTTCTATCATATACATTCCACTTTCTATATTTTTATTGAGCACGGCAGTTGCCTCAAGGGTAGACGCGTTGTCTAACCATCAATAGATTCAGCTAGAAAAATGTTGAAAGGGGAGTTCAATGCAAAGCATTCTCATCTGACTCAAAAGCCGCTGTTGTGCTGCCATTGAGCAAAGTACTTAACCTTCAGCTGCTCTACTGGAGTTGCTCCGTGGATCTGTATGGACCGATCAGAGGAAGCTGAGTTTACTCGAATTATACAGTTTCACATCTATCCTTTTTTTCACTCCCCCTTTACATCACTGCATCCACACTTCAGTCTGCATCAGAGGCATAAAAACACACATTTCTATGATCCTCCCACTCTGTCAGCTCACTCTATCATGCCTACCTCTGTTCCTAGTCTATCCTCTGTCTCTTCCACTATGGCTACCACGCCATCATGGCCTGACCTGTTACCCTGTTATCCAGAGGAGAGTGAAAGGCTCAGTGATTGACAGAGATAAGGCCTCTAATTAGAAGCAGTGATTGGGGGCTCTGGAGGGGGCTTAGCTTCCTGGCACAGACAGAGACGTATCCAGAGCGCCTAACCCCCTCCATATTTAGACACACATCTGCTATCAGCGATCAGCTCTGTGTCCCTGAAACTGGGGGGGGGGGGGGGGGAGAAGTTTTTGTCGCATGTTGCTTTTCAATGTCATTCTTTGTCCCTATTTTCCCCTTTCTCGTAAAACCCGCCGCCCCAGCCCTGATGAAACCGGGTGATATGAGGAGTGCCACGCTGGCACAATGCAAAAACAAAAGTGTGAGATTGGTCACACACACACACACACACACACACACACACACACACACACACACACACACACACACACACACACACACACACACACACACACACACACACACACAATGCCTGATAAATATTCATTCAGAGTCACAAGCACGCATGCAGAAAGACAAGCAGAGAGGTAAATACACAGTCATGCATATAATGCTTATATTGCACACACGTGTTCAGTCATGGCTGGATAAACAGAGTTGAAACCTACCCTGAAAATGGTACGAGTCCAGAATCCTGCACACAAGCTAAGGTTTTGTTGAAGTAAATGAAATTAATTGCACATACAAACAGGAGAAGACAAAAACCCACATTTATTGTACGAGCTCACATTTGACATACCATTAGCATGCGAAAGCCTGAGTCAGTGCTCTTACTGCTGGCACTAAATTTACAGTGTGGAAGTGTGATCAGGCTGCAGAGATTTTACAGCCTGGGCGAAATGTCACATCATCTCAGCACTAAGTTTTATGACTCTAATCTGGCCGGCTGACACAGATGCAGCACCCACTAGCATGTTCAGAATGGAATAATAGTACATTATGACACACGAGAGCATTCATCACCAGGGTTCTTTGAGGTTGGAGTGTGTTGTCGGATCGAGTCAATTTATGAGCAGATACGTCTGCAGACTAATTCCAAATATGAGGGCGTCGTCATTTGAATAATCTACACTGAGGGAGCAGAAGGCTAAGGGATATTTAACTTGATGAATAAGCTGGAGCTGTGCAACTTGTGCTATCTGCTGAGGTCTTAAATCTAGAGTGCTACTCCAGGGTAAAGGGGGGAGACTGTGGAAGGAAGGAGTCCATGTTGGTGCAAGACTTTGAGAAAGAGAGAGGGGAGAGAAGGTCAGACAGTTAAAGTGAGGAATAAGTAAAGGGAGGGGGACACATGGGGCGGTTATGTATAGACTCCAACTAAAGAGATCTCTCTGCTGAGATGTCGGCTGAAAAGACGAATTAGTCCAGGAGCAGGCATAATCCGTGTCTGTGAAACTGGCCAGGAATGTTTTCTCTGCGGGGAGTCAGGTCTTCATTACAGGCCTGTTCTTCAATATCACACCCCAGTCTCTGCCAGGAAACTAGTGGCCTCAGCAACACAGACAGGAATTCAGTTTTAAAATACTGTTAAAAATGTCCTCTGTTGATTCAGCCTTCTCTGTGGATCACCATTTAAAGTCACCATGACAGTTGAATAACCACCCCACTGTAGCACACCTCCTCCAAAAAGTCGTGTTGAGTCTACATCTATGTCTGTCCAAACTAATTCAGTATATGTAGTCAAGACTTTGAAGGGGCTTAATAAAAAGATGTGGAGTGTAATTCTGGTTAAAATAAAATTCATAACTAGACTGCCAAGTATGATTCCAGTGGGAAACATGCCGTCTTTGCTCAGAGACTTCTTCCAAGCAAGCGTTGCCAATTAATTGGAGCTATTTGTCATCCAGTGTAGTGTCTGAGGATAGGAGAAGTTGTTTTCTGTACACAATCAAACAAATCGTGACAAATTTTGGATTTATGATGCGGGTATATGTAAATAAAAGATATGACAGCTTATTTAGTTGTGTATATACGTAGTAAGATATGCTTATCTTTACTTCTTTAATTTTAATTGCTTAGAACTTTTTAATAATTGCTATATATGCTCTTGTTTACTTTATACTGTTTTGCTGCTGTAACACTTTAAATTTCCTCGTTGTGGGACGAATAAAGGAATGTCTTATCTTATCTTATCTTATCTTAAGTTCCTTTAAAGAAACAGTTGAAGGTCCCTCTGACTGTTGGCATGCTCGGCTAGAAATTGAAATCTGAAAGAACATGAAATAGTAAGGAAAGCTACAAATTCTAAAATAGATCCTTCGCACACATCTACTTGCAACACAAATATCCACACAGCCATCACAATATCGAGATGGCACCTAAGATATTGTATTAAACAGATTAAGTATCCCACTTGATATCGCATAAGTTCACAATCTCTTATTCCCCTGAGATGAGATGTTGAAATATGGCTACAAAAGCATTGAACTTTGACCTTTGGATTTCGAAACATCACCTTTTTTTTCTTATTGGACATTTGTTTAAAATGTTGTCATGATAAGCGCATCAATTCTTGAGTTAGAGCCATCAACTCTACAAAGGATAGGCGACTTGACTACTACCCAAAAGTGAGGCCAATAGGTCAAAGTTTCAAATGAAGTACTAAGAATGAAGAATGAAGTCAAATTTTCTAAATCATGGTCATTGTAGTAAGTCCTCATCAAGCTGATTGATGTCCAAATGCTAACTTGATGGATTTTTACCATATACTGTATAAATAATGGACGTAGTATCCATGACGTCACCCATCTGTTTCTGAAGCGCTGTTTTGAAGCCAATCGTCGGCGGGAACCATATTGGATATGCTGAAGCCAACCTAACTTCTGTTGCGGTAAAGAGGAGGGCTTTGAGCCTCCTAGCCACAGCTACAGTGTTCCCACCTGTCAATCAAGTCAGCTGTGCCTCTCATGATGGGAAAACTCGTAATCTTAATATCTTCGAAATTGCCGCGTTAGAAAAAAATTCACCCCCAGTGCAATGTGTGCCGATCGACAAATGAGCTATCCAGACTACACTCATTTTTTGGACCAGGCTGTAAACATGTTTATTTCTGCTGTAAAGATCGGCTTTTTTGAATTTGAGTGTATGTGGTTTCAGGTACTTCTGAAGCCAGCCTTAAGCAGACACTCAAAGAACTTCAGTTTTTAGCACTTCCGCATTGACTTCAATTCTAGTGGCCGGAGGTTGCCGCTTGGTTTTGATTTGTTTTTAAGTTAAATGTGTGCTTCAGTTAACAGAATGGGCAAGACATCAGGATTGCAGCTCTGAGCGCCAATCTCTACTTCCCACACTCTGGCGGCATCAAGTATGTAAGATGCGAGGGGCATGTTGGCATCACTTTTGTACAAGGAGAAGAGCTGGAGACGTGTCATCTATTTTTACACTTGACATTTAAACAATCAATGGTTGTAGCCAAAACATTTTTAGTTTTGTGTTAACAGCTTTGGTCAGTTCCTCTTTGAGTCCAAGTGGTTGTTTGTGCCAAAGTTAAAGAAGCTCCCCGAAGGCATACCTGAGATATTATATTCACAGAAATTGGGCAGATAACAAAAACAGTTTTTGTAAGTAGTGGGGGGATCATTTTTTATTCCAAGCAGTTGTTCTTCCTTTTTTTGCTGTGTAAATATTATCAGTGTGAGCTTAGCCTTGAATGAATGACCTTGAGCAAGGTGTGCACTGCTACTGCTCAGCATAATGGGGAGCAGGAGTAGAAGGTAGTTAGCTCTGTGTGAGGTGAGGAGGGCAGAGTCATAACCCCATAGTGCAGGTCAAACAGGCTAGGTGAAATAAGGAGGAAACCAGGACAGCAGCTGAGACGGGAAAGCAGAGAGCGAGAAAGGAGAGAGAGAGAGAGAGAGAGAGAGAGAGAGAGTGGAGAGGAGGAATCTGTGAGCTCAGTCAAGGAGAGAAATGGGAGAATTGGAGCATTACCCCCTCGTGGATACTCTGCATTTATGACCAGACGGAGAGACAGATAGGAGAAACAGACAGTTTGTGCTTTCTTTGTGTTTGTGTTTGTCACTCCTGTGATGTTTGTTACCCTCTGCAGCTTTAGAGTTAGGCTCCTCTCTTTTTTAGCATTTTAGGCTAAATCCTTCCTCTGCTGCTTCCCAGCTCTGCCATGATACATGAGTCATCTGAGTCCAGGAAAGGGAGAGCTGAGAGACAGTAAACACAAAGACCAACACATATTGAGAGTGCCCATATGGCAACACAACTAGCTACCAATAAGTGGTACCAAACTTTTATTTTGTCAGTGTGAATCATAACAATGAGACAAAATACAACCACACATTAAAGCAACCCTCTGTGCCATTAACTGTGGCCACTTTGTTTCTTTTGGAAAAGTTAAAACTGCACACATTACTGTAGTTACTTGTCCACAAGGTTGATGCTTCCAACCAAGTTGCCAGACATTAATCATTACTATACATTATATTGAGTGTGTAGTGCCAAATCACAACAAATGGTATCTCAAGACCCTTTAACAAACAGAGCAGGTCTAGACCGTACTCTATGTGAAATTATTAACAAAGACCCAACATCAAGACAGGATAAGATCCAGTCCCCTCTTACAGACAGGACTAAGTATTATCTCATCTTAATCCACCATGAGCATTGCACCTCTCAGTATTTAGCTAGTTGTGACAAGGAAAGACTTCCTTTTAACAGGCAGAAACCTCCAGCAGAACCAGACTCATGTAAGACAGCCATCTGCCTCCACCGAGTTGGGGTTGGAAATGAAAAGAGATGATTGTGATGAGTAAAAGTATGAGAACTTAAGCTACATAGTATTCCCATCCCATTCCATCTAATCATGTGGAACCGCAACAGACTGTATAAGATATGGACGTAGTATCCTTGACGTCACCCATCTGTTCTGAAGCGTTGTTTTGAAGCCAATCGTCGGCGGGAGCCATATTGGATATGCTGAAGTCAACCTAACTTGTGTTGAGCTAGTGTGAGGTGAAGAGGCGGGCTTTGAGCCTCCTAGCCATCAGCTACAGAGTTCCCGCTTGTCAATCAAGTCAGCTGTGCCTCTCATAATGGAAAGCTCATAATCTTAATCCCTTTGAAATGACCGCGTTATGAAAAAATTCACCCCCCGTACAGTGTGAGCCAATCAAGAAGATTAGCTATCCAGACTAAACTCATTTTTTTGTACCAGGCTGTGAAAGGGTTTATTTCTGCTGTAAAGATCGTCTTTTTTTAATTTGGTGTGTATGTGGTTTCTGGTACTTCCAGAGCCAGCCTCAAGCAGAAACTCGATGAACTGCAGTTTTTAACACTTCCTCATTGGCTTCAATTCTAGCGGCCGGAGGTTGCCTCTTGAATACCGCATGATTCTTTATTTTATAGTTTCGTTTTGTATCAGTTTGTTTCGTATCATATCATATTGCATTTAATCACATCTTGATGCTGTTAGTTTAGCAAACTGAATTGGTCATAATTGCAAGCAAATAAAAAAAATAAGTGTCTTCTTTGTGGTCGTACTGTTGAGGTAAACCCTTTGTAACTCACCATTTATAGCAAAACTGAGACTCACCAGAAACAAATGAATGGGAAGTCCTCTTGAGGTTGTAATGGACCAAGAAATGATGGTTTTCAGAGACAGTATGTGGAGGGCTAATTTCCCTTCACTTTTTGACATAGCTTCATGGTCACTTCTTGAGTTGCTAATTGGGCTATAAACAATGCAGAGCAGAGAAAAATGTGTCTGGTTGGGAGTCAGCCACTGACTCAACCAGACATACAGACAACTTGGCTATTGTTTCAAGAGGCATACATCAAAATGCCCGATCTGTTCAGAGATGGCAAAACCTTGGCTTAGAAAATGAATGATTTAGCACACCTCTGGATGACATTCAAATGTTTTCTGTGTCCATTGCCAACTCATTTCAAATTCTTAATTTACAACATCGACACCTAGTTAGCATTCCATGTTAGGGGCAAGGTTGTGGTAATCACAATCTGAAATATAAATATTGATTGTGTTAGGCAAATAAAACTCTGTGAAAATTGGGACAAGATTTAGTTTCAGTAAACAGCAAATGCCATACTGGTCTCACCACATGTCCTACGAATCCCATGTCAATAACTTATGTCTCTTTTATGCCAATAAGTGTCTGTTGACCTATATTGTGCGGAGACCTTTCTCGTCCTTTCAGAGAAAGAGAATGAAAGTCTCCACAGAAAGATTAAGTGAAAACTGCTACCATGGAAAGAAAAGTCATTGAATTGTTCTGTCCAACACATGAAAAACTCACGTTGTTGAGGAAATTCTTGGTGAGAAATAAAGACTGAAGTTGAGATTGAATCAACTACTCTTGCACGATGGTCGGTCTGCACACATGCAGTCTGAACGGTCTGACACAGAAGAAAGATTCTACACTTTATTTATTGCCTCGCTAGAAAGATAACTGTATCTTTGAAGAAGGAGGGGGGTGTTCTCAATAGCTGGATGGCTGAGTTCACTCCTGTCTGTTCCCCTTCACTCCCTTCCTCCCTGATTATTTGAAGCTATAGTTTTGGATGAAATATTAAAGTAATTGAAGTTCACTAGGTGCAAGGCAGCACAAGAATAACACATCATGATTGTACTACATTCTCCAGTCTCCTGCACTAGGGTTCAACACGCTACACAAATATTCACTCACTGCAACACCAAACCTTTACTTTTAACCTCAGCGCTTGCTGGACTGGGACTAAACAAGCGGCAATCTCCGGTCTAAAAATATGAGTCTGATGTGGAAATGCTAAAAACTGCAGTTCATCAAGACTGGCTCTCATCATTGAGGCTGGCTCTGGAAGTTCCGGAAACCACAAACACATGAATGGGAAAAAGACAATATTTACAGCAAAAATAAACATATTAACAGCCTGGTACAAAAGACAAGTGTAGTCTGGGTAGCTCATTTCGATCGGCACACACAGTGAGGGGGGTGAACTTTTTTCTATCCTCTCATTGGAATGAGTGTTCCAATGAGAGGCGCAGCTACCTGCGGGAACACTGTAGTTGTTGGCTAGGAGGCTCACACTTCTTCTTTACGTCACAATCGCTCGACAGCAGCAATATGGCTGCCGCCAACGATTGGCCTCAAAACAGCTCTTCAGATACAGATGGGTGACGTCATGGATCCTACGTCCATATTTTATACAGTCTATGGGACTAAACAATGGCAGTTATGAGGTTCTGAAATTTCAACCAGAGGATTCTGGGCGTGTTTGTCTGTACTCACAAGCTAAATCTGAGCAGCTAAAAAAAAAGTTAGCTAGAAACTAGCAAAAGATGCTGATTCTTAACCAGAAAAAGTAAAATTGAACAACATTTTAAAGCATTCAGTCCCACCTCTTTTGACCATCTAAGTTACCTTAAGAGACCTTGGAAAGGAGCCTTTAATAATACTGGTGCATACATTTTTAATGATATGTAAAAGCTTTTATTAATATGAATTTTGCATCACCTAAAATAACCCTAAAGGAAATAAAATAATCTGTGATTAAATGTCCCTTTTGCATGTTAAGGCCTTTTCTTTTTTCTAATTCTGCCTCACTAAGCCTTCCTGTGTCCCCGCCTGTCTGTGTTGACCTCATTAACTCCAAGACAGTGACAGATTTGCACAGCATCACGCATGTACAGCGAGAAGACAGTTTAATAAAAGTTTCAGCACTTGCAGTATTAGAATCTAAAATTACCCTCCTGCTGCATGCAAACTGAATATAGCAGCTCTTGTGAAGGTCTCATTATTATAATTGGGGAGCGCTTCCATGCTCTGAATTAGGAAACTACTTTTGTGCTGCTTTTTCTCTGGCTTCTTCTTTTTCCTCTTGTCAAGATTCATTTAGTATCTCCAACTTTTTGGTCATTGTGATGATTTAAGCGTAACATGAGATATGGCGAGGAACTGGGGTCTCTTAGAATATGCAACTGGGAGGAAGAGTGAAGGCTGAGTATTTATGAATGGTTTCGAACAGCAGGGGAGAGATGAACTGTTAGATTTTCCCTACTCTCATTTTTTGCCTCTTCTCCGACTCTCCGTCTCTCAGCCCCCACCCTGAGTTGGCGTGCGGCATCCCGCTGTACGTGACATTCAGCCTCAGTGTGAAAATCAGCAGATGGGTAATTTTTGTTTGTATGCTTAGTGCGGCTGTGCGTGTCGCTGCCTGTGTATGAAAAAGAGAGCGGGTGAGAGAGAGAGAGAGCTAAGGAGCAGGGAATAATTCATGACCGTTGTACCCTATAATTAGCAAAAACTAAATTGCATGTCAATGTATGAGGCAGTTAAATAGGCCTCAGCGTCTGTCAGAAGACATTAAAAACCTCAAAAAGAACTACAGTAGCAGGCAAGAGTGTATTTCCTCTCACTCCCTTTTAAATAGGATTGCTAAAATAGGAGCCCATGGCCTGAATGATTCTAGACCCAGTTCGCCGAGACCAAACCGCCAATAAGTCGCTGATGAATTGCTAATTCTCAATTACTTTTTGGCTTTTAATCTGTTAATAAAGGCGACAGCACGACCCCAAAGGCAGAATCACATTTAGAAACAGCACTTTCTGAAAAAAGACAGCAATTTGCTGTTTTTTAATTCCTCCTCTATTCACTCTGCTGCCTATGAAGGTTCAGGCTAGCCTGAGGTCCAGCTTTGTGTGTGCGTGTTGGTGTGTGTCTGTGGTATACATCAGTGTAGCACTTCCACAGATGGGGGCTGTTCTCATTTGCAAAGGCTGCCAGCGTTTGGCTGATTGATCAGATTGACTTTTTTTTTTAGCAGGCAACAACCCCCCAGAGGTTCATCTGTGACCATGAGGAAGGAAGGGACAATATTTTTTCTCACTGTTCAAATCAATTTTATGATGCAGTGATCAAGATATGACTTAATTCTATTAGATATGAGGAAATGAAACTTTGTGAATAATATTGAATAATTCTGAAACAAAGCGTTATCATGTGGTTGTAAGTGAGGTTTTTTTTTTTGTGAAAGTTTGCCTAACAACCTTATTCTATCGTTCTCTTCATAGTGATAGGCCTAATTTTGTATAACACAGTTTTAAGTGTTGGAGTTAGTGAACAACTCAGATAAAGTGGTTAAACATGTCACTACAGTTTAAGATACAGTATGTAAGCTTCTTTTGGAAATACCTTCAAAGTATTAAAGCACCTGTAAGGAATTTTTAGCTGGTTACAAAATAGATGGACTATTTTGAGATGGTCATCTTTTATCCCTCAATCCACTGCCATGGGGTAGGTGTCAGTTATAATTAGGGTTGCAAAGGGGTGGAAAATGTCTGGTATATTTCCAGAAAGTTTCTGGTAAATTTCCATGGGAAGTTAAGCTGGGAAATTTTGGAAATATTCAAAATTGGAAACTTTCCTTGGAAATTATGGGAATTATGGGAATTGACTGGGAGTTGAGGGTAATTTAATGGGAAGGTATCATATCCAAGCATAAAATTTGTTTTGTTATAAGCTGAAATCCATCCAGAATAATACAATTAAAACACATTTATTTGTAAGGAGAACTTTATCAAGTGTTAAATATTCTATTGAACATCATTTATTTCATTGAAGAACAAAAACATGAATGTTGAGTTAAATATTACTCATTCCCCCAACCCAACCCATTCAAAAATTAACAAAAATGCAATCCCAACTAATTCCCATTCAAAATGTTGACTGAAAAGAGCCCCTCTCCCTCCAAAAAAGTCCCATTCAAAACCTTCAATTTAGTAAATTCCTTGTTTATTCTCGTTAATTCCCATGGAAAGTTTCAAACTTTGAAAATTGCCAGAATTTTACAACCCTAGTTTTAATTAGTGGTCAGCAAAGAGTTACCTCTTTGTTCACAGGGGACATCCAAATCTACACAAATAAAGATTTCCTCACCGGAGTTTTAAAGGTCCTATAAAAAGCAACACACATTTTCCCTTGCCGTTACAGATATATACTTTAATCATCCACCAGCCTAGCAATCCTGAGAATGTGGTAGCAAAACCATCTACATAGTTTCTGTAGCCTACCTACTGGGAAAACATAACTTTGCCCAGATTAAAATGTGCTCCTGTGGTGATGTAACAACAGGAGGGGTTTACATAGGCAGCCATCCAAAATCACCCGTCAAGCATTCCACTTCCTCCCACACTATTGTGGGGTTTTATTTTGGTGTTGTAGAATGAAGATGTCGAAGGTTAGAGGCAGACATGTCAACTGCTCTGTTGTTTGCAAAAAAATAACAACACAAATGTCTGTGTGTCCCAGCACCTAAGGACCAAAGAACACAGTGGCTGCTTTTATTTTTAACAACAACGTGCCAGCTAAAGTTGGTGCTGTCAGTTTGTTTGTGCCGACCAGCTCGCCTCCGACTGTCACAACAACAAGGGACCACCACATAAAGTTACACGTGAAATAAAGCAATAAAGTAAGAATAACACTTAATTCAATTTATGTGTGTTCATCATATTTTACACAGCAAAACTATGATATTAGAAAAAATACAAAGTTTAACACATAAGCAAAATATATACAGCTGCATTTGTAAATTGATAGAAGTGTTTTTTTTCTCTGATTAATTCTCGTGGATAGTTTTGGATGTAGTATTTCAGCTGCAGCCCTTACAGTATGACAGTAATAAATATAAATATGAACACATAATTTAAGATGATAAGCACGCGTAATCTTACATCTAAAAAGTGCGGTGGCTTAAAAGCTCTGGAGCTTGCCTATTTTTAGTGTCAGTTGATATAGGATGTCAGGAAAGCAAAAAATTTAAAATATAAAATCATACAAGTGAGTAAAGTATCCTGGCACCTCTTCCTCCTCCCCTCATGATCAGCTCAGAGCTCAACGTTCAAGCGAACAGATTTTCCACGAACTTCTTCTTCTGCTCTGCATTTGTCTGCACCCCTTAGATCAGGGGTTCTCAAACTTTTTGGAGCCAGGGACCCCTACAGGTGAGAAAAGGACCCCCTCAATTACAATTATAAGCACATGCTTATTACCATTTGCACTCTTAGATGCCCTTGGAACTATTTGTATTGTAAAACTTATCAATCTAAATACTTAAGACCTGTTCCATAGTGACAAACAGATAACACTTCAATTTGAATCATGTAAATACCACTTGTATACTTTAAAACAGAGGGTCATTTCATTCCTTGTGGACTCAACATGACAGTATTTATACTTTTCAAGTAATTGATCTTAAAAGCTTTCAGAAAATTAACAGTACCAAGACTGGCATATCCCTTCGAGCGACTAAATGGTATCGTAACAATGGTGTAAATGCTGTTTTGTAATGACACAGCACAATTTTATAATTTATTAGAAATGTATTCTAATTATTTCACGGACCCCCAGGGGTCCCAGGACCCCACTTTGAGAACCACTGCCTTAGACAACATGCATTGCAGCCATTCAGCACAGAGCCTTGTTATGATAGCACTCCTGTTCTCTGACAACACTGCATGGATAGATTGAGGTCAGACACTGAGAGATTGAATTCATGAGGATTTTTGAAACTGAATTCAAAATTTTACTTAAAAAACAACAACTAGGACTTGTAAACAGCTAATTATGCGATTACACTGGATTTCAAAATGACATCGTTTTCCTCTCAGACTAGACACATTGCTTGAAATTGTGTTAAAATAAGAATCCAGCCTAATCTTACATATCAGGCTTCTATGAAAATAGTTTGATTTCTCAAGAATTCCTCCCTGTTTTCCTCTCTGTGATGCTTAATTGTTCTCAGTCCTATTATTAATACCTCAGATGTTAATTACCCATCTTAATGACTTCTCTGCATTGTTGATCGTTTGTAAATTAATGCGTAGCTTTGTTTGAAGAGCATGACATAACAGAAGTTTATTAGTGTGCCCCATCTGCTCGGGGGCCTCTGAAGGGCTGTTTACATCAAACAACCTGATGTTCATGTCAGACTTTGACGCGAGGCGTATCTTTCTAATTGATAAGAGGCTGCCTGCATTGAGAATAGCTGGATATGCTTTTAGCTTTAAGTGGATGTCAGTGGTACTTCATGTACTTAACAAAGCCAATTGTGTGGAGAGGTCTTAATGGAGGACTCGGTCTTGGACTGTACAAAATGTTAAATGAATTACTTGCAACATTAATATTAATGAATGGTGCAACTGAGCCATTTAATGACTCAATAAAGTGACATTTACCATGATAATTAATTTTCAATCAAACAAGATTAATTTCTTCAATCGCACAAAATGAAAAACAAGACTCCTAATAGTCACTGAATGACTATTATGAATGAACATCTTGACACACTGCCTCTAAGGCCAGCCATCACAGATCATTATATTGCACACTGGAGCCTAAGCTAATTCCTTGGACCGCTGTACTGCAGCAGCGGCGCAATGACACCTCTTATGGCTCAATTACTGCAGTCACCTTTATTACTTCTTGGTTTTTGGATCTGTGTATTGCACAGAGCTCACTTGCTGCACAATAAGGAAGGGCACCAAAGAGCACCATGAACTGTCAGAGCTTTCAAACGGAGAAGTTTTAAGGCAACCATACCCTTTTTCAGTCATTGACAGGTGCTACGTGACTGTAATTTTGAAGCTTTAAAATGTGGCCCATCTCATACAAGTATAGTAGGCAAAGCACTATTCTATTATGGGAGGTTTTGAGGTAAGATATGATTTCTTATAAGCTACAACTTCCCACCTTTAACAGCTGCAAAAGCACTAGAAGGAAATGTCAGTCAAGATTTAAAAAATGCTTAGCACACAGTAAGACAGTGGGTTCACCAACAGTCCAAGCAAGCTAGGTGCCAGTCAATTAGGTGTGGAAGCAGTGCATAAAGGGGGGTCACAGAAATCAACCAAAGGAGGATAAGTATGCCTCCTGATTGATTTAAGGTTGTATTATTTCCATGTTATCACTGTCTATCTAGCCACTGGCTAACCTAGATTCAGAACACACCTGGGTATTGTTTGGAGGAGGTGTGAAACGCCCACGACTCTACTGTGAATACTGAGCTCCTGGAGTGCTGCTTGGAGTCACTGAGGCCATGCTGTGCTGTTTATGGTCAGCACAACTATCCAAAATGTGGGCTGGCTGCATGTTAACCAGAATATTTTACTTTATGTATCACATGTCCGATACTATATATACTCAATGTGGTGGTGGTATAAGTCTGAAACACAAAAAGGACTTATTGCTTGTCAAGTAATGAGATAATCGTTTTCTTTTCTAATGAGCAAGTGTCTTTGGATCCTGAAAGGTACAATGTTGTGGACAGGCAGTCAGATAGATTGGTGTGGTGTCACAGGTAATGAAGGAGTAATACTTGGCCATTGTGTTGATGAGTCAGCTTAACAGAACTAAAGGGTTTAAAGTTATCAACCAGTGTAACCCTTAATTAAGTTTGCTGGTTGGATGGACGAATGGATGGATGGAGATGGAAGATCTACAATCGAATGGATGGATGGATGAATGGATGGACTCACAATCGGATGGATGGATGAAAGGAAGGTAGATCGACAATCGGATGGATAGATGAATGGGTGGACGGATAGATGGATGGACAGTTGGATGGATGAATTGATGCACAGTTGGATGGACGGATGGATGGACAATCGGATGGGTGGATGGACACAATTGGATGGATGGATGAAAGGAAGGTAGAACGACAATTGGATGGATGGATGAATGGATGGATGGACAATCGGACGGGTGATGGATGGATAGATAGTGTTTGGATGGCCGGATGATTGGATGGATTGTTACATGGATGGATGGAGGGATGGGTTCATGGATGGATGGATGAATGGATGGATATGAATAATGAACATGTTAACAGTTGGATGGATGGAGGGATGGGTTCATGGATGGATGGATGAATGGATGGATATGAATAATGAACATGTTAACAGTTGAATGGATGAAGATTGGATGAATGATATAAGGATGGCTGGATGAATGGCTGGATGAAATGGACTGATACATGGATCATTAAATGGTCATATGTAAGAATGGATGAGTAAATTGATAGATACAATAATAAATGTATGCATTGATTGATGGAAAAGAGAAAGATGGAAAAATGAGATGGGTGAATAGACAGGCCATTGAACAGGTAAAGAGTTGGATGAATAAATGTATGAACCCACAGAGAGGATCGAAGGACTGGATGGACAGATGGATGAATGTCCGGATGGAGAAATTAAATACAATTTTCCAACACTTACCCATCCTTGCTGTGGTTAAATGTGCATGTTTAAGAGCTGAACAGGTTCTGCCACACAATAACAACACACAGCCAAATTATCCCATCAACATCAATTACCCATCTGAAAGTGCACACTGCTGAGCAGATTCACAACAAGATACTAAAAGCTCCCACAGTCTGTTCACAATGAAGCAGCCAATGACTGCTAGTTAAACCTTAGTAGACAACAATTATTACAAGGCCTAAAGGTCTTATGGAGTATGCACAGCTCGTTGACAACAACAAACCCCCAAACAGAAAATGATCAGTTGCTTAATTATGCTGTTTCCTGGGAAAGTTGCAGTGAGAAAAATATAAATTGCATGACTCCTTCTTGAGATGCAAAGCACTTCAAAACTTCAGAGTCATACCCAGCCTTACCTTCATATAAGCAGTTGCCAAGAAATTCAACACTCCTCAGCGAGTTGCACAGCAAACAATTGTCTAATCCTGAGTGAAATATTGTTTTCCATTTCATTATCATACAAAGCAGGTGTTGCAGTAAGCAAATACCTTGCCCAAGAGACACATTGAAATTTTTGCGGTGTTTTGTCAAATACCCGGTTTCATTTCACAGAAAGCACTTGAACGGAATCTGACAAAGATCCTCATTTGCTGCCAAACGTCTCCACTCAAATAAATGATCTGATACTTGGTTTTTAAAACCCATCCTCTTAAACTGGGGAACGTTTCTCACACCATCAAAAGATTCTCTTCCCTTGCTTTATGGAAAATAAGTTTTTTATTACTGGTTGTAAGATGAAATGACTTGTTGAAAGGGAGGTTTTTTCTTCATTCTGCCTGTTTTTCACCCACATCATAAATCCCTGGCTGGTAATACTTAAATCTGTTTCCTCTGCAAAGCTATCCGTTTTAACTCCCAGCTCATTAGCAGCACTTCAAATCCTCGTCGTATCGCATCTCTTTTGCCTTTTATTCAATCACGTGGAACAGCAACCCCTGCTCTCTTGCATCAATCCCTCTCTCTCTGCGTCTTATCTCTTTTTCTCCAGTTACTTCTCTCTCTCCAAGGGCTGTACATGAAGGTGACTGGTGTTGCCCTTTTACCTCCCAGTGCACATCTGTTTTATGCAAATTTGGAACAGCAGGGTGTGTGGGATTCTAATTGTGATAGAAAACAAAGTTAATCTCGTGGATAAACACTACCTGGAAGAACACAGGGCATTCTTTCTACCTACGTTCATCATACACCCTGAAAATGTTTTGCTGAAATGATGAATACTGAAGAGGATATGTGCGGTTTTGATGTCTCTTGGTAATCATTTCACCCCAAAGTGGGATAGAAAGTCAACAAAAAGGAATCGTGACTGGAATGAGCTATTGACGCCACATCCTGTCCCTTGAGGCGGACAGATTTGAAATGGCGGCAGTGAACACAGGAGGGGGAAGTGCAGAGCAGGGCAGGACGACAGAGCAAGTTTGTGAGAGGAAAAAAAAGAAGGAGGGGTGGGTTATTGACTTAAAGATTAAATGGATTTCTCTGTAAAACCAGTGGATGAAAATCTAACAACTCTAACATTGGTGCATGGGGAAATTAAAAGCGACAGGAGTGCGTATCAATATCAGGTTTCATGATACAGTTGTAAAGATCTGGGGTAATGGTAATCACCGCAGCGTTTTATGCTCTTTCGTGGTCCTCAATTCAAAAAATGAAAGAGGTGTCCAAAAGTCACTCAGAGAGGTAATCCAATCATCAGTGTGAGGGGTAGTCATAGTACAGTATTGTGCTTCAGAGCTGTTTTTTCAATGGATTTCAAATTAAGCTAATCTTAATTACTCAAATATTTTAAATTGTTATTAGTGGAGTACAAGTCCCAAAACTAAAAAGCCACAGACAAAACAGCTGGGACTTTTAATGTGGTCCATGCCTCACTGACTGCAATCTGGTAATTTTAATAAAAAAAAGGGAGAGAATGGGAGGTTGTTTCCAAGGGGGAGGTTATAATTACTTGATTACAGCTAACAGATGCATTAAAGGTTAGAGTACATCTGGGTTAAAGTAAGTTTTGTAGGTTAATTTGAAATGCCCCAAATCACAGGTGTACCTCCAATAAACCTGAATTTAAGTGAGGTTACCCTTTATGTGATTATGTTTTAAAAAGCCCCCAGCAGTGGTAGTGTTTCCTCATACTATCCTCTTTGAAAAATGGTGAAAGGAATCTTCAAGCATACCAACTAAACATCAATCAACTCTAACTTCATGTAGTATTGGCAAGACATTATAGTTTAACGTTTCAAGAGGCACTGATCTATGTTTTTTATGAGAAAAATGGCTCTAATGAACCCAATGTACAAGAGTCCTAAAACACTTTAAGCCAGAGAGACACAGTTAGCGAGTAGCTGGTGAATTTAGTGGAGCATTAAGCAGCTAAAGAGCCAGAAACTTCCCTCAGGAGTTTGTGGAAAGTAAAAAAGTGCTAAAAGGACAGTGAGTATTGGTCTAAAGTTCTTCATGTGGGAAGAAACATTATTAAAAATTAAGGCCAATGGTGCGCAGTGTCTGCTGAGTGTGGAAAAGGGCAGCTCAAACTTTTTTCATGTGGAAGAAAATGATGTCAGAATATGTCTTGGTTCTGTTCACAGCTTGTTCCACCCACACACGACTTAAAAAATCAAATCATGTAGCATTGGTCAAGTCTTCAGAACTTAGTTTTCACTTCCTCCCTCATCTTTTGATACTGAAGGTCTCTGATATTAAGTGGGAAGATATATTTTGTTGGAAAAAAAAGTGCCTCTGCTAATACAGATAGCTGGAGTGAAGCAAGAACTTTATTTTTTGTCTCACAAGAGTGACAACCTTTGGCAAATCTACAACACAATTAATAAAACAGTTTTTAAAAGTGCAGTCTGAGAGTCTAAAAGCCCTTTATGCTTCATATTATATAGATATGGATTGAACCCTCTGATGGATTCTCTGTGCTCATTGCATCAGTATTTCTGCACATTTTCAGGAAGCATCCAGATGTGCATCAAATTTTGCAGTACCACCGGAAATTGTGGGGGTGGTGTTGAGCACTGAGTAGCCAGCAATTCAAGCCAGAGCAGCGAAACACAATGCAGCTGGATACTTTGGAACGGGGCCGGGGGCATACTGGGACAAAGGTTGGCTCAGCCCACCCAAACTTGGGTCTTGCCTCATCATTCAGAAAGGAAAATAAAAGTTTGTTCAGCCAATTTATAAGGATGGCAGGTTGGTTTCCCTCTTGTGATTAGGTGGGCAGCCAACAGATCCCACTTGAATTCGCTGGGAACCAACTTCCTGTAGATGTTGTTTTGAATGCACACATTGCTCATACTCATCCAGATGCTGGCCAAGGGCTCAACAAATGGGCACATCTGCTACAAAGAGAGTCCACTGCATTAACTAACTTATGGAATAGGAATAGAATAAAGCCTGGTGCTTCAACATACACCAGAATACAAGAATTCAACCATATATATATATATATATTATTTAGAAATATTTTCAGTGTGTAGACAAGTAACACAACTACAGAAAAAATACAGACGTGGGAAAGAAAGACAAGTACACACATACAAATACATACCTACATAAATAAAAATAAAAAAATAGACAAGGAAAAACCTGCTCTAACAAGATAAATCATTATACATTTCTAATGAAGTATAGGTACATCACAAAAGCCAACACTTATACATATATAGCGACTTTTGGTCATTCTGGATAGGTAAGACAGAAATGGTTGCCACGTCTTGTCAAAGGCTGCAGAGTTGAGAGAAGCATTGTGTCGGATCTCCTCCATATGTAACAGATTTGTAATTTCTGCTAGCCAGGTCTTAAAAGAAGGGACATCCTCATTTTTCCAATGAGTTACATTTTTGCAATAACAATACCATATTGTATTGTTCTCTGATGTAAATGGATAAGAGTGGAAATATGTCTAGTGCCACCGAAGATCGATGTGCAAGGGTCAGGGGAGATGTCACAGTTATACACGTCAGAAAAACACTTGAAAATATCAGACCAGAACTGATTTAATTTGGGACAGAGCCAGAAAAGATGACCCAGAGTGCCCTCAGCCGACTTACATTTTGGGCAAGTTGGTGAGACAAAGGGATAAAAAGAGTGTAGTTTGGTGCAAGAGTAATGTAGCCTGTGGAGAAATTTAAACTGAATAAGTTGGTGTCTGGAATTTAGCAGTTGTGAATATCATTGAGATAAGTTTCCCAGTCCTCGTCCTTGATCGTCAGATCCGGGTTACCTTTAAATGTTGTATAGAGACTACACTATATGATGTGAAAAGTTGGGTGAATCTGGAAATGAGTCTCTTCGAGTCAGGGTCTTGGTTCATCAGAGTATACAGTTCAACAGAGGCGGCATTGACTGAAAGTGGGGAGCATTCTCACAGGTAAAATTAAACCTGTTGACACCCAAAATTTCCTTCGGGGGGAGAACCCCCAGACCCCAACTACACATAACCCCATGTGTCCCTATTAAAGGGAAGCATATGCACTTGCCTTGAACCAGTTCCAAGTGGTTTAAACCTCACATTTTCTGATTTCAATCAGATCACATTTAGCATCCTTTACCTGAATAATACAACCCTGACTACTAGTATCCCTTCTACGTGCCCACCCTGAGTTGGCTAGAAAGTATAGAATCACACTTGATGTTACTTCGCCTGGGCACAGGGACAGCCACAACCGAACAGTTGGACAGAGATTGGATGGGGACTGAATGTTGAAAGCCCCGGCAGACATCTGAAAGAATTGGAAGTGACACTCATTTTTAATTTCTCCCATTGGTCTTTCAAGGGGAAAATAATTCTCCATTTCTCCGCCTCACAGACCACTGCCTTCTACAACACTGACCCCAATTTTGAATCCTTCTCGACAGATGCACACCTCTTCACTGTCACCATGTTTGGAGTCAGAAACTTTTGACACTTCCTCTCTGGTGTAACTTTTCCCTTTGAGTGGCACCCTCAAGTGAAGGCATTAGCATCCATCCTATCATAAAGGAGGCACGGAAGTATGTGGGTAGTGATGGTTGTTTAAACAACTCATATCTCTTCTGTGCATTATCAAGAATGTGCCAGGTGATTCAATATGTATGGAAAGTCAAATGTATTCCAAAAAGAAAATAGCACTGTTGTTGTTTTGAACAGGCGTCATACACAACATTTCCTCCAAACCCACAATCCATCAAGTTAAATGTCACCAGTTTGACAGAATAAGGACAGTTAGTTGGTAGGCCATAACGGTGTGATGACAACACACAGAGAGCAGGCGGGAATGGACTGAGGAGTTTGCAACAAAACAGTGAAAAACCAAACAATGCCCAACAGAGACTTCAGCTTTAAGAATGCCGAGAAAAAAAACATGTTTCAGCCTTGACGAAATAATAAAAGGCTCAGATTGCAATTACACGTGCTGCGGGAGACACTCATTGATTCTTTAGCATACGGATGGTGAAACCCAGAATTCACTTTTCCAGGCAGGTGAGAGATGAAAGAAAGTCTCATTGAGCGATTGCACTGAATTACACAAGCTAATAGAACAGTTGCGTGGAGCTCACAGTGGTATAAAGAGTCAGAGCTATGTGTGTGCAACTCAATGTATTGACTTCATACTTTTGATTCCAACCTTTTAAGATTGCATGTTGCAAGAAATGAGATATTGCACACCTCTTTATCCCAAAGTTTGAACTTTTTGCAGCCGCTTTAGGAGCATCATATTTGGACAGTGCTTTATTATAGTCTCGCCTCGTCTCGTGTGTATATTTTGTGCAACTAGTCATTCTGTATTCGCCCCCTGTGTCACTGACTAACTGCCGGGTTGGGATGTCAGAGGACTGCTCTTCACTTTGATGATGACTCACTGTGGCATGCTGCCTTTGATCCTCTCCCCAGCTTTGTGAATAAAGAATACACTTTGATTGACGCTTCGCACATTATGGCCGTTTGAGAGTTGGCAGGGGAGAAAAAGACATGTCTGTCATGTTGAAAAGGGGGCTCCTGTCTCCGCTGCTGAGGGCCAAGTTAGAGGCGATGCACTCTGTAAGCTGCTTTCAACATCTAACCCTATATATAAGGCCTATTATCGGAGCCTCCCCTGCTTTACATCTATGCAGTTCTTTGTCGTGTGCTGTGCAGTTTGTTTGATTCCAGCAGGGTTTGATCAACACCCACGGCTATTTTAAAGCAGACAGCCTGAATGCAGATTGGGTTAGTTACAGTTATGTGCTGAAATGAACCCTTGGCGCTTATCACGCAGGGAATACGACATGGTGCAGATCTTCCTTAATCACGCATAATGGGTGATAAAATGCGCTTAAACCTACTGCTACAAAACATGGCCCTCTCCTTATCCTCCTTTATATTCTAGCCAAGTGTAACCTCAGAAGCAAGTACAAGAATATTATGCAGAATAGCAAGGATATAAAAGCAAGAGAACATTAAGAAACACACAAAACCTGCATTTGCCCTTGTCTGTTTGATGCGTGTGCCTTTGATTTGCAAGAAATAATTCTGAAGAACAAAAGCTGTCAGAAATAATGACCAAAAAAATGCAAAACAGTCGTGTTTCGAATTTCAACAAGCACCGTACTGATGCATTAGATACATTGGATATGCACTGTGAATAATGCACCACAGACAAGGCTAAGCCCTACGGGGGAAGCTGAGTCTGGTGGTTTTAATACGTTGAGGAAAATGTGCTGAGCGCCTCGGAGATGTCACACACATTCATCAGTGCGACGAAGGGGAATCAAGCTGACATCTCTGGATAAAGGCAGGATTGTTATTGGAGGGATGTGTTAACATGTATTCAGGGATTTGGGAGGATATAATACAGTGCGATGTTATAATCAGTGCAGGATGTATGTGATCAGTGTGTGGTATCAAGGAAGTGAAAGATGGGATTAAGACGTGACCCGAGGATCCTGTCAGCAAAGTTTCAGGCGAGGAGCGTGCGTGTGTTTGTGTGTGAAATTTCCCCACATGCACACATGATTTACATGCGAGTGTGCACAAGTGTTTATTTGCCTGAGCTGTGCAGAGCTTTACTCTGTGTACTGGGAGAATTCAAAGCAATCTGCCACCTCTCCTGAAAGTAACCAAGCTCCGACTGTAACACAAAGGACAGCACAGGACACCTGCCGAGATGATGGAGATGGCGAGCAGCCAAGATGACATATGGGTCTCATTCTGGCCCTAATGAAGACAACCTGACATAAATATCGGACAAAACGGACTGCTCTGGAGCATGGCATCGTCCCAGAGCAGCGTTGCTGACATTGACGGACAGATTTGATCAAACCTCGGGTGGTGTTGAGGCGTTGAGGAGAAAAGTGAGAAGCATAAGCGTGCAAGGAAAGCAGAGTTGGGGTTGTGGTATGATAAATTTAATGCATAACAATACGGTTCTCCAAAAGTAAAAGCATCTCAGTGTTCTTTGAAGCTTTCAGGTAACAGAGCAACACATTTCACAGTTGCCGGATGAGATGATTTCGTTGTAAACAAGTGCAGGCTCAAGGTGTATGAACTGTCAGAATATCTGAGTGTTCAAGTGAGAAAAGCTTCCTTAAGCTGTGAAGACGTCACTATCCTTAAGCTCTGAGACGGTGTCAAAAAGACAAACATCGGAGGCGAGAACACAGGTAATTAAGATAAGTTGGAGGTTGAAAGGGAACTGTTTTTGTGCAAATTCAAAAGGCAGCACCTGGAAACAGCAGCAGTTATACACTTTAGACTTTTTTCCTTACAAAGTAGAGAGGGGGAAGAACCCTGTGCCAAAATACTCTTCTTCCAGTTATGCTGACTGTCTTCTTCCTTGGCCTGAACAGACCTCCCCGTTGTTTTTTAGAACAATCAGCAAAACAAACTAAAACAAATGTGCAGTAATCCAGCCCGCTGCCCCAACCTTTGTCCTTGTGGTGATCCATGTTTAAGCCTGCAGCCAGCGAGGGAGCCTACAACTGCCTGACAAGGAAGCTCTGGCTGTTTAGAGAGATAATAACTTGGACCACAGATGCAGTAATAGCCTCCCCCTGAGAAGAAATGTTGCACTGCCAGTTCACAGCCTTCAATGTTGTCTATTTATAGTGCAACATAATTAATATGCTGTAATTGTAGCGTGTAAGTAAAGCTGCAATGTACAGAGCGCAGTGCAAACAAGCCCCAGTGTTCTCGCAGGAGGAAAAAAAGTCAAGCAAAGATGTAAAACGATAGTCGACACGGCTGTCAAATCACATATCAGCGGACATTTCTTTCCTTCTTTTCTCTATTTCTGCAATGACACTAAGGGCTAATCTCCAGCCTGGGGTGATACATTATAAATGCTGAGCGTAGTATGCAAAACAGAGCAGTGCATTTCTGTCATGATTTCACACTGACAAAGGCACTTTTCTACCCTACATGACAGAAAGGATTAATAATCATCCATTACTGTCAGAGATCATCAGCTTCCTGTGTCGTACAGCGCCAAATCACGCCACAGATCCTTGTTTCGCCGCTGATGTCGTAATTCCTGGGAGGTTAAAAACCATCCAATTTAGCTGCTCCCGTATTATCACGCCGGCTGTAATCCGTTCATTAGGGAAAACAATCTCAAAGTCTTTTTTTTTTTTTTAGAATTAATGGCATTTAAATGGTGATGTGATGTACTGTATATGAGGAAGCAGCCTCCCTTATAGTATGTTAATGATCCCTAGCATTCTGCTAATCAGTCAATTAATCACCATCTTATGAATTTAATCTCTTACTTAGGCCCTGTTCTACATAATGGGTTTTAAACATTCAAATCCATGCTTGGATTACAAATGAGGCTCATTCTGATACCATGAACCTCTTTGACTGGGCTTTTATTGACACACTTTGATTTGACATGTTATCAGATGTTACATTTCCTCTTCAAGAACAGTGAATATGTTGGCATGACTTTGCAAAATGTGCCTGATAAACTTGCCAGGAGCAGTGAATGTTCTAAAGTTTTTTTCCTCTAAGACATACATACAGTACATAGTGTGTTTGTGTTTTAAAGAATGATACTTTCTGATGAAGACTAACCTCTTCACAATCTCTGGATCTCATTCAAAAAAAGCTCAAAAGCACATATTGCTTTGTTGATTTCACACAGCACGGTTGAAAACAAACTCATGTTTATTTATCACATACTCAAATCTCTCGCATCAAGGGCTCAGTAAGCCTGAATGGGAGTGAAAAAGAAGCTTTTAGTGTAGAACAGAATAAACATAACGATGATACAAGTCGTGGATTGTTTTTTTTTTTAATGACTCCAATTTAAATATCACTTCAAAAGTGAGCAGTTTACTAAATAGGATCCTTAAATGGCAGGAGCACACTTTTACAAAAATGGCATGAAGTTTTAGAGAGACAGAAATGGAAGCTGGTGACTAAGTTTTGATTTTAATAGTTCTCTTTTCTTTACTCAGAATTCGCTTACTTTCTAGCTACAGGTAGACGTTGTTCTAGAAAAGTGCTTCAGAACTGAAGACACATTTTATTGAATCACTTTTAACTTTTTCCAATGGTGTCCTGGTAGGGGTCGACTAGTCTGAAAAATATAAACAGACTGCAAGCTGTTGTGAAGATGTGCAGCAGGGTTGCGGGCACATCCCTGCCTGTCATGCCTTCATCCAGCCAGGACCCTCAGCAAGGCCTGGTCCATCGTGGCTGACCTGTGCCATCCTCTTTTTTGTGAATTTCGCTGGCTTCCCTCAGGCCGCAGATACGCAATGCCAATAAGCAGGACAAATAGAAAAAGGAACTCTTTTGTCCCGGTAACAGCTTGACTGCTTCATGATGCCACATAGCTATTGTTTTTATGTTGTTATTGTTTTAAATGTTTTATTGCCGGTGTAATTTGTTGTTTTGTTTTTGTTTATGTCACCGCTGACTGAAAGACAAATTGTCCCCCGGATAATAAAGAAACCTTGATTTGATTTGATTTGATTTGATTTGATTTGATTTGAAAATGTTTATTTCGGACATGTCAAAAAATAAATACAAATTTAACAAAAAGACATACCCGAAAAAAGAAAAATGCAAACGTCACAACCAATGCAAAAAAAATCTAAACAAAACAAAGCTGTTTCATCACTGATATAAATTCTGTAACATGTCCAGAAAAGAGTGGGAAGAAGTAACACTTACCTTGAAACCTTGAACCTTGATTTCTTTTATAAAGGGATTACCAACATTTTTTAAAAATCAGCTGACCTCAGCTTGACACCATTTGTAATTGATTTATATTTTTCATAATTATCAATCTGATCATTACAGAAAATGAAGGAAAAAAACAAAAACAACAGGCTATAGACCCCTTTACTGTTTTTAAACAGTTATGGCTGCGTGCGCATCATGGCAACCGAAGTCCTGCAGAGTACAACAATTTGCCAAGCTACGCAAGGGAGTTGACCATAAAAAACTGCAATTTTTACCTACACAAACTCACTTTTACAAACAGTAAAGGACTTCCAGCTCTGTGTGAAATCAGTGAGTGGATAGAAGACGTCAGCAAGTGGACGGATATTTAGTTGATGGACGTCTTTAGTAGAGAAACCAGCGTGTACACCAGAGAGTGATTAAGCACACAAGTCAGTCCATGCCTAGGACTACATTATCTAGACATGGAGACCATTGATTCTGATAACCAACAACAGAACAACCAGGCACTTTGATGCTACCCACACTTTTAATTTAGTGTTTGAAGCTAGCTAACTCATCTGAATGAATGGAGCTAAACGCCACTTCTGTTGCCAAAATGCGCACGCACCTCTTAATGATGTATGCTGTAAAGCGCTCTATTGATTTTGGGAGGAAATGGGTTAGCTCACGCCTTGTTTTGTCCAGTTTCTACATTGTGTGTATGTTAGGAGGTTGGCTAGCAAGAGCAGGCTTATCAAACATGTACCTTCTCTTTTGATAGCTGACCCTCATTTTTCAACTTTGGCAGTACCTCAAGTGTGTTAGGTGGTGTACAGTCAGGAATGCATAGCTTCCTGAGCACATTTACAGTGATGTTCGCAGTGTCACCATTTGTCATACTGTCACATTTACACACTTGTGTTTGGGACCGTTTAATTTTCCTTTTAATAATTTTTTCGGACGTTGACAAAGCGTTGAATTCCAGTACACAAAGGCTTCATTGGTGGAACGCTTAGTTTATAAGGTTAAAGAGACACTTTACAAACTTTACACCAAAAAGTCAAACTAAGTGTCATGGAGAGCGCCATTCCGCCATTCATGACAGATATAAAATGAAAAACTCTTTCACACTGTGGAGGGCTCTGGAGGGAGCTCTCCACAGTGTGAAAGAATTACCCTGACGTCACTGTCGTTTCTTTCTATTATTAGATAGAGATGGTGGGGAGATGACAGGAAATGAGACAGAGAGAGGCAGGAATCAACGTGTATCAAAAGGTCCCTTCATGCTCAACTCATGTTGCTTTGATTTTGACCTTATTCTGGGTTCTGCATCTCAATATAAAAGCCATAACTCCTCACTGGGGTTCCCCTGAGAGATGGATGTTTGATTTTTATACAAAAAGTAGGCTTTTTAACTCATCTGGTTTTTTTTAACGTTGAGATTTTTCAGTCATACTGACATAAGCAGCGGGATAACTGTTCTGAGCTTTCAGAAGATCTAGACTAAACATTATTAATTCCTGTCTGAGTCTGTATGTCAGATTAGATTACCCTCATTGTTGCAGCAGTGGAATATTTTGGGATGGCTACCTCCAAGGCAGAAGTTTCATGGTCACTTGCTTCAGTCTGGTTACAAAAGTGCTGCAGTACTCTCTGAATATCTGGAATTGAAACATACCTCGACTGACAGAAACACTAATGTGATTTATTTGTGTTCCGCTTGGAGGACTCAGTGACAGGAGGAGCAGAGGAAACGAACAGAACATTACAGAGTGACAGATAAATTGTAGTTCCTGCAAAAATCTCACCAAACTCAGACTGGGAGAGACATATCTGCTCAATTAACACCTTTCACTGCCTTTTACCTCGCCTTGATTTCTCTATATGCTAATATTTGGACATGCAAAGTTATTTATTGATGAAGCTGGCTCACAAGGTGGTGGGCTCCTGCCGGCTAGTTAAGCACTCAGCATCTGTACAGTTTTTTATGCGTTTAATATTTTAATAAGCACTGTAAACGTCAGACTAGACTGTCGATGAGATGCACCAACTGACCCAGCCTGTCACACGCCTGGACACACACATCAGCAGGAGGGCTAAAACAGGACAAAACAGAACACCTTGAGGCATCGTTCATCAGAAATAGACTGTAATCAGAGGCTGGATTGAGCTCATACTGCATGTACAATAGGCACATTGTGGCTAAAATGTGGTTTTATTACATTTTTAACATTCAATTTAAAACAGAAGCCCAACAATCTTTGAGTACATTCATCCTGGAAGCGTAACTCAATTTTTTTATTAGAAACTGCCATACTGAACCAATAAATGTTCAGGAAATGAATGATTTTACGCCATTTTCCAAGTTACACCTGCCTAAGAAGAAAAAAGTAGTGCCATCTAATTTAGATAAAAGAAGAGGTGCAGAGCAGTTAGCATCTATATGAGACTTTAAAATTGGTTTCTTCGATTTCTCGTAATAAATCCTTTATTCATTTAACTCCCTAAATTAAACTACTGGGTGTTATAGCCCCAAATATGCAGAATATAATAACATTACCATTGGAGCATATTGAGCCATGAATCCAGATGTCTTGTGACACATCCCAGACAACAGAGGGGTAATGACATCCTGCAGCAGTCTCACTCCAACATGTGCAATATGTTCTGCCCTATCAATAGTGCAGGAGGCTTTATTTGAGCCAAGCTGACACATTACTTGGCTCCTCATATGTGAAGGGCCGTTGGCAATGAAAACTGTGTTATATGGCCCAGTAGTGCTGACAGGTTTCTTTCTCCCTCTCTTCCCCCCTCCCCCCCTGCCCTCTGTTCTTTATTTCCCTCTTCCAGGCTGAAGAGAGGCCGGCACGTGGCAGGAGGAAGAGGAGGGGGAAAGGATGGATCTTCAGCTTGGTGTGAGAGCCTCCCCCCAGGGAAGCCGACGTCGGACGCAAGGCCTCATGGGCCGTTGACCTGCTGTCTCCGTGATTTATGGCGGCTGGGGGCCTCTGGCCACTGCAGACTCCTCTCCTCTCTCTCTTCAGTTTCCCGTCACACTCGCCGCAGGACTGCAAGGAGCCACACACACTGCACCACTGTCTCCAGGAGGATCCGAAGAGGGGTTCCACGCACATGCTGAGCTGCAGCACACCCTCTGCTTCATACACTGCCTGGTACAAAAATAAACACCCCCATAAACATTTCTACACTGCAGCACCGTGTCTGGCAATCCCATCACATGTCCATTAGACCAAAACAAGTATTCTCCATTTGACTGTGCGCGGATTACTATCAGTCATGGTGTGTCAGCTGTAGAGCCCTGAGTGTAGTAGCTGCTCATGAGCAGAGGCGGATCAATGGAAGTGCGCTGAGTAACGAGGTGAAGCTCCTTTATCCACATGGTCTGAGAGCAATCAGCAGCCAGAATATCTTCGCTGACTCTACACACTGCTTGGCTTCTTCATCACAATAACCGTCATTGTCTTGGGACTAACAGTGCTGTGACTTATAGTATTGTTTTAATATCAGGCACACTTGCAAGACATTAACTCCTGGAAACCCCCTTTCTCTCCCCAGCTGGAAGGTTTGGAGAGGAAACGCTGCTGTATTCACCTTCTTGACTGGACTTTCTATTGGAAGCTGGAGACTGAGAGTGAGAGCCAGCAGGTGCCCTCACCATGGTGTTGCCGCCCCCAGACAAACGCCACGTGTGCCTGACCACCATCGTCATTATGACCAGCATGGCCTTCATGGATGCCTACCTGGTGGAGCAGAACCAGGGTCCCAGGAAGATTGGGGTTTGTATAATAGTGCTAGTAGGGGATGTTTGCTTCCTCATAGTCTTGCGGTATGTGGCCGTGTGGGTTGGTGCTGAGGTGCGCACCGCCCGAAGAGGCTACGCAATGATCCTTTGGTTTTTGTACATCTTCGTCCTGGAGATCAAGCTCTACTTTGTCTTCCAGAATTGCAAGGCAGACAGGAAGAGTTTGGAGACAGTGGCCAGGAAGGCTTTGACGTTATTATTATCTGTATGTGTACCAGGTTTATACTTGGTTCTGGTTGCTCTGGATAGTATGGAGTACGTAAGAACTTTCCGAAAGAAGGAGGACATGAGGAGTCGTCTATTCTGGGTGGCGCTGGACCTGCTAGACCTGCTGGATATCCAAGCCAACTTGTGGGAGCCCCAGCGGACAGGCCTGCCCATCTGGGCCGAGGGCCTGATGTTCTTCTACTGCTACATTCTGCTGCTCATCCTACCCTGTGTATCACTCAGTGAGATCAGCATGCAGGGTGAGCACATGACGCCCCAGAAGATGATGCTGTACCCAGTTCTGAGCCTGGTCACTATCAATGTGGTCACTATCCTTATACGAGGTGTAAACATGATTCTGTTTCAGGACAGCCGTGTTTCCACCATCTTTGTCGGAAAGAATGTGGTGGCCATCGCCACCAAGGCATCCACCTTCTTAGAGTACCGCAGGCAGGTGAAGGAGTTCCCCCACCCCCAGAACGCAATGGCACTCGAGCTGCAGCAGAACTCTGTGAGTCACACGCAGCCACTGCCAAATGCTACCAGTTTGCCACACGAACCTTCGCCAGCGCAGGACGTCATTGACACATGACCGCCAGCACCAGACTGAACTCCATTAGAAAACTGAACACTTTTTTAGGACAGCTCAAGGAGTGGAAATAGATAGAGAAATCAGCTGCATGACAGGATGATATTCTGCTCTAGTCATGCCCACATGAACTGCTGTGAAACCATAAAAGAGATTTTCAGCATCACCTGCCTGTCAGAACACACTGTATACGTACTCTTGACTCTGAGTGCAGCGTGCAGACTGTAGAAATCAAGTCAAAGGTTTTTCTTGTGCTGTTGTGTTTTTAATTGTTTCCAATGTTTTAAAAGTTCAAACTTTTATTAAGAGACAATCTCTGCATTGCGCAGACCACTGACATTATGTTTGTGTAAAATGGACAGCTGGTTCCCCCTTGGTGAGTATCTTGTATTTTTTTTCTAAAGGTCACATTTTTAACAGTGCATCTGTGGCATTTCCTTTGAATTCCAGCACCAAAGGACAAAGCACTCAGCGTGAAGCACTGATGGAAAGGAGGAGCAGAGAGTGACACGGGTCAGTCAAAGGGGGTAACTTTGCTGTGCTAGAGCAGGGGTGGTGTCAGAAGAATGCTTATCTGTTTGGGTTCTGCTGAGAAAGGAGCACTGTGGAAGCTGCTGCCTCGGTCAGTGTGACGCTTTACGACCAAAGGTCTGATTAAAGCACTAGAGCTCAGCACTATACCATCTACTGCAGGCACCCAAGCGTGTGTTTTACTGTGCGTGTGTGTGTGTGTGCGTGTGCGTGTGTGTGTGCGTGCGTCTCTATGAGCACCCACACTAGTCTATAGAGTATGTATACCTGCAAGCGTAGGCGTTCACCACAGGAGGTTTAGGCTATTTCATGTTGTTTTGGAGCAAATGTGAGTGGTTGGTGTGTGTAATGACTTGCAAATGAGAAAAAATCTGTTGAAAAAACACAGTATGATGGCAGTGAGATACTTATTGTTTCCTGTACTGTACATTCCTCTTAAACTAGCTCAAGCCTTGAAGTTGGAGAACGCAGAGATGAGTCAAGAGAGCGCCTCACTTAAAAATGGACAAAAAAAAGAACTCATAAATACAAAAATAAACAAACAGAAAAATACTTTTCTGATGATATTCAGTTTATTATTATCATTATTATCATTATTATGTATATTCTTTACTTGTTGGAGGCAAATGATGTTTTAATAAAAGTATTATTACAAGAATAATGACGAGAGTGTGGTGTCTTTCTCTAGATTGGTCATTAGGGTTGAATAAATATTATTTTTAGCTATATCAAAGACCATCTGGTGCTCTTGTACTTGAAAGCAGCTGTACACAACCGCAACATAACAGTAGAGCAGCTACTGTGATGTTTCACATGCACATAAATATTCAGGCTGTGCAGCCTCCTTCTGGACTCTGGCATTAGTTTTCTCCCCCTCAGGCTACCACATTTGGGGAAGGCAAGCTGAGGATTTATGTTTGAAATATGATGAAAATGTATGAACCCAACGGTTTCCTCCTTCAGCTCTTTATCACCGACCCATTCTTTTTTGTTCTGTTACATCTAATCCTCACTGATCTGTTATCTGTTATCAACTACAAAAACAGCCGCTTCTGTTTTTGCTTTTCATGGTCAATTTTTGTGTTCTGACTCAAAGGGTTTTGCTGGGGTCAGCGCTGTGAGTAAAGTCACTTTAGTGTCCTCGCGTTAACGAAGGTTAACTGCTGACCTCAGCTCACAGAGACGCACTCTCAGACCATCATGGCCTCACTCCATTAACGATAACTGTCAGCCCCGGAGTGACAAAGAGGCTGAGGATTACGGGCGAGTGACGTTTCTTTTTGCTCAACAGACGCATTTACAAAGATCATTGTGATTGCCTTCATGGTTCTCAATATACTGCAGAGCCACATTGTATTTGAAACACTGAAACCACTTCAAAATGACTGGACCACAAAAACTAGACCAAACTGCAACCCAATTTGTATTTATATAAAAAGGAATATGTGAGTTTATTTAAATGTTGGTGTAAAGCTGGTATTGATTTATGTGTCTCTCGTTTGGAGGGGGAAAGTAAAGACAAAAGTCAGAATGCAAGTCTGCTGGCTGCAGGGGTATTTGACAATATAACTCACAGCAACAGCAGAGTAATTTTCTTTGCTTATATCCAGGTAAGATTGTGCTTGGTTGGCAAATTCTCCAAGCAAAAGTATTTTTGCTTAATTAAAAACTAAGAAGTTACATAGTTGCTGCCATCATCATCATCATCATCATCATCATCATCATCATCATCATCATTTAACTGGGTGAGCTGGACCGGTTTGGGGTCTCCAGCATCTGTACTAATCTCCTCCAGGAATCTCTTCTGTGGAAACATATTGATTGTTCTTTCCAGTGGAGTATTAAATATTTCTAAGGCGTATCTCTCCGGGCATATCCAGCTCTTTCTGGCTGCCAGTTTTCAGCTCAGCTCCTGTCTTCCAGTTACACTCCACCATAAGGCCTAATTACAGAGCTGTGAGACAGAAAAGTATTGGGTAACTTTGACAGTGTAGTTTCTGCGCTGTTAGCAGGAGATTTTCGGCTGTAGAATTCCTTTTCAGACTGATAACTGGAAAAAACTTGATGGCTGTGGAAAGTTGTGTTTAAGGTTACGTTGTTGTGTTTTGTTTTGTTTTGTTTTACTTTACTTATAATTAATTAGTTATAAATGGCCCCTCGGGGCTCCAAATGCTGCCTGTCCAGTGGAATTCCTGATACTTTAGGTTACTCAATTCTACTGTTGAAGTTTCAGTAGTAAAAGGACACTGGAAATATCTGAAGATTGGCAGACCTTATGTAATGGGGTCTTCTGCCAGGTTTTTAGCAAAAAGTTCAACTTCATTGACCGTTGATTCTTTGTCTTACAGAATGTTACCCCTAAACTCTTCAGTCCTATCAGAAAGCTGACAACATCGCAAGCTTCAAAGAACATATCAAAGAGAATTCCCATCAGATTTTGTGGTAAAAGTTCAAGTTCTTTGACCACTCTTTGACCCCCAAAATGTTAACCTTTGTGTCAGGTTGAATCCATAACACGAACCACTTCAACTCTACCTACCAGGACATGGAAATAAATCTCAAGCTGGCAGAAAAAATTGCTGAAGATGGGAATACAAAGAGAACAATTTTTTTACATTAAGATGCGGTGTATAATATCGTAAAAAGCTACTTTTTACAGTCCTGTATTTGTGTGTTTATGGAGGTTTACAGCATCATCTAAATGCTACACTGTCAGAAAGATCTATCACAATTAACTGAACAACCTACAGGTCCTATTTTAACCCTCCTGTTATGTTCGTATCTCTGGAACAGCAATAATGTTCATGGGTCAATTTGACCTGGGACATATTGAATTATCCAAAAGTATCAGAACCCCCAAAAATCCCAATACACTTTTTTTTAATCTATTTTTTTACTCCATTACTAACCATTTAAATCTAGATTTAGTCCATTGGTGTTCTTTAATTCTCACAGATTATGGTTCAATGAGGATAACTCACTTGTTTTTCATTAAAATTAATGTTAAAACTGTTTTTAAAGTACATTAGAAAGCCCTAAATATAAACACAATAGTTACATGACATTTTTTTGTTTATTTTATTCTACATTTTATTTTTATTTTTTTTATGAAGTGATGTTGATAAATTAACATGACACCTCTTCTTTCACATGATGCCCAGATTTTTATGCTGCATCTAGCTG
This sequence comes from Notolabrus celidotus, assembly GCF_009762535.1. NCBI lineage: Eukaryota > Metazoa > Chordata > Actinopteri > Labriformes > Labridae > Notolabrus > Notolabrus celidotus. Next base: position 18,588,831 of record NC_048284.1, read on the forward strand.
GTTTGGAAGGCATGTATTGCCTAAAATAGACTTTAAAAGGGCCAATTTGACCCGCAACATAACAGGAGGGTTAAATGAACTCATTGTAGCATGTTGATATAATTTTCTTATGTTTTACCTTTGGTCTCTTTTACATCTAGTTCGAAATTTAAATAAAGTTGTTGAATATCTGCAGTTTTAGCTTGTTTACGAGCTATTACTTCAATGTTACTATCCAACAGAATGGATTGTAGGAATGTCTGTCACATTGGGTCGAAAGCAAAATAGGAAGACCCATGTGTAAGAATGAAGATAGTGTTTTATAAATAAAAAGTGCAGACAAAACTTACTAAAATGTCCAGAGAACTGAATCCAAAATAAGTCCAAGTGAAAACACAAGGGAACCACGAGGAACATAAGAAGGAACCACAAAGAATACTGGAACTGGATAGAGGGGAACTAGAAAGAACTACAAAATAAAACAGGAAACACTAGACTTAACTAGAAACACACACACACAAGGAATATAACACAAGACATGGATCAATAATAAACAACACAAGGAAGACATAAGCATGCCTCATAACTAATACAGACAGGAAGGAAACAAGACTCTAAACCAAAGCAACTCATGACAATGTTGACAAACTACCAGATTCCCAGAGAGGGATAATCTATAGTGAATGGGTGATTGTGCAAGTTAAGAGTCCTGAAGGGTTTAGTAGGGCTTCTAATATGCATAACCAACCAATCCTTATACAGTCACTATAATCAATAGATAACATGAGTCAAGGTGAACAAGACTTCTGCAGGAAGATTTCAGTCTGCATTATTGTCATTGTCGGCTCTCTTTCTCCGGGCTTTGCAGTTCACACACCTTAAGCATAAATGAGGCAAATATCACTACTTTTAATGTTGTTGCTATCACTACCGCTTACAGTTTAAGTTACTATGTAGCGATAAGCTACTTACAGATGCACTCAAAAGCTCTGCTAGTTGCCTGCAGTGCAGGACAGGATCTTGCTTCACTTTTCCCTTCCAAAGATGGTTGGGGCTCAGTAGCTATGCTCAGTCTGCTTTTACATCCAATCAAAAAGGCAAAAAAGGAGCACACTCCAACAAATCAAACTGCGCACGACCACACAAACACTATTGAAATGGAATGGAATGGAAATAAAGTCTGATGTAGGACATATATACATACAGTATATATGTATATATGTATATGTATGCCCTGGCTGCTGAGTTGGATTGAGTCTTGGTTATCCTTAATGTCCTGACTATGGTCTATTTCAATGTATTATTGACTGCCCCGTTTCTTTGTGGAGAAGATCTCTCACACTGAAGGTTTATTGTGTGAATAAATGTGTAAACTATTTCCTTTATACAAGGGATGTGTCACGTCCTGCTGGTCTATCTGCTGCTTCGCCCAGATTCAAAGTTGTTCAGTGACATTTAGCGTGCTGAATGCTCTCATATCTGTGCCTGCTAACTATCATTGTTTCCCCACTCTCAAGACTAGCCTGAGAAGGAATCCAAAGTTTTTACAACAGTATCAACAGGCAGAGGTGAAATGTGCTGGACTCTAAAACAGATTGATTTGAAATGATGTGTATGATCAGGCTGTCCCTGGCATCGATTTTGCTGTTGAGAATTAATCACTCCATTCATCGCAGGATTAGGACCAATCAGAATTTAGAATTCTTCTACTATTATAACAGAAAAGAGTAAAAGTTACGAAAACATGTAAAACAAGGACAAACCCCTGTTGCATGATTACATAATGTGATGTTGATCCCTCGGCTGCAACAGAGTTATTAAGCCTTTAACACTGACTAAATCCACATTAATTCAAATATTGCAATTACACTGTTTACTGTCAATCACCTGTCTCCCAGAGATAATCCCTCAACATTTGTCACCTTACTGATTTTACTGTCACATATTTGCCCCTGGAGCTGTCTTGTTAGCAGAGAGACAGCAGTTCATCTAGATTTCACTCAGAGCTACATAAACAAGTAGATTACGAAAAATCTAATTACACACCTCATGCACCGCAAAGTGATTTGTTAAATGTAAACAGGCAATAACTCTAAAAGCTGAAACAACGCTTGGTAGAATGTTTAACTCCAACAATATCATCGAGGCAGCATTGTGATGTGACAGAAATGTGAGTATTTGGAGCCTCTGTTGACAGCTAATGGCCCCAGTTGGCTCTCTGCTACGACTCACATTATTAAATCTCTCTCATGCTGTACAAACATTGCACTCAGCGTTTTTTTTTCTTCAAAGAAAAGGCATAGAGACTCAACATTTAATTAAAAAATGTTGCACTGTTTGAATACGAGCCACAGAACCAGTCCACGGTATTCTTTAAAATCTTTATGGCTAAGACTGGGACCAAATCCCAGTTGTAGTTTGGATCACAGCTCATTGTTAGGCTTACAGCATTAGCCACCATTCTCTGAATAAATCTTGTTATCCCAAGTGGGAGAAAAAGGGGGGACTAAATGGCAAACTTGAGAATAGAATAAATGACCTGTGGCTGCCTGCACGACAGATCACCTTTCTGAGACCCAGAGAGCGACAGATTCATCCATAAATCAACAGGAATGTGAATCAGGAATGTAATTGTTGCTCCCTTCATATGAAATAAGACGGTAAAAGTCGGAGATTTATCCATGACATCCTGAAGCACTTAGTCTGAGCATAATTAAATCAGAAACTATCAAATGAAGGTGGTGTTCCCCCTCTTTCAGCCTCTGTTTTCACCCACATTTAGATTTGCTGACTTGTAGGAGTTTGTCTTCTCACTTACTCGTCTCTGCTTCACACTCGTTAGTAGACGTGTCTGTTGCTCTGCTGTAATCACATCGTTGGCCACACACCATTTCAACTGAACTACCCACCGCGCACAGTAATCTATATGGAAATCACGCTTTGACTGAGCGTCTGTCAAAAAATTGAAACACATTTAATGTTCACTGGAGGCCCTGGTTAAGAAACAGTAACCTTCAGTCAAAAGACGTTCAATTTCTGCAGCCAAACATTTCCTCTATCACAGGTCTGTATCAGAGTTATTCAAAGCAGTGGTTCAGGAGAGGCCACACATCAGAAAAGATGTTCAAAGTTAGCTTGCTATAATTCAAGCCCTCTTATCTTTATCCTACATTTGATAACATTTTGGCATTCAAAGTATGCTGGGTAAGCATCAGAAGTATGCCGAATTAGCAAGAAACAGCTTCTGATTGCAATGCTACCAAGGCTGAACTGACAAGTATCACTGCATTCCTTTGACGATTAAAAAAATTTAAAATGTTAAGATTACTAGCCTTGTTCCAGAGCCAGAAGGCAGATTTCTTTCCCTTCTGAGTGGATTTTTGGACTTTCAAACTTTTCACTTGACTAGAGAAAGTAGTTTATATACAAATTTGTGCAATTTCACATGTATGTAATTGTTGAAGCCTCTGGGAACATGACTTCAAAAATTTAAGAATTCATGCAGAATATACAATTTTATTGTGTCATGAAGAGTCAACAAAAATCTGTGTGAAAATAAATGTTCAAACCAGAGGACAAAGAAATTTCGTCCGAAAAGTATTAGTTTGAAATGGTCGCTGAGTTCTGAGTTAAAAATACTAGAGAGAGCTGCAATTGAATCGGAAGAAACCGAGCTGGTTGCAAAAAAACCCCACAAAGTGATGATGACGCAACTGCTTCTGCCATCGCAGTTCTTTTTGGTGTCGATTACAATTTGGACAAATCAGACACATGTGAGATACATCAGTACTGCCTGGAATAGTTGAAAATTTGCTGGTTAGTACCAAGTGACTATTGAATAGTATTTTTGATTGAAATGCCCATACCTACTCCATAAATGCTAAAAAGTGTTCTATAACTTTTGAGGAAGCTATGCTCGCTCATCACTCCCACTTTCAGTCTTTATTATAGGCTAGTCAACCCAAAGGCAAGCTAGTGCCTATTTGACACACAGACATAGAAGTATTCAAACAAAATTATCAATTAGCTGGCTAATAAAATGAAGCATTAGTGGCTAAAGAGGAAGAAACTTCCCATGATGAGTTAGCGGTGACCACGGCAAGGCCAGACAAAGAGTTGAAGTCACATCCACATTTGTCAGATGGCCAGACACTCATATCAAAATGGATGCAATGTTACTTCCTGGTAGGGTTGCCAACTTTCTCACTTCTAAATAAGGGACAGGTGCACGGTGCCATGGTGGTGTGAGCATGATGTGTGAATTCAGGGTATATTCAGATTCTGATTCAACTGGAAATGCAGAAAGTGTGTATATTCCCTTTAATCCTTACTGTATCATTATGTAATCTCATATGAATAAACCTCAAAGAAACCACAATTTAGCTCTTTACATTATTGGCACATGATCGGCCACTGACGTTTTTTCTGATCTAGGGTCTGTAGAGTGCAGTCTGCTGTATTTACAAGAGTTAATAATCACTATACGGGACAATTGAGGTCCCTTATGAAACAAACCAATTTAGCCCAATATATGGGATGTCCCGGATAACACAGGACAGTCGGCAACCCTAATTCCTGGTAACTTCAACAATATCTATCTTGTATGATGATAACAAATCAACTCAGCTTTTCCAGACTGTCACTGCCCACTAGTGACCAAAAAATAATTACAGACATTTTTTTTTTTAAATGTAGTGCGCAGAATCAGATACAAACAGAACAAATCAAAGCCTGGTGTACCCATATGTTATTATAGAAAAGGCCCACATAATTCAACTTTTAAATATGTTAATAACATGTAACATGTAAAAAGTGAAACACTCATCAAAGTAATTGTGACGGAGCGACGGAGCAGACGCGTCACTGACCACGGGCACACACAGACACCGACGCACAAACATATTAAACTTTTCCCTCACTGCCAGTGTCTCAGATGACCCAGTAAACACCACCAGCATTCCTCTGCCCCTCTCCTTTTCATGGAGTTATCAAACTTGGGAGCTCCCGTTTTAACCAAAACATACATTTACACAGCTTTCAGTCCACTTACCTGCTGAAGGTGCGTTGCATTCGTGCGCCGCCGTGTCCCGCTCGGTTCCCAACCGAGAAAACAGAACGCATCATTTCCGCAGTGTAAATAGGCGTGTATGGAGGTCAAAAGTGGTCACATGATAAATGAAATTAAATATTTTGTTTTTGTTTTTATATCCTAAAATATATGTGCTTTGGGTCAAAATGAAATGGCAGCCTAAATATTTCAAATATCATTGAAACAGGTTTTAAGGTTGAAAAGTTTAAAATGAGCTAAATATTAAGAAAGTGTGTTTTTGCTAAAAGAATTATTAACACCAAGTGGGAGGGGCTATAGGAGTTAAAACAGGGGCACTTTGGCCTTTCTAGTCAGTCTTGGTTTGTTGCACTGAAGGTAACGGCACAATCTTGTTTTGCATTGCTGCATTTTTCCCCCCTGTGAGCGTATTTATGAGTTACTATGGGACTCTTGCCTGGTGATAAATATTTTTTAAATATTTTTTACCTTTTTGCTCTTTTTAAAGAACTATATTTTTTTGCATTGGACTTTGGGATGCCAGCTACAAATAAATTCCACCATCACTGCAAGTTGTTCAACTCCACCTGTGTTTTTCCACTTGTTTTGAGGAAAGAACCCCATAGTAATGTTATATGGAAATCATGAAAGCAAATACTGAAACCAAATCTGATTATACATGCATATACTATGTGTTTTTAAATCGTAGTGATTTAATACTTAATAATTTACCAAGTCTGACAAAATTAACTTAAATTATAAAGGAGGATGTAAGCCATTTTAATAATGAAGAGCAATACAATGAATAATGATCATGACACCTACAGGAAACTTAGCAGTGTATCTGATTCAGCTGTACTGTTTTAATCTTAAATTAGATCTTATTGTAATTGCAAATCTATACTTCAGGCTATAATAAATGCAAACCTTGGATTCTTGCCAATGCTAATGGGGTCGTATTGGAATGATGAATGTATGTGGTTCAATAGAAAAGTCAACACAGAGCTCAACGATCTACTGTATAGCATATGGCTCATCCAACCCTGCTTAAGGGCTCAATGCACGACTCAGGTATCAATACCATAAGTCTCTACTGCACACAGTTAGCTTCACCAGTATTGACTGCTTAATATTCGTACATATACAAAGATAAGAAGGTGTTGTGTTACCTTCATGAGCCAGACAACTCATGAGCCAGACAACACAATGCACAGTGGAGCTGACTGTCATCAGCTTGTAAGCATAAATGAAAGCTGAGAATACATCGTGCTAAAAAAGTCCCTCAGTTAGTTGTGAAATCAGCTGACTGTCCTCTGAGTTTCATGTTAAATCCCTGTGCTATCATTAAAAAGGCATCAATACAGCCTGAGGTGCTAAAAAAGGACCTAAAAACAGCCATTGACCACAGGTACCAGGTCTGATAATGTCACCATCCTCATCATTATTCCATTCATTCTAATTCCATCTAGTTATAAAAATTTGCAGAGGTTTTAAATACCAAGAAAAGGTCACAGTGTACTACTTAAGGACTGTGGACTGTTAAGTCAGAGACTTTAAATGAACTCACCCAGTGGGTTGTTGGTGTCTTGACTGTTGAATAAAAAAAAGCAGGTGAGACACAAATTAAAAAGAGAGTCTGTTTAGAAAAACAATGAAAAGAAGCAATATGACAAGAGCAGTGTTGAGAGCAAGGTTCACAAATACGCCCTTGGGAGGTTCTTTTTGAGTAATGTGCTTAGAAAAACATGAAATAACAGTTTAGTTCACATTATTGCCAGAAAGGCACAGTTCTCGTTCCTCCTGCTGTGTGTGTATTCTTCAAGAGGACCCACCTAATTAAAACCCCCATTGACATCTGTAATAAACAAATAAGCACAAATCCAGCCCCACAATACACTTTTAAAATAATAAAACATTGTAATAATGTCTTCAAAGAGATGTTGAATTCTGGAAAAATAATGTCATCACTCTTGGGCTGAACTAACTATCCCACAGTGACTTTTGCAATCTGTGCTAAAGGGTGTAAAGACTACGTCCTGCATCCAAGCCAAAAATATTTGGCACTACTGCTCTAACAAACACTATTACCCATAAACCTAGAACCTCAGTGGGTAGCATGTCACCATCTCAACAGACTGAGGCCAACAAAGCACCAAGCTGCTGTTACATGGTGCCAAAAGAAATATACAACAGACTGCAGAAAAGTTGAAAAAAATTGGAAGAATTTTCTGTCAAAGTTTTTATGATTACAAGTTTTAAGGGGGAAGCTGATGGACCATATATTCTGCCAAAAGTAACTAAGAATTTGGGGAGTTAATGAAAACTACTAAACTACCATTGATGGATACAAAGCAACTACAAAGCTTAACAAAACAAACTTAGAGGAGCTAATGAAAAAAAGAGACAGAACAACTTTATAGTTATGCAAAACAACCATGAAGATAAACAAGCAGACTACAAATGATAACAAACAACCCTAGAGAGATGAAAACTACTGCAAAGAGACACAAAAACTACAAAGAAACACAAGTCAACTATAAAGATACACAAAACAATGACAAAGAGAAACAATTTAAAATAGGTGCACAATGACTTAACCCTCCTGTTATGTCCGCTTCTTAGGGATAGCAATAATGTTCCTAGATCAATTTGAACCGGGGCATATTCAATTATCCAAAAGTGTCAGAACCCCAAAAAATCCCAATGTACATATGTTTTAATCAACTTTTTTACTCCATTACTAACCATTGCAATCGAGATTTGGTCCATTGGTGTTTTTTTATCCTCACAGATCATAGTTCAATGAGAATAACTCACTCGTTTTTCATTAAAATCCATGTTAAAACTTTTTTTAATGTACATTGGAAAGCTCTAAATATGAATACAATAGTTCTACATGACATAGATTTTTGTTTATTTTATTTAAAATTTTTGTTTATTTTATTTTTATGAAGTGATGTTGATAAATTAACACGACACCTCCTCTGTCACATGCTACCCAGATTTTTATGCTGCATTTAGCTGGTTTGGAAGGCATATATTACCTAAAATAGATTTTAAAAAGGGTCAATTTGACCTGCAACTTAACAGGAGGGTTAAAAGAGACACAAAACAACAAAAAACATGCACAGAACAAAAATAAAGATACACAGAACAACCTAAAAGAATCCAATGACAACTAAAATACATAAGACAACTTCAAAGTTACCCCCCAGAAAACACAGATAAACAAAATAGACTACAAAGGGTAAAAAACAAACCCCAAAGAAATGAAGATCGACCAACAAAGGGCACAAAAACTAAGGGAAACACAACACAACTATTAACACGGCTAAAACAACCACAACGAACAAGAAACAAATATGAAGAGATTTAGAATGACGTAAAAGAGATGCAAATAATCATCAAAGATGTGCAAAGAAAACAACTCAGGAGAAGCAGCAACTCTGAAGAGACACAGAATAACTACAAAGTAGCACAAAATTAGAAATAAAGGTTATGAAAAAAAGACCACAACAAGACCACAAACAACTTCAAAGACTGAAAAATATAGAACGCAAAGAGACATTAACAACCATCAATAAATACAAAAAACAACAAAGATAGACATAAGTACAAAGAGAAGAAGAACAACTGAAAAGGAACAAAGACTTATCAAAACTCAACACAGAGACTCAAAGGGACAAAATGTTACAAATGGACATAAAAGCACTTAAAAAGAGACAAATGTGGGTGCAAATGACATTACTTTGAGTCTGTTCCAATGTTTTTCCAAGGTGTGTCTCCCCTGGGTCCATATTCTCTCTAGCTTACAAAAGAGACTTTTTCAAGCAACAAGAAAGAGATGTCGCCGTTTCTGTTTAGTTTAATGTATATTTTTACATTTTCAAGTTTCTATTCTCTGTCTCAGAAAGGAGGATGAAATGTAACAAAAGGTTTCAGTAGCAGTAAGAAATACAAGAAGAAAGTACAGGAAACCTTTCTTTTGTTATTCGTTTGAGCTACAAAAGAAAACAAAAGAAGCGCAGTTAAAGTTCAGCAGATAATGTCAGAGTGCTGTAGATGAAGCCAACTCAAACCAGTAGTTTAAGACGAGGGGGCATACCCTCACACCTTGGGTTCAGCAGCACAGGATGCCCTTATGAAGGGGTGCAGCAAGCAGCAGCAGCAACCCAGTTTCCTCACCATCCATCACTGCACTAAGGCAATTTACACATACAGCAGAGTTGTGTCAAAAAAGACCTGCAAAGGCACAAACTAGGAAAGAAAATGTCCCCAAACTGCATCTGCGGGGGCGGTAGGGCGAACAGATAAACAACTTTTCAAAGTGGGATTAGGTTGCTGTGTTTGTCGAGGCCAGGATGCGTGGGCCTTGTGTCTAAATGTGGCACAACAAACAGTGGAGGGGAAGCTAAGCTGGCGTTCACGAGAGACCTGCAGTAGCTGTCCATACGGGCTTGTTAGGGGGGCAGAGAAAGGACTCATCAATGCACAAGATCACGTCTGACAGAGGAGCTTGTTAACTGGTGCACGACAGCCAAGAGCTTGGCTCATTAGGGAGAAGAACCAGTAGCTTGCATGGGCCATGCTGGTCTCACCAGATGGCTTCCTGTATGCTGTCTGATGAAGGATATGGACATCCATCATTAATAAATCATCTGCAGTGTGTTGCTGTTTTTTAGCTGTTTGTTTTTGTGTGTGTGTGTGTGTGTGTGTGTGTGTGTGTGTGTGTGTGTGAAGGAAATTTTATAGAAAGCATTCATTGCTGTCCTGGTTTGACTCTTTCACAGTTTGATGTTTAAAACTTTAAATCATAAACTGCCAGAGTCTTATTCACATGGGTGAAGGAGCTCCATTTTCATTCCATCCTGAGCTGTAATAAAGTTTGTCTGTGACACTAGGATATGAATCCTGTTGCAACATTGCCCCCTACTGGTACTCGTCTACATCAATAGAGGCAAACATGCATTCTCTAAATACCCCTCAGTGGATCCTTCACATGTTGCCAGTCGTCTATAAATAACAGATTGTTTGCAATCATCCTGTCTGGATAAGAAGCCTACAACGCTCTCCAGCTTGATTATCACACAAGACAAGTTTCCAAAAAGGACCGATAAATCATTATTCATCATTCTCTGAGGGGGAATAGACACCATTGCAGCAGAATCATAAGTGGGACTCATTCATTAAGATAGTCTTTGCAGGGATACTTCAACCACATGGCAGATGATTTATTTGCGATCTAATTTCACTCATATCTCCAAGTATTGTTGCATGGTATCAGTGAAAGCAATGACTGAGTGTGAATCAGATGATAGAGTAGCCTTAATTAAAAATCAGTAAATTTCATAATGAAGGAAAACTAGTCTGGCGAAATAAAACAGTGAGGCTGCAGTAAAGTGACAATAATACAGCCACTTCATATTAAAGAGTTTTTCAGAGAAGATAAACTACTTTTCTTGAAATGGCTTTACTCACCACTGATGAGACATAGAAGCCTTAGGGAGTACATCAAACTCATTAACTTTACCTTAAGGGTCATTTCACCAAGAAAGATTTATTACATATCTTAAACTGCTCATATCAAAAGTGTTAAAGCAGCACCGTGTCATTTGGCGTTTGCTTTAAAGAAAGAAACTCTTTGAGTCAGCAAGTCTGAATTTGTCCTCTAGTGTTTTACTTTGTGTTAATTAAATCTGAATCTGAATAAATTACAGATAAGACCATTTTAGTACAAAGTATTTGTGAGAGATAATTAATACTGTTAATTTATTCTGTATATTGAAGTTTGAATAGCCTCTAACCACTAATCCTTACACAACCCTGACCCCAGCCAAAAATCAGATCCAAACCAGGGTGGAACTGGACTTTTTTAAAAACAGCATTGCCTAGTAGGGGCAGGATTTATGCAGGAATGGCATGAAGTTTTGTGCACACACACAATTTAATAACTTTAATTTTTTTTTTTTATCCTCACTAATCATTTCCTAAATTAATACTAAAACTAAAATGTTATTAACTTTGAAAAGGAGCACAACACAATGGCAACATCTAAATCCTCTTAACGTCATGCTTTAAGGCAGGGGTGGCAAACATGCGGCCCGAGGGCTAAAACCGGCCCGCCAGAGGTTCCAATCCGGCCCACGGAACAACTCGGCAAAGTGAAAAAATACAGAGAACACATTAACTGTAATTTTCAATAAAAGTAACTACTATTTTAAATTTGTCCTCTGGGGGTCGCATAAAACAGTGCTGACGGAATGAACCTGAACGGCACTTTTTTTCTGGGACTTTTTTTCTCAAAGTGAGAAAATAGATTACTTGCTGTTTGCATAATCCGGTTGACTTTTTAGAGCACTATAAGATCATCCACTGACTACTAACACTAGCACTACACCCCTGCATACAACACTGTCCAGCAAGCAAACTGTTGATGCTGGAGCTGAGGGGTCCAAAATAATCAGCTTTACCTTCTTCATTATTATAATCTCCGTTCTTTTGCAGTAAACATTACACACTGTGTGTCAGGTGAATGGGTAACCTGTGTGTCTGGTGTGTTCGCAGCAGGTTTCAGGGCTTAAAGAGTAAAATATTCGGCCCCACTATGAGACTCATCATGGCAAAAAATACAACAGCTGTTTTTGTTCAAAGATACTTCATTAAATGTGAACATTTTCAGAATGTACTTGTACTTTTTTGCACTAAAACAAAGAGAAACATTTGGAGATGTTGTTATTTATAGGTTATTATGTTCTGATTTTACTGGTCCGGCCGGCCCACTTCAGATCAACTTGGGCTGTATGTGGCCCCTGAACTGATATGAGTTTCACGGCCCTGCTTTGAGGACTCAAAAAGTAAAGGAATGTCCAATATCACAATTTTAAGTACTAACAAAAGGAAATGTGCTACAGTAAAAAAACAACAAAAGCTACTCACACCCTGCAGCAACACAGCCCAAATAGTTGATTGTAACATAAGGCCTGCCTCTGACACGGCAAACAGCAAATTATAGATACGAATTTGGGGGTGGCACCAAAGGTGGCCAATTTCTAGGGGGGCTCGTGCCACCCCTGTCCACCCTTCTGGATCCACCCCTGCTCTAATCCCTTTTACCTTAACCTACATTACACACTAACACTTACCATACTACCCACAAACACAACCATGACCCTAAACTCCCACTCCAAACTTTACTGCAATCCTTATATTATCAGATTCCAAATCATATATGGTCCCTCAGGGTTTTCCTGAGCAGCATTTGTTCTCAATTCTGTACCAGTAGACAGTGAAAAGTGTCCATTGATATAAGGATGACAAAGTTTACTTTACGATCCTGGCTCCTCCTCTGCAGCTTCACAAACCTCAGCACAGGAGTAGCAGCCATTGCCCTTCAAAGCCATGATTCAAAGTTTGGAGTCTGACAGGAGCAGTGAATAAATTAAATTTAAGTAACACTGCTGGTAGTGTGAATGCAGCCAGAAGATCGATTGATCTTGGCCTCTGCTGCTTTAATTTTGATCAATTTTAAAGGTTTCTCTCAAGACTGTTCATCTAATTGAGTGCAATGAAAAAAAGAACAATTTCAGAAGAAAGTATCTTAAATGTACTTTAAAGGACTAATTCTGATGGAAAGCAAAGTTTTTGTAACATCAGATCTTACTGTAAAAACAGCTGTTCATTTCTTTAATGGTGCCTTTCCGCTACTTCTAATGGATCAAACATTAATACCAAAATCAGTACTGCTGCTGTTTTAATGTAGAATAAAAATAGTCAAAGTGCCCTTTTAATAGATTTTTACAGAAGAGGATAAGGGCCACTGAAAAGAAAATTAAAAAATGAAGTTACATTTTTTTTAATTATTGAGAAAAAAGTCACAATTCTGACTTTAATCTCAGAATTCTGACTTTTTCTGAGAATTCTGACTTTGTTTGAGAATTCTGACTTTTTTCTCAGAATAATTTTTATTTTAATTTGACCTTAATTTTTTTCTTCATATTCCAAGATTAAAATCAGAATTCTGAGAAAAAAAAGTCAGAATTCCTTAATCTCAAAAGTCTGACTTTTTTTCTCAGATTAATAATAAAAAAATGGACCTTCATTTTTTTTTCTCAGTGTCCCTAATCCTCTTCTGTAGATTTTCAACATTGGTTGTACTCTGAAAAAACAAACCTCCGTGAGCAGCAGGTACATGTACAAATGGATTGATTTAATTTATGTGTTTCACAAACCATCCAAGAACTTCTGAGACAAATGTACAGGAATTATTTTTGCCATTTTATTTTTTTTTCTTCACATTATTGCTTTACAGTAAAATGCATTGGTTGGATATGTCCAGTATAGCAAGACAATACATTCATATAAGTTATACAGATGTCCTCAGTAATGTTTTATAGTAACTAACTTTACATTAAATATATTTTTTAATCATTTATTATTCTTGACAAACAACTCCCACGTCACATTGAGCTCACAGTGCATCAGGTCGCATTCAATCAAGAAATACATACCAGTCTCCTTGTGTTCAATCGCCATTTCTAATGTGTGTTTTCTTAAGTGTGTGCGCTTATTTTGTACACAGGATTTTCCATACAATCTGAATTAATGCAGAGCTACGACACGTATGGCATTTGGAGTCTATTTTTTTTTTCCTCTTTCAAAAAAGTGACTTGGTAACAAAGATGCGAGTCAGACAACTGTTGAGAATGTAGTCAAGATGAGGACAGGAAAAAGAGGAGCGGTTGTTTTTCCCCTGCTGTGGTTGTTTCCTGTCAAAACCTGGCAACCTGGGACATGACCACACAGAGCAACAACAAAAAATATACACCAAAATAAATCTCAAACCGAACACTGCACATTCTGAATCAACTCAAGAACTGTACAGAACTGCCTTCCCCCATAAAAAGCATCAAAAATGTAGGTCCTGTATGCACAAACACCCACTGAAAAGGTTCAAAGGGAGGAGGAAGGGTGGTGTACTTCAGCATATCCCTGTGTGGTCACCCCCATCCAGTAAACACAGCCCCGGTAGAGAAGCAGCTTAAGGGGGTCCTCCTTTTTTTTAAATTCCTTGAAGTCTGCTTTCATCCAGGTCTTCTGAAAAAGTAACAACGTCCCGAGGGCGGTGCATGAAAACCATCCCTCCATCCATGTGTTCCCTGCTGCCCCTCTGCTTCCTCAGCTCGGGTCGGTGGAGAGTTAATGCCCTTGTGCAAGAGGGGACGAGAGTAGAGAAAGAGGAGAAAAAGGAGTGTGTGCAGGAGGGGAAATCAGACTTCCCTCAAAGTCGCTGTTCCAGAAAAAAGTCCTTACTTTGGGCTCAGTTCTTCAGCTGTCACAAACACACACCTGTGAGCTCACACATCAAGAACTACTAGACAAATTGACGTCACATCTCCGCGGGATCCCCCATCTTTTATGGCAACCTTGCGGGGGGAACCTTCTGTCACATAGAATTCTTTAAACTGAGATTGCATATACAAGTGCCTGCTGCCGACAGAGTAGCAGAGGAATTTTTTCAACACGTAAAACACTTCCCACTCAAATGTTTCAGTCAGTAGTCTCTGCACTTCACTTGTGGACTCCTTGCAGGCATTTTTGCATGATGTCACATGTCTGGATTGCAGTGTAGCTCGTAGCTGCCGATTTTTGTAAAAGTGGGCCGGGGCGGTTTTCAACAGAGACACCCAGATGCCCTCAGCCTTTTTTTTTTTCTCGCTGTGCTGTATAGGGAGCTGCGTTTAAAAGTCCCAGCATGCACTGCAGACAGAGGCGGGGTGTGCTCATGGTGTTAACGAGGTTCCAGCCTGTTCGGAGAGCCCGGAGTGAGAAAAACGTAAGGTGAGCCCACACTGAGCGCACACACACACACACACACACACATACAATGTTCTCTCTCTCTCTCTCTCTCACACACACACTCTCTCACACTCACACTCTCTCTCGCACACACACACACACTCTCACACACACACACACACATACACACACACAGTCACACTGAAACACTGAAAATACACACGCACAGAAGGAAGCACTAGTTGATTCAGAATGAGAGGACGGCTGTTAAAGTGCAATATCTACATGTAACTCAAAATCAAGAGACCATCACCATCGACACCTCCTGGAGTTGTCCATCTCTGAGTTTCCCTGATAACCGACGGCTGTGGTTGGCACCCCTGGCCTGGGTAGAAAGGCTGCAGTGCCCCCTACTGGTCAGAGGGTGGTGTAGCAGACAGTCAGAGAGGAGAACTGTCCGGTTTTCTTTGCATTTTGTTTGTTGAACAACCTGCTCCGTTCTGTGAGCTGTCTCAAGACGAGAACAAGCCACTTGATGATGACAAAATTCAGATGTGTCCAACAGATCTGAAGCCGTTTTTTTTTCTCTGAAGTTGTGCGAAGGGAATAGTAGACTGACCCATCAACTGACTGAACAAAATGCTGGAGAGGAAGTCACCACAACCAGCCAGACACCCCTCTGAATGGTCAAATCTCCTTACAGCACAAAGCAAGAAAAAAGCGTTTCTATGTGCAATTTGTATCAGTGAAAAAAACAGGCAATGTCCTACATTTGCAACAAGCTCTCCTCCGTATTTCATACAAGACAAAACCTTGTTTTGAAAAAATAAATATAAAATAAAGAACAAAAGAAGTGTTTACAAGTTTACATTGTGCCGTGCTGCATATGCATAACACCCTCACAGTCAACTGATCCAGACTGTGATAGTTTTGACACAAAGTGCCACAAAATGTCTTTTTTTTTTTGAGAAAACAAAGCCGATTTGATCAAGCAGATAAGGGTTGGGAAGAGTCAAAGAGGGGGGAGTAGAAGCGCTAACAGTTTCTGCTCCCTGATGCCAAAGGCCATGCCAGGGGAAGTTGGGTCCAGGCTGGAGGAGGGGAGCTGCCAAGGACAAAATCCTCCTCCAAAAAACTTGTGTATTTTTCTTTGGGTGCTGGGGAAATTCTTTTAGGAATGATTTCAAGGAGAGCTCTCTATATGTGAAAGTTTTGGTTGGAGTCATGAGATTTTTTTTCTTCTTCACAGACTCAGGATTGGTTTGTGGAAAAAAAAGCTTTGGAAAAAATGGTGTGGAAATCTACAATGTGAAAACAGTGAAAACACACACCACCACTCGACAGGGGCACTTATGATTCTGGAGGTCCCCGACATCTAAAGGCATGCTAGATGGGTAGAAAGTTAACAGGCCCACAGAGGAAATAAAGACTTTACTGCAATAACAGGCAATGCCCCGAACAATGGGCATTAAGGACTGGCACTGTGTGACAAGAGGACAAATTAGAGACGTAGAACAGAGTCCACTCTTACAGCTTTGTACTGCCTCTTGAGGAAATGAGTCATACTTAGGACAAAAAGGATTACGAGGACAAGAGCGTAAGGGTGGAGAAAAAGAGTCTCCTGTTAGGTCCAGTCTTATTGAAAGAAAAACATTTAGGATTTTTTTTTCCTAAGAGGGAGATGAGGTTTTGGTATCCGAGGCATGCTGCTGTGCTCTACTCCTCCATGCACATGGGCAGGTTGACAAAGGTGAAGACGTTGTACTCGATCATGATGGAGAAGCAGAGGAAGATGGCGTACAGGATGAGAACGTACGCGCCCAGTTTCAGGTCCAGCCTCCATTTGTTAAAGTGGATCCCCAACACCTGAAAACACACAAAACATCAGGGAGGCTTGTGCAGGTTCCAGTGTGTTAGGTATGAAAGCTTTGTGTACACTGGTTTGAGATAAAACAAGTGAGAGATATAGAATATAAATAAAAACAATTGACACACTGATGTAGGACTCAAGTTCAGGACTTGCACTAGAGTCTGACTTGAGCCCTGATTTTCAGGACTCCTGACTTAACTTGGACTCAAGTGCTTACTGCGTTAGGCCTTAGAGGATGGAGAGGACTGGGACTTTTTTTATAGTGAAAGACTGTTATTTATTTTGTTATTTTTTTAATGTAAGGTCCTGACAATTAATTTGGTTTAGAGCAAGAGCTGGCATAGGTGTTCACCATAGACTGTATAAATAATAGACGTAGTATCCGTGACGTCACCGTCTGTTCCTGAGCGCTGTTTTGAAGCCAATCGACGGCGGCAGCCATATTGGAAATGCAGAACTCAACCAGGCAGAGTGTGACATAAAGAGGCAGAGTTTGAGCCTCCTAGCCAACAGCTATGTGTTCCCGTCCGGGAGTCAAGTCAGTCATGTCCTTATTTGGGCAAAAACTCGTAATCTTAATATCTTCTGAACCATTGCGTTAGAAAAAAATTCACCCCCCGTACAGTGTGTGCCGATAGAGAGATTAGCTACGTAGAGCCAAGCCGTTTTTTGAACCAGGCTGTAAACATGTTTATTAATGCTGCAAAGATCGTCTTTTTTGAATTGGTGTCTATGTGGTTTCCGGTTTCTGAAGCCAGCCTCAAGCGGATTCTCGATGAACTGCAGTTTATAACACTTCTGCATGGGCTTCATAGTTTGAGACCGGAGGTTGCCGCTTAGTGTTCACCTGTAAGCACTTGCCATCATGTGCCATCTTGTTCAGTAACACTATCTGCCACAGTGCTTAAAGGTATAGCACATGACATTTGCTTTCAAAGATTTTTTTAAAAGCAGGCAGCAGCGCAACACGAACGACAAGTTAAAGAACCATCGAGGAGAAGACGGAGACAATCTCAAAATTTCACAGACATCTGTCCAAGATGCACCCAGGAAAGTAAATGAGATGCCACAGTTACTTGGACTAGCAAGTTAGCAAGCGAACTGTACATTTAGCAACTACAGTGACCCAACTACTTAGTCCAAGACATTTGGTTGGCACCATCTTACTTGGCTGATCTTCTCCATGTATATAGTCCATCTCCAGCACTGAGGTCAACCAACCAGCTGCTCCTGGATATGCCTCAAAACCAGGGGCGATCAAGCCTTTGTATTTGAATTGGTAAGCTGTTCCAGAAATGCTACTGCAATCAGCCCCCAATGTTGAATGTTTGAAATCATTGTTGAAGACCTATTTCTTGTCTTTGGCCTTCTCCTGGAGTTGAGAACTTTTCGTCCAAATCGGTCCAATTTGACTGGATTTTCTTAGTTCTAACTATTTTATTTAATATGTAGTCTTGTTTGTGTCTTTTACTTTTAACTTGTAAAGCACTTTGGCCAACATAAGTTGTTTTAAATGTGCTATATAAATAAAGTTGACTTGGTTAGTATAAACTCTGGGCTGCAGGTATTTTTATGTTTATTAGCTATACTTTACAAGAGGAGCTACTTCATCCTTTTTAATCATTGATTGCACTACCGGAGTTTGGATGTCTTTCTGTTGCTTCATTTTCTCTTGCCGACTCATTACTGATATGTGTGTTCGAAAAATGGCACAACCGCTATCTGTTTGGCTGCTGACGAGCTGCAAAATGTAAGTGGTTGTAAACTAGATAAAGGAATAATTCAAACGAGTAACTTTTTTCCATGCATTGGTATTTCCTTTGAATGCAATGTTGCATTCTAACAGTGGACTTTCTCAAACCTTTACATCAACTCTAAGAGTAATAGAAGGTACATTTGTCCATTTTCTTCCCTAATAGTTTCACATCCCAATTTATTATTAAGAGCAGTAAGACTTCCAAAATCTTGTCCTATTTATCCGAAAATTTAAAACATATCACTTCACTTGTGCCAGAGGATTTTCATGTGAAGACTTGAAGTGTTTACAAAACTGAATTTTAACATTTTGATAAACCAATTACATAACTTGGTTGGGTCACTGTTGCATAACTGTGCACCAGTCAGCGATGAGAGCAGCCAAACAGGGATGTTAGAACTGTTCATTTTTTTACTTGAGATATGTATGCTACAGTACAGCTGTGTTATTTTTGTGTGAAGCAAAAACATCAATTTCTTACCGTGAGGGCCACAGAGCCAAGCAGCAGCACCACAGAGTACACCAGACCACGGCTGTTTATCATCACCTGCAACACACAGGGCATACAGGTCAGCAATGCACCTGCAGCTCTTCACTCTTAGATTCAGTGATGGAGACTCAAAGGGTCTGGATTTGGGTTGTTTCTTACACTCACAGGATGCATGATTGTCATGACAAAGTCTGGGTTTTGATAAGTATAAAAGCTTCTTACCTCTGATCCATAGCTGACGCATATGGTCTGGATCGCCCAGGGAACCCCCAGTCCCACCAGTATATCAAACACATTACTGCCAATAGTGTTAGACACCGCCATGTCTCCCAAACCTGCAACAAAACCAGATGAAGTCATCAGAAAGACGACTCTTACTGATGTATTTGTTCCCAAATAAAATTAACTTTTTACGCTATGTACTTTGTCATATCCAAAAAGGCCTCAATCTTATACAGCTGGGAAGGCAGTGACGCAGGAGTACGCTGTATTATCGATAAACAGCTCTGTGCTATTTTCCCTTGTTCCTTTGCTCACAAATACTCTGTACACTCCTAATTGTTTACTCTTTTTGATCCAATGAGAACAACACATTTTTAGACCCTGTGTTAGTTTTGTTAATGCTAAAAAGAGAGCACAGTTCAGTATTTGTGCATAGACACAAAACATGGATGATGGTAGAATATCGGTCCATTTATTTTTCTTCAAACGTCATAAAACGCTGTCTTCGTAGCGTGTTGGCTGATGAAACTGAGCATGTTCTGAAATTGGTGAACAATGTGTTCTGCAGAGTTCTCATCAGGCTCTCAGCCATGAAACAAATTCACAATTCACTAAATCTACAAATGGATCAGAGGAAAAGTTGTACCTTGCCGAGCCACAATAAGACTAGCTATGCAGTCCGGGACGCTGGTGCCTGCTGCCAGGAAAGTGATGCCCATGATGACATCAGGGATCCCCAGGGTGTAGCCGATTATAGTCACCTGAGAGAAATGAAGAGTGTCAAAGCTCTACAATCACATTCTGAGAAAGTGTGAGAAAAAACATGTAAACCCTTATACTAGGTAATAATATTTATGTTCTTATTTTCGTCCTAAAAAAGACTAATAATAATCAGCTAAGCTTACATTGCCTTCTACCCAATGAAGCTTTTAGTTTGAATCTGTGTTTCTAAAAGCAACTTATACTGACAAAGTTCAGTTTGACTCACATCTTCTAAAGCCATGAAAATGTGACAAATACAAAAGAAATGCAGGTACGCAGGTCTGGGGGACTTCCACCCTAGAAAAAAATAATATGTTGTATGCTAATTGAGTCTTTTGGAGAATTTTAGGGGTGCTTGGTTTGATCTCACAGAGGACAAGTGAGATGATTACTCAGATCTTTGAGCACAGCCTGAAAGCAGCAACACTACAGAGCAGGAATACCCTAAAAATGCCACACTGTGCTGGAAATGACTCAAGAAAAAAGTACAAAAGCATCAAACTAAACTGAGCACCAAAGGAAAAAATAGTTATCATGCAGAAAGGCCCTTTTCAGGATATCACTTGTGTTGTTTGATTGTAATTTTTTAAACATGAATGTGTCCATCCCTTTATTGTTGCAGTTAAAGATGGAGCTTATTTTCATGGATACATTTTATTCATTTACAGATTGCTTGGTAGCCTGTGAATTAGAGGTAAAGATATATCGACTGATATCATAATCTATTGTGTTTTGCTAAATTAATATGAGCCTAATAAGTCGCTATCAGTCAATGATAGTGCAATGCTTTGAGTTTATGCATTAAGTTACTTTCCACCCTTCCTTTGGAAAACAAAACAAACCCCTCTGTTTGCCTCATTTACATCAAAAGTCCTCATGAAAATGAGGTCACACTCGTACTGTTGATGAAATGAAAAGCCTAGAGCTGAAACTCTTTAGTTTCTATAAGCTGCTGTCCATCTTTAGTATTGAAAGTGATATACTCAATTGGGAGTGCTGAGGTCTTTATGCTTATGGTGATAACTCAGAGTTAGAACCACTTTGAGGAGGTTTTGAGTGGAGTATTTTTAAATATTTGTCATGAGCCTCACCTCTTTTAGAATGCAGAACTTCAGAGATGGAAATTTGCTTACAGGTTATAGTTCCTGTGTTTTTCTGAAGCTCAAAAGTGGTGATCAGAATGTGTTGTTTTGGTGGGTGGTTAATTGATATTATCTTTGTTAATCATGTTGAGTTGCTCCTCATAATTTCATGAAATATGCAGAGAAAAAAGGTGTCCTTGGATTAGCTTAACCCTCTCGCTAGCTTACGAAAATGTTAGCTTTAGGTTCTTCTAGACAGGCTTTTTTCGAAACCGACTACTATACTAGCAGTACGTACTAATTTAGCCAAAATTCAGTATGTAGTAAGTAGTATGTGAACAAGAGCAAAATCTGCAGTATGCCAAAACTCCCTTGATGTCTACTGATTCAGGAAAATTTCACAGTATGCATCGGACCAGTCTGCCTCACGTACTGTTTCCCACAATGCACAGCGCTCTTTCCGCTTTTTCTTTCTTCTTCTTTTTTGACGGGGTGAACTCCGTTTTTTAGGTGCTGTGAAAATTATTAAATTCCATATAAACCACTTCCTAACTTTTTAAACAGGGTTCCCACTCTTTTCCAGAGATCATTTTCCAGGACATTTTCATTGATGATCAAGCTGGTATGACAGTCTAAATTTAGTTCCTAATTTAGTTCCTAAATAGTCTAATATGTTCCTCTCAGTGGAAGTCTACATTGAAAGACATGTAGTCTAGGAGTCTAGGAGTTTCTGTGCAGCTGTGTCGCTCTTTTTGTTCCGTTTGTTTTCACTATCGGGAGTTTGCACTCCTACTAGCTAGAGCAGGGGTTCTCAAACTTTTTGGAGCCAGGGACCCCTTACAGGTGAGAAAATTGTCCAAGGACCCCCTCATAATTGTAACACAGATTAAGCACATTAGTGATGTGTCATGATCAAAAGCTGCGGCTCTGAGAGCCGATGCTTTATAGTGAATCAGAAGAGCCGGCTCGCATCGAGAGAGAGCCGGCTCACAGTTTTTTCCTTTCGTTTTTTTCTCACAGTGTTCAGCCCCAGCTCTGCTCACAGCAGAACTTTGTGTTGATTGTTCAGCTTGGCAGCCATGCAGCCAATCACATGTGAGGATATAGGATACAGGTGATGGAGGGGAGGCTCTGTATCGTGGCTTCGTCTGTTCCTTCAGAGAGAGTCTTCTTGAAGACCGGGCAAATACTCACTGAGAGGAGAAATCAGATCAGCCCATCCAAGCTGAGGCATCGGATTTTTCTCAATGCCAACCTGAGGACATTAATAATGTTTGCTTGAGTTTGGTTCTGGTTCTGTTTGCTTGAATTCGGTTCTGGTTCTGGTTCGGTTCTGGTTCAGTTCTGGTTCGGTTCTGGTTCGGTTCTTGTACGGTTCTGGTTCGGTTCAGTTCTAGTTCGATTCTGGTTCGGTGCTTGTACGGTTCTTGCACGGTTCTGGCACGGTTCTGGTTCGGGTTCAGTTCTGGTACAGTTCTGGTACAGTTCTGGTTCGGTTCTGGTTCGGTTCTGGTTCGGTTATGGCAAGGTTCTGGTTCGGTTCGGTTCTGGTTCGGTTCTGGTTAAGTTCTGGTTCAGTTCTGGTTCGGTTCTGGTTCGGTTCTGGCACGGTTCTGGTTCGGTTCTTGTTAAGTTCTGGTTCGGTTCTGGTTCAGTTCTGGTGCGGTTCTGGTTCGGTTGTTGTACAGTTCTGGCACGGTTCTGTTTCGGTTCGGTTCTGGTTCGGTTCGGTTCTGGTTAAATTCTGGTTCAGTTCTGGTTCGGGTTCTGGATCGGTTCTGGCACGGTTCTGGTTCGGTGCGGTTCGGTTCTGGTTCAGTTCTAGTAAAGTTCTGGTTCAGTTCTGGTTCGATTCTGGTTCGGTTCTTGCACGGTTCTGGTTTAGTTCTAGAATGTTTTGGTTCGGTTCTGGTTGAGTTTGGTTTGGTTCTGGCACGGTTCTGGTTCGGTCCGCTTCG
Source organism: Notolabrus celidotus (assembly GCF_009762535.1). Lineage (NCBI taxonomy): Eukaryota > Metazoa > Chordata > Actinopteri > Labriformes > Labridae > Notolabrus > Notolabrus celidotus. The sequence goes on from NC_048284.1 coordinate 18,611,792, forward strand.
GTTCTGGTTCTGTTCTGGTACGTTCTGGCTCGGGTCTGGTTCGGTTCTGGTTGTGTTTGCTTGAGTTTGGTTCTGTTTCTGTTTACTTAAGTTTAGTTCTGGTTCTAACCCTAACCCTAATCCGAACCCTAACCCTAACACTAACCCTAATCCTAATCCGAACCCTAACCCTAACCCTAATCCGAAACCCTAACCCTAATCCAAACCCTAACCCTAATCCTAACCCGAACCCTAACCCTAATCTGCACCCTAACCCTAATCCGAACCCTAACCCAAACCTTAATCCGAACCCTGATCTGAACCCTAACCCTATTCCTAACCCTAATCCTAACTCTAACCCTAACCCTTATCTGAACCCTAACCCTAATCCGAAACCCTAACCCTAATCCTAACCCGAACCCTAACCCTTATCTGAACCCTAACCCTAACCCTAATCCGAACCCTAACCCTAACCTTAATCCGAACCCTAACCCTAATCTGAACCCTAACCCTATTCCTAACCCTAACCCTAACTCTAACCCTAATCTGAACCCTAACCCTAATCTGAACCCTAACCCTAACCCTTATCTGAACCCTAACCCTAATCTGAACCCTAACCCTAACCCTAACGGTAACCCTAACCCTAATCACAACCCTAACCCTAACCCTCTGAACCCTAATCCTAACCCTAATCACAACCCTAACCCTAATCTGAACCCTAACCCTAATCTTAACCCGAACCCTAACCCTAACCGTAACCCTAATCCTAACCCTAATCACAACCCTAACCCTAATCTGAACCCTAACCCTAACCCTAACCCTAATCACAACCCTAACCCTAATCTGAACCTGAACCCTAACCCTAACCCTAACCCTAATCTGAACCCTAACCCTAATCCTAGCCCTAACCCTGATCCTAACCCCAATCTTAACCCTAACCCTAATCATAACCCTAACCCTATCCCTAATCACAACCCTATCCCTAATCACAACCCTAACCACAACCCTAACCCTATCCCTTATCAAAACCCTAATCGTAACCTTAAGCCTAACCCTAATCTGAACCCTAACCCTAATCGGAACCCTAATCGGAACCCTAACCCTAAACGTAACCCTAACCCCAACCCTAACCCTAACCCCAACCCTCTGAACCCTAATCCTAACCCTAATCACAACCCTAACCCTAATCTGAACCCTAACCCTAATCTGAACCCTAACCCTAACCCTAATCCTAACCCTAACCCTAATCCTAGCCCTAACCCTGATCCTTACCCCAATTTTAACCCTAACCCTAATCATAACCCTAACCCTAACCACAACCCTAACCCTGATCCTAACCCCAATTTTAACCCTAACCCTAATCATAACCCTAACCCTAATCACAACCCTAACCCTAATCACAACCCTAACCCTAATCACAACCCTAACCCTAATCACAACCCTAACCCTAACCACAACCCTAATCGTAACCTTAAGCCTATCCCTATCCCTAATCATAACCCTAACCCTAATCACAACCCTAACCCTAATCACAACCCTAACCCTAATCGTAACCTTAAGCCTATCCCTAATCTTAACCCTAACCCTAATCACAACCCTAACCCTAATCCTAACCCTAATCACAACCCTAACCCTAATCGTAACCTTAAGCCTATCCCTAATCATAACCCTAACCCTAATCACAACCCTAACCCTAATCGTAACTTTAAGCCTATCCCTATCCCTAACCCTAATCACAACCCTAACCCTAATCACAACCCTAACCCTAATCACAACCCTAACCACAACCCTAACCCTATCCCTTATCACAACCCTAATCGTAACCTTAAGCCTAACCCTAATCACAACCCTAACCCTAATCACAACCCTAACCCTAATCACAACCCTAACCCTAATCGTAACCTTAAGCCTATCCCTATCCCTAATCATAACCCTAACCCTAATCACAACCCTAACCCTAATCGTAACCTTAAGCCTAACCCTAACCCTAATCATAACCCTAATCACAACCCTAACCCTAATCGTAACCTTAAGCCTATCCCTAATCACAACCCTAACCCTAATCCTAATCACAACCCTTACCCTAATCCCAACCCTAACCCTAACCCTAATCATAACCCTAACCCTAGGATCAGGGTAAGAATGGTTTTGAACAGAAATGCACCAAATTGGTCGATTATAAGGCTTCTCATTAAAACTCTGTATGTAAAAGGGTTTTCAACACAAACCATTAGTTTTTGCAAAGTTAAGGTAAAATATACGGCTACAAAAGATCCTAAATTAAGAGCCGTTCGGGAGTCGAAAGAGCTGGCTCTTCTTTCGGAGCCGAGTTAAAAGAGCCGGCTCTCTGAAAAGAGCCGAAGTTCCCATCACTAAAGCACATGCTTACTACCATTTGCACTCTTAGTTGCCCTTGGAACTATTTGTATTGTAAAACGTATCAATGTAAATACTTCAGACCTGTACCATAGTGATAAACAGATAACACTTCAATTTTAATCAAGTAAATACCACTTGTATACTTTAAAACAGAGGGTCATTTCATTCCTTGTGGACTCAACATGACAGCATTTATACTTTTCAAGTAATTGATCTTAAACGCTTTCAGAAAATTAACAGTAGCAAGACTCGCATATCCCTTCGAGCCACCAAATGGTATCATAACAATGGTGTATGCTGTTTTGTAATGACAGCACAATTTTATAATTTATTAGAAATTTATTCAAATTATTTCACGGACCCCCACGCTATGGTCCACGGACCCCCAGGGGTCCCAGGACCCCACTTTGAGAACAACTGAGCTAGAGTACAGTAATTGAGCTCTCAGCCTGCAGAGAAAGTTGTGAGGCACAGACCCCCAAGCTCTCTGCCCGACTCCACTGGTCACACTATAACTTAAATATAAGACTCTTTGAATCAAAAGAGCACTCTACAAGGTTAACGTAGCATAAAACATAAACAATATACCCCCGTATTCTGTGAATGCATGATTATGAAGTGAAGGAGACCCCTGCTCGGTGGAGGCTTGACATGTAAGGCACACCCCTGCCTGACATGTCAAGCCTCCACCGAGCCAGGACCCTCAGCGAGGCCTGGTCCATCGTGGCTGACCCATACCATCCACTTTTCCTTGAATTTCGCCGGCTTCCCTCAGGCCTAAGATTCGCGATGCCGAATAGCAGGACGAATAGGAAGAGGAACTCTTTTGTACCGACAGCAGCTAGTCTGCTTAACAATGCCGCATAACTGTTGTTTCCAGTTGTTACTGTTGTTGTTGTTACCGTTTTGAATGTTTTGATGTTGGTGTTGTACTGTTTTGTTTGTTTGTGTCACCGCTGACTGAAAGACAAATTGCCCCCCAGGGATAATAAAGAAACCTTGAACCTTGAAAAAGTTGCGCAGTGTTGCTTTCTTTTCCAGCACAGCGTTCACTCAACTTTCAATGAATGGGGATGTGTTTTGTTAATAGGGTCAGGTCGCACGCAGCCATGTTGGAATAATTTTCCAGGACTATATGTGCTTTTCCAGGACATCTTACTTTTTCTCCCATTTTCCAGGTGTTTTCCAGTACTGGAAAACTGGTCAACTGTTTTCCAGGTTTTCCAGGACGCGTGGGAACCCTGTTTAAATCATAAGTGATGCTAAAGAAGCAGTTTATCCATCAGCTTAGTCGTTGTTTACTTCCGCTTTCTGAAACCGGAATTTCAATGACGTCTGGCCAAGCGTACTGCCACATAGATCGAACAGATCAGCCATACTACATACTAAATTCAAACGCAGTATGTAGTAGGCAGTACCTACTGCCTACTGCATTAGTAGGTGGTATGTAGCAGGCCGTTTCGAAAACAGCCACAGAAACAGGAATTTGGCATCCAATCTGTTTTGTTTGTTTCCAATGCCTTGAAGCAGTGCTCTCCCCACTGAACCACTTGCTCATGACTTCTCATGTTGTTACCACACACAAACTGACTCCAGTTAGAAAGCAGCAGATGTCCAGGCTACTCCTAGTTTGGAAATCAAAGGAGTGTAACATTGAGAGGCATAAACGCCTGAGGAAGAATCAGTATTTTGTTCACAAATCATTTAAAAAGATAATGGATTAAATATGAGTAGCATAATGAGACAGTTTTAGGAAATTATTTCCTGGGCTGATCTACAAGAGGACAGTCCCAAACCCGGATAAAGAAGATCTGCGTATTAACAGCTATGAGTTTCAGAGATCATAAAAGCTGCATCCTAAATGGCAGACTAAATCCTTCCTCCTACATTTGAACACTTAAAGTCCTCTCAAACTTGCGTGAAAAAATATACCCCAGAAGGTTTCCAGTAAATGCTCTGGACAGTCTTTTACACAGAAACATTACACTCACCATCCAGACCATCAAGTAGGAGAAGACGGCGATCCAGACGGTGGACAGGATGAAGGACACCATGAAGTATTTCTCCCAGCGGGGCTTGGCACAGTTCGGGACAGTAAAAAACAGCAGCAGGAGCAGGGGCCACGAGAGGAGCCACTTCAGCTTACTGCCAATGCCCCCTGCAGCAGAAATACACGTTAGCACAGGAGATCAGACTCTCCAGGTTTATCATCAATGGATATCAATCTAATAAGATAAGAGGGATGTTTTCTTTCAAAATAATGGTGTAAGAACTTAAAAATATTAAAGTTAAGAATCTGCTTTCCTCATCCATTATTGCTAGTGATTGTCCTCTGTGGCTATGATTTATACAACTTGAAGATAGCGACTTATCCGAGCAGGACATCAATAACTACTTAAGTAGAAAGTTAAATCTAATTACAAAAGGAGCACATTTATTGATAAGTCTGAAAGGTTCAAAATTGAATTATTGCTGTTCAGTTTTTACCCCCTCAAAAGCCAGATGTGATATTTTCACCGTGAATTACTTACTCGGAACATGAAACGGTGAGATGGTTTCGTTTTCCTCCGGCTCGCTCGGTTTGTCCTCCGGTACGTTTCCATTCTCCATTTCAACCTTGCCATCAACAACTTGTGTCTCCACTCCGTTAGCGGCTTGGACCAACTTCTGGCGCTTTCAGAAAAAAGACACTAAGTCATAGAGCACAGGAGCAGACATCTTTCTACTTAAACTGCTGCGCTTCCTCAGTCTTAAAAACACATGTATGCTGTGTGAGCGAGATAAGGAAACTCTTTGGGGCTTACGAGAACTTCTATGAAACTGAAACCTGAAGCAACAAAGCTGAAAATGGTACACATTCAGAAGGAAGCTCTTCACATACAGCAGTAGCTGCTAAAACCTCCTACTGGAGCAACCACGCCCCGCTGTACCTCTGTTATGATGAGGCGACTGGCCATGCGCAGACGGGTCTTGGGTCCAAAATGGCTGGTGACCATGACACGGAGGCCGGCTTCTGGGAACCTGAACTTCGAAGGGCTGGCGTTCATTATCTCGTCCACCATCACCACTGAGCCACGGCTGTATGCTTTACTTGGCTTGACTGAGAGATATTTCACAAATATCAAAACAGAAGTGTGAAAAATAAATGGACTGAAAACAAATTTAAATGATCATTAGACAAAAGTGGGACTACATTTTTTATTTCTATCCATTCAGTGTGTTTTATCAAGTGCATACCCTCCTAACAACTGTTTATTTCACCTTATTGGAACCCTGTGAAGTGCAACAACAAACCAACCAGGATTAAACTAAGATAATTTAAAAAGATGTATGGGCATTGATAGGTCCATAATTTACTAAAAATGTCTCTAGTGTTGAACCTAAGTCGGTAACAACAGTGCCCAGGATTGTCCAAGTTACCAAGAGAATATTAATAGCAGCTGAACTAGACTCATTTGTCAATATGTCAGAGTAAAAGCTGCACCAAGCAATACTTTGAGGGAACATTGTGATTATGGTTAATGGGAGTAGTGTATTTTATCATCAGTGTGGACACTAAGTTCCTACACATAGTGGACAAAAAAAAATTTAAACAAATGTTTAAATGTCTCTACAAGTTTTCCAAAGCTCCAGCAAATTTTTCCTCCTTTAAGTCAACTTCACATGCTTAACTTTTTTTCTGTGTGAACCAGAATTGGATGTTTTCATGATAAGGATATCGGATTTCAGTATCTCATAAAATAAAGACTGAATGTGGTTATTACCAACTTAATGGTAATGATTAGTGGTTGTCACTGCACATTAAATATTCTATCCGTGGACATTGTAAATGTAGATAAGTCTGCATAGTAGCAGGATTCAATACATGTACATTTCTTATTAAGATAGAGTTATCAATATGCAAAACAAAAAAACCTTACTTGGGTTAAAATCTTCTGGGGTGAGGTAAGTCCGTCATTACAGGACTACTCAAACAAAACCCATCATTATAACTGTCCCAAATATTTCAGGCTCTCTGTTACATCATTCTATCCTCATGTCATGAGAGGAAAAAAGGAGTTTTAAATCTTCAGGGACTCACCAATGCTGAATATTTCCCCCTCTCATCTCTTTGGTATAAAACATCACACACCTGCTGTGTAAGCTTGACTGTGTTAAGTGCAGTTACTGGCACAGCATGAGTTCTGGGTGCTGGACTTCAAAAGACTTCCTAAAATTGCCTGGTGCAGCTTTGAAGTTTGCCTACCACTTTTGAATATGTATGGGTGGACTAGGATTTGATTTCCCAACTTGTAACATGGAGGATAAAACACCTCCTGTATGTTTCAACTGACAACTGTTGGACTTGTGACTTAAACACAAACAAATTGTCACTTCTTTTGCATTGACAATAACGTATAATATAACCTATAACCTTAATTTTCCAAGTGGTTATAACTAGCTATAACATGCAGTGTATGGGGAGTAAAAAAAAGTATTACTTATTAGTTTAACTCTGAATTAAATTGACTTATTATGCATGCTAGAATGCACATAAATTAACAGTGTAAACAGAGCCGGCATAAACATTTCCTCTTGTGAAATTCATTACCACTTCAGGAGTGAGTGGGTCTGTGCCCCAGAGACCAGCAGAGGGAGGAAAAGTAGTATGCAAGCAGAAAGAATAGGCACACAGCAGCACAACACTGTAGACAATAAGCAAGAGTCAGTTTAGTAAGGCTAAACAGACAGGCATGTTAACACTAATGCAGCCAAAGTGGTAAAGGTCGGAAATCTCAGAGGGGTTAAATATCATTTCAGAGGCTTCAGAAAGTTCAAAAAGCAAGAAAGGAGTTAGTGGAGAACTGTGGATATGCAGAAATCTCATCTAAACATGACATTAAAGATGTTATTTAGACAAGGCTGTTTTCTTCTGAAGTTTTAATAAGTTTGAAACCCTAGACAACTAGCTCCCCTGACATTAAACTGCATTACCAAAGGAAGATTAAAGAAAATCTTCATTATGCTGTTCCCATTTTAAACAAGAACATTTTATTTCTTGCCTCCTGTATGCTTTGATAAGCTTCCTTTGCTTATCAACCATGCAGGACTTAGAGTGGGGAGACAGAATAAATGAGGGAGCGTAGCTGAATAACCTTTGAAATAATCTCAAAAGGAAAAATACAGAGTGGGGTGAAACTTGACGAGCCATCTTTCTCCAGGTAAACTGAGGTCACAGAACTTTTGTCTTCTTGAGTTTGGTTTTATTGTTGTTCTGTAGACTTTTATTAAAAGCAATAGTTTTACATTTCAGGGGGGGGAAACATCTGAGAGTTGAGAAGGTCCACAGCTAGCTTAATCCAGCAGGCAGTAGATAATGCAATGGGGGGGGGACAACTAGCCTAGAAACACCAAATATGAATCCAACAAGAAGTTAGCATAGCAAACTGTAGCACGGAGAAAGCAAGGGGTAGCAAATAGCCTAGCTTAGTGAAAAAATCTTCCAACAAACCCTGCTGAAACTCTCTAGTAAACAGAGTAACTTATTTTTTTGCAAAATTCATACAGAAAACAGACACCATCTTGTTCTGTACACTGAATATAAAACCATACAGCCCGCAGCTTGTTAGCCTAACAAAAAATGTGGACTAGAAAGTTAGCTAACGGTCTAGTTTTAGTGCTAGTTATCAGCACTACAAATGTTTAATGTTTCGTTTTTGTCGGATTCAATTTAATGCAAACTTTAAAAATATCTAGCTAAGGGGCGCTGGTGGCCTAGCGGTCTAAGCGCCCCACATATAGAGGCCATAGTCCTCGTTGCAGAGGTCGCCGGTTCAACTCCCGGACAGGTATCATTTACTGCATGTCTTCCCCCGCTCTCTACTCCCTACATTTCCTGTCTCTCTTCAGCTGTCCTATCTAATAAAAGGTGAAAAAGCCCCAAAAATACAACTTTAAAAAATATCTAGCTTAAAATCACAGTTGCTACTTGTTTAACTGGCAGTTACTTTTGGACATGCTAGCTGTTTGATATAGTGATCTGTATGTTAGATTATGCAAACTGGCCGCTTCATTTTTAGCATCAAAGTGTAAGACTGGTATCAATATACTCCTGTAACTTCCACCAAGTCAGAAAACAAGCATACATCTTAGGATGCTAAATTAGTAGACTTTTAGGACATTTCAGCATTAGAAAGTGTAAGCTGAAGCAATTTAGAAAGCTATATAGTTATAAAGAAGTAAAGGTTAAAGCCACAGACCCACTAACAAGAAAACCACAGTCTTCCACAAAATCAATTCTGTTCAAATAAATTTAAACATTTCAAAACACAGGGACCCCCAATCGTGTTTTCACATAGAACATTTGATTAATTTCTTGGTAGTCTTGTGTACCCAGCCTGTCTGATTAACCTTACCTTTTGCAAGTAAAGGCGATGACGGGTCGTCATCAGAAACATAGTCATAACTAGTATTACCGTCCTCCATCTCACTGCTGGCTGTAGCGTTACCATTGGCCACATTCTTCTTGGACTTCCCCATGAAAAATCTCTGCATGCTGGAGTTGAATCTGATAAAGAGGTATTACATAATCACCAAGTTAGAGGTACTGAATTAGTTAATCCCACAGTCCTATAGGGAAAAAAATGTACAAGATAGGGAATTAAGTTTCAAAAGTCACATAGGAAGGTTCCTGAGCCCCAGATGAAAGGCTCCAAGTAATAATGAGCCAAAACCTGTTACTCTCCATACACTTCTATAGGAAGAGTTTGTATTTAAGGTGACCTACTTTGAAAAGACAGCATCAGCATTATGCTGCACAAAAAAGGCAGAAATATGCTGCACTCTATTAGAGATGAAAATGAAGGAACAACCAAATGAAATGCCAATGGAGGCAAATCAACATGCTTTCATCATCTAATAAGACAATGTGAGTACAGTTACATGGAAATGGATCATAACTGCTGCACCCTTTGAACAAATGAGTGCAGAGGAAACTCTGGCAAAAACACAAGAGCTGTTCTTTTCCTTCAAAGTAGAATTTAATACTGAAATGTCTGATGATTTCAGTACGGTTTGCTAGATGAAAGTACTGCTGAAGAATAAAAGACATTTTGAAAAAAAAGAGTCCATGTCTGATTTTATTTTATTGAGGTTTCTTTCTTGTCAGAGAGGAGTATTTGAGGTCATTATGTTCTGGAGAACTTGTTTGTTTTGAGCTCTAATGTTTTACGGTCTGGGTTTTACAAAGTATAGTCAATCCAAATACTCACCCCAAAATACCTTTTATCAATCAACATTACTGTTGGTCAGTAATCATAATAATAGCTTTATTTTTTTTAATTTACTCATGCAGTTGATAGAAACTGAGCAGACTAGCAAGCATGATTGAAAATATGTACTGTGTCCCATTTTGCACTCTCCTAAAAATGCAATTGCTTTCTGAGTGTATAAGCATGTTCATGATGAACATTCCAGCAATTGCAGTAGGATTTCAACCATGCATACTCTGGCTGAGTACTAATTGACTCAAAATTGAGAGAAACCACTTAACACTTGGCAAACAATGGTGGCTATTCAGCTGTAATTTGATGACACAGGGTGCACACAGGGCACAAGTAAAAGTTAAACTACTTTGTTTTTGTACTAAACCTAAAATGAATCTTGACTTCAATTCTGTTTAATACAAGTTGCTTATGAAGCTGCACCCAATTAAAATCCACCATCAAAAAGAAATGAAGCCCTAGAAATTTTGAGTATGGACTGTGCAAAAACACGAGCCACACAACTGCACCCCAAAACGTGAAACCAAAACATTTAGTGCTCCCCCTGGTGACTGGCAGCAGTATAGGTCTGATGGCCTACATCCTTTATAACAGATGCAACATTGGTCAAGCTAGAAACTTTCAACATACGTCAAAGCAAAAAACAAATCTGGAGGGATCTCTGTTTAATGGGTAAGTGAAATGTGTGCTTTGGTTTGTGGAAGGGACATGACATCAGTTCCGGCCCTCCACCGCACAGACCGCTCCTGAACATGTCTTGGCTCCAACATACATCACCAGCACAATACGTCAGCGCCTGTTGCGGTTGTATTTTGACTTTACTTTTGCACAAAAAGAGGAGGTGGAGGCATGTCATTGATTTTAATGAGCAGTCAGTGGTTGGGATAGTCATTTTTAGTAAATGAACATCAGCAAAGAACTCTTTCAGACAGCACCCGGTCAAAATACCAGCACTCCCCAAGTACGTACTTTACATATTCATAGCATAAAAGACATCAACAGTTAGCTTAACATGGGTATCTAACTGTAGCTAACAAGGCTGGTGACTGTAGCTGAGGCTCTTACTTTCTTCATAAAAGAACTTCAGTTTGTATGCGCACCTGTTAATCATCAATATTGTGTGCTGTACGCTGTTCAGTAGTTATGGCGTTAGTATTAACCTTTTTAAAATTAACTATAAGTCATTAGCTTTTTTCCATCTGCAATCAGACTATTTAACACCAGCACCGCAATGTCCGTTTAATTACCCGCTAATTATCTATCATCTTCATTTCACTGCATGGCAGTTACTGTGTGACTCGGCAATATGTCTCTGTCTTCCCAGGTCATTGTTTGTGATTCACACTAACAAACCATTCTGTCAATCTTCCATTTGAATCGCACTGTTCTCATACTGTGTATGTTTTTTAACAACCTAGTGCAATTATCTGTGCAATAACTTAATTCACTATCTATTCATCAGATAGAAGTGTACATAGTGTGTATATATCTGTAATATTTGCCATATTTTATTTTTATTTGATTCTATTTTATTTTATTCTATATTTTATTCTATTTTCATTTTATTCTATATAGCTTAATTTTATCATTACTATTATTATTGTTATTATATTTTTAACTAGTTAAGTACATTGTTTTATTCTCCTGTCCCATGTTGTAAGCTGCTGTAACATGAATTTCCCCCGATGGGGGATCAGATAAGTAAAATTGGATAAAAAAATAAATAGCAAATGCTACATGTAGGTTGTTTGACATCAAGAGAAAGAGACTCAGCCAATATCTACAAAATGATTTCTTATAAAAGTTAAAAACTTGTTTCCATATTCATTTCTTTATAAAGACAAAAGACAATCCAAGATGCAATTGTTATTGATAAACAAAGTGTTACTATTTATGTTTTGAAAATAACATTTCATCTGTTTTTGACCCAAGTATATTTGACTCTTGTTACGAAATACCCAGAAATTACTCTCTAGAGTTATTCTTAGATTTCCAGTCATTAAGTCCTATATTTGACTCTGTGCTGTTATTTGTTTTACAATAGGTAGCAAGTGTGCTATTTTAGGAGGGAGAAAATAGTCTCAGCAGGGCCAAGGAAGGTCACCTCAGAGAGCACTGATCGCTCTATATAAAACCCTCTCTACTGCATTTTGACTGGAACAGGCCTAAAATTGTCAGCGGATATTTTGGGAAAGGGGAGACATATGACAGCATATCCTGCAGTAAGCACGTCTTTCCTCCAAATGAGAAAGGAGAGGAGTGATCTGGTTAAGCCGGTGCTCTTAGCCGCTGCAGAGGGAGAAAGATTAAACTCTTATGGCAGAGAGAGAGCAGGCTGCTGCTGAGTGTTACACAGATTACCAGCTGGACAGAGACAGAGTCACAGGACCATGTGGGTGGTATTATTCAGTTTGGACTATAAAGGCATGTTTTAGCCTATATTTCCATGTATGATCTTGAAGAATAAACAAGGAGTTCTCAGGGTAGAATGTAATGTTAAATTTTGTTTTTCATTTTTCATACAATGAGCAATATTAAACCCATAACGATCTGTTTCAGACTTAATCTATTATAATTAAACAACTTTGAAAACAAAATGTTGATAAGATCACTTTGTCTGGTATATAGTGAGAATTTTGATGTTCTGTGTAATTGTCTAGTAGATATAAAAGGAAAACCCTAAAATTGTGTCCTAACTGTGCGAAGCTGCATCATAAAATTGCATTAGAGGAGGCATATTTGCAGCAGAAGGCTCCAGAGTTGAATCTTCAGCGAACATCTGGTGAGGGGACATGACTGAGACACTCCCCTCCAGCTGGAAGCCCACACCTCTCCTGTGAAGCTATACTGAGCTCACAGTTGGTCATATTAATCAGCCTACAGGTACCAGGTGGGGTGGTTTAACCATTCTCTCCTTGCACAGACTCTGAATGCTGCAGTGAGACTTATCAGCAACGATGGAAAGCATCTTAGTGCAGAATAGTTTCAAAAACGTATTCTTTTTAGTTTATAAAATCTATAATGACTTAACAATAATATTCTGTACTATTTTTATTCAAATTAACTTTTTCATTATATGCTTTAAAATGTTTAATCCTCATGTTACCCCTTACCACTATTTTGTAAGGACCTTTTTGGGAGGTCCAAAAATGATGTTAACAATGATAAGAGCTCCCTGATACCCCTACTAGAGTGCCTGAAGGACATCAAGGCATGGATGGCTTTTAACTTTTGCACTTGATTCATTCTTTTATCTCGACCCGTTTGGACTACTGTAATGCACTTTACACTGGCATTAACCAGGCCTTCCTCGCTAGCTTACAGGTAGTCCAAAATGCGGCTGCTCGCCTTTTAAGAGGAACCCGCAAGCATGAACATATCAGCCCTGTTCTCGCCTCCCTCCACTGGCTCCCTGTCCATTTTAGAATTAATTTTAAGATTTTAATGTTTGTTTTTAAGTCACTACATGGTCTGGCACCTCATTACATCTCTGACCTCATACACATCTACGCCCCTACTTTTCAAGCTCTTGGGCCTATAATCCAAACAGGTTAGTGCTTAAGAAGAACTTACTTCATGACAAGGATGTAGCCCATATACATGACCACCAGTATCAAACTCTCCCACCTGATGAAAAGAAAAATAGAAGATAAGGGAAGGTGTTACAAATTCAAGAAATTCAAGTTTCCACACTTCCAACAGATAAATTCAGTAATATCCATGATCTTTAAGCTTTATTTTCAAGTCTTCTAGCTGCCTGCTATAACCCTTATTTGGTAGCACTGATAAGAGATTGATATGTTTAGTTAAGACAACGACCAAACTTGACATGAAACAAATGTATTCTGATAATTTAAAGATTTCCCAGTTTAAACATCGAAATTTGAACCATTAAAGTCAGACCACGTTTGGCTGAATAATGACCACTGTTGTCACAAATAGAATTAAGGAATAATAATTCATTTAAGAGTGAAAGTAGAACTAATAATGAAGAGTTATAAATCAAGAAATTATACTTTTTTACATCAATATTTAGCCAAAGTTTGCCAACATTAGCCAGCACAAGCTCATGGTCACAGTCTATGTAATGGCCCTTTTCCACTACACAGTTCCAGCTCGGCTCGGCTCTACTCTACTCGGTTTGGGTACCTTTTCCACCAGCCTTTTTTTCAGAACACTGCTGCGCGAAACTGCTGCGTGAAAAAAACTGCTGCACGAAACTGCGTTCATGACATTTTGAACAGTACTGATGTTGTTTTTAAAAAATGGCGTTTTTTAATTCTTGTGTTGGGGGCACTCATGACTCTTTGGTGACGACATTCTCTGACCAATCAGTGGCCGGCAGTCCGTCAACGTCACCTTTTAGTATCGGCTCAGCTTGCTTGGAACCAGAGCAGGGCAGGTACGAAAAAGTAGTATCTGACACGAGGTACCGCACCCGTGGAAATGCAACACAAACCGAGTAGAGTCGAGTTGAGTAGAGTAGAGTAGGGCTAAGACGGGCCGGTGGGAAAGAGCCTTAAGGCTATGTGATAAATGACCATGAGTGTTTAGAAATGAGTTGTTGTTCATTTCAGTGCTTTGAGATGTTGTTGATTAAAGATAACTCCCACAGAAAATTTTGTTTTATCTTTGAAATTATACACAGTCGTGTTTTAATATACAGTTTGTCAAATTTCAGACTTACCAAACTATCTTTTCGTCGTAGATGAACTGAAAAATGAAGAAAAGAAGGTCTATTAGATTGGAATGAGTGGCATGTAAAGAAGAAAGCCAGTGTTCATTGATAAAAGTGAGTGACAAACTTACTGCAATCAAAGCCAAAACAGCCAGGGTGTAGTAGAGAGAATCCCTGAAGACTGCCCACCAGGTCAAAATCACCACCTGAGATTTCACAGAATAAAGCGCACTGTTGTTTTTTGAGATGTTTTCTTTAACCGCTTCTGTGGTACTAAAGTTCAGTGAGGCGCTACTTCTGGTACCATAAAAAGCATATTGTAAGAACATTTTATTAAAATCCTCCAGAGGAAACAGATTTATGATCCATTGACGCCTCCAGAGTTCAGCTTTCCATTTGCACAATCGGCAGTTGTGATGAAAACTAAGTGAAGCAGATGGCTTTGTTTTCCCTCAGTGTTAATAACTTCAACCACATGTGTGCTTCTCTGCAGTACATAAATAAACAGAATGCAGCAGGAAGTCACTCTTACTCACACACACACACAACCACACACCTGTCCGGCAAATATCCCGCAGACGCCGATGATGCAAAGGATGTTGAAGACCGCTGAGCCAACAATGGTCCCCACCCCCACATCGCCGTGGGTGATGAAGACACCTGCACACAGAGAGGGAGGCAGCCAATCAGGATAAGAAATGACACCAACCATCTGTGTGTATGCACAAACTGTTCATGTGAGTGTGTGTGTTTGTCTACCGATAATAGAAGCAAAAAGCTCTGGTGCAGAGCTGCCAGCTGCCATGAAGGTGGCTCCAGCAACATCTTCACTCAGGTCTAATTTCTGCAGAAATGAAGCACACAAGGTTAAAGTGGACAATCAAGCCTCATGGAACTGCAGCATCAAAAGGCAAAGGACTACAACTCCCATGTACCTCACAGATCTTCTCCAGCGATGTCACAAAGTATTCATCGCACACTATTGCGAGGGCCAGAAACATGTAGAGCGTCTGGAGGCAGAAAGAGAAGAGTTCAGTTCAAAGTGTGTCTATTACAGGGGCAAGATTCAGAGTGTGTGTGTGTGTGTGTGTGTGTGTGTGTGTGTGTGTGTGTGTGTGTGTGTGTGTGTGTGTGTGTGTGTGTGTGTGTGTGTGTGTGTGTGTGTGTGTGTGTAGATACATCCTATATCAGCAGAAATTAGCTGAGTTAATATTCTCCTGGCAGAGGGCAAGTGAAGGGGATTCTCAAAGCACAGCACCCAATTAAAATATGACCTGCTTTGAATCCAAATGTCAGTTCGGCGACGAACCGTTTTCACTCACAGTTAGAAAAATCTACAGCAGCCTGTTTCAGCAGCTGAGGCCAGGTCTATAAATTATAGATCAGGTGTGACATCAGCTCCAGCAGCCGTGCTCTGCTCTATGCTATCCACAGGGGGCAGTGCAGGACTGCAGTATGGTCAGACCCCCCCACATGCACACATTCATTTTATTCCCCCAGCAGTGAACACAGGACACTTCTGATCATATTTGACACAAGACTTCAAATCCTAGTCATGATATATTTATAGGATTTCAATATGATTCACTTTGAAGCATTTTCCCCTTATTTTACAGGTCCTACAAAACAAACAGTGATCACAATGAGGTTGTTGAATGTGGTGGAATGTGACTAAGTACATTTACACAATTACTCTAATTACTCATTAGGGAGTTCTGTACTTGAACTGACTATCCTATTTTTATTCAACTGTATATTTTATAACCTCTACACTTAATACTGTACCCATTACTCATTTACATGTATTGCTTTAAAAGCTTCGTGTGACTTTAAAAAGACATGTTAGTGTGAACATATGCAATGCTCATACATAATGCTTCATTACATCTTAAATTATTCGCTATAAGCAAGTGCAGCTCAATTGAATCACTGATAAATTCATTTGTGCGAGTACAGGAACTGTTTTGAAAACCATGAATGTCATCAGACCACATATATGTAACCTGGTCAAATATGCACCTGCATCTTTCACTGTTATTTCTTTTTTTAATTACACAAAATGTACCTGGAAATCATCTATGTATAAAAAGGAGAGTCTCAGATCTCCATTATGTGCTAGTATAATGACTCACAGCCCTCCCTTTGTTTTTTTCTTCCTCTGAGGTTATGTCTTTATAATCAATTTGCCCCCGCCCCTCTTTTCTTTTGGACTGTTCCCCTGTGAGAAAGGTGGGTGTTTATTTTCAGTTTTATCTAGATCCTTCCTCATATGTATTTGTACTTGTGTATTTTTGTTCAGCACAATGTGCTATCTTCTTATGATTTGATATAAATGTGCTTTGCTTGGAGCAAGCTTTAACATTGAATGCAGTCTCTGTCTCTCCTTGTCTCTTTACAATATATTGAGTTTGCAATTCAATGTTAATGTCAAGTTACTGTTAGCACTAATTTTGAACAAGCTGGAGCTGGAGAGAGCTTTAACACTGAATAATGATTCTGTGTGTTTGGGTCTGAGTCAGAATAAACAGTGCTGCAGAAAGACTGGGAAGCCCCAGTGCTACAGCATTACTAATTTGAATCATTGCACATACGTGTTTATTATTTTAATTTATTTATATCACATTATAATCACAGACTTAACCCAGTCACTGTTCCCCCCCCAAATCATAGCTGAGGTCTGTCATCCTCAGGACTGAAACGCACACTCTCACTTTGATTTTAAATTGCACTATAGCAAAGTTTTTGCAATTATTCAACTGTATTTTATTATTTTTATTAGCTTACTCTTTTTAATTTTAGCTGATCATTTTCTATCTATTTCCTATGTTTATCTGTTGTTGTTGTTGCTAGGGTCTGAGAGAGAAACGTAATATCAAATCCTCTATGTCTGGTGCATACTGCAGATTTTGACAATAAAGAAGACTTTAAGCTAAAAATCTAAGAATTCAAAGTTCTCACAGCTGATTGGACAACACAAACTTGAAGGTAACACTCTAAAGTTCTGGTTAAAGCTCCTGTGAGAAACTTTGTCCACAGGGGTTGCAAAAATTCAAACAGTGATACCTCTTCTCTTTTTGTTTGTCAAGTTGTACTTTCTGACTAAATGAATATTTGATAAGGAAAAAGAAAAAAAAAAAAAAAAAAAAAGGATGTGCTTTATCTTTCAGTGAATCACTGCATCTGACACCTACCCCCTTGCAGTATTTACAGGCATAAAAACCACAAAATACAGCTTTTTAATCATTTTGATTGTTTGGTTTGCATTCACAGGTCACAAAGGGAACTCACTTTTTTAATTTGTCTGGATTATAATCTTCACAGGAGCTTTAATTGCGACACTCATAAATATCCTAATACTTTCAAAACTGTCAAATATTTATATGAAATTAATCCACAAAAAAGATATAATTACTCGCAGTTCTATTCAAAATGAGAAAACATCACCTATAAAAGCTCTCTACCACTGTTAGTACTACAGAAAAGAGCCATCAGAATAGTTCACAATGTTGATTTCCGTGAACACACAAATTCATTGTTCCTCAAATCAAAAATATTGAAATTATTTGACCTTGTAGATTTTAAAAATGCACAAATTGTGTATAAGACAAGGAAAAATATTCTGCCAGGAAATATTCATAGATTGTTCTTTGAAAGAGAGGGGGGTTATAACTTAAGAGGGAAGTTAAGATTAAAGATGGTGAGTGTTTGGACCACAAGGAGAAGTTTTTGTATTTCAATCTGTGGTGTAAAACTTTGGAACAGACTGAACATGAAGCTACAGCAATGTCAGAACATAATCCAGTTCAAGAAGAAGTATAAAGAAATTATCTTCATGAGGTGCAAGGAGGAAGACAAGTGTTGAGAATCACGAGGGGTTTACTTTTGATTGTCAGTGTAAATATGAAGACTTGACTTGTGGGAGTGCAGTTGTATAATGCCAGATAATAGTGAATGAAGGGGTAGGATTAGATAAGTTTTAACTTCTTCCTACTCCTTTTCGCACATGTAAAGTAAATTGTTTCAGTGCTTGCTAATGGAACTGATTGATTTTGTTTCTTTTGTATAACTTTCTTTTTTTTCCTTGTATGTTTGTATAACTATTTCTTCTTTTCTACTTGCATGTTATTTTACATGTTCGAAATAAAGACATCATATCAAATCAACCAGCTACTAAATTAAATTCCTCTTAGACATCAACTGTTTACATTAATAAATTTCTGCTATGACCCAATCTTGAATCATTACATTTTAAAAATGTAATGATTAAAGATTGGGTCATAGCAGCAATTTATCTGTGTGATACCTTCTGAAATAGACTTTACTAAGATTTGAACTGTACCTGGCTTTTACCTGTAATCTAAATTTGGTATTCTTAACTTCTGGTGATCCAGGCTCTGGAATCTTTACTAACTTTCTCTTGTATTTCTGGATCAACAGGGAATGATATATTTTCATTTCTTAGTCCGTCATAAAACAGTAATCAGTGCCTATGTGTGCATTGAACTGAAAAAAACCCCCCATGTATTACAAAATCAATATATATTGATTCTGTACTACATGGTATGCAACGTTAATGTGTGCAGTCTGAGTGAAATAAATCACAAAGTTGTAGTCCCTTTATTTTAAAATTCCCTCTGTGTTCCCATGCTGAGCAGTAGTAGAGTGATAGGGTAGAAATACAGTATTAAAAAGATGGAAGGTTTAAGAGAGACTTCAGAAAATGGTGAACCTATCTCAGTAGATAAATACATCATTAAAATATCTCTGCCACAGAATCAAATCTAGAGACAAGGGGACGTTTTCAAACTACCCTTTGGACTAAATTCAACCAGCTTTCATGCATTTTTTTTCAGTTTTTTGGATGACATTTCAGAATCCAGGATGGTGAGGGTATGTTTGAAAAGGGGCAGATGCTGGCCCTAGTTTTTTCCGAAATCCTAGTTGGAGCCATGGATTAGATTAAACATTTTAAAGCCAGTTAAATCCAGCATGAAGAGCAGCACTTCAACAATACTGAATGACTCCATAGGTGGCTTGAGTCTTTGTAACAAGTCTGTGGAGCTTAGCATGACCTAATGTGGACTATGAGAGAGTTTCATGTGGAGAATGATCTCATAATGTATAAATAATGTACAATTACCTGTTTTTGTTTGCCAACAGGAGGGCTGTCTTTCTAAAACCTCTGAGTAATGTTTAAATGAATCATGATTAAGTTTACACTGTGACTACAGAAATGAAAACTAGTTCGACTTCCGGTTGCAATGTAGAGGAAGGACGTGCGTGAGAGAGCTCCCAGCCCGCTTTCAAATAATCTTTTTAACTGGACTTTTTCCCTTTGCCTTTTGACATATACAACTCTTTTTGGTTTATTTCCAATATTTCACGGCAAAATGAGCAACTCTAAGAGTGCAAGACAAGGCATTAACCACTCAAGCTATGGTTACATGTGCAGCTACAAGTGCAGCAGAGAAGCTAGCATCGTACGCAGCTAATAGCAGTACCCCAAAAATCCCGACAACAGCCGAGGACAGTAAAACTTCCGCGCTCATCTCTATGGATCAGCTGGCAGCAGCTTTCAAAAAACAGAGGTCAACACTTCGGGAGGACGTATCGTTTCTTATTCAAGAATCCACAAAACCACCTCAATCCTCTCTGGACTCGCTACAGACAACAGTGAACTCTTTGCAGAATCGCCTTACCGCTGTGGAGTCTGTGGCTGGAGACAACTTTGCACGTCTGGCCTCCGCGGAATCAACCATCAGAAACCTCCCTACCCAAAACCAGTCTCTTTAAGACCAGAAGTGGTAAGACACCTGGCCCAGGTGGCTTCCCTATTGAATTCTTTAAAAAGTTCTCAAGTCAACTGTCCCTAATTTTGCTTGAAATGTTTAATGACTATCACACGGATCACTACAAAAAAAAAAAAACACTAACTGAAGCATCAATTATCCTCCTGCTCAAGCCGGGTAACGATCGAACTGTAGACTGTAGTTCATACCGACCTATCTCTCTCTTACTGCACCAAATCCACTTCAAGATCCTGCTCATCACCTACAAAGCCCTCAATAACCTCGCCCCCTCATACCTATCCGAGCCTCCTCAAACGCCACTCCCCATCTCGCTGCCTCAGATCATCAGATGCCAATCTCCTGTCCCCTATCACCAAGTCCAAGCCCACCTTTGGGGACAGAGCCTTTGCCAACGCTGCCCTCCCTCTCTGGAACTCTCTCCCTCCACACATCCGCAACTCTGACTCACTTCAATCATTTAAAAACCACCTCAAGATCTACCTGTTCCAAAAGTATGCAACACATGACCTCTTCCCCGCCCCACCTCTGTCCTGTTTTGTTTTATTTTATGTTCTATTTTTAGTTTTCACCTTATATAAAGCGACTGAGTACTAAGAAAAGCGCTATATAAATTCTATGAATTATTATTACATAGCGATGTAAAGATCCAAGCCAAAGTTCTTTCATTGCGTTTGGAAACCACAATGCATGATGTTATATCTGTTGATCAGACCGGTTTTATTTCGGGAAGGCACTCGTTTACAAATATCCGAAAGCTTTTAGACGTTATCCACTCTCCTGCGTCCAGTTGGGTACCAGAGATGGTTGTCTCACTGGATGTAGAGAAAGCCTTTGATATGGTAGAGTGGGCATATTTATTTACATGCTTAGAAAGATTTGGTTATGGTCCCATACTTATATCTTGGCTCAAACTCCTTTATGCCTCTCCTAAAGCTTCGGTCATTACAAATGGCAAGCAATCACAGTATTTTAAGTTATCAAGAGGGACCCATCAGGGATGCCCTATCAGCCCGCTACTATTTGCCCTCACTATAGAACCCTCATCTATAGCACTCAAATCATTGACGTCAGTAAGTGGAATTCATAGGTGGTGTAGAATATCGTTTGTCCCTATACGCAGATCTACTTCTATGTGTTTCTAACCCAACTCAAGGCATACCACATATTCAGGAGTTGAGGAGCTTTGGTGCTTTCTCAGGGTATAAACTGAACTTTGGTAAAAGTGAATGTTTCCCCGTGAATGGCTTGGCCCTTCAACTACAGGATAACGCCTTACCCCTTCGAATGTCTAGAGATAGTTTTAAATACTTACGCATAAATATTACACGGGATATGCAAAAACTATATCAAGCAAATTGTCTGCCTGTGTTGGAGGAAGTTAAACAAGATCTCAAGAAATGGAACATCCTGAATCTGTCCTTAGCTGGTAAAGTCAGTTGTATAAAAATGAATGTTCTTCCCAAATGTCTATTTATTTCAAATCTATTCCACGTTATCTTCCTAAATCATTTTTAAAATCTATTGATAAAGTTTTCATCTCATTTATTTGGAATGGTAAGAGCCTCAGGTTACGTACAGAATTACTACAGAGACCCAGGCTACAAGGGGGCCTTGCTCTTCCAAACCTATGTTATTACTATTGGGCTGCCAATGCTCAAAAGGTTCTATATTGGCTTTATTCCCCTGACACAGATTCCCTGGTGTACAACGGAAAATAAATCTTGTATTTCTTCATCCCTTGCAGCCTTAGTCTCTTCCAATTTACCTCTTCCTGCCTCACATTTTACTAATAACTCAGTGGTTATTAACACCCTTCAAATATGGTTCCAATTCAGACAAAACTTTGGGTTCAAACATTATATCAACATCAGCCCTATATGTAACAACCACCTTTTTCCCCCAGCTAGGTTGGACTCTGCATTTTCTTTATGGCAAAGGTTGGGTATTTCTCAATTTAAAAGACATGTACATAAATGATTTGTTTGCAAACTTCAAAGAGCTGTCACAAAAATGTGATCTGCCTCGATCCAGCCTATTCCGTTACTTCCAGATCCGACATTTCCGCCAACATCATGATCCCGACTTTCCGAATAGACCTTTGGCTCTGGGCTTAGATGACATGCTTGTGATACCTCTTGCGTCGGAAGGTCTGATTTCTAAGATATATAACTGTATATCCTTGCTTAAAAACACATCTCTTGCAAAGATAAAGGCGGATTGGGAAAATGAACTGTGGGAGATCATGGATGAGGAAAGATGGAACTTTGCTCAACAAAGAATAAATGATAGTACTTCCTGTGCAAAGTTGAATATTATACAATTCAAAGTTCTGCATCGGGCTCATTTCTACCAAGCAAGACTTTCAAAAGTATTATTATTATTATTATTATTATTATTAAAAATATATCCAGGTGTAGATGCTAGATGTGACAGATGTCATAATACTCCTGCTAATTTAACTCATGTTTTGGTCATGTCCTGCTCATTCATCTTACTGGGGTGTGATCTTTAATACTATATCAAGGGCTTTCGATATAGAACTTCGACCAAGTGCAGCTGCAGCTATATTTGGTAGTACAGATGAAGATAACTGCACATTTAGAAGAACTGATTGCACGCAGAAGAACACTACTGCATTGGAAGTCACCAAGCCCACCCAAGGAATCCCTGTGCCTGAGGGACTTATTGCACTTCATACAATTAGAAAAAATTAAATATGCACTGAGGGGGTCTAGGAAATATTTCACAGCATCTAGGATCCAGTATTGATGTATTTAGGTAAACTT
The DNA here is from genome assembly GCF_009762535.1 of Notolabrus celidotus. Lineage (NCBI taxonomy): Eukaryota > Metazoa > Chordata > Actinopteri > Labriformes > Labridae > Notolabrus > Notolabrus celidotus. Next base: position 18,634,686 of record NC_048284.1, read on the forward strand.
CAAACTTTACCGGACACTACATAGAAGAGAGAATCAAGACAGAGGAGTGGTACCCTGTGTTCCAGGAGGGGATGGGGGGGGGGGGATTATAGTCTTGTTTTACTTTCAGTACTGTTTTATTCTATGTGTGTTTCTGCACTAAGGGAAAAAAAAAGGAAATTTGAATCCTTAATACCTGCTCGTCACTAATGGATAAATAAAATGGAATAAAAATAAAATATATATATAAACTAAGAGTAGCACTTCAATATTTACACAGACTTAAAGCTGCTATTTAAAATACATCACTCAGATCCATACATAAAATAATGATGCCTTGGGGTTTTGTGTGATGACATTTACATTTAATAGCCAGTAATGCTGATTTATGAAAGATTGGAAACACTACACATATCAGATTATGTTACTTCACTGCTTCATCTGCCGTAGTAATTTGGAAAATTGTGTGATTTTACATCTAAATCAAGAGTCACATTGTACATCCACAAATTGAGCATAGTATTAGTTCAAGTATGGGACAAAGTCAAGCCTTGCCCGCAGCCCATATCAGCTGACCACCAATTGGCTCCACCAATTTACCTTTTACACACCCAGTTGGCTAATGTCAAAATGGGCTTTCTATTGAAACTGTTTAAGCTTCCTCTGCAAACTTTGCAACCCACATTGACCCCAACTCCTCATTTTTATGCAGTGTCTAATTTCATCAGTGTTGTATGTATGTCACAGGTGCCTGCTCTGTTTTGTACCATAAGGGTCTGTGCTGCTGCTCTCTTTTTATTATTATTATTATTTTTTTCTATTTCACCAGGTGAGTCATTAGGAACAAATTCTTATTTACAGTGACGACCTGGCAAAAGGCACAGCCTTTTGAGGGCTAAAGGGTCAGGGATAACAGCTATGACAGACACAGACACAAGGTTAAAAATCTTCTCCCTGCCTTGGCTTTTCATGTATGCACATGAAAGGAAAGGGAGGTGTGCTCTCCCTGCCTCAGGCTTTGGCACTCCACGTATGCACATGGAAGGGCAGAGAGCTCCCAGAAAAGAGCCATCTTGCCAAATATAACTTAATGCATGGAAATAAAACATTAATCTGAAGTACAGTGTTCCTGACTGAAATATAAAAATATGTGATAGCATGTTCAACAGATAAAACCTAGTTCAAACAGAACTTGCCTTCTAAGTTTATTGATTTCCATTGGTCACTGAAAGGTCACTCAGATATGCTCTCTATAACAGGGGTTCCCAAAGTGTGGGCCGGGACCCCCTGGGGGGGTCGCGAGATACAAATTGGGGGTCGTGAGAGGTTCTCCAGAATGTTTGTATTTTTTATCAAAAAATAGTACTTTTTACCCATTATAGTATAAAATAGACAAAAATAGTAGCTAAACTTGAAATAAAACCTTAATAGAAAATTTAATGAGTTTTCTGTCTTTCTTTTTTCAAGAGGACTTCTAAGTTTAGGGTTAGTGAACAATTAATTATCAAAAGCATCAGTAGCAGTAGGTAAATTCATAACAACACAGGAAACACAGACACATGCTCATGTAGGTAGGCTAATTTTCTGCAGACCAGCTAAATGAAGCCACATTATTGTTAATAAGTTAGATGCATAAAATTTCAAATTAAAGCTCCTGTGAGGAGTTTTTTTTGGCCAGTTACGAAATAGACTTCAATCAACTCGGATACCTCTTTATGAACTGCAAAATCAAACCATCAGCAAAACGATTGATAATTTCGGTATGGTATTTTTAATGCTTGTAACTACTGCCACGGGGTAGGTATCAGATAAAGTGAGTAGCACTGTAGAAACAGCCTTTATTGAGAAGTTTCACAGCAAAGTTTCACAGTGAGTTACGTTAGACTGAGATTCCAATCAAAACTCTACTTACTCATACAAAGGACTAGAACAGCAAAGACATAAGAGGTACTGTTTTACCACTGGGTGATTGATGTAAACTGAAAGTTCCTCACAGTAGCTTTAAATGTTTAAGCTTAACCACACTTCATTAAAACCCATTATTAGGACGGTTTACACAAACTTCAGATTAGGACTTAAATTAATTCTAATAGTTTTTGGTTGCTTACCATCTACATAATACCATGGATCAAATAAGCAGAAAGTTATTGTTGAGCCTCTATTGGCCACCTCATGTCCACAACACTATACATATTATATTTTGTTTTTTTCAAGTGCATTACAATATTTTTACAACCATTCTTACGACAAAGACACATTACAGGACAAGAATGAACCCCCAGCCTCATATCAAAGAACCTTTTTTTGTAGCTGATGTTGCTCTCTTGATTTGAAGTGCAAATTGTGAAAATGTCAGCACTAATGGTACAGTTCCAATGTTTTTAATGCCTCTAACATATAAACAGAGTAGATGTGCAGACATGTGTTTGACTTTGCATGAATGTCATGGTCAATTTGCATAAAATGAGTGTATGCTGGTTTTAAAGTGGTATTAAAATGCTCCACTGTGGAATCTTTTGAAAAAAGCATCTACCATTATCACACTGCTAGTTTTAGCTTTTCAAGCCTTGGTGGTAGTAATGACTGTTTTATAAAAAGCTTCCAAATCCACCTGCAACCAGCTGAGCCCAGCTGATAGTGTGGACTGGAGACTGATGCGATCCAAGATGCAGGTGCAGAGGCTTATGAAATCTTGAAAAAAAAAAGGAGAATAAAGTCCTCTTACCGCCACAATGTGCAGCATAACGGCACCACCCTTTCGTTCTTGGTTGGTGAAAAGGTCATGTGGGAACTCGTGTATTGCTGAGGAGAGAGAAAATGTCAGTCACACATCAGCAACATGACGGCATGGTTCGTGTCCTTTCATCGCCCAGCACATGACTAAATGAAAGGTGTCGATCTCAAATAAGAGCCCAGGATGTCCTCTTTGTTCTTACATTGAATCAGCTTTTTGTTGCATTTATCCGAGTGTTCTTTCCTTTCATCTTGTATCATCTCTTTTTTTATTCATTTATCTAATATAACAAAATCGTCTTATATACCTGAAAAAGTGTAACAGAAAGGGTCATATGCAAATTTAATAGCAGCCTGTGATCATCATCCAAAAAAAGCTTGAGACGCAGACAACATTAAGAGCTTTGAAGTTTTAAAAGGCACTAAAAGGCTCCAGACACTTTTTGAAAACATCACCGGCCTGCAGTATGTCATGCCACTCCACCACCAGTGACTTTGTACCTATTCACTGAAAAATTAAAAAAACAAACAAGTATAGTTACATCTCCTTAAAACTGATGTAAAAGCTTGGGCTATATTAGGAGTCTGAAGTCATACAGAATTAAGGCAAGCAGGCAGAAAAACCTCCCATGCTGAGGACTCATCATCCATCATCCAGGGCTCCAGCTGGAGCACAGTGTGATCATGGTACCAGCATACGGCTCACATCTCTGGGAGTACAAACGCTCCACAGTGCACCTGGCCGGGGACACAAACTGGCTGTCTTCCTAACGGGACCCAGCATCTGTGGAGAGCGCCCTCTGACCTACCTGCTCCTGCTGGGAAGGAACTGCAAACTTAAAATCATGTCTTATACCAGAGCTTCAAAATGACTAGCATGATCCTTAAAAAAGCTACAGCTAGAAGCTAATCTTATACTACAGGTGGGAAACAGATAGTGAATTAAAATATAAGACACATTCATACTAGCAAATCTGTGATGCTACTATAACACATGATGCTAACAAAGCATGCTAACATATGGTAAAATAAGATAGCACTATAGTTTTTACAGTTACAAAGGTAATGCAGTTTGACTGCATCAGCTGTTTGACATTTTCTAATTATTTTCGTCAAGATATTTTATATCTTCAATCTTTTTTTGCTTCGATTTATTTTGCCATCTATAATTTAGAAGTTTCTTTACACCTTCTTGTACAGTACTCTATACACTTTAGATGGGAGAGTACATGAGAGTTTGCTTGTCAATTCTAGCAAGTAAAAGGTTACCATGGCTGTTTTCGAAACTGCCTACTATACTACTTACGTACTGATTTGGCCAAAATTCAGTATGTAGTAAGCTGTAAGTGAACAAGAGCAAAATCTGCAGTATGCCAAAACTCCCCAGATGCGTACTGAATGGAGAAAATTTCACAGTATGCATCGGACCAGTCTGTTTCCTACAATGCACAGCGCTGGTTCCGCTGTTTCTTTTCACTTCTTTTTTTTGATGAGGGGAACTCAGTTTTTAGGTGCTGTGAAAATGATTAACTTCCATATAAACTCCTTCTTAACTTTTTAACTTGTAAGTGATGCTAAAGAAGCAGTTTCACTATCAGCTTGGCCGTTGTTTACTTCCGCTTTCCGAAAGCGGAAATCCAGTCTGGCTCAGCGTACTGCAACACAGATCGAACAGAACAGTCATACTACAGACTAAATTCAAACGCAGCATGTAGTATGCTACCTACTGTCTACCTACTGGATATGACCCATAGCTGTTAATTATGCCTCAAATGGTGTGACTGTGTTATTTATTTATTTGTTGTGTTTTGTGACTGTATTGTTTATTGTTTGTTGATTCTGCGAACAGACCCTTGTGGCATATGAATCCCCCCCCCACAGGGGATCAATACATTTCTCTAATCTAATCATAATCTACATTTGTAGGTAGTATGTAGCAGGCCATTTCGAAAACAGCCCATGTTCACCTTCTCTTTTGGTTTGTTAGCATGCTAACATTTGCTGACTAGCAAGAAAATCTAAATAAAACCGCTAGTGGTCACTTAAACTGTCACAGCACTACTTGAAATGGAGGAATTTGTGAAATTAGTAAAAATGCTCATTGTGAGTTAGATTTCTTTAATCCAGTTAAAAATAGCAGTTTAAAGTTAAAACTTGTATTTTGCTACACCTCAATTGCATCTGCCCAAGCTGCTGCTTTACGTTAGCTTTGCTTGTTTCTTGGACCTCTGCTTATAAAATTCCTCCTCTGAATTAAGCCGGCCTTACAATAATGAAGGCAAAGTAATACATTCACTCAGGATTAAAAGTGCAGCCGCCAACTATGTAGAAATAGTATGTATATGTTTTGTTGTAACACACTGGAGTTAAATAAGTTTTTGGTATTAGCTGATACTTGTCTCAGTTTAAGAAATAGTTTGAAAGAAAAAAAAAAGGATTACATTTGACCATTAATTTGATGATTAATTGGCCCATGCCACCATAAAAGCTCTTCTATTACATGGCTGTAGAAGTCATGCATAGATGTCATATCTCTGTTGCTACTAACACATACACTTAAAGGAGAAACTGAAAGAGACACAGGATGTGAGAGCAAAATGCCGCAGACTGAACCAGAAGAACAATGCTGTTTACTACAGAAAAAGATTTGGGCCCTTGTCACATATGGACTCATGAAGTGGAACAGTGCTCACCTGAGACTTCTCTCTGCATCTGTCCCAACCCCACTGCTGCCTGTTTCTATGAAATTCGATGTTGTGCACACATGACTGATTCAGCGCAGCATTTGGAACACTGCACAAGCAAATCACATATTCACACAGTATGTAGTCCGGGCCCCACTTAATCAACTGCACACATCCTGGATTTCAGTCAATTACATCACATGGCAATGTGGTGCATTTTTTATCTCCACATGTCATCTAACACATTAACTTCGTAGCAGAACAAACTGCCTCAACGCACAGAAACTGGCTTCTGGTTAAGGAAGCTATCTTTGGCCGTGGGACGTGAATTAATCTGCCCTTGATTTTAAAACTTTGTGCTGCAACACAGCTTGTGGTATTGTAACAGAGCAGAATAATGACTCACTGAATGTATGAGTAATGTGGACTATGACCTTAAAATGTAATGAGAAAGCAGCAAACACCTGGATGACATTGGAGTCTCATGCCAACATTAAACTGTGGTATGTGGCTTTAGCTCATGTGATTTCTGACAGGTTTATACACTGAATGAAACGTGTCGGAAAACTGACGGCTACAACGAAAGGCACAATCAATTACAAGATGTGTCAGCTTTGCCCTCAGAGGCTACTGACAATGAGCTAACGCCAAAACTGAAGGCCTAATTCAAACCGGTATCTGATGGTCAAACAGCCAGGCAACCATTCATTAAACTAGCTGTTAAGGTTGCCTGTTAGCTTATAAAAAATATAAAACCATAGGGAGAGTATCCTGGGGTTCAAAGCTTTTCACCTTCTGTTTTCATGTTCGGCAACCAAAGCTGCAAGCCTGAGGCTGATCAATAATTAAACGCCTTTGCAACCCATGTTCTTCAGTTACCAATCTCGCCCCTTTTCCACCGTGTACTTTTATTTCCGTCCAGATTGGGTTAAATATAAGTGATCACAGAGGGTTTTTAAAGGACGCAGGCAGTGGGACAGCTCAGCCCAGTGATGATAGGCAGGCAGGGGTCACCCTCCTGTCGCTGTAAACATTCAACCAGACAGTGTTTACAGGGTTTGTGGGCGTCCCAGTCCCCGTGGAGGTCACAGCGACCACAGACATGCTTCCGCAGCCATTTCCCACAGAAGGACAGGACAGGATGTACATACAGGAGAGGGACCAACACATAAGATTTGCTCAAGTGACGCATCTCAAATAAGGCCTATAAATAGAAGCATAAATAATATGTGGCTCTAGTGAATTGTTCATCAAGCTGTCATTTATGCAGGTATTGAAAAAATACAGACAGCAATGTATCATGCCTTTGCTGAAATGATTGGTCCACAAATGCTGAATGTAAAGTATAATGCATTAAGCATATCTTACCCATCAAAAAGGTTTAAATATAATGAACGCACATAGCTTAGGTGGGTATAATTCATTAATTTGCTGACAAAATTCTGTGTTCTGTGCTGCGTTCTTAGATGTGACGGCTTCCTTCTTCTGAAGGAAACGACAGAGAGTGTATAAACGGGGAACGTCTGTACCGGTGTGGCAGGCATGAGGGGAAGAAAAAAAGAAAAGTCCTCTTCAGATGCCTGAGCTAGAAATCTATAAATAAACCCTGGGTTCTCTGTTTGGACACCTGACTATGGCGTTTATGCAAGAAATTACTGGCAACACTTCTGTTCATCTGTCTCCCCAACCCCCTGCTCCTTTTCTTATCAACCCCAGACGTAATTACAAGTCTGCATAGAGCCATCATAAGAAGCGTGGGGAGGATTTTATAAGATGCAGCGCTGCTGTCACAGCCTAAAATTTGGTCAGATAGGGACTGTAAGAAAATTGTGAGGTTGCAGAAAGGTTCAGAAAAGAGAAGTCAGACTTTTTGGGTTACACCAGGAGAGGCATTTTTTTCTTTTTTGCATGACCTAGATTTATTTTATTTGAGCCTTTCCTTCAAATGAAAAAAGAGAACAGAAGAGAAACAATTTAACTGTATTTCTCACCGAGCTTTTTTTTTACTAATTACCCAGCTGTGCTAAGTAACTAATTCTGATTAGTCAAAACCCCATACAATGGTAATCCTCAATAGAAGAGGGGATTCCAACGAAAACTTCATTACACGCATCAAATCAAATACATCCCTGTTAAGGACTTAGGCACATTTCAAATCTGCCTGTTTACAATATGGCACAAAATGTTAGTTTCTGTTAGAAATTGGCAAACATTGAAGCAAAAGCATTTGTCTCCGTCTTCAGAGTTAGGAAATAATGACAGTAAGATGCGCTGGACCCAACCATTGCTGATAGAGAAAAGTGGAGCAAGATCCTGTCCTGCAATCCAGGCAGGTTGGTGAGTGCATCTTTGCTAATTGCAAAAAACAACTTTATTGTTATAGCAAATTTAAGTGCTTTACAATGTAAAAAAAAAACTAACTCCAATGGCGAAAAACAAGACACAGCACATCATATGAATAGAAAATTAGAATAAATCCAGATAATAATATTCTCATCCCAAAAAGGAAGGTGAAAGAGAAGACAGTGATACTTGCAACAATGTTAAACATTGTGACATTTTCCTCTTATGTTTGAAGGTGTGTCAACTGCACAGCTCTCAGAAGAAGTAGAGCTGAAAGAGGACTGATATGTCAACATAAATATTCCTGCATAGAACCAGAGCATTACCTTTAGTGGAAATGTTCAGTTTTTATGTAATCTATAAAAACTAAGCAGGCTAATGTTTTAACTTAAGACTGAATTAGCATGTTAAATTTAGCATTAATCTGTCCTTCCAGGAGACTTTTTTCAACTGCAAATATAAATCATTTTAAAATAAAAAGAAACATCTAAAAATGTATATTGTGTCAATTTATCTATGTCTTTAGTTGGTAGCTGGGTGATAAGAGGGATAATGTATAATGAAAAAGATGCTGAGACGAGAACCCTCAGCTTCACACCAGAGTCCTGCTCACTCTGTCAGAATTAATATTTGCATAACTCCCAGTTCAGCAAACATTACTGCTAACATAGTAGTTGTTTTGGTGTTGTTTGAGGGCTGTAATTGCATCTCCTTGCTAGATGTCCAGGACAGTAGTTCTAAAGATAAAGGGAAAAGTTTAGTTAAAGCTAGGGTTAGTAGTCACGGAAAACTAGTATGAATTTGAATGTAGCATTTCCTCAGGACTCTGTCTAACCCCTCCCCCCCTCCCCTCAGAGCTCCTCCAAAACAACACGCCCACTCATATGCACGAGCGCCGCTGATTCACGACCATATGATCGTGACTGATTCAAAACCAGTCCTCAGCACATCGGTTGTGTTTTGCTCTAGGTAACTCATGTCTCACTCAGCGTTAAGAAAGCACCAAAACATTATCATAGTGAAAGTTAAAAAAACAAACAAACATGAAATGTACGCGCAGGAGGCGGGCAGAACGGCAGGACAAGATTCGATTGGTTTCATCATTTGGCTCCTATAGGCAGGGATTGGTTGGTGTTTTCCCAGGTTTACTCAGGCTGTAGATAGCGGCTTTTTTTCCACTCTTTTTAAAGAACACATTATGTATTTATTGTCATCGGGACATAAAGATCATTTTATCCAGTATAACAAAAAGTGTATCTAAATCTGACTACCAACCCCAGCTTTAAACCGTCGTCAAAATTGTAGCTTAACCATATTTCAACCTAGCTTGACATGCTGGACCTGGTTCACTCAGCTGTAACAGATCAATAAGATAAGATAAAATGCAAGAGTAAAATTGGAGTCTATGGGAAACACTATTACATTAAAACATTAAATTGTATGACTTAAATAGTCTGCCTGTTTTAGTTTTACTTAAGACTTTAACAATGTCTATATTTTTTTTTATTAGAGATATAAAAGAAAGGTGGTTTCAGATATTTTACAAGCCAGTATGAGTGAGGCTTTCTTGCTACACTGAGAAATTTCAACGTCAGTCATGAAATAGAAGGTATCTTCATTTAATGCACAGGCCGTTATCCACAGATGTCTCGTGCTACATAGAAAAATCCTCCCGGATAACCTTAATTTATTGACGTATTAAATCCAAAGCATGCCAGCTATTCTTTACATTTGTGCATTTTTAATTCCATAATCTGGTAATATTACAGATATTATGGTGCTGTTACATAATGCAGCTCAGTATCTGGTGCCGTCTGTTACACCAGCGATAGGAGTAGTGACAGGACAGTGCAAAAAAAACACCCGCACTGCAGCAGCCTGAGCACATTATTAGACATACAGGCTGAGGTGGAGCAATGAAAATATTCCAACAATCCTATGTTGATTAAATCTTAAAATAGATCACTCTGACACAATGCCATCATGTATTAATCAGCCAAATAAAAATATTATGATGTGAGCAAGATGTTTTGGCCGGGCGCCTGGCACTACCTTCTGTCACAGCCTGCACACAGACCCACGAACCTGCCAGGTCATTAACAGAATAACGTTTGACACTCCAGTACAGTCGTCGAGAGAGTCTTCAGAGGAGAGCGATTCCTCCGGGTCATTATTAGTCCATTAGATAATTAGCTTGCTCCAGCACACATCAGTGAGTGCAGCATGACTCGACTACGACTCAGCCGTTCTTGCAAACATGACAATATCACGAGTCGCCTTATGGGAAAAATCTGAACAACAAATGCACGAAAAGAGCAAGAGGCTTGGTCAAAACAAAATACATGATCCTCTTGTTGGGTCAATACTTTCACATGCTTAAACCTCACATGTACAGCCGTGCTCACATGGTCATGTAAGCACTTAAACGCATGCAATTTCACCTGCATGAACACACTCACATACCTATTACATGTCTACTTTTAGCATGAATTCCCCAAAGCTTTTATCTGGTGAGTGTGTGTGTGTTTGAGAGAGAGCTGTGAGGGCTGTTAAAAGAGGCCAGAGCAGGTGGACCAGAAGAGTCCTGGTTCAATAACCTGAAGGGGACACCACTGTGAAACGTATGCATTCAGCTGTGTCTGGGAATAGGTAAACAAGTCCCGAAGGGTGGGGAACAAGAGAGAGCAGAGCTACTTTACTGCTGTGACTGTGCACCTTTAGTGCCGGGGAAATGTCCTTTCTAAGCTTTGGTTATGATAAAAAAAAAAAAACAGCATTAGCCCAAGCAGAACGGAGAGAAGGAATGAAAGTCTAACAGATGCAGCATAGACTAAATAATACCTTCATTCCCACATGCATTCAACCACACATTTACCTACAAGGTAATAAAGGTTTCAAAAATGTGGTATTCATGAGGAGCAGCAAATAAACACTGTTTTTCTGTGTCCGTGCACGTCGCCATCTTCCAATAAATCGCAGTTATTTGTGATGACAGGAGAAGAAAAAAGACGTCAGAGATAAACAGAAAATAATGTGAATTCACAAACACAAAGAGGTCAGGTTTGTTAGAGCTGCACAGCACAGATACACGTTTCCTTTGCAGGTTTTCTTTGCCTGCGCTCCCCTCTCCTCGCTGCATTGTTCCAACATTGGCATGCGAGCGGGAAGCAGAGCGAGGTCAGTTTCCATTATGCACAGCAGCCTAATCCCTGCTTGTGTAATTCCTTTTAAAATAGGCTCCTTCTGGTGTTTCCCTGGAGTTGACCAACCTGCATTTCAACTTGGACTGGCTGCAATGCGCTGGCAGATTTAGTCCTCTCAGTGCAGCCAAAATTTCCCCCCGAAAAAACACCCAAAATAGTTCATCTCCTCTTTACCCCAATTCTTGCCTTTTGTCTGAACTTGTTATAAAAACATTGACACCAAATCAACACTGCAGCATTCATAAGGTTACCTACAGTTCTTCCACGCAACATGCTCAGCCCCTGCCTCTGAGCAGATTAGCACCTTATCTAACACTACGATAATCAAATCCTGTTAGATTAATTCATTGTAGAAAGTGTTTTAAAACCTCTCCTTTGTCATTCTCGTGTGTTCTCTGTTGTCGTCTTCATGCACCAGGCCAATTAGGCCACCCAAGTAGGAGTTTTCAATACAAGGCATTAGCCGCATCTTTATTAAAAGCAAATTATTCCTCCTACAGGACATTAGCTGCGCCGCTCTGCCCCCTCTCCAATTTTCTGTGCTGCATAGTTGGCATCAGTTTGTCCCACATGGGGAGGGGTAACATATGAGAGAGCATAATCTAATATTCTGTGTCCCCGAGTAAACCTCAAGTCTTTCCTTAGCAGACACGCATCTCCTCACTCAGCCTGAGCGAGGCTCAAAAAACCAAAAAACCATGAACACTGAAATAGAAACACTTTTGTTCCAGAGGTTTTGCAACTTGTCAAATTTAGGCGCTAAATTGGGGCACATGTGTCATTCATCATGGGACTGCTGCAGGGGGGAAAGCGTCTCAGGGGTGTTGTGACTCAAAGTCTGCATGTGACTGTTGAAAAGGAAATAATCAGAGGTTGTATCAGCCTCTTGTGCTGCACTCTTTTGTAAATTACAAGCACGTATTATAGGGGAGCAGGAGCATAAAAAACAGTTTGGACAGCACCTTGTGCTTCCCAGGAGTTACAGCCAATAAAAGAGGCATTTGTGATGAATGGTGCCTTAGCAGCACAAGTCTCAGGACAAGCAAATACAACATTAGCACCCCGTGAAATCCTGAGAAGGGCTCCCTCGCCGATCACGGAAATAATGATGAGTAAAAGGCAGGAAGACCAAAGCTGGCTGAGTGTAATCTATGCAGCCCACAAACAGCGGCTTAATTAAACAGCACTTCAGACGTTGCACTCACTCAGCATAAAACCAAAAGCCCCCAATAATAATTCTCATCCAATCGAGTGCAGGTCCATCCACGGCGAGCCATTCCCCCGAGGGGGGCCAGGCACCGCCGGTGCCATCACTGCTGGATCATCAGCACTGAACTAAGAATCGGGACAGACACGAACTTCTGATACAAACATGAGTCTTGCATACTGGAGAGACTTATATAACCCTCAGCATGAACCAAGATTTCTGTTTGCTTTTTGGGAAATGTGGCAGTTTTCATTGCACTTTTGCATCTTTACTTTGACAGACGAACAGCAGCTCTTTTGAGTCAAGCTTTCTTGTCTTCTTCAACATGGAACTTTCAACATTAAAATCTAGACAATACCTTATTAGTTTCTTTAAAATCTTTACAGTTTTACTGACAGTTTAGCATATAAATACTCTGTCAACCCTGGTCCAAATGACACTAAAAGAAAACATCAAAAAAGGGACAAATTTGTACGTTTCTATATCTTAAATGATAAAAGGTGATTTTGTTATGCTGGGTAACGTTTTCTGATGGAACTGCTACTGGTCTCCTTTTCTACATCAAGTAAATGATCATGCACAAACATTTTGGCAGTAGAATTTTTTCCTTTTTTTCTCTGTTTTTCAGACACCCCCTGCATTCACAGGTTTATAAAATGCTAAAGAGTTTGCCAGTTTCAAAATCATCCGTAAGACATCATCATCCTGTTTGCAAGCATTGGGTTGAATAGTGGAAAATAGGACTTAAAAAAAGGAGATGCCTTGTCATAGGGCTAATCTAGGTTCTTGTTGAAAGCATAAAGTCATTAAAGTCATGGAAATGGAATGGTGGGTCCAATTATTTCATCAGTCTATGGTAGTGGTGTCCAAACTTTTTTCAAAGAGGGCCACATTTGATGTTGTCAGAATACCTCAGGGCCAGTGGCTCCTGCTGTGACTGATGAATCATAAAAGTTATACATGAAATTTCTATTTAATAATTATTTCACATTTTTTCTCAATAAAACAGTAACTAGGAAGTCCTCAGTTCTCCACAAGCCACGTAAACATTAGCAAGCTTTATCTTCTTGAGGAAAATTTTTCTCATTGGGGTCGGGCAATGTGGGAAAAAATATTGTATCATTTTCCTATGACAGGATCAGGATCTGGATTTCATCACTTCTTTTTCATGTTGCTTTTAAGACTTCTCTGACCAGCAGACAACATTTTATAACAAAATTATTTTCCTGCGTTCTGAACAATTTTTATGCATCAAATTTTTCCTTTTTCTGTACAATTTCATGATTTTGATCTTGTATTGTGTCCTCTTTTGTGTCTTCTGAATTTTTACTGTTCATCAAGAACATTTTCACATCATGATAAAAACATTAATTTGAAAACCTGTCAACTTTAAGAGTTCATGTGTTTCTTCTTTATTGCCATCTTGCAGAATTCCCAGTGCTTTGGATTTAGACAGGTAGTCCATATGAACCTTTTGCGACGTTTCTGGATTGACTTTAGTTTTGTTTGTGCGCTTGAGAGAAACTGCAAATGTACAGATGATTCAGAAGGTGATTCATTTCTTTGCTATAAATAACTAAATTTAAGATGGAAGCTTGGGGCCATAAATAAATGGACCTTGGGCCGCGATTGGCCCCTGAACCGTACTTTAGAAATGCTTGTCTACGGTATATTGTGTAGAAATGGGATTATTCTGTGATATCCAGCGGTCAGATTCAGAAGTGGTGGTGCCATCGTAAAAGCAGAGCTCTGTTACGGCACTAATGCTAAATTTCAGGGTAAGAAGGGGACAATATTTTTGGCTTATCTTATTTTGATATATGATGTTCAGTCTGTCCACTCTTCAAGTAGGGTACCAAAACTTTCTTGGTAACTTGAAAGCCATGTAAATGCAAAGTGCTGGGTTACCTGCCAAAGACAGATGCCTAACGGATCTCTGTGACATTAGCAACAACAAATAGTCTAGAGGGAAACAAATCTGCATTTACGGGAAGTCAATCTATTTAATGTTTTCTTTCTGTAGGGCTTTACACAGCATTTCTCAAACCTCTACAAACAGAGTCTGTGACTGCAAAGCTGGCATAACCCAGTCAGAAAATTCTCAAAACAAAAGCCAGAAATTATATTTTCTAGAAGTTAAGTCCATGAAACATGTGATGAATAAAGCCCATTGTGTGATTTTTAACTTAGCAAAAATAATCAGCTTATTATGAAACTGCTTGAAAGAAGTCTCATTGTATTAATGCCTATTGAGTGATTTCTCATATGACCCATGTTGCTGCACAAAACTCCTTAAACATGTTCAACTCAACTGAGATCAAGTAGTCCACAATTGTTGGTCCCCTCTTTACAAAATAAGAGAATTTAAGTCAACTTTAGTTTTATGGCATAAAATATTACACAACAGTGAGTACTAAAAAGAAAGACACAGTGCCACTTCATAATCATCTTCAGTCAGAGCCAGTGTCAGCTGACACGTCTGAAGTCTGAAACTACAACAGGATTATTCACGAGACCCGACAGCTAAAGAGTCATATGATCAGCTCCCAGTGACCAGTAGAAAAGTGGTGGGGTGAGACAAAGGAGGAATGGAGCCCATGAGGAATGTGTTGAAAATGAAGCACAGTCTGGTGCCTCCGCTGACGAAGATGTTTGAATGGAAAAAAAAAAAAAAAAAAAAGGTAATCCTGGAGGATTAGAGGGAAAACTTCCAGCACATAATCTTGTCATTTGGCGCTCATTTCAAAAGGAACCAAACTGTGACTCTGAAAGAGTTCACACACAAATGGCCGCAGTAGTTCAGAGAATACCTCGTAATGGTTTAACAATAAATCCTCCATTTGCTTGTTTATATATTAAAACAGCAGGTGACAGATGAGTCAGTTATCCTTGAGGGATTCTGCCGGCTGCCACAAGTAATAAAGGAATAGCCTGAGAGTCCCTTCTGGGTCACTTTTGATGCTGCAAAATCGTCCCATACATTTTGTAATTACTTCCTAAATTATCTGCCCCCTGGGTCAGCCTCTGTGAGCTATTCAAGCAAAAAATACCAACACAAATCCAATATTCACTCCATCCCATTTATCCAAACAATTATTCAAATAAACACTGAGGTCAGATATACTTCCACTGTTTGACTTTGGACCGGGCATACAGTGTCTGACTTTGGACCGGGCATACAGTGCCTGAGTTAAAGATGAGTCTGCCCCAATTTTTTCAGTCGCACAACTGATTTTAAAGACGGGCTGAATTTCTGCTGGATCACGCATCATTTGCAGTGCACTGTATGAGTGCTGATGTTGTCCTGATCAGCTGCTCCCAACCCGTAGGATAGAATTCTGGCAAGTTAAACGATTTAGTCAGCCGACAGCTTACCTTTGCACAGTGAGCAGGGCCATAAGCCAGTTCCCCAATTTAAGATTATTTTGGGTCTGATCAGAACGGTAGACTGAAACCATGGCGACATGCCACATGATGTGGCCAAATTAAAAAGATATGTACACTGATCAGCCACAACATTACAACCATCTGCACAATCTACCATTTAATTACCAAGCTTCTACACTTTCAGTTTTTGACAAGTCAGGAATGCAATAATTGTACTTTATTGTACAGTTAAAGATTGGTTAAAAACAAACCAGTCATGCACACATGAATAATCTGTTTTCTCACTTGATGCCGGTTCCTGGGGGTTTTAGCCTCACCTTCCATCCTGTTATAATGTCACAAACGTTTTGTATGTAAAACCTGATTATAAGTCAGTTTATGTAGTGTCCTGTTAATGGTCTATTATCCTTTATGTGAGTACCTGCCTTAGGACTATGGATTCAATTTAGCTATTGTACTAATTCCAGCATATATACATTAAGGCATACTGTTGAAATGTTGATTAATGTGCATTGTCCTAATCAAATAAACTCAAATTAAATTAAAATGTTGAATTTGAATACTCTTACTTCAACTTCCCTCTGAAGGAGCTTTCAAAGGAAGCTTTATTGACAATCAATTGTCAATAGTCTGTCCTGATTTAATAGGTACAGTGTGAACACTTAGGTTGTTCTTGACAATTGAACTGTACAGCAGGAGAATGTGATTTATTTAAAACACACAACCAAAGCTCAAGTAATTACTTGTATAGTGGGAGTTGAAATTCCACCACAACATTTATACAGATGCAATGTATGCGAGGCTGTAGAGAGTTGTGGAACACAACATTAGGTAGTCCATAAATTCTATACAATTAATTAAGATAATAAATAATTAAATTAAATATAAATGTTGTTAAACAAAATGTGAAATGGTTTGGATTAGAATTATTTACAAATCTCAGTACACCCTACCTCTCATATGTAAAACACAGTAAATGTTGGTTACTCATATTTAACTAAAGAGATCCTATTGTATTGTTCCTTTGCCATCTACTTATTATTGTTACCCATCAAACTGTGTATATTTGTTTGTACTTCATTTAAAAAAAAAACAGGACAAATGGAAGCATAAATTCCTATACGTTTCCTGAAATGATGGGACTAACCCACAACACAGAGTCACACAGAGCTCGAGTCAACGCTGAGGAAATTCAAATGACATGGAAAGGAGAAACAAAGACAGACAAATTATTTTCCAGGTGCTTGTGTACCTTTCCAACCTATTCTGTCGTGAGAGACGTAAGCTTTGATGTTTATTCGTAGCAGTTGCAGATGTCAGCACTGTGAGTGGATCTGTCAGCATACGGTCGAGAATAACTAATTATAGTGAACGCTGCTTTCCTTTCAGATGCTCCAACATAATCAATACTGGAGCCTTTTAATAGCCCTCTCAGTGCTTATTACAGAGAAGTGATCCAAACTGAGTCAGAACAATAGAGCCCAGCACAGAAGTAAATTAAAGAAGCATCAATTCCCCAAACTTCACATCTTAGATGTTAAATTCACTTTTTTTCCAACATTTTTAATTACTGTTTATTTCTCTCTTTATTTAATTAGTTTACTTATTCATTTGTCAGAGGTCACCAACAGTCTCACCTATTGATCTACAGAATCAGTTGTGTTTGTGCATTAATTAGAGGATTCTGACCTTGTGCACAAAGATCATGATACTCAAATCTTTTCAGAATCTAAATTACATTTGAATAGAATTTCCTACACTCTCAGGTCCTGATTAAGACTTAATTTGTTCTTTTGTGTGTTGGCCTTGACTATTAATACATTAACAAGATCTTGACTATCGCATTAAAGCTGGGGTTGGTAGTCAGATTTAGATACACTTTTTGTTATACTGGTTAAAATGATCTTTATGTCCCGATGGCAATCAATACATAATGTGTTCTTTAAAAAGAGTGAAAAAAAGCTGCTATCCACAGCCGAAGTAAACCTGGGAAAACACCAACCAATCCCTGCCATCAGGATCCAAAATATGAAATCAATCAAATCCCTTCCTGCCGTTCTGCCCGCCTCTTGCATAGAGTACATTTCAAGTTTGTTTTTGTTTTTTTAACTTTCACTGTGATAATGTTTTGGCGTTTTCTTACCGCTGAGTGAGAAATGAGTTACCTAGAGCAAAACACAGACGATGTGCTGAGGACCGGTTTTGAATCAGTCACGATCATATGGTCGCGAAGCAGCGGCGCTCGTGCATGTGAGTGGGGGCGTTGTTTTGGAGGAGCTCTAAGGGGGAGGGGTTAGATGGAGACCTGAGGACAAGCTACATTCAAATTCATGCTAGTTTTCCATGACTGCCAACCCTAGCATTAGTGGACAAGTTACTAGTGTAGTTCATTGATTTTGCGCACATCAGGCACCACCTTAGAAAAATGTTGTGGCTAAATAGTCATTGGTTTTCACATTCAGGAGAAAAAAAACACTTATTAATTTACAGCTGGGTTTTCAATCCACCTGACAAAGTTATGAAAAATATTTACCCAGCTTTAAAGACTTTTGTCCACTAACCAGAGCTTTGTAGGGGAAAAATTGTATCTGTTTGCTTAAAAATGTTGAGCAAATTCATGCTTGTGAGCTAGTACATCAGCTGGCTCAGAGAAAGAAATTTCAAAGAAAGAGAAAAAGGAACCAAGAGACACTAAAAAATACTCTCTGGATCTGAGGCTAGCTGCTAGTTTCTAACTCTGTGCTGGTTCCATCCAAGCCGCAACCTCTGGTCTAAAAATATGAGTCCAACGCGGAAGTGTTAAGAAATGCAGTTCATTGAGGATCCGCTTGAGGCTGGCTCCAGAAGTACCAGAAACCACATACACACCAATTCAAAAAAGACGATCTTTCCAGCAGATATAAACATGTTTACAGCCTGGTACAAAAGACGAGCGTAGTCTGGTTAGCTCATTTCTCGATTGGCTCACACTGTAGAGGGGTATTTTTTTTAAACGCGGCAATTGTGAAGATGTTGAGTTCACAAGTCTTACATTGAGAGGCACAGCTGACTTGATTGACAGGCGGGAACACTGTAGCTGTTGGCTAGGAGGCTCAAACTCCGCCTCTTTACGTCACACTGGCTCGACAGCAGCAATATGGCTGCTGCCGAGGATTGGCCTCAAAACAGCTCTTCAGAAACAGATGGGTGACATCACGGATACTACGTCCATATTTTATACAGTCTATGGTTCCATCACTATAAGCATAGTCTTTCATATTACAGTCATTTGAAGAATTTTCAAAGTTGAATAGAATATTTTTAGTATTTCAGATCAGCATACCTGGCGCTGAGCAGTTCTTGGGCTCTGTTTCGTTCTCTAGTGCTGAAGCCATTAGCCGTCTTCCCCAGTGCTCAGAGTTCGGATGTCCCTCCACTATCATCCCATGACCTGCAACAGAAAAAAACACACGTTTACTCATCATACAATTATCATACATACAATTATCTTGTAGCAAAGATTCAGATTTACAACACCTATTATCCCTGAGGTTAATGCTTAAAATCACCTGGAGAAAATACGCATTTTTTCCACTGCAGTGAAATCTGCACATTTTAAAAACAGCCATTTCAAACAAACAAGGGCACTCTTGTACCCTGCATGTTTCATGACCCAAAACAACAATTATGATGACTGTCAATCTAAATAAGTTCCCCTCACTTTAATCCTAGAGAAGTTTTCATTCATGCAGATGTGAAATTTCATCTGGTGGCACATCAGAACATCATCACCGTGCAGCTGTTATGCTGCTCTGTTTTTAGGTTGGGAGAGTTTCATTTTACTGCTCTTAAGCCGCTGTAATGAGGACATAAAAAAGTGCAATCCAAAATCTGTTATGTAAAATCATTCAAAAATGAGCAGAGCAATTTTCATAAAATGTCGCCTTATCAATGCAGTCTAGGATCCAGAGGCAGTCTTGTTCAGCATCACCAGTCGAACTCTGTCTGGTTTTTCATTCTTACATAACGCTGACATAGACTTGAATGCAGCAGTTGACTCACATGATGTCAGTGTTTAGTAATGTTACCCTCGCCACGTGAGTGTCTCTGTATGATCAATCGTACTTCCTCGTCTGGTGACAACTCTGAGGCAATGACAGTTAGAAAAAAGGGGGAAATCCGATATTTAAGGGTTACAAATTGAAGAGCTGGGCTTGAATTGACAATGCATGGACATTTGCGGATATCTAAGTGCTTACAACAATCAAATGTGTACAGAACATAACAGACCTGGACCAATGAATAGACTTATATTCACTTATTATAAATGCTGATGCATTATTTTAGTTTGACTGCAGCCAACTTCTTTGATCTGCCAAGAATCTTTAGAAATCAATGATTCATTGTATCGTTAGAAGTTGTCAGAAAATCCTTAAAAATACCACTGACAATGTATTAAAGGCCCACGGTGAAGACATTACATTACTTGCAAAATACAGCTAAAGACCCAGCTCTTTAGGAAACACTATGCACTCAGCTAGACTATTCTCCACTGTTGTCCCCAGTGGCAGATCATGTCTTCCAGCTACAGTTGACTCGCACTGTCCTGCTCTACTCTGGGAATCTGTGTTTAGCTCTGGAGTGACCCAGCACTTGGTACCTTGGTAATTATTGTGGTGATGACAAGTTCATTGTTGATGATAATGGAAGGTCAAATTGTTTGGTTGCTTCATTTGTAGATGTTCCTTATTTTACTAAAATAAAAAAAATAAAAAATCCTTATTTACTTTAGTGCATTGCCTTTACACTGCTTGGCAGTACCTGCATCCAAATGGACTTGTAGCACTTTGTTACTCGTACTGATCTTGTTTCCTCTTGTCTAGATCTTTGCTTGTGTTGTTCTTGTTCTCGTATGTACGTCGCTTTGGATAAAAGCGTCTGCTAAATGACATTGTAACATTAGATGTTAGCTTTGTCTAATGAACATGAGTGTGATACCAATAAAAAGATATAATAAAATAATCTACACAAAATCTGTGGAAAAATAGAAAATCCAAAGTCATATGTCTTGCAAGCCATATCACTAACATAGGTAATTTAAGTGATGTAAAAGAGATAGTAGTATTGATCCCAGATGACAATCATTTCCCAAACAATTAGTTATAGTGCACAACTTAATCAAACTTTGACCCTTTTTACATTTCGAGCCATGTGTTCCACGTGTACGGATGTGTCAGTCTCAAGCTGTGCCTGCATTTGAAAGCAGTGTTAATTTAGGGAAACACACCTGTCGGCTTAAAATTACAGTGAAAGCAGTTCATTTAGTTTTGTGGGTTGCTGGACTTCTTGGATAAAATATGATTCCTATATCTAGAATTTCATACATGAAACCTGCAGCTTTTTCAAAGAGGGCTGAAACCTATTTTGGACTGTTAATCATTCTCTACTCTCCCGTCTTCCAGTTTGTGACTTTCTGGAGTCATCTACCTGGACCTGATGTTATTTTTGGTGCACTGACACAGAAATGTCTTCATTAAATGCCTTTCAATCCTGTTCAGTTGGACAGACTGACGATCAGCAGGGACCGGACCAACAGACTGTACACGAGGCGACTGCAGCTGTTTCCCACAGCTCTCCAATCCAAGAAACTGAACCCCGAAGTCATCACTCCAACCTGTTCCTCCTCACTAACCAGCTCACTTTCCCTCCTCTGCTGCCTCTGGTCTACCCTTCCTGTGTGTTCATATCATTCTAGCAATGCTAACAATAAAGCACTGTCCAATTTAATAGCGGGGGAAGGACACGGCTGCCAATTTTTTTTACAAACAAACATGTGGACTCTGTGCCAAGAGATGATCACTGTGGTCACACGCTGCGATAGAAGAGTCATGTGTTGGGCACAAGGGCTCATATTTCACATTAACATGACAAACCGGTTCAGACAGAGCAGATTGTTTTAATTTTCTGGGGGTTCATGATTTATTAAAAGATCTTTCTCCAAGAGCTACATCTAAATGTATTACAACTCGTTACGTGTAGACTCATGTGACCACAAAAATAAAATCTTCTGGTTTTTACCAACACTGGATCTCCGATGTTTCTAGAACAACCAAATAACTCAAGATGAGCGTGCTCTTTTGTTGATGCCATAACTAGGCTGCTGAGTGCACTGCGCTCTCCCTCCAGCTAAGCATGTGAAATGGAAAAAACAACGAGGAAATTATTTTGTCAGAACACTTCCAGACAGGCCTGAAGTGAAATTAGGGCTGCAGTCTTCTGAGGGTGTGACTCACTTTGATTAAGCATCTTATTCTCTGTGTTCAATGACCGCAGTGTTTTGGGGTCAAGAATAATTTAGTGGTTTTTGATTAGCCCTAATCCACCCTTGTTTGTTTATCAGCAGGAAATCTCTTATGCGAATGATTATCAGGGGAGTTTTGGGGATATAAACTTGCGTGATTTGACATTGGGTTAATTTGGATTTTCAATTTAAAAGGTTGATTAATTCCTGGATCCAGACCAATATGGGACTTTTTAATTCAATACTTATTAAAAGAGGCAGAAAATTCACAGATTATGGATTTTTTTTGCAAATAAACTAAACTTTTGCGCTTTATCCATGGACTGTGAGCCAAAGAATCAAAACAGTACATCTAAATTGATTTTTTTTAAAGAAAGACTCTTTACAAGAATTAATCTTAAATAATTGAAAAATTCATCATTATTTGACATTTCCTGAATAAGCCAAAGCTTCTCTAACCTTAAATTTCATGCGGTCGCATCATACAGTTTGAGTCAGCTGCCACGCATCACAATGTCAATATGCTGTGGTGCTGCATTCATTGCTATTTTGAACAGTCTGTAACAAAGTTCATTGGTATTCTTTTTTACAATGCCCGTGTGATGGGTAAAGAGAAGAAGACATTAATTTAGGCCATCGGTTCAGTTACATTCTAAGATGACTGAAAACAAAACTGCTATAAAGTTCTCTGACGTGAGCATGAAGCTGTGGGTTAATCTGTAAATACATGCTAGTATTGTTAGCCATCAGAGGGGTTTCTATTTCTGAGTCTGCTGCTCAGTTTGCAAAAATTAGCTACATTTCAAGATAATTGGAAAAAAGCCAAAAGGAAGACTAAATAAAGGGAATTGTTTGATGTGTTCGAACGATCTCAATTAACCCCCAGGTGTTATTAGCTGACCTAGCATCTTGTTCCACAATAGTGATGGATGACAACCTGCACAGGTGACATTTTACATTACATGTTTTGATAACGTGTTAGTTTTTTGGTTACAAGTAAATTGAAGACCAAATGAAATCAAGCGTAATCTAGCGAGGGAAGGAGTGTTTGGACCTGGAAACAGTTTTAAGCAGAAGTGTGAGCAAGCGTTGACTTTTTCTCACAATGTATTTAAACTTTTGTCTTCAAATGCACTATTAAAACAACCTTTGCTCCTCTTATTTCTCATCCCTTGCCCCAATACCTTTCCGTAGTTTTCACATCCATATGTCTACAACAACAGAAACACTGATACAAAGGCGCCAGTAAAACAAGAGTGAAATAATTACATTTACTCGTGTTACTGTAATTACAGTACTTGAGCATTGGGGGGGGGGGGGGGGGGGGGGGGGGCATTATTATACTTAAATATATGTAAGAGGTGACAGACAAATCAGCCTGAAAATATCAGCTGTCTTGCATGTATTTGACAAGCTGTAATAATTTCAAAACTACAAAAAAACAATCTTAACTGCTGAGCATATTGTCTTGCCCAATTTAAAGCATATTAAATTCTGCTGAATAAATCCCTAATTTCAGGCTTGGCTGCTCATCATGGTGAGGTCAAGGTCACTTTAAGGTCAAGGTCACTTTAAGGTCTGACAACTTATGCGACATGTTTGTTATTGATTATAGTGTAACCTTCAGCATGACATCTTAATCTTTAATTCCTCAGGTTTTTGTGGCTTTTGCTGGTTTAAAATAAAACATTTGATATCACCCTCGTAATGGGCACATTTTTTATATTATCTAACACTGACTAAACTAAATGATCAATCAAAAAGCAGAGTAAATCTATTGATTCATCTACCAGGACTGTTTTCAGTAGTTGTAGCAAATAAGAGTGTACAATGTTTGAAATTTCTGGAGCGTTGATTGAGTTTTTTTAACTTATTTACATTTGCCAGAATTTGTGCTACACTACATTGAATATGGTTTTAGATGTTGGGTAACTGCACTCAAAACAAAAGTAACATTTAAGAGATACCCTTGTTACTTTTGAGGATCAAAACTTTGACAAAAGCTATGAGTAAATCTTGATCAGAGTTTACTGAGCTCCAAAAGAGAGACGAGTGTGTGAGCAATAATAGCACAGCGGTAATGTCATCCTCCTGGTGTGCTCAGCAGGGGGGAAAGACCAAGGACAAGCATCCATCAATCCCTGTGTGCGGTGAGCATGCTCTCCTTAGAATAGTATTCACCTTTTTGCTGCCAAAAACATCTCCAACCCCTCCTCCTCCTCCTCCTTCTCCTCCTCCTCACCGTCAGCCTGCTGCAGCTACCTGTCAGAGCTGAGCCCTGCCCTGCTTCTAAAAGACACCTGTTCTACTCCCTCATGCAGAGCTCCATTCCTCTCTCACACACACTTACAGCCAGATCAGCATGCACAACAGCATGTTGCGCCCCACCCCTCTTTATGGAGATGTAACCCAGGAGTAGTACATCAAATCCCATCCATCTGGGCCGTTCAGCACATCAACACACCCCCACACTGCTATCAATCAAATCGGTGGTGCACACAGGTTTTTTTGTTTTTTTTATGCTGTGACATGACAAATGCTTGTCCCTGTGGTGATGGCTGTACAATGCAAAGGCCACAGCTATTCAATTAGGCAGATCAGATTATGGTTGGGAGCTTTGAGTCGTAGGGATTCATACAGCATTTCTATTTTTTTTTTCTCAGCTATGTCACCTTGAAATCCCCCCATAAACACCCCAGCCCCCACTGCTTCTTTACTCATGTTCAAAAAGGCTGAAACTCACGAGAAACAGCTTCAGCTTCAAATTCCCTCACATGACAATCAATGTGTGGGTCAGGCGAACTTGATTAAATAAAGGGGAAAATGGCGAGCCATTAGTAACCAAGGGTGTGTGTGTATGTGTGTGTTTGTCTGAGGGGGGTGTGGTGGGTTACTGTAGCTCCTAATGGCTGCCGTTGGAGATAACAGATTTGCACACGCATGTATGATATCACTCTGGAATAATCTTTTAAGCCTCTTGTTGTTTTTAATGTAATTAATAAAAACTCCAGATACATGCATTGGCAGTCTGACAGTATAGTTGTGGTGAATTATTTCACTCTGGGGACTAAGTGGTTGCAGATGGAGTGCCCCAGGGTCAGGAGCAGGGTCTCTGGGTTTGGGGATGGAAGCATTAAGAAGCGGGGAGGAAAAAATAGAAGCCATTCTCTTTGACCTGAAAAAAAACCCTGATTTGAATAGGACAAGAAGTCTCCCCTGCACAACAGAATATTTCCAAAATCCTTGTTGACATTGTCTTATTGTTCCCTTCACATGAACACAACTGCCCTGAGGGTGTGTTTCGTCTCGTTAACCTCTGATCCCCGCTGCTGTGTCAGATATCATTCTTCACCAGCAAAATGTCAAGGTTGGTCGTTGGATTACATAACTGAGTGTGAGGCTGTGTGGGATGCTCTGCGTGTCAGTGTTTGCACGGGCCTGAGGTAAGAGTTTGGACGTGCGTGAGTGTGTGTATGCGCATGGGAGGGTATGTTGTCTTGATTGTGTGTGTGTGCGTGTGTGTGTGTGTGTGTGTGTGTGTGTGTGTGTGTGTGTGTGTGTGTGTGTGCTCGTGCGTGCGTGCCTGCATGCGGGCATCACACGCATCACGCATGATCAGCCATCTGAGTCGTTTGCACAGCGTGCACACCTCAGGCTTCAGCTATGAATATTGCAACATTGAGCGAGCGAAAGCATCCCAATGTTTACCCCCTACCCCTCCCTCCACCTCCACCCCCCTTTTTAATAATCGTCAGTGGCCTCTGCGTAAAAATATCAACATCCATCGATGGCCACGCGGAACCTGGGAGCGTAATGATGATGATGATGCTGGGGTGTGATTGAGGTGATCTAGTGTGTGCAATGGTGCGTGAAGCCCCGGGCCAGCAGTGATCATGCCAGCATCATAAGCACGATCCTGAGCTCCAGTGTGGTGTGCCCGATGATGCGCCTGCTCCAAAACCAAATATCAGGGAGATTTGGGATGAAAAAAAGGCAAAGAAACCAGAACCAGATTGCATTCGTTCAGGGGTCGGTCACTGCATGCATGTGGAGAATGAGGTGTGCGTGCGCCGTGATTACGAGCTTGCCTCTCAAATTAAAAACGTGCCGCTGCCACGGCGCGCACACTGCGGCATATACGGGCAAACAAACGCATGTGCACTAATATAATAAGAGATTAAAGAAAAAAACAAATGCTCTGACCAGATCATATCATGTTTATCTGACTTAAGTCTATGATGGGCCAGAAACAGCGAAATCCCAGGGAGATGTTTGCCACATTTGGACGCAAAGTGCACACTTCATGCAAATGAGCAGGACATCACAATCAGAGGCATCGCACGCATTTTGGACAGGACCTGCTCCTGTTTGAAAATTCAAACAATTCAACACAGTTATTCCAATGCCCTTGACACTAAAGCATGTTTCTACGAGCAATATGCTCTCTGCGAGCTGTATCTCTTTAAATATGCTGAATTATCCACCCGTGGTGCATGATTTGACTGCAGATCTGTGCTCCGTCCACAGCTCCCCGTGCCCCGGTGCATCTCTGCCCCCTCTGCCCCTCCACCCCTACACACTCACCTGTCTTGGTTAACAGCGCAGACATGCCCCATGCCACGAAGAGGACACTGCAGATGAAGCACACCTGCACGAAAAGCATCTCCCTCCTCTTGCGAACTTTAAATATCTTCGCAATTATTGTCTTTTTGGACGCGCTCACGGTGTCGGTGTCGTCCCGCTCCATGTTTGCAGCTCGGCCCGGCGGCCACTTTTATTTTTTGCGTCCTTGAGAGCAGAAAGGAAAAAAAATAGAAAGGAACAGCCGCTCCGCTTTGCCTCTTCTTCACACGGAGCTCAGCCGGGATGTGGTACTCATTTCAAGCCGTCCAGGGCGCTGATGAGGAGTAGTGAAGCGGACAGTTTCCCCCTCCTTCTTGTCTCCGCCGCTAAGAAGAAAAACTGGTGCGCTGAGCAATGACACGGCGGTCAAATTCCGATATATGTCTCTGAATCAATTCAGCGCTCCTGAATTCGGATTCTGACAGAGGGTGAGAATTGGAAAGGCTCCCATTGCAATGTGCATCCCGTCCCGTGAGAAAAAAAAAATCAGCTGCAATATCCTCAAATCCGTGTAGTTTCTGCGTTTGGCATCAAATGCGCCAGTGTCCGGTCATAAACATGGGATGGCTCAGCTGCGCCGTATCGCGGAATCCACGCACCTGCGCCTGATAAGTGAAACCAATCTGTGTTCATCAAGGTTAATTGTTGGATTCGGGCAGCAGTCGTGCCGCTCGCCTGGCTCGGGCGCCTCCCCCTTCACGTGCATGCCTCCTCGGTGCAGAAAAAAAAGCCGAGCTGGTTGGAGAGAGAGAGAACTATCAGCTTCCTCCCTGCTTCCAACTGCTCTCCTTCCATGCGCCTGTCAATGCACCCAATGAGACTGGGCCCTGTTAACTTTCCCGAGGAGCAAACAGCCAGTAGAAAAAAAAACATGCTCCTCTTCCTCTTCTCTTATCTTCCTGCTGTCTACAGCAAATTCCCAAGACAGCTGGAGAGCTTTCACGTTATTCTTGAGTGAGATCAAACGGGTAAAGGTTGTATTTATGCGCAGAGGCAAGCCCTGTCATGCCACTAAAACACCAGAATCCCACCACAAGTGCTGTGTTGTGAAACCAATATCTAATATCTTTCTCTCCCTTTAATAACTGGCCCTCAACTCACCTGTTTTCCTTATTTTGATACCTTGCTGAATAATTGAATTTATAGATCTTCATGCTCACGGGCAAACCCGCCTTCAAATCTCCAACCATGAAATAATTTATCATGACCAAAGGTTTTCTTTGTCGAGATTTTAATGGGTTTTTAGACAACAGCTTCACACAAGCAGAGCTGTTTGACTGGAAATACTGACTGTATAATGAGGGGGACCTTTATGTTAGTGTAGCAGTAAATTAAACGTTGGTAAAACATGTCCTGCAGTCAATGATCATAATGAGCCAAACAATCATCATAATAAGGAAAAAACATCAGTTGTGCTGTAAATCCAGACAAGCACTTCACTTCTAAGCACCATAATTTTCCTCAAATGCTCACATCAGCTCAAAATGCAGAGGGAAGTTGATTTAGGCTCAGCTAACACTCCTAATTATTGTTTGATCTTTGGCAGCCCTGCAAATGTGTCACACATAGGCCAAGTGAGGACTCCCAACAGAGTCCTGGGGGCTCCTTTGTTTGATAGGTGAAGGTCAGGTATTTCTGCCTCACTTATCATGAAATCTATCTATCACTACCTGGAGGTGTTGCTTTTAGTGTGTCACCAGAAAAAAACTAGATGGTTTTATTCCCTTGATGCCAACATATATGGTAAGGTTGTGAAAAAGACGTATACTTTGATGTAGCGCAGTTATTAAGCATGGATATTCCCAAGGTATTTCCTATAGCTGCAAGATCTCTTGTATGGTTTTCTTCTGTGACGCATAAAAGAGTGGAATTTATAGCTGTAGGTTAGCCAATGGGTTAAATTCTGCAGCACTCTTGCTGAACTTTGCTTGTTACTATTGTGGAACTTTAATAGTTAGGCCTAATATTCAATAAAAAGCAGATGATGCTTAAAATCAGGAAAACTTTCCACATTCTGGGAAACAGGAAGGGAAAATTGCTAATATTATTTTTTTTAGTATATTGTTCAAATACATGATTGTTCCTTGTTGTTGTATATAAGGTCTTCCTAGGTGCATCTTTTGTGGCAAAAAAGCCTATAAATTAAATGTTCAATTATTAAATTGAATGAATAAAATATTAATGCAACAATGGCTTTGACTTTTAAAATAAAAGTAAAGCAAGACCTCAGCTTCAATCGTCAAAAATTATGCTAAAACTTAAGTGCCAAAAACTGCAGTTCCCTGACTGACCACTTGAGGCTGGCTCCAAAAGTGAACGAATCCCATAGACTGTATAAAAAAAATGGACGTAGTATGAACGCTGTTTTGAAGCGAATCGATGGCGGCAGCCATATTGGAAATGCAGAACTCAACCAGGTATAGTGTGACGTAAAGAGGCAGACTTTGAGCCTCCTAGCCAACAGCTATGTGTTCCTATCCGGGAGTCAAGACAGTCGTGTCCTTATTTGGGAAAAACTCGTAATCTTAATATCTTCTGAACCATTGCGTTAGAAAAAAAATTCACCCCCCGTACGGTGTGTGCCGATAGAGAGATTAGCTACGTAGAGCCAAGCCGTTTTTTGAACCAGGCTGTAAACATTAATGATGCAAAGATCGTTTTTTTTAATTGGTGTCTATGTGGTTTCTGGTGTTTCTGCAGCCAGCCTCAAGCAGATTCTCAATGAATTGCAGTTTATAACACTTCAGCATGGGCTTCATAGTTTGAGACCAGAGGTTGCCGATCGGCTAATCCCCATAGGGTCTTATTTTAAAATCCCAACTTTACACATATATGTTAACAGCCTGGCTTCAGAACAGTGTTAATCTCCAACCTACCTAAATGTGGGGTATTTGAGTGTCAGGTTGGTGCTGCTAGCTGTCAGCTAGGTGTCACCTCAAATTATTGAAGCTGCTAATTGTGACCTCTCTGTTGTCCTTTTTGCTGTGAGTGCATGTTGTAGAATTTCCTAATGAAAATATCTTGTAGCTGGCTGTCTTTGTTTTGCTTTTTTTGCAATAACGTTACAGGTACATGCTCGATATTTTTCATTGAGTGAAAATCAAGTTTTATTCAATTGATATGCTAGCACTAATTAGCAGGTAACACGTCTGTGCTCACAAGATTTCTGGGTTTTGATTCATTTGTGTGGCTATCATTTGATGGAAGTCACGATTTGAATTGGCATTTCATTGCAGAGGAGACTTTGAATTGTAGTGGTAAGATGATTTGTGGTAAGTGGTTTGAGTTCCTCCATGGGAGATGTGGGTAAGTATGTGCTGAATTAGGTATTGTCCTTAAACTCTGATCAACTAAATAACTCCAACCCACTACCACCACAAATACAGTCTCATTCCCTGGTTCACACTGTATCTAACTTGCTATTGGCTGGCTTACAAATTAGCCTTGAGCCTAGTCTGTAGAACCGTACAACTTGAATAACTTTGTGTTTGCTAACCTTCTGCTCTTCTCCTATTTCAACCCCGTCCAAATACAGTCACTTCTGGCTCAAGATTGAGACTGCAATGGCACTAGCTTGAAAGCTTCAAAACAGCAGTCCACATACCCATGGGTGCCATCATAGTGACTCCCTCCACCTCTTTCAACAGCTAATATTTGGGAGCTAGTTAGCTTATCATAGCTCTGGAAACCTGGGCTGAATAGCTTTAACTTGTGTGAAATCTTCCCTTGAAATTGCAAATGTGGCAGGGGACATGTCAGGCTGCAGAGCAGAGGCTGCACTTGCTGCCTCTGGGCCTGCCTGCAGGTCACCTTTCCTGCCAAGATAACAGAACAGAAAGCTGCCGCGCCCCCAGAGCCATCTACGCACACAGATTGACACAGCTGAAGCAGCATGTCAAGTTTCTCAGCCACCATTGCTGCTCACTTAAGCAAAAACCGAGCTACATATGAGGGTCAAAGGCCTAACACTCAGACGCAATCTTCTGCCGACCAGGGTTATGTAAGATCAGGACTGTCTCTGTCTGTACAGTATGAGGCAGACCTCAAAAAACCCATTCTCTCTTAGGAGCATCCAAGACTTTGTGGGAAGGCTGCTAGTAAAGCATGAGAGGCGTTGTAGTTTATTAGTCATTGCTCTCAGAATCTGCCGCTAGGTCTTGTCTTTATCCTGCAGTTTAGGTCTTCTGTGTGAAAACACACACACATACACACACATTGACATCAACTTGTGTGACCTATGCCCATGCCAAGGGATTAGTCCCCTCCAGGCCCCTGCCCGCGCAGCAGGCAGGCAATTGGGGAGCAATGCCAGGGCCTGCTTACAGAGATTTAGCCACTGCTGTACACTCCCTGGCTTGGTCAAACATACACACATGGCCTCCTTTGCCGTCTGCAGGACCCAGAGAACGGCTGCCGATCTGCAGCAGAGATAATATCCAGTGTGAAATGTGGTTCTAGCTTCAGGCAGCGAGAGATCTGCGCTGTAGGAGTGTTTCAATGTGGGCAGAATGTCAAAAGGAGCAGTCAGTGTAATGTAAATGTGTTGTTTGATATAAATGCCAAGCATGTGTCACGTCCTTGCACTGCAGATCACTAATGACTCGATGTCAAGGGTGCTAACAATGAACTGTGTGAGTGTTGCACAACAATCGCCGGTTTGACTCAGCGTTGTTCATTTCAGCTTCCAACACCATTATTTCTGCAATGATTCACGAGGTTTATTCACTGTTAAAATGCAGTGATTAAGATCCAGGCTTTAGAGACACACAACAAAACCATGGCAATGTCTAACAATGATGTAGGGATTTGTGTTTACTGACCGTCTGTCTCACTCAAACATTTTCTTTACACTGTTATGTCCATAATTGAGCTATATAATTTCCAAGTACCACTTGAGTGGATAAATAAATGTATGGTTACTTTATCTGTCCTGTTTGGAATTTGTTTGCAGGCAAGTCACGATGCATGTCAACACAACAGCACAAAAGGTACCAACAGACAAACTCCTACACAGTCAATTCTCAGAGAAAAAGCTGTTTAGAAACACAAAGGCTTGTGTATCAAGTAAAACACTGGAACTGTATTAGTCCATGGAGGATGTCGATATTATTGACAGTATGGCAACAGTTTATGAGGAAGTCAGTCAGTGGTGCGTGATCCCTAATCAGGGGGACCATGCCGTGACCATGTGGTGAATTGGTGAATTTAAATCATATAAAAGAGTTGTTTTACAGCAGCAATTTACGCAGACAGATGTTTAGATTTGTGGTTGTCAGTTTGAAAATTCATATTTCATATCAGCCTTAAATCAGAATGCCAGCTCAGAGGTTGACAATTACTAATACCTTACCTAATTTGGTGACTAAGATGCACTGTTACACCTTTCTTATATCTAAAAAGCAGGCTGCGACCGACACCATCATAAAATACAGAGAGATACCTGGAAGATGGCGCTATAGGGCTTCATCACGGACATGCCCCATTATGTCCATGACAGTTGCAACTATCAACAACTTCACACGACCTAACACAATTACACGCCTTTTTTTTTTACCAGCTTCTTTCCCCCATTAGATCATGAAGCATTTTAAGAAGTGGTCTATTAAAGAGTAAATAAACATCGTTTGGGGTTGGGTTTGATTAAAAGGACTCCTAAATTTAAGACAACAAGTGACCAGGGGAGGTGGGTCAAGGCAAATTGCTCTTACTGTATATGGCCTGTACCTTGTAACAATAGTTAGCAGAGCCTCAGTTAAACTACAGTATCGGTTGCTAGAAGGATTGCTAACATGAACATGGTGAAAACAGATGGTACCAGAAAGAGCTACACAGCTACACAAAACTGAAAGTTGTTGGACTTTGGATAACACAATGGGGATCCTCACACAGGGGGACAGTTTAAACAGTATTTCCCCTGTGCAGTGCTTAAGTTTCAGTGGTCGAGTATGCTTGGTTATGTAGTACGGCCGCTTCTAATTTTTGGAGCACTTGGAATTTTTCAACATACAGGGATTTTGTTACGTCACGTCCCGACCACGTCCCGACCATAGACTATATAAAATATGGCTGTAGGATCCGTGACGTCACCCATCTGTTTCTGAAGAGCTGTTATGAGGCCAATCGACGGCAGCAGCCATATTGCTGCCGCCAGTGTGAGGTAAAGAGGCATTGGAAGACTCGTAATCTCAATATCTTCAAAACTGCCGCGTTAGAAAAAAAATCACCGTACAGTGTGTGCTGATCGAGAAATGAGCTATCCAGACTACACTCTTCTTTTGTACCAGGCTGTAAACATGTTTATTTCTGCTGTAAAGATCAGCTTTTTTGAATTGGTGTGTATGTGGTTTCTGGTACTTCCGGAGCCAGCTTCAAGCAGATCCTCGATGAACTGCAGACTTTAGCACTTCCGCATTGGACTCATATTAGACCGGAGGTTGCCGCTTGGTCACGTGATGTGGCTAGGAGGCTCAAAGCCCGCCTCTTTACGTCACAATCGCTCGACAGCAGCAATATGGCTGCCGCCAACGATTGGCCTCAAAACAGCGCTTCAGAAACAGATGGGTGACGTCACGGATACTACATCCATATTTTATACAGTCTATGTTCAGGCCACAGGACTTCATCCACATCACAGGCCACATTCTCCCTGGCCAGTGCTCTCTGACCTGGCTTATATTGGTTTTCTCACATCATTAGCCACAAGTTTGATCAGTTTTGAGTGGTTGTGTTTAAGCTGTAACTTTTGCTACCTGTGCTTACCAATATGCAACACAAGTGCAAAATGTGTTTTAGTGAGTGAGAATGTGTTTTCAAGTTGTGTCTAACAGGTGAAAAGTGCTTATGGTTTTGAAGAGTGACTGATTAAATACATGGGTTCAGGCCACAAAGGAATTTGGTTCAGACGATAGGGTTCAGTGTTTTAGCGATTGAGAAATACTGTAAAGTTGAAAGAATGGTTTTACTAGAAACTTGTGATGAGATTTTTTTTCTCCTGAATTTGTCTCTTGTAAGCTTAGACAGAAAAAGTAAAAACCTTGGTGGACTCAAAACATTTGAAAAATAGCTCTAACTCTGGGACTAGCTTTGAATTCTGTGTGTTTCTGTGTTCAGGTTGTACAAAGGGAGAAAAGGGCAGATGGAATACAGTATGTCCTTACACAGTCGTTACACAGTGCTGGGATATCCCGTGTATAAGTACGGCTGATTCTGCTGACGTGTGTTTGTGGTGGATAGAGATCACAAGGTGACACAGAGCCAAAGATGGAAGTGTGACACCATCCATTAACGCACTGCTGGCATTGTAGCTAATATTTTACTAATTATCAGAAGCAAGTAAACAGATGGAGGGAGAAATGCTCTGAACCTTTTTTTTTCTCCCCTCAATCTGCCAAATTTTGCTGAGCTCATTTTAGCCAATGGCTGGTACTAACAGTGCTTTACAAGCTCGGGATACATGCACACACACACAGGAAATGTCTCTGGAGACCTGCTGATTCTACTCCTTGCATAAGCTCCTCAGTCAGCTGCGGGAAAAAATCAAATATTAATCACGAGTGTTGAGCATTCTGTGGCAGCACTGCAGGTTTATTTGTATGCCTGCTCAGGTGTGAAGAGTAAACAGGGCAGAGAGGAGCAACATCAAGTCTAATCTGTGTATTCTGGAGGCAGCAGGCATCTCCTGCACTCTTCATCTTCCAGGACATGAAAAATTACCCGTACAGCTGTTGACAACATGAGAAACTCTGTCAACCCGAGGTAGTCAACATCAGTAGCAAATATAACGATTCATATGGTGCCTTTGATTCTTTAACTACATGAAACACGGGTTTAGGTGCTCCAGAAAATAAGAAATTGATGATTTATGTATGTTTAACTTGTTCTAAATGACAGTTCCAATGACAGTGAGCTATTTTATTTGGCATAGTTTTGCATTTTTGGTGAGGAGATTGTTAAATCTTCAGCTGAGAACTATGGGGCGCCGCTTGTAAAGTTGTGCACACTGAAGATAACAGCAACAATTCTCCACATTTAGCTCCAAAACGTCATAAAAATGTTGAGTGAATTTTTAAGTCACTTTTTTTTATCACATTTAGAGGAATATTTGTGATCTTCTTCACATTTAAATTTGTTGTGAAAAACATATCAAGTTAAAATTTTGTTAAATCCAAATGCTAAATCTAAATCTAAATGTCAAATCTAAATCTAAATGTTCAACGATAAATCTAAATGTTGAATATAGATCTAAATATTAAATATAAATATAAATGTTAAATATAAATATAAATATAAGTGTTAAATGTTGCTCTGTGATCTTAAATATTTAGCTGATATGCAAATTCACACTGCCGCATATCAGCTAAATATTTAGGATCGTGGAGCAACATTTAACATTTAGATTTATATTTAACATTTAGATTTAGATTTAGCATTTGGATTTAACAACATTTAAACTTAATATATTTTTCACAACAAAACAAATGTGAAGAAGATCACAAATATTCCTCTTAGTGTGATAAAAAAGTGACTTTTAAAAATTCATTCTACATTGTTATGATGTTTTGGAGCTAAATGTTGAGAAATGTTGCTGTTATTTTCAGTGTGCACAACTTTACAAACGACGTCCCATAGAAGACAACCACAGCTAGCAAGCTTTCAGGTTTTGGGTATAATGGTAACAGGTTTTTATAATTATAGGCCAAATTAGTGTTTATGGGCAAAAGTGTAAACTACCACATGTAGGATCTGAATTGAT
Source organism: Notolabrus celidotus (assembly GCF_009762535.1). Lineage (NCBI taxonomy): Eukaryota > Metazoa > Chordata > Actinopteri > Labriformes > Labridae > Notolabrus > Notolabrus celidotus. The sequence goes on from NC_048284.1 coordinate 18,669,877, forward strand.
GGGCTAGATACTGGAATGTAGTTGAAAGTCAGTTTAAAAAAACAATATGAGGCTGTCCATTTAGGCTGTTTTGTGCACTGGCAGCACCTGCAACTTCAATTTTAAGGCACTTCTCACTGGTGCTTTCTGTTGCTAGCGCTTTCCCAGTGGTAGTAATTGTTAAGACTGTTTTGAATTGATGTATGCTTCACAATTGCTTTTATTCAGTGGCATTTTAAAGCACAAAACAACTGACAGATGTTGTGTCGTAGCATTAGCGGTACCTCAAGACCTGGAAATCATACCTCGAAAAAAAATAAAGAAAAAGTATTGTCAATTGATGTCAACATAGTTGATATCAGAAGTCCTGCCCTTTCTTTGATTGGTTGGAGATGGAGAAGTGTACCGAAGCAGATCTGTGACAGCCGGAACTCCAAGCACAATACACAAAATGAGGGGGGCGCTAAGTGAAACAGCTTTATTATTGATGGGACAGAGAGAAGAAGAGCAGATACTTAATTGTTTAAATAGGGAGTGTAGTGTCATAGGTTGATGTCAGGGTAACTTAAAAATGACTGCAGTTAAGAGATTAGAATCTGACCTGGACTGTGACACTGGTAATGGTGGAGACATGGGGAGAGGAGTGAGAGAGATGTTAGGCATCAATTTCCTCCTCATCTCTGGAGACCTCAGTGTGGTTTCTCAGTGAGGCTACTCATGACATTGTAAGTCGAAATTTTCTGAAAGCATCAAGTTTTCGAGTTGTGACGTGTCTGATGAGAAATGGTGGAGCCAGTGGACTCCAAGTTCACTCAAATATATTACATTATTATGAAACTGATAGGGTAAGTAGTTAGAGGAGCATGATAAGCTAACATTACTGAGAGCAATAGACTGTATAAAATATGGAAGTAGTATCTGTGATGTCACCCATCTGTTCCTGAGCGCTGTTTTGAAGCTAATCGACGGCGGCAGCCATATTGGAAATGCGGAACTCAACCAGGTAGAGTGTGAAGTAAAGAGGCGGAGTTTGAGCCTCCTAGCCAACAGCTATGTGTTCCTGTCTGGAAGTCAAGTTAGTCATGTCCTTATTTGGGCAAAAACATGTAATCTTAATATCTTCTGAACCGTCCCGTTAGAATAAATTCAACCCCCGTACAGTGTGTGCCGATAGAGAAATTAGCTACGTAGAGCCAAGCCGTTTTTTGAACCAGGCTGTAAACATGTTTATTAATGCTGCAAAGATTGTCTTTTTTGAATTGGTGTCTATGTGGTTTCCGTTGTTTCTGCAGCCAGCCTCAAGTGGATTCTCGATGAATTGCATTTTATAACACTTCCGCATGGGCTTCATAGTTTGAGACTGGAGGTTGCCGCTTGGTGAAAGCGCAGCTTGTAAACTTGTAACGTGGTTTGATTAACATTAGCCACATACGGGACCAAGAGTAGTCATGGCAAGTGTTAATCTAGATTGTTAACTTTGTTGTTGTTTTTTTATTTGTTCCTTTACACGGCATTTCAGCACATATGACAAAAATGGTAATATTAGCATATCCACTTATAAGGCAAGGAGGACAACAATTAAACTTATGGCGTTCATGTAGCCATTGCCTAGCAACAGTGTTACCACTTTAATGCCAAGCAAATCATTCACATGACTTCAAGTTCCATTTTGGCAGCATAACACTGGGTGGAGTCAGCCAATCATACCACCATGCAAAAAATTTGTATACATATATGCCCAATATTCGATGCACCTTTAATACCCCTTTATCATCTGATTATACTGATCAATACATTGTTAAAAGCTCAGAAAAAGAACAATTACTGGGGCTTTGATTGCTTTTCCTTTAGTTTAAAGTTTTCATTTGGACATGTCCTTGTGCATGACAGATCTTAATGTGAGCCTAATGATAGTAAATATGCTCCTGTTATTGTAGGAGATCTGTCACCACAACACTTGCGATGAAATATCTCAACACTTATTATGTTAATCCTTCCTGAGCTGTCACTTCTTGTCATTACTCTCTTGACAAACTCCATTAACAGTTCCACCAATCTTTTCTTTTTCCCCCCCCTGTCCCAGCTTCCCCCGTACAAACTTAATTTCCTCCATCAAATATCACCTTCATCCCCTCGGCCTGAGACATCCATTTGACTTTTTAGAATGGTTGTATTCATTTGAGCATGAGCAACAGCACTGTGTGAAATTGGATGAGAGTTTCACTGTTCAGGGCTGTTCTGCTGCATAACAACAGACGGGCTGGAGGAAAAGACCATATCTGAGAAAGACTTACCCTTCTGTAATGAGCTGCACACAAATAACTTCATTATTCTTTTGTCTGCAGAGAAGGCAGAAGGAAGGTTACGCAGGCAAAGAGCAACCCTTTCCCCTTGTAAAAGAACAGAGGGGAATCCCATTCAGGCCCACCACAGAGGTTATTCCCAGCAGAAACATGGAGCCAATTCATTTTGGGAAGATAGCATCAGAGTTTTGGAGATGAGGCTATAAAGTGGGTATTAATACAAGCAGCAGTGCTCTGTAAAACAGAGGGCAAGTAAGGGAGAGTTCTTTCTCTTCATTCACTCGGAGCTGGAGGTGGAGGGGTGTGCAATAAAGTCAATGAGCCAGTAGATTTCCCTGCAGTGTGATTTGTTCACACCTCCATACTGGACACAAAAGTTATAGGCACGGAGTCGTAGGAGGATGAGTAGGAGTTGTTAATGTCATAGTGTTGTTATTCATGAGCAGGCACGAGGACTGGAACGTGATTTTTGATGGAAAAGTCATCAGAAGTGTTTTTTTTTTCCAAGTAGAACTCATCAGTATTCAGACATGAAGACCAGTTTGCTTGTTGGGAGCATGTACTGCTCAGCCTGTGACAGTTTTCTATGATTCTTCTGTGTGTGTATAAACATAGACTGCATACAGATGGATGACATGTCCATGTCCTCCTTATGTACAGAAGTGAAGCCAAAATACCCCCATGATGGGCACTGACCAAGCAGTAACCTCCGGTCTCAAACTATGAAGCCCCTGCAGAAGTGTAGAAACTGCAATTCGTTGAGAATCCGCTTGAGGCTGGCTGCAGAAAGACCGGAAACCACATAGACACCAATTCAAAAGAGACAATCTTTGCAGCATTAATAAACATGTTTATAGCCTGGTCCAAAAAACGGCTTGGCTCTACGTAGCTAATTTCTCTATCAGCACACACTGTACGGGGGGTGAATTTTTTTCTAACATAACGGTTCAGAAGATATCAAGATTACGAGTTTTTGCCCAAATAAGGACATGACTGACTTGACTCCCGAACTGGAACACATAGCTATTGGCTAGGAGGCTCAAACTCCGCCTCTTTACCTCACACTATGCCTTGTTGATTTCTGCATTTCCAATATGGCTGCCGCCATCGATTGGCTTCAACACAGCGCTCAGAAACAGATGGGTGACGTCACGGATACTACATCCATTAATTATACAGTCTATGGCTCTGACACCGTGAGTTGGTGACAATTTGGAATCAGAGTCTTGGCAGTCAGAATTGGTGTGTGGAGCTCATATACTGTGTGGAACATGGATGTAGTCTGTGTGACATCACCCATTTGGGTTGAAGAGATGTTTTTAAACCCAACAATGGCGGTTGCCATGTTGGAAATGCTGGTTCAACTGAACTTTTTAGCACCTAGACACAGACAAAGAGGTGGACAGGTGGACACTTGAGAAACTGTAGTTTTTTTGCACTTCCACAGTGTCTAAACTTCACAACATTATATGTTGCTACATCCTGATGTTGTGGTATGGACGTCCTGCCCCTTCAGCTAACCAAAACACGCTTTTATCCTACTTATTAAACAGCAAAGATCCCTTAGACCAGTACATGGCTGTGTCAGTGTTCATTACACTTGTTCTTGCCATTTCTCTTCTACTCTGCTAATCTAGTGCACACAGCACTATGCTACAACAGCAGGAATTGTAAACACAGCTGTCAATCTTGGCATTATACCTCTTTTATCGCCCCAAAGGTTTTAATTTAAACTATACACAGAAAGTTCCCATTTCATTTCTGTTGAGAAAATGGCGCTGGCCTCAGTTTCATCAGTTAATCTAAGGGTAAAACTAGGAATTGGATCATTTTATCGTCAAAACTCAGGGGGTCTGAAGGATCAAAAATCTCCATGTGGTGTTTGTGATGGTTTGATTAAATGCACATTTGTTTTGATACTACAGCACCAGAGCCACACTGTAGTGACATGGGTCTTATGGTGACATCTGCATCATTACATAATCAAGAGGCTGGCCTTGTGAGGGGATACAACATTAATCTAGTTTATTAGTCTAGTCTGTTTATCTTCTACTTACATGATGCATATTCGTTACATACATGACTTCTTTTTAAAGTTACCACTAAAAAAACCCTCAAGGGCAATTTAAATTCACTGTAAATAGTTTTTTGACTGATTTTGAAATAGTCTCACTCTTATTCTGATGTCTCTTCATGATCAATTTAGTAGAATGAGATTATCAGCAATAAGATCAGCTATTTCATTAAAATTAACTTCAGTGTCTGTGTTTGGGTTGGATTTTCCCACCAAAAAAAAGCTGAGTCAATATCAAGCAGTAACCTCCGGTCTCAAACTATGAAGCCCATGCAAAAGTGTTATAAACTGCAATTCGTTGAGAAGCCGCTTGAGGCTGGCTGCAGATAGACCGGACACCACATAGACACCAATTCAAAAAAGACGGTATTTGCAGCATTAATAAACATGTTTACAGCCTGGTTCAAAAAACGGCTTGGCTCTATGTAGCTAATTTCTCTATTGGGGCACACTGTACGGGGGGTGAATTTTTTTCTAACGGGACGGTTCAAGTTTTTGCCCAAATAAGGACATGACTGACTTGACTAGCCAACAGCTATGTGTTCCCGACCGGAGGCTGGAGGCTCAAACTCCGCCTCTTTACCTCACACTGTGCCTGGTTGAGTTCAGCATTTCCAATATGGCTACTGCCGTCTATTGGCTTCAAAATAGCGCTCAGGAACAGATGGGTGACGTCACGGATACTACGTCCATTATTTATACAGTCTATAGTCGATATTCATTACTTGCCCTGAAGTGGCTGTGTTAAGAATTCAAGCTAGCAGGAAGGCAAGTTTTTGTTCTCATGGCTGATACTGGAGCAGGATTAGCAATAAGACATATTTTCTGAGGAGATATTGTTTAAGGAGGGGAAACTCTACCACCAGCGCTTTGCTAGGTAAAAGAGTAAAATGGCTATGAACAGGATTTAATGCTTATGTGAGCGTGTGAATGCTTCACTGCTTTTTGAGGACAAAATAGTTATACTGTCTGCAATGACGTTATTCAGACATTCATTGGGACACCTGAGAAAGCGTAATGACCAAGCGGCAACCTCCGGTCTCATACTATGAAGCCCATGCGGTAGTGTTATAAAATGCAATTCATCGAGAATCCACTTGAGGCTGGCTGCAGAAACAACGGAAACCACATAGACACCAATTCAAAAAAGACGATCTTTGCAGCCTGGTTAAAAAAAAAGCTTGGCTCTACGTAGCTAATTTCTCTATCATCACACACTGTACGGTGAGGTGAATTTTTTTCTGACGCGATGGTTCAGAAGATATTAAGATTACGAGTTTTGACCCAAATAAGGATGTGACTGACTGGACTCCCGGATGAGAACACAAAGCTGTTGGCTAAGAGGCTCAAACTCCGCCTCTTTACATCACACTCTGCCTGGTTGAGTTCCGCATTTCCAATATGGCTGCCGCCTCCGATTTGTTTAAAACAGCGCTCAGGAACAGATGGGTGTCATCGCGGATACTACGTCCATATTTTATACAGTCTATGGTAATGACACTGGAACTGTGATGGGTAATATTACATCAGTATATCTGGTGAGTTACAAAGTTTTGTTGTTGCTATTGTTGTATTATAGTTAATTTTACTTAGCTGCAAATCAAAAAAGATGACCCCATCAATCTACATCCTGCAAAAAGTTGTCTTGAACAACAAGATAGGAATTCCATTCATTTTCTTCCACATCAAATGCTTTGGTAAGAGCCACATCTTTAAAACAGATCCTTTCTTCATCACTGGAAAGACACTAACAAGTTATCCAAAGGGGATCATAAGAATCAACACAACGTGAAAGTTCCTCACAGTGTCTTTAAGTAACAGGAAAAGCTGAGGGTGACAGCACAAAGCTAGCTGAGTGAGAGATTTTAATATTGAGGCTAAGTCTGGCTCAAGTCTTGCGAGTGGTAGAAAGCATCAGGCTACTTTAAAGAAAATCCTGCAATCTTTCCTGTGATTTAACATCATCTGAGTATATTTGAAGCAGCTCACTTACATTGTGATAGTGTTAAAGCATGCAGATTAATTTGGACATTATGTTTGACCGAGGTCTGCAGGCCACCACTCCAAGTGCTGGCATCGAAACTGAACTGCACAAAGATAAACAGTCGTAGTGCTGAGTCACTTCTCTGGATTCACACTCCTCGGTCTGGCCTCGACTAGTTTTCACATCGACATCATTCTCTGCTGATGATTCAGCCTTATTACACAGCCCCTTGTCATGCCAAAGACTCGTCCTGAGTTTAGGAGAGACGTCTGCAGGGGTAAACACAGAGCAAGCTAATCCTCATCATGTTTCCTGAGCTTGAATTAATCATCGGCAGGGTCTCCTCACAGCTCTCAAGGCGGTGTCAGCCATGTCACATCAGATAAGGCCGGTTACCTCTGATGTGCTGAGCGGAAAGAGCAGGCCAGCCAGGTTGCATTTTGCTGACTGGCTGGAACCACATGTCAGCTTGAATGCAGTTTGCTAAGAGGCTGATACTGCCCTCATCAAAGAACGTGTTCCCTGATCCTATTGCCTGTGGCGCCTCAAGTTACGGACAACCAAACGGTCAGGTTTGTTTTGCTCTGGGAGGAGAAGAATGTCCTGTTTGTACACAAGCCAAGCAAAACAATCTCATGTGATCTGTCCTAAATATCCACTCACATACACATGATCGCTAAGTCATCCACATGTCTCTGCCAGAGAGCCAGCCAGGATCAGTCCCAGCCCTGAATGCACCCAACAAAACGCATTGTTCCATCAAATAGGGAAAAATGGCAGCTGCACCATTGTGGACGGTGGATAATCTGGCAGCCATTGCCTTTGTGGATTTGTGCTCATGAGCATTCCCGCTTTGTGGACGAGTGTGAAGAGCAGTTTGCATAAGAGGATCACCTCTGTAATGGTGTTAATCAGGATTCTTCCTCAACACAGCCTTTTAATGTGTATCTTCAAGAGCAGGTGGTCAAAAGTGGTGCCTTAAACAAAGATTTATCACCACCACAAGATGGTAGCACACAGGGATTACCCACAAAGACAGGAATTATAAGAGAGGAAGAGACCAGGAAGGAACAAGAGGAGAATTAAGAAGTTTGAACTAGGGGGTCATAGAAAAAAAATCTGTTCTACTCTTGTTGAAAAGCAACCCCCCAGAAAACACATGGGTAAATAATTTGTATTCACTTTTTGTCAGAGATCATCGTTTTTTGTTTTTGCTATAGTCAAGAGTTTGCGTAGCAAGAAACTGAATCCATAGGAAACAGCTAACGTTAACCCTGTTCTCACCTAAATTCAACAATCTACCTTCCACCCTCTCTGAAGCTCACTCAGTTATATTTCGGATCATGTTTTTAAGAGTCCAAAATATTACAGTGGGGAATTGGTAATTTGATGGGAGAGTTACATTTATTTCTTGACCCATAGCCACTTCCTTTTGCATTTGGGAATAACTGTGGTGTGTTTAAATCAAAGTTTGATGGTTGTTCACCTGTCATAATTTACACACATCTCCACCACATGACCATTTCCTTTTTTATCCCAGTTTTCAGCCAATAGGTTGTAGAGACTGCACAGATGCTAACAGTTAGATAACTAGCGATGAATGCGCGTATTGTACATGTGTGGCTATGTCTGTGGTTTTTGTAAGACAGTCTGTCTTTGAATGATCTCAGAACTCACTCACTCATTATGTCTCCTCATTTATGATTCATTAACTGCCCCATTTGATAGGCTTAAACTTCTGCTCAAGTCAAAACATTTGATGCGTCAGGCTGTACCATTTCAAGTTTTAATCTTAATCTATTAGGGATGTTCTGAAGCAACTAATTTCCTAGTCTTTTAAAGGAAATGTAAATTCTAACTCACCAAATAGTCTAAGGGTACAGAAAACAGTCAAACTTGTGCACAGTGTATTCAACACAGCTATGGGATCACAGAGTCTGTGGATAAACTGTGGCTTTTTTCGAAATCGCCTACTATACTAGCAGTACTGATTTGGCCAAAATTCAGTATGTAGTACGTAGTATGTGAACAAGAGCAAAATCTTGCAGTATGCAAAAACTCCCCGGATGTCTACTGATTCAGGAAAATTTCACAGTCTGCATCAGACCGGTCTGCCTCGTGTACTGTTTCCCACAATGCACAGCGCTCATTCCGCTTTTCCTTTTCTCTTCTTTTTTTGATGGGGGAACTTGGTTTCTAGGTGCTGTGAAAATTATTAAATTAAATTAAACCACTTCCTAACTTTTTAAATCACAAGTGACGCTAAAGAAGCAGTTTATCTATCAGCTTGGTCGTTGTTTACTTCCGCTTTCCGAAACTGGAAATTCAGTGACATCTGGCTCAGCACACTGCAACACAGATCAAACAGTTCAGTCATACTACAGACTAAATTCAAGCGCAGTGTGTAGTAGGCAATACCTACTGCCTACTACATTAGTAGTAGGCAGGGCTAGCACCACCATTTTATTGATCAAATTACTGCCAAACCATACCTTGCTATGAGATGCTGTCAGTCATCTTGTTTACATCACAGGAATGGAGCAGTATAGCGGCACCAAAGCTACAGTCCCAGCTAGTAGTGGATTGCTGTGCTACAGCTTAGTCACAACATATGACCTGCATTCCAGGCCATCAGTAATGAAAATATCAATAATTTGTTTAACCTACCAGTTATTCTGTTGCAGAGGAGGATGACATTAAATTGTTTAGTCAACCAAATGAGCACATCCAATCAAGAAAAAAAAAATCTGAGAAGCTATCATTTTTCTCTTTAGACAGAGGCTATCTGTTTTCTCATGACGTCAAGATTTTAACAATATTAGCTAGCAAAACTAGCTAATCTAATAAATCCAGTGCTCTAGTTAGAAAATACTGAAGAATGGGAAGAAAGAACAAACCTGGTGCTGTTCAAACTTTGGAGTTTTCACACATTATTTTAAGCTAGTTACTTTCATTGCTGGCTTTGGACTGACACAATTAAATAACATAATTAAGTCACTCTTTTATGTTATTTGGAAAGTTTCAAATACGTTTAAAGAGTGACGAATGAGGAACCTGTGTTAAGTTCTTTTGAAAAAGTCGGAGATATCTTAGGTGTCATAAATTTCAGATAAATGTTAATGTTGCACTGAAGGACCACCTAAAATGGCAAGTTTTTGGATGTGACTTAGACCTAATATAATAGTGGTATTTATCTTCCATTAGCAAGAAACCAAATGTACACATTTTTCAAAACAAACTCTTCAACCATAATATCATGAATTACCCTGATTAAAAATGTTCTCCGTTATTTAATGTCAAAGATCTTAAAAAACGAAGTCCAACTATTTAGAGATGTGAATAAATATCGATACAGCAATATATCGCGATACTTTGACCTCCAATATGATATCAATATTTCAACTCTTAATACCGATATTTTTGTAATAATAAAATTTCACATTTTAGCCAAGTTGGAACTAAAATACAACTTAAGTAGTTCAAAAACAATAAAGTGGAAAAGTTGTTTTCAATCAAATAGTTTTGACTTAATTTGTCCTTTCAATTTTTAGAAATATTGTGTGATTTACATATACACCATCCCTATTTTTTCTTAGTTTACTGTGTAAAATATTGCAATATATCACAATATTGTGATATTGTGATATATCTTGATGCGTATCTTATCATGAGGTTCTTGGCAATACTCACCCCTACTACTATTACATTTTTGTCATATTTATAAGTTGGAAGCATGATAATAGTGATTTTTGGGTGTGGAGGAAAATCATATCCACGATTTGCAAATTGCATATCATGAGGTTGCATAGAAATCTGCCTGCTTTTCACATTATTACAGTGATGTCATTGAAATTAAGTGGTCTGCTTAGTGAGTCGACCAGGAAATCAAAAGGGATTAAACTCATTCATCCTCCCATCTACACAGACGAATGGAAACACACCACCAAGATGCTGCTTCTGGAGTGTATCTCCGTGCCAATGAGTACAGTATGAGCGGCAGAGTAAGGGAACTTCACCTTGGAGTCAGGTTATGGATTTATGCTTTGAAACAAATCGCTCTGACAGATTGGCAGGGGCACTTGTTGAATTGAGAGCAAGTCTCTCTCCGGCCTCTAGGGGGCAGAGCTGTCTCTATGCCCCAGGGCGACTCTGCCCTGCGCTGTGGGCTTAGCTGCTCGTTACATTAAAACAGGGGCTTCTGTGACAGAGTCAGCATTATGAAAGCTAAGAGGATTAGCTGATGGACATTTCTGGCGTTCGTGGTCAATTATCAAAATGAAAAGCAGTGACTAGGCAGGGCTGGCATGCTCTGTGCCACAGAAGAGATCCTCTCTTCTTCTCCTCCTCGTTCTCTTCACCACTCTAGCTCTCTATCCTTCACTCAGCTTGTCTGTTACAGGTTACCGAGGTGGGGTGGGGTGGGGTGGGGGAATAAATAAAGGCGTCATTTCTGAACATGAACGTTTTTAGTGTGTGTCTCTCGCTCTCTCTGTGAGCCATGGATTAAAAAAGAGCATTTAAATTTTAATGTTTCTAAAGTGCAAAACTGTATGTTATGCAACTGTATAAAAACAGGCCGGCACGTCAGCCAGCCATCCGCGCTCAAGTCTAACTCCTCCAACCATGTGCATGATGATCAACCCCCCACATACACTCCCCTACTTCTGTGTATGTGTGCACTCTCTTATGATTGCTGAACAGGCTATCAGTGTAGGAGTCATCACCCCCACTATAGTGCACATGTAATGTTGGAGAGTTTGGCATGATGAAGAGGAGTCTTGAAGAGGCAGGAAAAGAGGAAGAGGGGGCAGTGGGGTTGTATTGGTGTATCCATAAAAGTAGCATTCCGCAGCTGTCCGTTCCAGGGATCTACCCCGGGGATTCACACAACGCTGAAAACGTAATCAACCGAGTCAATGTGCCACCACGGCTGCAGTCGACACATCACTCCAGCAGCGACACCTCCACCTCACCTCAACTCCATCCACCACTGCAGGCAACATCCCTGCTTATCACCCAACTTTCTAATACACCGGTTAGACCTCAGTGGAGCACGGCAGAGGTGAGGTGTATATCCATGTGTGCCAGAAAAAGATAAGAAAACAAACTGCTGAAGCGTTACATTATATTTTTTTACCCTGTCGCAAACAGCCAGGGAGGAAAGCACTTTTTTTTTTTGCTGTGAAAGATGGTTCCCTAAAATATAAAGTGATTGATGTTAATCCTAGTTTGCCTCATACATATCGGGTTGAATAATATTCAATCTCAGTTATCACTTCAGGGACATTGTCATCTCACTGCTGTATGTGTGATGGTCCTGCTGCATGGGAGGACTTTATATGGGTATTTTGAGGCTGGTTAGATACAGCTGAAAAATGTCTCCATCTGGTGTTAACACAGTAACTAGTTTACCTAGTAGGAAGGAAACGTTAAATGTTCATGAGCTAACAGCATGTACTACAACAAAATACGGGGCTGGATTTAGTTTGAGGTGTTTTTATACTAAACTTACATTTTGAATAGCTTAGTATGAGATGTATTCATTTATACTTAAACAATGCAGCAAAATCCAAACATAAAGGGGACTTCTGCAAATGTGAGAACAGTTTACCCCATCCTGCACAGAACCATTCAGGCTCAGAAATTCATCTCGTGGGGCTTCTCAGCAGATATTTCCATTAAGTAAACTACAGTGATGATGTCATCAGGGTTATCTCAGTTCAGGCTAAGAGACAGGATGCAACCTGCATTACAAGTTTGTGGGAATTTCTTGGACAGGAAAGATTGTATTACATTTTATGAATGATGCTATCATAATTGCATTATGGGCAATGTTGGTTTTGGAAGTTGACTTGAGTGCTACATTTTTGCATACTCTGAATTTATTGCTTTTATTTTGATTTTGTTTGGCGCAAAAAATTACATAATGCTTAGCCACATCACACCAATTTTAGCCTCCCTTCACTGGTTGCCTGTGGGTTTTAGATTGATTTTAAGATTTTAACACTCACTTTTAAAGCAATAAATGGACTGGCCCCTGAGTACCTAAGTGAATGCCTTAAAATGTATGTCCCCAACTGCTGCCTGAGATCCTCGGGCAGGTCCCTCTTGGAACTTCCAAGGGCGAAGTTAAAAACCAGAGGCGACTGGGCCTTTGCAATCGTCGCTCTGGAATGACCTGCCGGATGAGATCAGGCAAGCCTCCTCCTTTTCCTCTTTTAAATCTCTTTTAAAAACACACTGTTTTAAATGTGCTTTGACTTCTAACTCATCACTGACTTTTTAATTTCTGCATGGTTTTTATTATTGTCTTTACTTAATTCATTTTAGCTCTCCTTACCTTTGTCATGTGCTTTTGTGTTTTATCTTGCTATGTCTTGCACTCTGTAAAGCACTTTGTAAACATGTTTTTAAAAGGTGCTATATAAATAAAATGTATTATTATTATAATTATTATGTTTGTGTCAATTTTATCCAGATTCCAATCTCTGTGTGTAAAATATCTGCAACTGTCATATTATCCAAACAATACTCCTGCAGCAAATACAGTGAATAACAGAGTGATGGGTGAATGCATTTATCTGATGATGACTAATAAGTGCTAAATATCACTACACTTACTGGGAAAACTAGTGAAAAAGAAAACAAGGGTAGAAAATTAGACATGGCCAGTGTAAGAATGGGGGAAATGGCTTGAAATCAACTTTTTAACCTACTCGTAAAGTATCTAGTTAAACACCCTGATCCTTCTCTGGATATCAGGGACAAATCTTTGACAGGGATTCACATTTGAAAAAGGCTGGTTTAATGTCAGAGTCACAAGGGAAATGCCCCATTTAGGATGTTGCTGTACAGTGGGAGGTGTTGTAGGAACGAAAGAAAGAACCTCAGGATTGTTTGAACAGAGAGGTCAGTCATATATCTGTCACATCATGGCGGTAAACTAACAATTTAAAAAAACGACCTGGGACAAAATTATTAAAGGGGAAATGTACAACAGTTTGTAGCAAAACAGCTTGAGCCGCCCATGAGTGTGTTTTACTCCTCTCCTCTGGGTAAAGTCCTCTGCGAGGATTGTCTCTGTATTGCCTGGGTTTGCTCTCTGCGGCGTGTCCTGCTCCTCCTCCTGCTGCTGCTGCTGCTATACCACGGCATACTGCTGATACAGCAGCTCCCGGATCTTATAGTAGTCGTCACACAGGCAGCCTTCCAGGCCAATGCGTCCGGCCTCCGTCTGGACAGAGAGTACAAAGATGCAGGGGTCACACAGGTCCACACTTAACACTCATTTACACTTAATACAACATGGTTTCACCTTTAAACACGGATATAAAAGAGCTCGACCTGCAACATAAAAACAGCTCTCCGTTGTTTCCCACAGACCTTCACAGGATTTAAATGTCTAATGAAGTGATCCGCTTCCAAGATTTGAAATAGCACACACACTCAACACACACTCCTTTAAAAGTCTCACTTCTCTTTGATTTCACTTTCTGGGTTGCGCCTATTTTAAGTCCTTGTCAATTATGCATTTTGTTGTTGGTGTCCTGGCTCACTTCTACGCTGTCTTTTACTTCTGTTGAGTTCTGCCTCTTTTTTTTTTTAGTATGTGTTCCTTCTGGGGTGAGATGTTCTTATGTGCCACTGGGGTTTTTTATCCCACTTAGGCAAGCTGTGCTTGTTTACTCTTTGTGTTTAATGTTCAAGTTTGTGCTGGAAGAGCTAGTTTATTTCACATTTTATTCTTCTCTGAATCAAACCTATTCAATTTCCCCACTTGTAAACAAATTCTAGCCCTTAAACAACCTCAGTGTGACTCATAAACTATTCATACAAGATAAAAAATGTAATCTTCCAATAAGGGACGTTGCATCTCCCACTCTCAACACATGCCTTATAATTTACTTGTTATGTTGTTTGTTAAGTAGAGCTATGAATACTTAATTAAAAGACATAACCCAGGCTTTAAGTAGAGGGGATAAAGAGGAGTCATATTAAAGAAGACATTGAGGGCCTGTTTCCACTAACAGTGTTTTTTCTGCTGGCAGCTCCCATCACCTCAACTTTAGAGCACTTCTCACTTGAGCTTACTGTTGCTAGGTTACAAAACTAAAGATGTCCTTCTGCACTTCTGCTCCCCTTAGTAAATCTATTTGAAAATGCTCGGTAGTAAGCAACAACCTACCTCACTGATTCATATGCTCTGGTCCTGCTCAGCTCTACAAAATTACTGGTCTTATGTTACGTCCTCATGCGATGGTCCTCCCAAAAACCCAAACTGATTTTATAGCCTTCCTCACTTTATTGGCCAGACGTCAGATTTTTTTTTGCTGGAAATCTGCCTCTCCTCCATCCTATATGGGTTGGGTCAGGGATACCCTTTATTTTTAGCAGACTCAAAAAGATCAGACATCTCTCATTGATAACTGCAGAGGCAGAAAAAAGGCGCTGCCAGCACAAAAAAAACTGTTAGTGGACATAGTCCCTTATGAAACTGTCTGATTACAGATCTTAAATATGAATGAGATAGGTTTTTGTTAAAGGTGACATATTATGCTCTTTTTCATCAAAATATATTGGTCTAAGAGGTCCCCAAAACATGTTTTTCAAATGTATTGCTCAAAAAAACACTTTTAAATCAGATTTTGGTATGCCTGTAACCCCCTCTTTTTCAGCCCTGCTCAGAACAGTCTGATTTCTGTGTCTATGCCTTTAAATGAGAATGAGCTCTCTGACCACGCTACCCTCAGGAAGTGGATGTGGCCTCGGCTCTCCAGCATGTTGATCTAATGTTTACATGTTGGCTGAATATACACGGCTGCTCACAGACCTGCGTTACTTCAACCCTCTGAATCTGATCCAGAATCTGATCCTGACGGAGAGGCGCCTGTAGCAGGACCTTTCTGAACGGTTGGTCACAGATTTAGTGTTTCTTGTTGTTTTATTTGTCAGTATGTCGACGTGTGTCTTGGTACACAGCGAGGAACATGTAGCTATGTGGCTATGCTAGCTAGCGCTAGCACTTTTCCATGAAAAATAAAAATCATCCACTAGATCTTCAAATCTGCAGACGTCGGGAGTAAAACCGACCTTTGTGTTTTTTACGACACCCTACAACTAGCATGCCTCCCTCCTAAGCTCCTTGTTTGCACACGTGTGCAGGGAATGAAAAACGGGAAGTGGTTGAGTTGTATTTTATACAGTCTATGGGCTGAACAAGCTCCAAGCTCTGACTTCCTTTAAAGACTGGATATTGTTGTGACGTATGAAAAACACTGAAAACTGAAACGGCTCGTTTCAGCACACATTTACAGAAAGGTGGAGAAATCAGAACAGGGGCAGAATGGATTTCTTTCCTTTTCGGGGGGTTTGTAGACATGCCACGGAAACATATTTCAGGTAGAGAACCATTAAAAAGTCGATTTTGCATGATATGTCACCTTTAAGTGTGTGGTTAAGAAGTTTAAATCCCTAGCTCGAAATGTCCTGCCTGTTGCACTTCAATCTATATTTCAAGCCCTTCTAAAAAGTAACTAGGTAGACCAAATTAAAACTGTAAAGAACTACCTTGTTTACTTTTCAGATTAAAACAGATCAGAATAATCCTCAGAAGAAAAAAAATCATCCTTGAATCTGTGATTATTGGTCCTCATTAGAAAACACCAATCCTCAATCTTTAATGCAGTAGCGTAAGCATCATTTCATGGTCATCAACTCCCCTTAAAGGCTGCTTAAATGCTGACAATACTCTTTTGGTTGATTGCCAATGCAGCTCAAAGAGAGACATTTGAATATTAAGTCCACAGTGTGTTGCCTCTTCCTGTGTTTCTATAAACTCCAGGCTTAGCTGCTGGATACACAATCCATTATGGAGTGTAAGGGAGAATGTTAACATAAGTTGTGTGTATATCCTGAGAGATGAATTTTCACTATTTGTTATTGCTCAGTCAACGTAAACCAAGGCAATAAAATACTCCCGTCACTGGAAATGTAATCTGTCTGTACCTTTTTACTGCAGTGATAAATCATTCTCTGAGAGTTCTTTCAAAGGTGTCTCAAGGTATAATGCTTTCTGAAGGGTACAGACAGGAGATGTGAAAGGGTGTATTAATAGTGATAAGCCAAGAGCCTTTCAAGTTACATCTGTTTGATGAGACGTGTTCGGATGCCTAATTCTTTCATGTGTTTTTTTTTTTTTAACGGGTCCTTTAATTCTCCTCAGAACACTGGCTACAATTCAAAGACCAGAAACATGAATGAATGTGGGAATCTTTTGATTGTGTGGTTCTGGCAGAAAAAACAAGCCTGTGCCATATGTCTTCCTTTCTGGCCTCTTTTCCTTTTTATCAGGGGTTGGCGTTGCAGGAAGCTGATGGATATCACGCTCACAGAGCCTGTGGGAAGGACACTCACCCTGCGGACGGCCACCATGTTGTTGCACACAAGCACTCCTCCTACAAACTCGGCCTGGATGCCTTCTCTCAGCAGGACCTGCTTGAAGTCAGACAAGCGTGGCTCGTTGATGAACACCGACTGATGGCCTGAAATCTGCAGGGAGGACGGAGGAGAGTGCCAGTTAGAGGGCTGTCTTGATTGCTTGTATGCCCTTTAGGAGACATCCTAGTTGAAACATTAAAAACTAGGGAGTCTTAAGGCGTGAAAACAAAAGTTTTGTCCTTCTAGTGTCTGACATTAACTGTGCAGAATGATGTGTGCTCAGAGTTTAAAACTAGAAAGCTTTCAGTCATTAATCTGCTGCAGGGGAAGCATTTCTCCAAGCTGACCTTGAATCTCAATTTAAAGTGTTTTCACTTGCATGATTTGTGCTGCAGACACTAGTATTCCAACCAATCATGGTCCCACATTGGACTAACATAAGTGTACTGTGGAAACTCGGATCCATTAGCATGCATACACTGTGAATGTGCTTCTAAGTAATGTGTGGGACATCCTTTTACCAATACTTAAACTCATGTAAAAAGAACATTTTGCATATTCATAGAGTTCATCCTGGGTTTAACAATTACAGAGAGGAGGAGGTGGTTAGATTTTTCAGAGGACAAAAAACCTACAAGACACTGAATATTTTTTAGAGGAAGGTGGAGAGGATACAACACAATCTGATGTAATGATCTATCATTGCTAGATAGCGTCCTCTGGCTGACCTCATGTGATGGCAGAGGCTCCAGCGTTGGAATAACGTCACTCTCCTCCGAAACCTCCTTCTCATCCTCCCCGAAAAGGTTCTTCATCGCCCGCTGTGCCGCCACCGCTGCAGCGCTGTTGTCGATGCCCAGATCTGGCGCCACCTCCATGGGCATATCGCCTTCCTCTGCTTCCTCTTTAGCTCCCTCCTCCAGCATCACGCCCATGTCCACCTTCACCACCCGCATGTCCAGCACGCCGTCGATCCAGGCAAGCTCTGTGTCTTTGGCCTTGCAGAACTGCAGCGAGCTCACCAGGGAGTCTTTCAATCGTACCTTTAGCATGAGGAGAGGAGGACAGGATGAAGATACAGGATTTGTTTTAGAGCTTTAGGCATGAACTTTTCAGCTGGTGGCCTTTGGGCTGAATACTGCCCTTTGACAATTTAGCACATGATCTTTATCTTAGTAAAAAGATAAAACTTAGTATGCTGTTTGAAGCAAACTCACAATGTCCAACTGAATAAAAAAATGTATTCAAAATGTATAGGTGTTTGATATATTTAACACCATTAGAGGACAAGCATATTTTTCCTTCTTAGCCTTCTATCAGGTATGTCTGATTGCAAATCCTGGGGCTAAGATTTCTGAATCTACAAAACACATTAAGGGGATAAAATGCAAACACAGACAGCTAAATTAACTCTAAAAACTAGACAAAGTCTGACCTGGTAGATGTGTGTTTCACTGGTGGCGTCCACAGTCTCCTGCAGTTTTGGGGTGTACACTTTAATGTCCTTGCTGAAGGCTTTGCAGGACTCAGCCAGATCCAGGCTGGCTTCTGGCGGCCCGTGAACGATCACCAGCTGTCTGGGCTTCATCTGATTTATAATCTTCTTGATGGAGTCACCATCAGAGCGACCTTCATAGTCGATGTAAGATATCCTTGCTCTGTAGAGAAATGGAGAGAGATGTCTTTATATAACAACCAGTGCAGGCAAGTTTTCTTGATGAATTTGTTGCAGGAGACATGAGCCATGAGCCATACATTGAACCACGTATGCACACCTGTAACCCTGTAACTTCGGCCACCTCTGATCTCTAATGGCAGTTCATAAGGGGGGCGAGAAGTATCAGAAACTTTGGTAATCATCAGTTCTTGTAGCAGACACATTTCAAAGATCACTGACCTGATTTCCAGATTTTCCATGCTAGAGATGCATTTAGTGGGAACAACAGACAGATCCTGATCCATGGGCTCATCACCATTCGTCAACCCAGATTCCAGTTTGTTTTTCTCCTCCTCTGTGGCCTGCAGTTCAGGGACCAGGAACTCTTCTAGCCTGTTAAGAGAACATTTACGATCCATTAAAGATGACCACAAATCCAGATCTCTGCATCTTCATATACTCTCCCCTTTGTTTAGTAATCTTTATCCCTACTTGCATACTTCACATCGTTTTCATAGTTTGCTTTGTTTCTTGTGTCGGTTTAGTTTTTTTTCCTTCAAATATTGTAGTACCTGATAATTTCCCCGTACTCGTCCCACTTGATTCTCTCCTCATGAGTGGGGAACATAGGATAAGACTTTTTGGCTTGTTTGAAGAAACTGCCTTTGCGGCTCCCCTCTGCCTTCATCATCAGGTCGTGGTGTTTGGTTTTCACCGCGGCCGGCTGATCCAGATCATCGTCCATGTCGCTCTCGTCGCTGGAGTCTACATCCACCCTGCGAGTGCAAGAAACGTAATGAGTTCCTCCTGGCACAGACGACAGATTTTTCAGCTCAACCGCAGTGTAATCGTGTTTTTTAAGTGACATGACTCATCTCAAATTCGGATTTACATTTAAACGACCTGTTTTTAATGTGCAATTTAGACCATCATTAGCATTCATGTGCACTTTTTGCATGATTTGCTGTTTAAGCTGTTTACAGACCATGAAAATGTAAGAATCATATATTTTGTTACACTAATATGCTTGAAAAAAAAGATAAATCCAGCCCTTAAGCCCCACAGCTTTTTCTGCTGACACTTACTCTTTTGCTTGTTCCAGCTTTTTAGCTGCTTCTTTCTTTATTTTATCCTTCTCAAGGAATTCTTCCAGCTCCTTGCCTTCAAGCTTCACTCTTTTCCTCACCTGTCATAATGAAAGAGAGAAGAAGATGGATAAGGTGCAAATGACAGAATGACACATTCTGTTGTTACGCCAGCTGGGTCTTGATGTGAGAAACAAGAGCTTCCCGTGGGGAAGGAGACAAATCAAAATACCCCGGTCGTCATGGTAAATCAGTATACTGACAGCTGGACTCACCTCAAGGTCCAGCATCTTCTCTCCAGGGTTGTCGATGAGGTAGCGGGCGAGGGTTCCAGGAGTAGTGCGGTAGGTAAGGATGACAGAGTTTTTACCGTCTTGGCACCACTGGATGAAGAGTTCTCTGGAGAAGCCAGACTCCAGGTCCGGCTGGCTGCAGAGCACCACTTTGGGGCTGGGCACCCGGGCCAGATCTGCCAGACTGTGGCAGAGCGTCAGGTGACGGAATTGGAAAGGGTTGTTTCTCTTGTCTTCAAAACACCTCATGAGCTTATCACTCATCCACTCCACCTACAGGCAGACAGTAGATTAACGATTAATCATGGGTCAGAGCAGTTTAGTATCCACACCTGTGCACCAGTGTCACCAAGTTAATTTACTGTGTACATTTAAGTCATCCTAATAACCATCATGTTAAACAACACAAATCCTCTATAGGGTAATACTCCACGACTGATACCTGTGACTTTGAGAACTCCACCACATTGTAGCTGACATTGTTGAGCAGAGCTAGTGGGTAAACTCCAAGCCCAGCATCCTTCGTCCTCCAAATCTGGTCCAGCAGCTGAGCCAGCTCGAGCACACGCCCAGCTGTATCCACGGCAATAAGGACATTACCATCACCACGCAGGGTCTCCATTACGTTGGCTGTGAGTTAAAGAGGATGTTACGTTTCAAACGGTATTAAAAAACCCAAACACTGTGACTAAGAACAAGAAGAGATAACTATAATTTGCTCTTGAATTCCATTGTTGATGTTGAAACTGAATAAGAATAGCAGCCTCATTTATTAGTTGATAACAATTATCCTAAAATGATAAACTATCTTCAAATGATGAATAATTCTACAGTATACATTTTGGATTTTAAAGCACGTAGTAAAGTCTTGTGAAAATGACTTACTCAGCAGCATCTCATCTCTTTGTTTGCGACGTGGCTGCACATACGTTGCGTTGAAAGAGTCTGTGATAAGTAAAGAAGGACGACTGATGCTCTCTAATGTGCAGCCGTTGAGGTGGCTAGAGCAGAGAAACAGAAAAGTAAAGGCATTGACTTAAAGACAATTTAAAAGCTAGGAGCAGCTTGTACAAAGAACATATATTCTACTTTATCAGATTTTTTTTTCTGTGCTCACATTTCTCTCTTGTGGTTGAAGTCTACGGCATACACGATCTCCTCCTCCCCGTCCTTCACAATCTTCCAAATTGTGCCTCCGATCATGTGACCAGCCGGAAGAGGCGTTATGGAAAGACCATGCCCCTTCCCTGCAAAGGAGAAATAAGGATGTTAAACATGCTGATATCTGTGATACAGAACTGTGGGTTACTCCTAAGGGTCTGCAACTAACTCACCTTTCAGATTGACAATCTGAGAGTACTTCAGCTGCTGGATTTTATCAAAAGCACTGTCCACATCATCAAGGGTGAAGAGTGTGAAATCTTCACTGTTGTTTCGAGACTAAATGGAGAAAAGAATGTGATTTTTAAAGCACAGGGGATCATGCAGCCAAGCTCTCTTAAAAAATAACTTAACATGCAGGACATTTCTTACCTGGTACAGGTCATACATGAACATCTGACCCATCTTGTAGACAGGGATTGTAGCATAGATAGTACAGTTTAGACCGAGTTTGCCCACAGCATACGGCAGGGCTCCCAGGTGTATGGGATCAGGGTGAGAGAGGAGCACAGCATCGACCTGATGAACATATCTGCGGGGAAAAGGAACATCACACACCTTTAATTCACTAAAGAGGGCAAACACTAAGGTTGCAAAATTCCGGGAATTTTCAAAGCTGGAAACTTTCTATGGGAATTCACGGGAATAAACCAGGAATTTACTAAATTGAGGGTTGGCTCTTGATAGGGAACTTAAATATACTTGGGGAAAATATATTTTAACATAATCCTGACTAAAACAACTAGATTTCATGCAAGCACAGTTGAATATCTATGCAGAGCCATCCTCAACAAGGCTGGACAGTGACACTGAAGAGGAAGAGTCAGAGTTGGATGTTGAGGAAGTGGACATGGAGGATGTTGATGAGACGCAGGAAGAGCCCATTGCCTGAAAGGGTTTAGCAAAAATGCAGAGGCTAGGCTTGAGAAGCCTGAGGGAAGATACTTTTTTATTTGCATGTTGAATGGGACTTTGTTGGAGGGACAGCAGCTCTTTTCATTTAACATTTTGAATGGGACTCTGTTGGGATTACATTTTTGTTAATTTTTGAATGGGTTGGGTCGGGGGGATGAGTAATATCTGACTCAACATTCACCTTTTTGTTCTGCAATGAAACAATTGATGTTCAATAGTGTCGTGGAATTTTCATAGTCTTATATATATGTATGTAAGAATGTTTAACTCTTGTGTTTTTCCTGGATAAGGTGCAGAGTAACTCCCTTCCTATGTCAGCCGAGGCTGCTGGGTGAAACAGGGTCAGTGTAGTAATCAAGGTATTTCCCCCTGTTCCTGTCTTTATCTCTGTGTTGTGACCAACTTACTGTCTCCATACTAGAGCACAGCTCTTCTTCCCAATTGTTTTGTTTCCTGTTGTCCAAATATGGTCATCTAACTGTAGTGTCGTCTTTGGGGGAATAAAGGTACATGCCTGAGGAATTGTCTGACAGAACTGACTTGGCATTGCACTGCACTCTCCTGCCTGTGTACTGTTGTCCAGTTGATTTATGAATTCCATCACAAATAGAATATTTAACACTTGATTAAGTTATACTTACAAATAAATCTGTTTTAATTGTATTATTTTGGATGGATGTCTGCTTATAACAAAACATTTATGCTTGGATATGATAACTTTCCATTAAATTACCCTCAATTCCCACTTAACTCCCATACATTTCCATAAATTCCCCAGCTTAACTTCCCATGGAAAATACCTGAACCCCCCCCCCCCCCCCCCCCTTTGCAACCTTAGCTACAACTGATGTGATGTGAAGGTGGAGAAAGAACTTGCCGTTTCATAGCATCGATGATGTCCATTGAGAAGTTCTCATCCCAGCCACAGTCCAGGAGGAAACGGAATTCATCCACCTGTAGAAGGTAACAGAGAGCAGACTCCTCGTGGACCCCTGACACGGCTGTCAGCTTGATAATGGACGTCATATTTCTTCAGTTGTCACGCTGAAATTACAACAAGATTAATATTAGATATTACACTCTAATATTATGCTTGACTCTCCAAATAAACAAACCAAAATCACATTCAGTAAATTGTGTTTCTGGAGCACAACACTCATTCAATCAAATCAACAAAGACATTTAAAAAAAAACATAGTTCGAATTTAAATTGCAAAACTTTATAAAATGCCATAACTGCAGAAGCCTTGACTTGTAAAATATTTAACTGATTTTTTAGCAGAAAGTGGATGAAACGTGAACAGTTTGGTTGCAAGCTAAAAGGCTACTTAAATTACCCGGCAAAGCCTTTGTATTTAGCATGCTAGCTACATGTAACCAGCTTGTGATTACAAATGAATTGGGTCGACATAGGAATGTGCTACATACCATTAATAACGAGAATATAACTTTCTCTCCGTTGGAAAAAGAAAAACGAAACGTGAATGTTCCTATTATTCCAACATTAAGACATTTTGGCTAGCGCTTTTTGAACACAGTTTACAAGCAGACATGTTAGCCGCAGCGTCATGTGTCAAAGTGCACGGACTGTACCAAGTCTAGGGGTGTTAATCAAGCATGTGTTGTTACAAAACGCTTTATTTTAACAGCATCCTAACTTAATGAAATACAATTACTTTACATTTGTGAGTATATACGTTCTGAGTCTTTTGAAAAGAACACGACAAAAGCCATTATGGTAATAAAAGTGTTTTATAAAAGCTCGAGTAACACCTTCCTGTTTTCACGAGTGGTAGAGTCCAATGTCCTCTGCCTGCTGAGTGAAGAAGGCCACGGATAGGAGCTAACAGAAGGTGATTTTTCATATATTCCGATGTTGTGTCTCTTTATTGTTCATGTCAGTGTTCTTAAACAGTTAAAGGTTGCTGAATACAACTTACCTTTATTTATAAAAGGAAAACTTGCCTCGAGAAAATCTGAGACGTATTGCTAATACTACCCAGCTAACTGTTATGCTAGCTAGGACGTGCAGCCTGTAGTTCAATTAGTATGAGTTACTTAGTGTTTCAACGTGATGAAGGCTTATTGCAGCATTTAGGCTATTGGGCTATTTTATAAAGGACACAAGATATCTAGCATGGATGTGGTTTGTGCTTCTGTTTTATAAGCACTGCTTGGTTATGAGATAAACAAGGTTAGGAGGTTACCCTCACCTGTAATTAAAATTGCGTAGGTATACCTCAGTTACGTAATATGAAACATATAAAGAAATCTTCTTCCCTGGCATTACTTTTAGTAAGCATAAAGTTCACGGAGTTTCCACTGAGACAAACTCCAAAGGTTAAACAAGGTCCTATTAAACAAGCAACATCACCAGCATTTACTTGTTAAAGAGTAGCTGAAGAATTATGGAAATGCATGATCTGACCAGTAAAAAGAGTAGTACACAGTCTATTTATTAACGTGCAATAATTACTCATCCCTCTCTTCATACATGTGCAATACATTTTTTCTACCCATCTTCTCTGCTCTGTACATTGTTTGATACTATGCCACAAGTCTGTGCACATTTTTCACCATGTCACTGGTTTTGTAAATATCTGTTAATTTACTTATTTAGTTGTATATAAGATATGCTTATTTTGACTTCTTTAATTTTTAATAACTTTTTAATAATTGCTATTTTATATGATCCTGTTTACTTTATACTGTTTTGTACTAGGCCTATTTACTTTGCTGCTGTAACACTTTAAATTTCCCCATTGTGGGACAAATAAGGGACTATCTTATCTTAGACAAGTAACATGTACCTTGAAAGCAGGTCAGTATCAGATCACTTTTTGCAACAATTAATGTCCATGATCATAACTGCTAAGTTTATTTTTAAAAATCAGAATAACTCGTTTGATTCGGTCATTTTCATCCATGCGAGAGCATACGCCATCCTGTCTGAAAGCAATTATACATGTTTGTTGTTAAATTGATCAGTGTATAACATCAGTGCCACAGAATGTATTTCAATGTCTTATTATTTTTGTGTTTCTTTGCAGGAACCATGGTGAACTACGTAGCATTTGCTCGGACGCACTGGCCGAACCTGCTGATACCTGCTGGCTTTTTGATTGGAATATACCTGGACAGACTACAGGACCAGAAGCTGACAGCTTTCAGGAATAAAAGTGCTTTGTACAGCAGGTAAGAAGGAAAACCAAGCAAATACAGGTGTGTGTCAGGAAAACATCTGTTTTCATTTACCAATCTGTGTCAACTCATGTCCTGCAAACAACTACTGCTACTTGTACTTGAATGAAAAATTATTGTTCTTGTACTAGTGGTTAATACATACATGAACTGTAAAAGGTGTAGTCTTCAGAGATAAAAATTAACCTTTACTGCTATTGTACGTATTCATCTATAGTAAGTAGCCTAGTTCCTTTGAATGACAGTCCACATTCAACATTTTCAATGAGTTTTCATTTTTAATGTAAATGCATTTCAGTTTCAAAGTGTCACTATGGGGCAGAAACCTTGTATCTCCAAAACCACTGTTTTCCAGGAAGTAATAAAATAACTTTTTTCACAAAACTAAACACTGCATGAGATTCAACCTCAAGCTTTGTCATTGATATTTTCTTGTTATATTTTAGAAAGTCTACTGACAGACATTAAGAAAGATAAATTGTATTGATTCATGGCAAACAATTAAAATGTTAAATATTGAGATATAAGGTTTCTGCCTGACAGCGACAATAGATTAGTTATTGGGCTCATGAACTAATAATCAGTCGGTATGGGCCCTGAAAAAACAATATTGGTTGACCCAAATAATTGGCCAAGCATTGTAACCTCTTAATCTGTGTACTATTGGAACATTAATTTGATTTATTGTATTGTGTTGTAAAGTACCATGAATAACAGACTTCTAAATGAACATCTTTTTATATTGACAGGTCACAGCCGAAAGCTATTCATTTGTAAAACAATAAAAACAGCAAATACTTAAAATTGAGAAACTTTTACTAGTAATGTTTGGTTTTTTTTGCTGTAAAACCCACAAACTATTAAATTATCAAAGTGTTTGGTAAATTCAAAAACCCCAGAAAGTAACTGTTGCAACTCTAGTTTGAACATGTGAAGACAAATGATGTGGCATATTGAAAACAGTCATTTTTTAGTAATTCATTATACTGGTACTTAACCTTGACAAACCTAAACATTTGAGTCAGCACGTGTTTCACTTTGGTGCCAAATGCTGATTCCAGCTCCTTAATGTTCTCCATGTTGTGTCTAAAGCTAAATCAGACTAAAGAGCTCTAGAAAGAAATGTAAATACAGTTATTTGTACAAGTTTTAATGAAACCCTCTGACTTTTGCTCTCTTTAGGGAACTGAAGCCTGGTGAGGAGGTGACCTGGAAGTAAACCACCTCGACCTGGGGTGTGTCCTGTCGTGTGGTGGAAATTACCCATGGCTGGACCTCGAATGAATAATTTAACAAAGACCTCTGTATTTCTGTTTATGAGTTGTATCAACCAGTAATAAACATGCCGTTTGTCATCAAAATAATTTGTACAGTTTGGTGATTCTCTTTTTTGCACAATACATGACATCATTTAATTTTTGTAAAGCTGTTTTTTTTTATGCTTTTCAGAGCAAGCTCATTAAATGTGTTGCTCCGTCTGACGATTTCAGTAGAGCTAATGCAGACAACTTGGGACAAGAAGTGATTTGCATCAAATATCTTGTTTTGTTTAAAGGGAATTTGAATCTATTCATGCAGTCTGCATGACTGAAGAGTTTGTAGCCACTACAGAGGTTCTGCAGTGTGGATAACTCCCTTTTCGAACAGCAGCTCAGCCAAGGAGATCTGGAGGGGAAAGAGAACCACATGAGGATCAAATGTTAGTTTGCTAATCAGACTGATAATGTGGAACTTGTTTTGATACGTCTATGGACTGTGGGGAGACATGCCTGTTCCCAAAAAGCTATAATTTTTTTAAAGAAAAGATCCCATCTTTACCGTAAGGAAAAAGAGATTGTACCATTGACTGTATATGAAGATAAACAGCACAAATATATGTACTCCCATAAAAAAAATTAAGCTAAAGTAACCCACAACATACCCTGTCCTCTGCTGAACCACTGGGCAAACTTCCTACAGTCACAAATTTGGGATATGAATGGATCAGAAACTCAATGGCATCTGTGTGCTGGAGGAACAAAACACAATTATTAGTGATTAGAAAACCACTGTATTTATGACACATTTAGAAATATTAAAAAACAAACACTGTCCATTTACCTCTGATTGTATTTCAAAACTCTTGGGCTCCTCTTTGTGGTAAACTCTGGAGTTGTCTGTTGTGTAGTAAAGATGAACAGCTTCTCCATCGCTGCATAACCTGGAACGTGAGCAAGTTTATAAACTGTCACTTCATAAACCTACAGTTGTACATTTCTGCTTCAGCATATCATTTAAAGAGCTGTTTTTATTGTTCAACAAACAGTTACATCATATTTTACATAACCAGCTCCAAACTAAATGCTTTAAATAAAGATGCATCACCTGGCACATCCAGCACGGAGAAGTCGAACTCTGGTCTGCAAAGTGATTTGTGCACCTACATCCTTAACCTGCCCTCGCTCCCACCTTGCAGGCGCTCCCTGCACACTGCTGGCCAATTCCTCTGTGGGAGATCCAATAGAATGTTTCAAACGAAAACCACACGTGCATGCAGGAGTATCACTTTCTTGTCATTCAAGAATTCATTCTTAAAATAGATTTGATCCATCCTGTACCTGGAGTAAGCACAGGAGGAAGGCAGTCGTGCAGGAAGTCTCTGGCTTTCTGATCCACAGCAGCATCAACTGGAGCATAATTTGTTAGCTTCTTCATCAGACTCTCAACTTTTGAGAAAAACTTTGTCCTGCGTGGGTCGTCCTACAAACAAAAAGGAGACCTTTAGTTTAAGTCAAGGATGGTAAGAGTGACTGATGACTGGTTTATAATAACTGGTTTATTACCTTGTCAGAGTTCTGTACACCCATGTATGTCAGATAGTCGAGAGGCAAGCCCTGTCTGAACTCCACATCCTCCTCCATCGCTACTTCTAATGCTGCTGGAACCAACTACAGAAAGGACAGTTCAAAAGTTAAGAGACGTTTAGTATAGCTCCTGTAAGGGAACTTCTGTATATAATAAAACAAAAAGCTGTCTCCAAATCCTTTTTTGTTAGATATAATGATCATCCAGTGGGTCTTATATTTAGCAACTTTGTTGTTACCGGAGAAATTAAATCAAATTCAATTAAATTTAATTAAGTTTAATTTAATTTAATGCAATAAAATACATTAAATTAAATGACATTTAATGCAATTCAGTTTAATTTAATTTATCTTAATTTAGATCACTTAAGTTTCCCAATCTGCGGGTTGTCAAATAATGGCACAGCCGAATTGCTGGATTACAGCTTTCTAAACAACTTAAATGTTAAATAACCTTCAAGTTTAGTTTCAAAAGCATTATTGTCTGTGTACCATAGTACACAGCACACAGTTATGTTCCAACTGTGTTTAAACCAGGATAGTTGCAGTTATTTTAAACTGTGTATGGTTCATATTAGACCACTCATTAGAGAGCATCACCTTCTGCATCAGATCCCCCCAACTGTTCTTCTGGTAGGAGGAGATGGTGATGTGGAGAGAGTGGGCATCTGGGAGGCAGTCGCCCTGGTGGATGAACCCTCTGGGGAAGTAGAGGAGATCCCCTGCCTCCAGCACTACTTCCAGGATTGGCTTCCCAATGTCTCCCTGATCAAAGTTTGCTGGAGAAGAATGAAGGCAAGTTTAACCATTTGGTTAAATGGTTTTCACATAAAAAGGAAGGTTTCAAAGAAATTAACATTATTTTACTCACTACTTGAAAGCACAGGCAGGACCTCATCCTCGGTTCTGAGGAAAAAGTCAGAAAAGGACGTCTTAAAGTGTCTTGCTATGTATAAATGTACCAATAATTAACTAGTTTGAAATTAAACTAGCACTAAGCATTGTTGAGTGTATCATGAGCCACACATGGCAAAATGAAGTGTATAATACAACACCTCTACCCCTAAATACCAGCATAGAAAATAAATACAGGTACAAAAGTCATCAAATGCAGTTGATTGAACAATACCTGCTTCTTAAGCCATCACTTGATCAGCTAGTAATTGTAAATGATTATATCAAGAAATAGTAAACATCCATTTAACAATTGTTCTGCATTGTAAATGCCATGAAAATAACTTTGCAATGAATTGTGAGTGTGATCCCTCACTGTGCCTCACCTCGGGTTGTACACTCTCCAGTGTTTCTTCCCCTCTAGCTGAACCACAAACGCCTCAATGTCGTCATAATGTGGAGCAAAGCCTTGTGTTCCAGCTGGGGTCAGGTATCTAGTCAAGGTAAAACACATATTGTATGTAATAACGGTTGGAAAGAGGTTTTGAGATGATGACAGGACCATTACTCACACATTGGCTCCTGTCATGCTGCCAAACTGCTCCTGAAGGATGGAGAGCACGTTCCACACAGTGGAGGCGAACGCCTGAGGGTTCAGCATGCGGAGGGAGCAGCCACTCTGGGAAATAGAGATACAATGATGAAGATGATTACTAATCAGCAATGAGTGTAGATGGTGCACTTAACACAAAATGCCTTTGTGCTCGCAACGCAAGCAGCTTCCTCTAACTGCTTTTTAATGACAGTGGTCCTGAAAGTCTGAAAGTGAGAACTATCACAGAAAAAGCTGGAGCAGCAAATGAGAACAAAGGGCTTACTTATAAAGGGATGTGTAAGATATTAAAACACTGCAGAATGTCTGCAGTAGAAGTAATCAAAACAATAAATACAAATTTGCACCTCATAAAAGTCCCACACGCTGAACGGCAGAGCTCTCCCTGGAGGATTATGCGTCTCCCTCTTGCCATTTGTGTAGCTTGTCACGTCAAGATTCACCCCATATTGAACATCATCCTAAAATTAGAGAACACAGACATAAAGTTCAGTGTGGCACTAGACAAAATAATACAGGTGGTTATTGAAGAACATGTAACCGCACAAATCTTGAATATAGCTTTAAGGGGGTGCAATAAAACCAAAAACTACACAGGAAAAATATAAATAAAACATCATATGCAAGACCATTGTTTTCCTATTAAAAAGTTCCATCTTTAGGGGCGCTGGTGGCCTAGCGGTCTAAGCGCCCCACATACAGAGGCTACAGTCCTCTTCGCAGGGGGGTCAATTCCCGGCCAGTCAACCATTTCCTGCATGTCTTCCCACGCTCTCTACTCCCCACATTTCCTGTCTCTCTTTAGCTATCCTATCAAATAAAGGCAAAAAGGCCAAATATATAACTTAAAAAGAAAAAATAAAGTACCAACCTTTTTACATTACGTGTTTTCCTTTACATTTATTAAAAATAGATCAGACTTAATATTCATACCCTTACTAATAATTGGATGCTTGTTCACAAAAAGAAAACATTCTCTAATTTTTGTTTGACAAAAAAAAAAAAGGTGCAGTGTAAACATTTAAAAGTGTGTCAGAACAAGTTGATTGAAGATGGATGGAGCATCTTTATGCATATTATGTCATATCTTTACCTGTCTTAATATACGATCAAACTCTGCTGTGGAAAATAGTCCCTTGTAGTAATTTGGATTCTTTCGTTGAACAAGAATAGGCTTCTTTTCCCACGTTTCCCTTCAAAAAGAGGAAAAAGATTAGCTTACATTTAAAAAGAACAAACAGTCAATCTCTTACCACTAAATACACATTGACAGACAGGTATGAGATCACACATATCCCTACTTAAAGAAGGACTTTGCAGGGATGGGGCTGATGAGCCACTGGAACAGCTTGCTGGCTCTCTCCCTGCTGTTGTTGACTTTCAACAGGTCAGTCAGCAAATCATCTAGATCCTCACCATCTGCATTTACACGCTCCTCATCCTGCAACTGAAGCAAAAAGACTTCATGAAACACTATGATCTTTTATTTATTGATAACCTGATATCTTTGCTTCTTTGCTTTCCTTACCTCTGCCATTTCCTCAAAGCTCTCCTCTCTTTTGACTGCCTTCTGGAGCTTCTTTCGTATTTTCTTCCCTTCAGGCTTTAAATGGGGTTTGTTTATCTTACTAACCCCATTCTCCTTCTTCTTCTTCTTTTTTTCTGCCACCTACAACACAGTGAACGTTAACAGATAAGACTAAATACAGCCAACCAAAAAAAAAATTAGACTTGAGAAATTAAGATAATTAGGACGTTTTGATTAAATAGCCATCAGGATGCTGTGCTGATCTGAACACTGTACCTTCTCCTGCAGATGTAACAGAGACACCTCTACGACCAAAACACAGCAACAAAACAGTAAAGCAGCATTTCAATTGTTATTTAATAACATTTTACCTGCAGGAAAGGCTTCTTAGCAGGCGGGGGTTCGTTGGTTGATATAGTTTGATACAAAGCAAAGGCTGACATGTGTTTCCTCTCCATTTTCCAGTAAGTGCGTCATCATCCTGCGACTGCTTGAGCCTCTTCTTCGAAGGCTTTTGTTGCGTACGTCTCGGCCTAATTAACTCTCTACTGCCACTCAG
Source organism: Notolabrus celidotus (assembly GCF_009762535.1). NCBI lineage: Eukaryota > Metazoa > Chordata > Actinopteri > Labriformes > Labridae > Notolabrus > Notolabrus celidotus. Next base: position 18,701,403 of record NC_048284.1, read on the forward strand.
AGTTACACAGTAAGTGGTGACCACAGCCATAGAGGACTTATTATGAATACTACTGTAGGCAATAAATGCTTGATAATATCACACCAGAGTAATTGATCAATGCTACAGAAAAAGATAACGAATTATAGGAGAAGAAAACAAAAGGTAAACAAGACAACAACAACAAAGAAATACTAATAAAAGAGGCAATAACAGCATTTTTTTTTTTTTTGTAATTCTCTTTTTATTGAGATGTCTTGTCATTATAACACGTTTCAATACATCTTAAAAACATGACATTTTCTTTCTTTTTTAATAATAAAACAAAATACATAAAAAATAAAAACAAAAACAAACAAAACGAAAAAAACAACCTGATAATAGGATGTCGTTATCACATCTGGTGAGAATTTACTTTTATGAAAACATATATCCAAATATCTCTATTCTAAAATCACTTTTCTTTTTTCAGTCATACAAGCCAACTGGCCCTTCTTTAAAATTGCACTTCAAGGAACAGTCATATAAGCCAAGAGACAGGACCAGAAGAATAGTATATAACTAATAAAAGCATAGTAATTAAAGTAAAATAAAATACAACAAGATTAATATAATGAAATAAGAATTGTGATAATAATGAAATTGATAATAACATTCACAATACTGATGTTATAACATACATTAACAATATGAATACCAGTAACACTTAAAAATCTGTAGCAATGAACCAAGGGGATGGTAGTTCGCATTTATCTTGTAAATTGCAATCTAGCGGTTGTTGTGTACTCTATCCATTTTTGCCCAAGGTCCTTTGAATTTATCCATCTCTAATCTGGTCAAATAAGTCAGTTTTTCCATAGTATAAACCTTTGCATCACTTCAGCCCAATCCTTGACCTTAGGTATCTCTGTCGTAAGCCATTTCTATGTTAGCAATAACAGCATCTTGCTCAGTTTTCCCCCTGTTTGTCATTTATTTTATCCATAACTGACAGGGAGGAAAGTCGAAGAAATTATTCATACAAAAGTATTGCACACAAAGACAAGACATACATTTTCTGAAGAGTCAGAATATATCAGTTTCCTTTAAGTTGTATTGGTGTTCCATATAACTGAGATCAGCAACAATTAAAGAATGTATAAGGTTTTAAATATATTTTGAAAGACATGGAAATCAGCCTGTTCTCTCTAAACTTTTACAAAGTTTCAGGTTCTTAATTCAAAGCTCAACATTTTTATATACACAAACATATTAAAGAATAAAAAGGCATATAACTTATTGATTTGATTTCATTGTCCCATGTTTCTCTAGATTCTTGTCACTGTTTTCTTAAATTCCTTAACTTGTGTTTAGTCTTTTTGACTGTAATTTATTTATTTGCCACATAATCCATTATGAATAAAGCATTGGTTATATAAACCCAGTGGTGTAAGTAAATTTACTTGAGTACTGTACTTAAGTACATTATAAGTATCTGTAATTTACTTGAGAATTATTTTTTGGGGGAACTTATTATTTTTACTCCACTACATTCAAAGATAATTATTGTACTTTTGACTCCACTACATTTCTATCAGTGCTCTAGTTACTCACTACTTTTGCTTTGAAGTCAGCTCATGACTTTCCTTATCTTTTCTGAAATCTGATCGCTAAGACAGTAAAATGTGTTTGTGTAGTTCTGTTCGTCTCAGTGGTTTAGCCGTACCTGTATATCGTGCGTCTCCACTGTTGAATGTGGAGCAAACACAGAGCAAATTTCACTCAGATCAGGCAGTTCATTTAGAGGTGGTAATGATGGCTATAATTCTCAACTTGAGCACCCATTGCCATATCTTCAGCCCATGTTAGAGGTTTTTAACCCTCCTGTTATGTTCGTTTCTCTGGAACAGCAATATTGTTCCTGGGTCAATTTGACCGGGGACATATTCAATTATCCAAAAGTGTCAGAACAACCAAAAAATCCCAATACACATTTTTTTTTAAATCTAATTCTTAACTCCATCACTAACCACTTACTAACCAAGAATTATTCCATTGGTGTTCTTTAATTCTCACAGATCATGGTTCAATGAGGATAACTCACTCGTTTTTCATTAAAATTAGTGTTAAAACTTTTTTTAATGTACATTGGAAAGCTCTAAATATAAATACAATAGTTTTACATGACACAGATTTTTGTTCATTTTATTTTACAACTTGAATTTTTTTTATTTTTATAAAGTGATGTTGATAAATTAACACGACATCTCTTCTGTCACATGATGCCCAGATTTGTGCTGCATTTAGCTGGAAGGCATATATTGCCTAAAATAGACTTTTAAAGGGTCAATTTGACCAGCAACATAACAGGAGGGTTAAAATGAAGAATGATATGTACCATTTAAAATGTTCTCCTCGTTTCCCACTCTGCCCAAATATACAAAAATTCACTGTCCAACCTGAGAAAGCGTGCTGAGCTACATAACTTTTGTTTCATTCCAGATGAACATTTCAAACCAAGTTGTCTGTGCTTGGAGTAACTTAGTTGCTGTTTTTATTCCATGGTATAGTTTTTAGAGATTTCAAGTAATGGTTTCTAAACATGATGTAACAGAATGTACTCCTATGTATTCTTGACTGTCATCATGCTTTGTGATAAGACAAAGTTTTGAGATATTCTAAAAAGTACTTTGAATACTTAAAGCTCCTGTGAGGAGTTTTTTAGTGGTCATGAAATGGACTGAAATGAACAGTGATGCCTCTTTATGACCAAGAAAAGCAAACAAGATTGTTAGAAAAGGTATTGATCATTTCTGTTTTGTTATTTTAAAGCCTGAAATCGCTGTGAGAGGTTAGGTGTCAGATGAGGTAATGGACAGCACGTCACGAAAAACCCTTTTTCTGCAGTAAATATTCTTAATGAGTGAAATAGTTGATTGTTCGTTGAAAGCAGGAGGAGATAACATAATTTACACATGTACAGGACAAAATAAGCAAGATCACTTGCCCGCTCTGTGGTTGGCCTAGAACTGGACAGTCTGGAGTTAGTGACTGAGAGGAGGTTGATGGATAAACTGCGAGCCATCCTGGACAACCCCTCTCACCCTCTCCATGATGAGCTGTGGCTGATGGGGAGCTTGTTCAGTCAGCGCATCATTCCACCACGGTGCAAGACTGAACGCTTCAGGCGCTCCTTTGTGCCCACCGCCATCAGACTGTTGAACAGTAACGGAGGCCACAGACAGCACCACGCTGACCACTGACAACACCCTAAATTGTATTTTATCTTTATTTTATTTTATTTTATTTCATTTTTACTTATTGAAACTTCTTCTTGATTGTACTTGTGTCTGGGTTGCTGTAACAACTGAATTTCCCCCCCGGGGATCAATAAAGTAATATCTTATCTTATCTTATCTTATCTTATCTTACATCTAAAATAAAGCTGAAAAAAACAACAACAAAAAAGGAAAACACTGACCCCGACCACACGGTGGAGTATTCCCCTTATTTTTGTGTGCGTTTCAATGGCACAGTTAATCAACACCGTTTCCCACAATGCTTTGCGGCGCGCTGTCGGTGCTGTTTGTCCATCCGTCGCTCCAACAATGCAGCTTTTAATGGTGCTGTGAGCGGTGCGAACTGAAAACGCAGCAGCAGCATCGCAAGCTTGTTCGGAGACTGTAGTCGGAGCAAAATCCTACACAACGAGACTTTTACGTTTTGACAAACCAACCGGAAGACTGTGCCTGATTTTGTGGACACCCTGGACTCCTGTGCTGGGGTGAGTAGCTAATGAAGCTAACATTAGTGAGCCAGTGTGGTGGAGAGCAAATGCATTTTGTTGTGACCACTGCTGCTGGCTAGCAGGCTAGCTAATTGGCCAGATGAGACATATGGCCCCTTGTGTGTTCCCCCTGCAGTCCTTCTTTATTACAATATCCCTGAGTGCTCTTACCCTCGTCATATGTCGTCATATGTAAAGATTTATTACAGGGGTATAGGCTAAATGAAGACTTTGTGGAGTTGTCCCTATGGACGCTGTTAGTCGTGAGTATGTTTTGCTTTGATCTCGACTGAGGCACACGTCAACCAAGCCGGTGGAGTCGGTGCTTTGCCGCGATCTTACTACAGTGTGGATGTGACCTCCTCTGGATGTGAAACCATGCTGAGTTTTGAGCGTATTTTAAATTTGAATCCACCTCCCAGAATTGTCAAACCCACCACAATCTTTGAAAAATGTCTTGGCAAATGTCACCCAGAACTCCATTCAGAAATCAGGTAATTTGCTGCCAACCTACATGATGGCAGAAAAAAAACAGGCATAATTATTCATGCTAATCTTTTTTTTTTTTAAACTCAGTTGATTCTCCTATTACTGCTTATTGTGCAGTTATAAGACAACATTTGGAAATGTTAGTTTTGTTTGCAGTTTAGTATAAGCTTTTCTTCTCTAGATCTGGGGCGTCAAACTCATTTCACTTCAGGGGCCACATACAGCCCAAGTTGATCTGAAGTGGGCCGGACCAGCAGAATCATATCATACTAAGCTATAATAACGACAACTCAAACATTTCCCCTTTGTTTTAATGCAAAAAAGTACAAGTACATTCTGAAAATGTTCACATTTAATGAACTATATTTCTACAAAAAACAGCTGTTGTATTTTTTGCCATGATGAGTCTCATATTGGGCCGAATAGTTTACTCTTTAAGTACTGGAACCTGCTGCGAACACACCAAACACACAGGTTACACATTCACCTGACACAGAGTGTAATCTTTACAGCAAAAGAACAGATAGATTATAATAATGAACAGATAGATTATAATAATGAAGAAGGTAAAGTTGATTATTATGGACCCCTCAGCTCCAGCATCAGCAGTTTGCTTGCTGGACAGTGTTGTATGCAGGGGTGTAGTGCTAGTGTTAGTAGTTAGTGGATGATCTTATAGTGCTCTAAAAAGTCTTTATGAATCTCAACCGGATTATGCAAACAGCAAGTAATCTATTTTCTAACTTTGAGAAAAAAGGCGCCGCTCAGGTGTCAGCACTATGATTTTATGCAACCCCCAGAAGACAAATTTTAAATAGTAAACTGCAGTCAATGTCTTCTCTGTAATTTTTTACAGGCGGGCTGGTTTTGACCCGCGGACCACATCTTTGACACCCCTGCTCTAGGATATAGTATAATGCAACAAGAACAAGTTGCTGCCTATTTTTGTGTATTTTTTAATTAACATTTTCAAAAAACACAATATTAATAACACTCAATTTCCATCTCATTTATGTTAATATTGATAGACTGACTATTAGAAACACTTCTCTGCATGGCACAATTTAATGCACCATAAACTACAGTCTCCTTCAGGGCGAGCCAGATGAATCAATACTTGGTTACATTTTATTACAGAACTATCAACATGATAGTCGTGTTTATTCAAGAGCTGCTTTGTTAATGATTTATTGCTTGTAACTAGTTGTACCTGTGAACTGTTGCACCATTTGCATTGTACGAATCAACTGATGACTGCTGTAACAAAAACTCTTTTGAAGTTTGGGAACAGAAGCTGCTTTTAAGTTCCACTTTGGCGTGTTTGAGGGAACAATGAGGTTACTACAAGAGGCATTACTCTGACAAAATGTTTCAGTAACCAGCAAATCCCTTTCTCTCTGATTTCTAAGCTCATACTTGAGCACTTAATGGCAGCCCTACCAGACTTGTCATCAAAAGCTTTGTGGTCAGTTTATTTGTGGCTGACTGGGATTGAAGAGTATGCCTTTGTGTGTGTTTGCTCGACAGGGGATGCTTAAGTCTCAACATTTAATACATTCAAATGGCGAACTTAGATACTAGAGCAAATTTCTAAATACATTTAATAATATTTCATCAATTAGGGCTCTAAAAGTTTAAAACATGTTGGGGAAACAAAGTCACTGATGATGCCAAGGACACTAAGCAAGGATTTCAGAGAGTCTGTTAAGTTAAACACTGAGTACTCACCTGACGTAAAGAAGCTTATGAAGTTAAGATAAGTACATTTATTCCTTTCCAGTAATACATGTCACATCTGTGATTCTATCAGTTTTTTTTTCATGTTTTGATAGATCCAGGGCCTGTGTCCACCACTGGCATTTTTTACGTTGATGCCTCTTCACCCTCTCTGATCAATGAAAATCAAGAAGGGGTGGGACTTCTTCTATCAACTTTTCAACAACAGTGTCTGAGGAGAAACTTATCAGACTTGTGTTTTTCAAGGTTGCTACTTCCAGTTCTAGAGTTACTGCCAACGCCAGGAAACTATACTTCTCCATTGTTTTGGTTTTTGGTAACATTTCTTTGAATAAAAGCTAGGGATGCACCGAAATGAAAATTCTTGGCCGAAAAAACGAAAATGAGGAAACCAAGGATGAAAACCGAAAACTGAAACACCGAAATAAATGATTATGCCAATTATTAGTAGGGAGACCAGGGACAGTTGTAACACGGGTCAGTTGTAACACTTGCACTTGCTCCAATCAGGAACAACAATCACCTGATTCACTCTGCACATGCTCAGTTTAGTTGCAGCTAGTTTGTATAGCAGTTTGAACACACTGGGTTAAAAGAGCTCAAAGTTATAGACAGAAATGACAGAAATGTTACAACTGTCCCCGGTCTCCTCTACCATTGCATTTATGGCTCCGACTGTGCTAACCTCGCTAAAATCAAGGATCTCATTGAACATATCAGATAACGAGGTTGCATGCCCCTCATCTGGTTCAGAGAGACGAGTCCTTTTTTCTGCGCTCTGTTCTCCTTCCTGCGCTGTGCGCTTCTCCGCCTCCAAGCAGGTTCTTCCGCATCCATCGTGGCCTGGATCATTTCTTGTGCACGCTGCTTTATTCCAAAATCCAAGAAATGATCTTTATAACGCGGATCATCAGTCACGATGAAGTGCAGAGGATCCGGATAAATCTCAGTGAAACGTGTGCCGACAGACTCTAAGAGTGTACTTCTCATTGTTTTCACTCCGTGGTCCGTCTCAACCTCTTTGCTTAGAAGACGCTTTAGTGCTGCAATTAAAGGAAGAACGGATGCAGACATGTTGGCCCTTATCTAGACAAGCGCGTACTGGCCACGTTTTTTGCTTGCGTCATCACAACATTCTGTTTGGGCCGTGTTGTTTAGGTGATAAAAGTCTTTCGGTCGAAAACTGAAAATGCACTTATTTTCGGTGGCCAAATTTTTGGTGCATTCCTAATAAAAGCAGACGTGGAGCATAAAGATCACTTATATACAATCTATTTTTAAAAAGGAAGCTCAAGTGCAAACAACTTTTGTAACCTAGCAACAGTTAGTTCTAGTGAGAAGCACTCTGAAATTAAGGTAATGGATGCTGCCAGCACAAAAAATGCTGTTAGTGGAAACAGACCCTTATAATATTCATTGTCAGAGAGAGGTGTATATGTGTAGTTATTGTTGGTCATTTCCTGGTTGCAAGTTGGATTTGATTGGTGTTTTAATTTTGAGATATTTCCCTCTCTGGTCTTATTTTTTATGCTGATACAAAATAACCGCAGCATTGTATTTCAAAATGTGTGAGTAATGAATTGATCAAAAGAGACCTTTTAAAGCTATGATTCATTATAAACTCTTTCAAAGTGTTTCTGATGATTTCAGCCATGACAACTGAGGAAAGTAATTTTTTTAGAAATTAAATCAAGCAGTTATTTGTTTGTTTTGATGGACTCTCTTGTAGTAGCAATATTGGACTACAGCATACATTAATAAGAGCTGTATGAGGCTCTGTGTAGCCCAGTGTGGACATGGGTATTGATCTTTTTCACACAGGGGCATGATTGCCACGCTGCCTGTGAATGATTTTTTTTCCCTCTTGTGGTCACATAGTAATGAACGAGTGCCACGATGCAGAATAATGTCAATATCAGCATTTCATTATGTGTCAAGGTGCTTGTAGATGTGCTGCCCTCATTAAACACTCTGACACCTGCCTGCTGCTGCAATTTCCTGAATGTTCATGTGTGTAGAGGCCATTCCTGTGGCATCGTTAGTGCTGTTTGGCTTCATACAATAACTGATCATTGGAAGGGCAGTTTTCCTGCCAATTTAACTTTAACTTAAACTTTGGGATTTGGTTTTAAAAGTTCTACTTTTTAATTGATTCGCTACATTCAAACTTTAATTTTTCTGCACTTTTATAAAGCCTGCACAGTTTTCAACCCAATCAAAGCCCTTTTCTTTTACACAAACAAACATATTAATATCATAGCCTTCAGAAGCACAGCATTGCTAACTGTCCCGCTCAAGGACACTTTGATGTACATATTGATGGAGAACAGGATTGAACTGCTGATCTTCAGATTAACGGGCAGGCTTCTCTGTCTTCTGACACACATCACAGGAAATCCTGCAAAACAAGGATACGTTATTGTTTGTTCCCTACCCTTAAAGTACCCTCTTTTCTTTGGTGAGGAAAAAATGAATGCATACATTGTATCACTCTATGGTACCTGCTAGAATGTTTTTCTTTACAGCAGTAAGCATCATGGTGGAATAAGAACATTTTCTAATACTAGCCTCAAGTCCTAGCAGGCCCTACTATACATGAGCAATGGTGCTGAAAAGCTGCTTAAGACCATATCGTTTTTAATTACATTATTTTAGATTAGACATTAAGCCCAAGTTGAAATTTGCTTTGGACAATAGTTCAAAAAGATACATGTAGCTCAGTGCAACTTAATATACCAAAAATAACACACAACACATATAACAGGCAACCGTAAATACAAATCAAGTTGAGCATAGAGTACATATATTAAAATATATATGAAAACTTCATTTGCAAAAACAGATAACTCTGTTTTTATAAATTTCCCCCCCAAAATTTTTTTGATATACATTTTTGATAAAGTTACATTTTTGAGATACCTCTTATTAATGTCATTTTTACTTACTCAAAGCCACCGAACTTCAGTTGAATGATAATACCTAAAGCTAGTAATAGAAAAAATATGTTTGTTTTTTTTAAAGTAAGTTATCTGTTTTTACAAATGAACTCTTCATATTTATATGTTTTTAATTATAGATGATAAATTAAAAATACAAAAAGATAGAATACTTAATTCCTTCAGCAGGTGGTGGGGACCAAAAACAGAGCTAAAAGATCTTAAGATTTGAGCTAATGTTTGACAGAAAAGTGAATAAATAATTGTGTGGCACAGTCTTTAAATATGCAAGTTTCTGCAAAAAACTATATTAAAATTTGTTTGCACCAAGAAGTCAATGGGTGCAAGTGCAAATAAGGTAAAGAAAATAATCAGTGTTACTAGCTACACCTGTATACGTCTGGTATAGCGTCTTTGACATATGCCCTCTGGAAATGTTCAAAAAATTCTCGGGAGCTCTACCCCAGAATTTAACTTGTTCACACATGTCCCTCACAGTGTGAAGGTGTCTGTGTTGAATGAGGAGGGGGGTGGTGGGTGGTGGGCAGTGGGGTTGGGAGATGAGTCTCAGGAGGCAGGACATGACATCAAAAGTATGCTGCGAAAGCCACCGTGTAATGTTTACTATATGATGATGGACGTAGTAAACTTCTCTGTGAGGACACCACTACAAAAAAGTATGTATACAGATGTGCAGACATCTTTGCTGTTATCATCTTGAAAATGATTCTCCTTCAACCATAGACATTTCCATGGATCCTTGTTGCTCTTCTGGATTTGCACCCGTTGCATGAAATGAATGTCGTCACCCCCACCTGCTCACTCACAGTGAATTGTCCTGAACTATTCCTTGCAGAAATTTTACCAAGGGGACTGGCAGGAGAAATCCTGTGTGATCCCAGGAAATAATCCAGGTGAAAAATTCAGCTTTTTGCGTTCACACTCGAAGCTCACCCCCCAAAAAATCATTAAGTTATCAGGAGTTTTGTGCATATGTGAATTAAGCTTATTTGTGTGAGATATAAGCTGTTGTTTGAAAAAAAAGGCTCAGGGCTCATGCCAGATGACTCATCAAGAGCGCCGTGCTAATGTAATAGACTTGCTTTCACTGCAGGAAAGCGGTGATGTAACTGATAAATAATATCGATTGTATTCTCTAGTGGAATCGTCCCAGTGACCACAGCAGTGATCAACCATGCAGAATACCAATGCACTGGCACTTTGACAACATTTTCGATCATGACATGCCAAAATGTCTTCCTGGAAAAAGCTTTACTGTAGACCTTATATGATTATAAATATCTCAGTTCTTCACTGTGTTGACAAAGGGTGTCAGGGCTGTCAATTAGATGTGATAAACAGATCCTTACAGGGGCTTTTAAAAGTAGTGTTAATGTGTTTTCTGTTGTTCCAGTGCAAATGTTTGGCATGATAACTGTCTTAACTATCAAGATGAATAACTCAGTGCAGGCATGAGGTAGCTGGACAGATACAATCCAGATACTTTTGTTCTCCTTAAAAAACATAGTGCACTTCTAGGTCCAATGAGAACTGCTGTTCATGCAGAGTTCCCTGCTTCTTGGAGTTGGTTGAGTGTGTAATGTGGTTTTATGCTGCCTTTACATTTTCGTTCCTATCAGCTGCAGAAAGTTGTTCTGGTGAAAAGAATCTGTCCACTGTACTGAATTAATGTGCTTTCTGTTTAGCATCAGCTTGTAACTAACAGGGGCTCAGTCAAAGCTTCTATTAAAAATTCATTGCAACTTTTTTAGACACATGCAAACTAGGGAAGCAGTCATGCAACAACAGAGAAAGTGTTTTGTTCATTACACACATCATTAAGTGACACACACATTTCAGCAGAATTAAAAATTGCTGTCAGTTTGGTTATTGAAGAATGTGATTAACTGTTTTGCGTAACAGTTAAAATAGGCTACATTAAATATGGTTTTGAATGCCATGATAAATATAGGAGAACTCAATTTTTGACTGCTCTCTGACTTTCAGACTTGTTGACTAGTCTGAATTATCATTTCTGTGAACTAGGGATGCACGATATAATTTTTTGCCAATACCCTATATGCCGATGTTTAACAACTCATTTAGCCTATTACCGATACCGATATTTTTTCCACACACCTAATTGCAGAGATCATCAATTCTCTTCTGTATTGGAATTAGCGTACAGTGTTATGGTGATACTCTTATCACATTTGTTATGTAATATTAATTTCTTGTGCAAAATAAGAAAAATACTTAATACTTACAACTGCATATTTATTTGTGACAATTGCTTTCAAACTAAATTCATACAAAAAGATACATCCTACTTAAAACTTGGATGATGCTCTCCCTGAGACAATCATAACAATAAACTCAACCAGGGAAAATCTGGCGAATTTCACATTTGACATAGTAAGTAAACCTAAACTCTGTTGACAGGGAACATGTGAAAAGTGCAACTGTACAGCAATTAAACCCAAATTAAATCAAATGGTTTACTCTTTGACAGTAAATGTGCCTAAATTAGTCAGCTACAAGTACCTTACAGACTGCTGCTTGAATTCAAATTTAACTTAAAACATGAGCTCAACATGTGTGCAGCAGTCCATTATTTTATCGGTTAATTACATCGGCGTCTTGTCCGATATCCGATAGTTCATTTTAAAGCCAATATTGGCTGATACCGATAATGTGCCGATAATATCCTGCATCCCTACTGTGAACCAACATGGAGATTAGCCACTACGAACATCCCTCAGTCAAATGACAAGCATAATAGAATGCTTGTCATTTGTACGACTAAATCTTGAATATTTAGTGATTTTGGGACATTACATTAACTAGGAATGTTCAGAAGTGACACAATTCATTATTGTCTGAACAGAAATTTAAATTCTGACTAACTGGCGAGTCTAAAGTTAAGAAAACACTCAGAAAACAGTCAAAATCAAGCCTAATTTAACACTGCCAAACACAGTCGCACAGTGTGCAGGTAGGATGTGGGTTTACAGAGTGTTTATAACATTAGCAGAGCTAGCACCACCAGTCTTCGGTCCTCCTTGACATACCTGTGCCGGTTACACATTGCTCCAGTCCAGTGGTTATCAGTTCTAACTAACTCTATTTACTTGATAAAAATACTGACAAAATAGACTTGAAGCGTATCTCTGGAGAAGCGGCGCGGGGGGAATGCTCCCGAGAAGGAGCTGAGACGCAGCGCTCCTTGTGTACACATGAGCATTGACTAGAATGGGAACGTAATGGCTGCGACGTGCGCGGCACAGCCGTAACGCGACGTTGCGCATTCTGTGTAAATTGGGGTTAGCAGAACCAAACAGCTGTATGAGCTACCCAGGGACCCTACCCTGGAATACTGAATAATATTTCCATTGCATAAGGACAGTTTGAGATGGTAATGATTGAAAGATGAATATTTCAGGCATTAGTAACAGTTTCCAGGGAGACTGAGTTATGGCTGGAAAAAAACTTTGGCTTTTTATTGCAAATTGAGAAAAGCATGAAGTAATAGTGTGATTTGTAAGTACTTCAACTTGGTAGAAGTGTTGTAATGTTCCTCAAGGTGTCCATTTTCAGGTTTTAATGGACACTGCAAAGTCAGTCGTCCAACGCACACATCGTCCATAAATTCCTGCTAATGGACACCTCGTTGGGCATTAATACTAAGCGAACACCAGCGTGCATGCTTTGCTGATATCCGGGCGGCGTATACATCTTTATTGCAGCCCTGATATGAGATTTTAGCCTGATAGAATTTAACAGGCCTGAGTGAGAGATTTCTAGCTGCGGTGTTGAACTCCGAGGCCCAGGCATTAATTGCAGTGTCCTTGTAATGCGAGTCCGGATGAATCACCGAGGGGAGCTGCTGCCTTTTGGCTTCTGCGCTGTCAAACTGTCCAGTCCTCGTCTGAGAAAGTGCAGAGGTTTAGCTCTACTTGAATAGCTGAGTGCTCCCTGGTGTGGAGGCGCGGGCGCTTCTACTCTAATGAACATCTTTTTTAACAGGCAAGGAGAGCGAGGCTGCATTAACCCAGGACAGCCTGCTCTGTATGTTTATTGAATAAAAGCAGGAGTTTTATTCAAGGGAGAAATGAATGGCATGGATAAAGTTCTGAAAAGTAAATATAGAGCAGAGGTGAGAAAAAATAGAGGTGGACTAGTTTTAGTTTGGCAGAGTAAGTGCACAGCAGTTCGTCATGCCATGCCTGCTAGTAAAGAAGTAGGATTTTTTCAAGTGAGGCGTTTTCTAAGCAGTAATAATTCCTCAAATTGAAGCATACATTTAGCAGTTCTACAGTTAAATGTATGTCAATGTCAAGGTAAGTGCTGTGTGTCAGAGAAACAGGTAAAAATAACCTCTTTGTTACGAGGCAAAGGGGATAAAATGTCCATCTTTTCTTAAAAAGCTCACACAACAGAATATGTTGTCCAGCATCCTCTGGGTTGAATTTCTTTCCTCTAGATGGTGGCAATCAGGATGACATAATCCCACCACTTGTTGAGAATGACATTGAGTTCAAGCTGGGGTCATTTTTTAAGGCCAAGCGGACATTAACAACATGACATAAAGTAGTGTGAATTCCCTGCGTTGACACTCAGATTCAGTCTCTTTTGGGGGGAGCTACACTGCAATAATTCTCCCATGTCACGGGGCTAATCACCCTGGCTCCCCTCCCACAATCCATCAGTGTCTGGAGGACGGGGCTTGCAGGGTTCTGGCAGCTGTTGCTGAGCTGAGTCAATCTGTTAGGGTCTACGCCAGTCCGCGCAGGAGGGGGAGAGGAAGAGCTCTCCGGAGGACACTGCGAGCGGGGCTGCTGCCGCTGCTACGGCAAGATAACAAGAGGATTTATTTGTTAGGGGGACAGGATTTCAAGGCTTGTTGTGTGTACATTTTGCTCTGTTACCCACAAATTGTTTTAATGTGAATTATTTCCAGGGAGAAGGAGGGCAAGTTGTATGAATATACATATTGTATGTATAATCATGTAACTTGGACAATTTTGATTATCATAACTTCATGCTAAACCCTCCTGTTATGTTCGTTTCTCTGGAACAGCAGAAATGTTCCTGGGTCAGTTTGACCCGGGGTATATGCAAATATCCAAAAGTGTCAGAACCCCAAAAAATCCCAATACACATTTTTTTAAATCTAATTTTTAACTCCATTTCTAACCATTTAAATCAATATTTAGTCCATTGTGGTTCTTTAATTCTCACAGATCATAGTTCAATGAGGATAACTCACTCGTTTTTCATTAAAAATAATTTTAAAGCTTTTTTTAATGTACATTGGAAAGACCTAAATATAAATACAATAATTTTAATTGACATAGATTTTTGTATATTTTATGTTACATTTAGAATTTTTTTGAATTTTTATGAAGTGATGTTGATAAATTAACACGACACCTCTTCTGTCACATGCTGCCCAGATTTTTATGCTGCATTTAGCTGGTTTGGACGACATATATTGCCTAAAATAGACTTTAAAAAGGGTCAATTTGACCTGCAACATAACAGGAGGGTTAAGTATGGCTCGGCTAATCTGAATGACAGGTGGGCACGTTGTAGTTTGACAGCTAGACCATGGCCTCAACCTATCTTTTCCAGTTTCTAGATCATTCTGAAGTTAGTTTGAGTCCTCGTTTCCAATATGGTTACCACTAGTGCTGGGCGATATTGAAAATGATGTTATCATGATAAAATATTTCATATCAGTCGATGTCGATAATTATCACGATTAACATCAAATTATTTTTTTCATTTCAACTTAAACTTAGATTTTTGGTACTGAGTGAAAGTTGAAGAAACCAGACAGTTTGTTAGTTTGTATATGGATTTAGTTTTCTGATGAACTTCTTGAATGCATCATTTCTGATGGTGCTAACAGGAAGCAGGTCTTTTGTCTAAAACTAGATTTTTGTGAAGTTTTAGTTCTTAATTCTTATTTTTCTCAGATTGATGTTATTTCCATAATATAATTTAAATTTACAACAAATATACATCCCATTGTGTACCGTGTATCATTTTAGTAGAGTATTGTTTTGAGTTCTGCTCTCCTCTTTTTACTAAGGGTTACAGGCAGAGTGATGTTGTTTCCCACAGTGCAGTGAATGCATCACAGTCGTTCGATGTTCAGTTGTACGACAGTGGACATTCAACATGTTAGAAATGGACAGCAGAAGTGGCCTCTGTGCTCTTCCTTTACCCACATCCTGAAAGTAAATTTAATGAAGTGTATTAAGTTAATAGTTAACGCAGAGTTGACAGTGTCAGACTAATGACTCTGCTTTGCGCTGGTAAGTTTTGAGTCTTCAGTGTCACTGTCGCTCGTCTCAGCTGTGTGTACATTCTGCTCCCAATGTCTTTAAGCCCCACCTACTTCTCATCCCATGACATGATTGGCTGTTCAATGCCGTCTTCTTCTTCTGTCTGATGTTGGGTGGCAACTAGTGTTTAAGGCTCATTAGCACCCCCTCCATTTTAAGTGGCTCGGGGGTGTAATTACATGTGTGTTTATATTGAATTTTTATCAAACATTTTTTATATTTATATCAAGAATAAATTTCATCACGTTAAATTATTGTTCTGGAATTATCACCCAGCACTAGTTACCACCAATGGATGATGTTGCAGAGCCTACATACATGTTGGTACAGTCCATGGTTCATGCTAAAGTGTTTTGTTGAGATGCTTTTCAGCCTGCAAGTGTTGACTGCCAGTTTTATCTTGCTCTCTCAAGTTTCAAACTCAGATTTAGTCAGTGTTTTCCAAACAGAACTGATGAATATCTACCAATCAAATGCCACTAACTGTTGAGTTATTTATGCTAACAGCATCAAAGTGATGTATGTTCAAATCGGCCTTATTCTGGGAATGAGTACAGCACTCTGTGGATTCAAACCAGTCTTGAATTAAAGCCAAACATCATCTATTTTTCTATGTGATTATCATGGCTTACAAACTGGTCCTGTTTATGGATTCAACCAAAGGGCTGATAGCATGAGGCTGGCATAGAGTTGGGGCTGCTGCTGTTGCTTCTGCTAGGAGGGGGAACTGGTGCAGACCTCATGATTAGATTCAGTCGTCAGAGCAAATATTTGGAGTCATACTTCCATTTGTGGAGCGTTCAGAGTGCACAGCTGTTCACAGCTCTTTGAGGACAGATGGAGGAGAAAGGCAGAACACCCATTTAAAAAGAAAAAAAAATCTCACTCCTGTGACATTTGTGGATGTAGACTGAGAAAATACACAGCCTGACATTGTCAAAACTGAAATATACTCTTTTCACAGGGGACTTTTTGACATTATTTTAGCAGGAAACTTGAGATGTGTGCTTTTAGTTTAACACAATAACACGATTACTAGTTAGCAAGTTAAAAAGTTATTTATATTATTATTATAATTATAATTATTATTATCATTGTTGTTATTGTTGGCCTTAAATGCTGATCATGTTTTGTCTGAGCTGTAGTGAGCCACCCACCACTAGCTGGAGCTCTGGTTGATGACGTTGTAAACGAGCACAGATGCCAGATAGCATCTTGTACAAGCGGAAACCTCCGGTCTCAAACTATGAAGCCCATGCTGAAGTGTTATAAACTGCAATTCATTGAGAATCCACTTGAGGCTGGCTGCAGAAACACCAAGAAGCACATACACACCAATTCAAAAAAGACGATCTTTACAGCAGAAATAAACATGTATTTTTTTTTCTAATGCAACAGTTCAGAAGGTATTATGATTACGAGTTTTTACCCAAATAAGGACATGACTGACTTGACTCTCAGACGGGACCACATAGCTGTTGGCTAGGAGGCTCAAACTCTGCCCCTTTACGTCACACTCTACCTGGTTGAGTTCCGCATTTCCAATATGGCTGCCGCCATCGATTGGCTTAAAGACAGCGCTCAGGAACAGATGGGTGACATCACAGATACTACATCCATTATTTATACAGTCGATGATCTTGTAGCATGGCGTGGTTAGGCAAATGGAGATAAAGATGTATGTAGGCTGGTAAAGTCGACCAGAGTGATGCATAAGCAAGATATGTGGAAGTTAAACTACAGGGAGGACCAAAGGTTGGTGCCGCTAGGCTCTGCTAACATAGCTACACACTGTAAACCTTGACATAGTTTACCCGCAGCCTATGTGATCCCGTATTTAACCGTGTTCTATATAAATTGTGTTAAATTTAGACTGAGTTTTTTCTTACCTTAAGACTAAGACTAGTCAACTACATTTGCGCTTCAAGGACTTGCAAATTAGTCCCTTGAGAACATCCCTACATGAAGCACAGCTGTAAACAAAAACCGTAATGATGAGTTTATTTCATGTAGGCATAAGTGAACTATGTAAACGAGCAATTAAATATGGAACCAGCTTCCTGGCACCCAATTTTATAACACCTGTTATCGACAGCTGAGCATCTGCTGTATAAAAAGACCTTAAAACATTTGTCTATCATAGCTTTATTTACATCCAAGAGACATTGTGGATTTTGTATGGTAACAGCTGTCAACATCAAAAGGGTTCACAGTCACCAGCACTGTAAAGCTGTCTCATGTGTAGACAGTTGTTCACCACCACATGGAAATCCCCAGGTGTTGGTTTGAATATGACCCCAGTGAATTGATGTGTGCAGTTTTAGTACGAGTCTCTGCCTTGAATGTTAAGTCCATCTAACATGATTAGAATTTTCTGACCCAAATGTTACAACCACTTCGGCATTTGGAGATAGGTTCTAATATCTGTACCAACTTCTTGGGCGCAAACCACCAAGGAGTCCACATCATTAACCCCTGAGTCAGACTCCTGGTCGGGGAACTCTGTAACCCTTTCCTGTCTCTGCCTCTGTTAGGCCACAGCAGGACTGTTTTATGATAGTGAGGAACCTTTATTTGTTTTTTTCACCAATGTGGAGGAGTTCCTTTACCCGTCAGACACTTATAGATGGTTGTCACCCATCATGAGTTTCTCAATTGATTTTCCAGATAGTTTACTGTGTGAGCAATGTAGTATTAAAGAACACCACTGATGATGGCATCAGTCCATATCTTTACTTTGGTGTTGCACCAAAGGATAAGTCCAGAGTGGAGAAATAGTACTCATAGTAGTAGTTCAAACTGAGTTATTACCACTTGAAGGAAGAACTAAAAAGTAGGGAATAGCAGGAACTACTTACAAAGTTCTCTACTGGGTCTTTTCATTGGTCCCAATGCTTGCTTGGTTGTCTACAAGAAAATAAATGAATAAGATGATCACTCATTTGTATTTATTTATTTATCTACCCTGCCTTATATTGTTTTCACAATATTGATAATACATATTGTTCTCATATCTCCACACATGATAAAGAAATTCAGTTGCTACATCCACCATCCCCTATCTACCCTTCTTAATGTGTTCCCTACTTGCATACAGAGAAATAAATATGCTCTGCTGTTGTAACACTTAAAGAAAGACGAAAGCTTCCTTTGACACAAGACGCTCTGCTGCCATGAATTTGACATTAATTCGATCACTGAGGCAGCTCTTACTCTGGAATACAAAAGACTATTCATTTTTTTCTGCCCCCATTCT
Organism: Notolabrus celidotus; assembly: GCF_009762535.1. NCBI lineage: Eukaryota > Metazoa > Chordata > Actinopteri > Labriformes > Labridae > Notolabrus > Notolabrus celidotus. The sequence goes on from NC_048284.1 coordinate 18,719,919, forward strand.
TCTTCCTATCTCGGACGTACTGTTGTTTGCACTGAGCTGTTGAAGTTATTGTAGTGTTGTCAAGAGATTACAGCCAGATGACCAATTAAGGAACCTCCCAGAATTGTGACAGTTTGGCCTGTGTTCTCGAGCTGTTAAATTTTACTATACAAATGCATGTTTGATATGCATCTGGTCAGAAAAAAACAGGCAATCTATTCTATTTTGATTTTAATTGGAGTGTTACTATGAAGCATTGAGTGTAATCAAATATCACCTGCTGTTGAATTTTTATTGCCCTATTTACACATTGAAACACAGCATTTTGTAGTATGTCAGTAGAAATAACTACTAAATGTTGGCATCAAAGAAACTGCAGTTCATCAAGGCAGTATGTAAAGCCGCAAGCAGCAATGAACGGGCCCTCACACAAGCACCAACTGATGTGCGCCACCGCCTGATGTGCAGCAGGTGTTGCTGTGCCACACTTTATGAGGCCTAGGCTGAAACTGTGAGCATGCTTGTGCAGTTATCAGCATAGTGTACATTGCATTTCAGCCTGGCACCAGTAGAGGGTTATTTTACCCTTTTTTTTAAGCCTTTAGGGCAATTTGGAGCAGCAATTTGAATATCTTTGACAAGAGTCCCAAACTATATAAATGGGATGCATGGCCGATGCGAGTGGCAGATTTGGTGAGATTTTGTGCATTCTTAAGCCCCCAAAAATCCATTTCCTGTTTATGGCGAGATATGTGCGTTTGATGCATCGCCTGACTGTCTGCCACGCCCACAATTTTTTGATTTTGCGACATTTTCCTAATAACTTTGAATCGTCAATGTGTTTACTACAAAATGTGCGTGGTTTGGACTTGATCAGAGAAAAGGCCTCGGGGAAGATCTCTTAAATACGCACCCTTGCGAATCAGGTGAAAAACTGGAAAAAAAAAGATGTCCGACTTCCTGTTGGGATTTGACCATGACATTAGGCATCTTTTTTATAGGTCTTGGCCTGATGGATATGTGAAAAAAATGTCATGCATGTAAGTTGAACTGTGTTGCGGGGGTGCCCAGTTGGAAAGAAGGGGGTGCTATTGAGTGATTTTTGCGACTTTTTGCACGGGACCAAACGAATATCAACATGTCACCAGGCCTGATGAGTGTGTCAAGTTTGGTGAGTTTTCAGGCAGGTTGAAGGCTCCAAAAAGGCAATTTACTTTACTTGGTAGAAAGAAAGAAAGACCTTGTCGGTGCTCGTTGCGGCAGTATATAAATGTGCTTAACATTTATATGTGTACATACCAATTCTTGTTTCTGTCAGGGTGAACGGTGTGTGACAGAGCTGTTTATAGCCTCAGACTTCTTTGTCCCTTTTCATCTTTGACTCAAGTAATTATGTAGACGCAATTGGTTAAATGAGTACCATGTGGCAGCCTGTAATTAGATTTTTGGTAATGAATGGGTCAAATACCAGTCAAAGGTATTCAGGCACAGAAACTCCCTCTGAAGAATGGCCTTGACAATAATGTCACATGGGACACGCACATGCTCTGATCACAGGACGTTGAGAGAAGCCTGTTTGAACTTAGTTGGTGTTCCACACTCAAAAGGCCCATGTACTGTATGAGACTGCATGATTAGCGGACGTGTACATTTGCCAAACTTTTGCCGAGAAGATTTGATTATTAATCACCCTTTAAATATCAATCTTAGAAAAAAACTGTTCATTAAGCCCCGGTCTTTCAAAGGAACCAATAAGCCGAGTGTTAAATCAAAAGAAACAAGATTAGACGAGTCTCCTTCAGCCAGACCACAGTTTATAGACGTAAACGAAATTGGATGTAGCCACTTTGTTGGATTCTAGGTTACTGTTTTCAAGCTTGAAGGACCTCTCATTCTTTAATTCTTCGTAATTGACTTAGAGTTAGGAAAGTTAGTTTGAGTCAGCATTTCCAATATGGCAACAACCAATATTGGCCTTCAAAACTCCACTGAAACCTCTTCCATGGTGACAACTAAACTGCTATACTCAAGGCCGTCAAATGTTAGTCAATGCAACTTGGGTGACATTGACCACACACTTTGCATTAGGACTAGGGCTGGGCGATAATTCGATAACGATAATTATCGTGATATGATTTTTCTCAATATAAATAAATCAAATGTATGATAAAAATTCAATATAAATACATTTGTAATTACACCCTCCCAACCACTGGAAAGGGAGGTGGCGCTAATGAGCCTTAAACGCTAGCTGCCATCCAACATTAAACAGAAGAAGAAGAACAGCCAATCATGTCGCATAGTGAGAGGTGGGCGGGGCATTAAGACGTTTGGTCGCTAAAGAAAACTCAAAACCTACCAGCTCAAGGCAGAGTTGTTAATCTAACACTGCTGACTCAGCATTAACTATTACCTTAATACACTTCATTAAATATACTTTCAGGATGTGGGTAATGGATTTTGTCTTACGCAAAAGACCTGCTTCCTGTTAGCACTGTCAAAAATGAAGGATTCAGGACACTTGCCAGAGAACTAAATCTAGATACAAACTAACAACCCATCTGGTTTCTTTCACTCCGGTCTAAAAATCTGACTTTAAAATTAAATGAAAAAATGATTTGATATTTATTGTGATATTTATCGATAATGACTGATATGAAAAATGTTATCGTGATAACATCTTTTTCAATATCGCCCAGCTCTAATTAGGACTGCAGGGTATATTGTATAGTCATGTGACCTGAAAATTGTCATCCTGACACTTTTTTGTTTGTTGATGCAGGAAGTGAAACTCAGCAGTTCCTTGTCTTCCATGATCACTCTACTGAAACTAAACTCCATCTGATATCACTTCAGTGCAGCTCTTGACCAGATTACAGAGTGTGACTCACAGTTGTGTGTGTGTCACTTACCTGTTCACATTTTGAGTGAGTGCATTCCAGTTATCTGCAGCACTCTGTAACTGTGAACCAGGCTGACGTCCAGCAGAGTGTTTACTTTTAGCGGCTACACCTGCAACAGGCTTTAGGTTTACACTGGTTAAAATGCTGCTTCTCGGCTGTATTTTTTAAATAAATGCAGAATCTGCAGAAATGAGTGTGCCAAATTATTATGCAAGTTGGTGATAAGAGCATATAACTTATGAAAATTAAAAAGTAGGCACCATTTTAAACGTTCTATTGATTGAAAAAGCAGTTTTCTGTTTCTGAAATGTCCAATGTAACCTCCTTTTCGTTCAGTGAGGGTCAGAGGTCACTGGTAAACAGAATTAGTGAGGTTTCTGATGATTTCTCTGCTGACACTGTGAGCTGCACCTTGTATGGCTTTCCAAAGATGCTCTTTTGGGCTGTATTTCTTTACCATTACTGTAAATGATCTCCTTTATTATTGACCCCAAGTTCTTAGTCGGGTTGAGATCAGGTGAGCAGGCAGGACAGTTCATGCATCATCATGAAAAGCATAATTTTGTCCACACAGTTGAAGAAGTATATTCACTATCTGACTTCTTGACAAATTTGAAAACGACTGTTGGCATAGTTTTTAAAATATTCACAAAAATGCAACTTAATAATTTGGAACACGGTGTAGGTGTAGTTGAGTCTCAGGCAGTACAAGAAAGTGAGCTCTTGGCTTTAGAAGGGCCTGGTCATGCTGATTAAACATTACTTTACTACCTTGTTAGAAAGTTTGATGACATAATTAGGAACCAGAATTTTTTTTTAAGTTTAGTAAGAAACCTGTCACTAAACCTGTCACTACACTTGCATGTCAGTGCTGCTGTCACAAGACTGGACCCCGTGTGGTACAAGTATGAATGGGGTTTTGTATTGTTGTCAGATTAAAGACTTGTAATCTAAAAAAAATAAAGTGGATGATTGAAATTTGTATTGTTAATATTCACATTAAAACATTTATTCATGCAACCCTACTATGCATCTGAATAAAAGGTGCTGGACTGTTTTTCTTATGTCATAGTGTTTGAAAGCAGGTCCCCTCTACTGCGGTGGTAACATCATCTGTAGCTCCGTGTTTATGTCCCCTCTCCACCTAATCAGTCAAACAGTATCAGCTCCAACATCTCTGATTAATTCAGGAAGCTCATTAGCATCAACTATGTAGACTAATCAAGAAAGCTAGGTCAGATCATTTATCTGAGATCAGAAAGCAAACTGCAACACAAATAACATTTGCACTCCTTGCATATAACAGACTCTCTGTGTGCCTACACATTAGAAGAAGATTAGAGTTCATTCTCAGTCTCTGCAGATATGATTTTTCTTCCATCTTTGCTCTTTTCTGGCACACTGAGGAGCTTTCTTCATTGTTTGATAACGCAAAAATGATTGGAAACTAAGTCAATATTGGCTCCTGGCATGTAGCAAGTTTTTTCATAGTCTGTCAAGTTTTAGTGCTGTCTTTTTTACAGAGAAAGAGGTAGAAAGTAGTATAGAAACAGTAGGAACAACACTTTAAGAACCCCAGAAGCTAAATTTTATAACCAGGCTGTGCAGGATGGAAGACATGCAGCAGAGAAAATGGTCAAATGTTCCCCTTTGTCACACTGCATTAAAGACAATTTGCTGTTCATCACTGGAATCAACTCATAGATCTGTATTTGAGCAAAGCAGACTCAGTCTGGGGGAAAGACGGCTAAGTAGACATAAACTTGACTCTTTTTCTAAACGTATGTTTTATTGATTTTCACATTTTACAGGGTATTATCAGTTTGTGCAGAGTTTGTCGCCCCAAGTGGACAGAGCCATACCTTTGAGCCATACCGGAATTTGTCCAATACATGCGTACATTTTCTTACAAAAACACCAAAACAAACTTATTCTTGGCTTATTTGAAAAGAAAAACAAATCACTCACATACACTGTATAACATATGGACATAGTATCCGTGACGTCACCCATCTGTTCCTGAGCGCTGTTTTGAAGCCAATCAATGGTGGCAGCCATACTGGAAATGGGGAGCTTGAGTGTGACGTAAAAAGGGGGAGTTTGAGCCTCCTAGCTAACAGCTATGTGTTCCCATCCGGGAGTCAAGTCAGTCATGTCCTTATTTGGACAAAAACTCGTAATCTTAATATCTTCTGAACCGTCACGTTAGAAAGAAAATCACCCCTCGTACAGTGTGTGCTGATAGATTAGCTACGTAGAGCCAAGCTGTTTTTTGAACCAGGCTGTAAACATGTTTATAAATGCTGCAAAGATTGTCTTTTTGAATTGGTGTGTATGTGGTTTCCGGTGTTTCTGCAGCCAGCCTCAAGCGGATTCTCGTGAACTGCAGCTTATGACACTTCCACATGAGCTTCATAGTTTGAGACCGGAGGTTGCTGCTCGATCACTCTTCATGCATATTTGCTGTGGAGACTGCAAACAAGTCAGATGGTAGCTGTTGAAGGCATTAAAAATAACTGAATGGAAATAAATAGCCTTTCTCCTGATGGTCTGGTTGGCTTTTCTAGGTCATATAGGAGCATTAGTTTTAATTAAAGTGTTTCATTACCAGATCAAAAAAAACTACTCACTGGACCTTTAAATAGGATTAAGTAGCACATCATAAACATTGACTTCAAGAACTAGCCATATGATTAATCAGGAGCATTTATAAAAGAGGGTGGAAAGTTACTTGCAAGGTGCAAAACTCAGTCATTGTGTTTTTGAGAGAAGGAAAATAACAGAGCAATCTAATCATTTTTGAGAAACCAAGATATGCTCAATTAAATTTCTGCCTGCTGAGTTCCTGGCAAAGAAAAGGCAAGTGAAAATTAAGAATGTCAGAGAGGGTTCCCAGAAGTTGGAGCCTATTAGAAAAATGTGCGAGCTGTTGTGTGCTGAAAAACAGGGGCAGTCCTTTGCGTCTGTATGTCTGCTGCCACTCTAATTGGCTGTCCCATCCTCAATTCTCACCAACGCACAGCGAGAGTCTCTGTGGGCCTCAGCGCTGCAGGCCCGCTCTTGCCACAGCAGTTTTACACCTGATGCCTCTGTGACAAATAAGCACCCGCTGAAAAGCGAGAGAGTGATGCATTTTGTTTATCATGATTTCAGCGCACACAAACACATCACGGAAGATGTTCACAGATCAGTTGACGGACGCGATCAAACATTATCTTTCACTGCATACATTCATGTGGCTTCATAATTCCCCAACATGTGCATCCCACCAGAATCTGGGTGTCTTTTTTTGGATTGCTCTCTGGTGTAATCTTTGTCGTACTGCTGGAGCTTTGGAGGTTGGAAAACACCCAGGCCCATCTGTCATTATGAACTCATTCCTTCTACCGCTCTCTTTTTCTCTGGTACCCTCTCTCTCTTTTTCTCTTTATCTGCATATCTTTTTGTCTCTGCCTGTGCAAAATAGTGTTCAGCAGTCCTAAGTGCACACCACCAGACAAGTTTCATGTTGATGTCTGTCTCCAAACAACAAGGTGGTGATGGGTGTGTTTTTATCCCTCTCCATTTGTCTTTGTCTCCTTTGTTAAATACAAACACTGAGAGATAAAGGTCATCCCCCTCATATATTTTCACTGTGGGAGGTGGACCACTCAGAGGGCAATCTTAATTGCTTCTGTGCCAGGTCGTAACCACGCTGATACTCCTGATGATCATAACGGCCTCACTGTCATCTCTGCAGCGTTATTAGGTAATAAAGGAACAGCAGAGAGCTGCACCCAACAGCCTCTCTGGAAAGTTTTCACTACAGGTTGTGTTAACAAAAGTCAGATACAGTTATTAATAGGGACGTCCCGATCACCTTTTTTGACCCCATACCACCTTCTCTGTATTCTTTTTGGCCTTTTTGACCTCTCAAGGATGTTGACACCATAGACGGTATACCATAGTATCAAACAGCAGAGGTTTTTGTAAAAAAAAATAAAAGTTATTAACCCTCCTGTTATGCTTGTTTCTCTGGAACAGCAATAATGTTTCTGGGTAAATTGGACCCGGGGCATATTCAATTATCCAAAAGTGTCAGAACCTCAAAAAATCCCAAAACACATTTTTTTAAATCTAATTTTTTTATCTCCATTACTAACCATTTAAATCAAGATTTAGTCCATTGGTGTTCTTTAATTTTCACAGATCATGGTTTAATGAGGATATCTCACCTGTTTTCATTAAATTACATTTTATTTATTACAATTTCATTCATGTTAAAACTTGTTATAATATACATGGGAAAGCCCTAAGTATAAATACAATAGTTTTACATGACATAGATTTTTGTTTATTTTATTTTAAATTAAAACTTTTTTTTTTAGCTGGTTTGGAAGGCATATATTGCCTAAAATAGACTTTAAAAAGGGTCAAATTGACGCAACATAACACGAGGGTTAAAGCAGAAGCTAATGAAAGCGAGCGAGCGAGCAGTGGTGCTTGATTGACATGGAGTAGTCTGCTGGTTAATGTAAACAAAGCAGCCAAACTGAAAGATGAAAAGTTACTTTCATACACTCAGAAACACGTCCACACCACTGCACAAATATGCTACAAGGTGCCAGATTTGGTTTGTTTGCAGCTGGAGTTAAAAATGATTCATACGTCTGTGTTGAATCAGTGGCGTAGCCTAGGCCAGGGTTCCACGTAGCTCCTGTACCTACGCAAAGGTCTACGCATGTAGCTGACGTGCACCTCCTCCAAAATGTAATTATACGTAGAATTGAGACGTACCGCAGGCTCTGTGATTGGTCCGCTCAGCAGCATTGTGTTTCCCGGATTTACAGCACTTCCGGGATCCCGGACATCGGCCGCACATCAGCCGTGTATTTCATCTCCTCCTCTCTATTCTTCATGTAATCATGTCTGTATGATAAACAGCAACATGTATCAGCTGTAGATTAACATAACACGCTCTGAATCACTGTGGAAAAGTAAACAGATCATAGCGGGGCCGGAAGGAGGCGACCAGCTTTCAGAGAGACCACACTGCGCTCATGCGTTTTGGCAGAGAATTGCTGCACAAACACATCGAAGCACAAGGATGTGGGGCTCATGTTTGCGTCAGCCCCTGCTGCGTAGGGGAGACGCAGACTTATAAATCAGCCTTTAGGCTTCTTCCTGGTTGCTGAGTGTGTCTCTGCTCCTCCCTCTGTCCCAGCCACCACACAGTAACTTTTCTTATTCATAGGTCGGCAAATACTGACGTTTGTTCAGGTATTTTAGCATCAAATAAAGACACACTGTACGTTTATTTACCAGTCCCGACCTGTGGACTGTTGACAGTGAGCTTTACAGTCCTGTACAATCACTTACCTCCAATAAATGACCAAATAACCAATGTTAAGAAAATGTAGACAGAGAGCACAATCTTCAGATACACACACTATCACATACCTCTTCTGGATTATGAATGATTTTTAAGAGGAAGTATTATGGGAACTTCTATATAGGTTTAAAAATGTCTCAATTACTGAATTTAGATCCCATTCTTTGATAGAAACGCACTGTTTTCACCCTGAAAATACCAAGGTTAATTAATACAATATGGCATATACTGTAACAATGTTTATGTTGGTCAAACCTAAGCCACTTTATTATACTCAAACTATGGACCAAACCAGTTCATTACACCTGAATTCATTATTTTTTATAATAACACAATATGTTTATTTCATATTAAATAAAGAAGAAAAATTCAGCTTAAAAAGCCTCATTTGGTGGTCTGATTCATCTGAATTTTGTTTTGGATGATATAATTTATTCAGCCCTCGATCAGATTAAATCAGTAGTTAAGATTCATTAAGTATAAGAGGTAAATTTGGCTACTTATCATATGAAAAGTCTCTCATTTCCTGTCCTTGGATTATCTCTGAGTACCTCTCCACAGCTCTACAGTTACATCTGCAATTCAGCTGTGAAAAAGGTCCTTGAGAAGGCTCAGTCAGCCGTCTGCAGATGAGCTGTGAACCATTGCTACAACAGCTGCTCCTCTCACACAGCCCTGTGGCTCCAACTTTTCCTGCAGCTGCCTCCATCTCATCTTTTATTTTTTTGCCCGACCATCTCCACTGGGAACGCCTCACCTCGATCCTCTCCATGAAATCACAATTAATTATGGGAATGGTTCTGTACAAGCACAACGAGCAAGATACCCTTAAGGGGAGAAATGTATCAGGGTAACCTGGTGTCCCACAGGGCATGATGAATTTCTGAAGTGCAATAGCATCACCTTCAGTGAGCTACAAAGTGTGTGATTACATTAACAACACTTGAATGCATCACTTGGGTCTTCTGTTTTCTTGAAAGTGACGCTCAAGGCTACACCTATTCTTTTTAATTTTCTTTATTGATTACTCTGCAGATCATTCTCTCAATAGACTTTTGTCAGCAAAAGTAATATATATTAAACATAAACTTGTAAATCTCTCATAATGTAAAACACGTAGGAAATGTATTTGTGGGACTGAATAAATAGCATGTCTTTTTCTTATTGATTTCAGTTATGACAAGTTTCACAGCACTAATGTAGTGCAGCAGTGCAAGTTTTGAGTGTCTGACAGCAGAGGCAAACTGCAGAAATGATCAACTCTTTGTCCTTGAATAGTTTTTAGACCGTTGTGATATGAACTTATCGGTTTTAACCAACATTTGTACAGCTATTATGCGCCATAGATAAGGTCAAAGAAGTATGTATCAAGTGATGGGAATGTTTATGTGTTGATTAGTCTCGGTTGGTTGGTTGGTGGATAGGTTTGTTGGTCATTGAATGGTTGATTGGTTTGTTGGTTGGCTGATTGGTTGGTTGGTTGGATTCTTGATTTGTCTGTCTTTGGTTGGCTGGTGGATTGATTAATTGGTTGGTCTCTTGGGTGGTTGGTTGCTGTCTTGGTCTCTTGGTTTGTCGGTCTTTGGTTGGCTGGTTGATTAATTGGTTGGTCTCTTGGGTGGTTGGTTGCTTTCTTGGTCTCTTGGTTTTTCGGTATTTGGTTGGCTGGTTGGTTGGTCTCTTGGTTTTCAGTATTTGCTTGGCTGGTTGGTGATTGATTGATTGATTGGTTGGTCTCTTGATTTGTTGGTCGCTTGGTTGGCTGTTTGGTTGGTTTGTTGATTGATTGGTCTCTTGGTTTGTTGGTTGGTTGATGGGTTGGTCTCCTGGTTTGTCGGTCTTAGGTTGGCTGGTTGATTGATCAATTGGTTGGTCTCTTGGGTGGTTGGTTGCTTTCTCGGTCTCTTGGTTTTTCGGTATTTGGTTGGCTGGTTGGTTCGTCTCTTGGTTTTCAGTATTTGCTTGGCTGGTTGGGGATTGATTGATTGATTGGTTGGTCTCTTGAGTTGTTGGTCGCTTGGTTGGCTGTTTGGTTGGTTTATTGATTGATTGGTCTCTTGGTTTGTTGGTTGGTTGGTTGGTTGGTTGGTTGGCTGGTTGGTTGATTGATTGGTTGGCCTCTTGGTTGGCTGTTCTGTTGGTTAGATGATTCAGTGGTTGGTCTTTTGGTTGGATGACACACTACTTTGATCCAAAAAGAAATATTTTGTTGAATACTGGATAAATTGCCTTTTAATATCCCATTTATATTCCTGCCCTCCAGAGGAAGAACCTCTCTGACTCCTAACATTCCCTGTAGCGTTGCTTTGAGTATATTTTTTATTTATGTGTCAACAAGTGTCTGTCTTATATGTTTTTTCGGGAAACCCTGCTCTTTAAGATTTCGAACGCTTCAGATTCTCCCATTCAAATGTTAACACATCAGTATCGTTTAATAGCTACTTTTAAAAATGGCCATAATCTTTTCTAAAATGTAACGGCATCAGTCATCAGTCTCCTCGAGGGTAAATGTAGTAATCCACTGTTCTTGAAACTTTTTAAAAATCCACCCTAGGCACAGGATAGTCACCAGAGCTTGAGTTTGAAGTCTAAAACTTGACATGACCAGTCAAGCTAAAGTTAACCATCCTCTCACGCCTTCCCTATGCTGATGCGGTTTCTTTTTCTATTTAGATGATCGAGCAAGGAGTATTAGCCCAATCCTCATTTAATAAAATATGTGCTTATCTGTTAAATCAGCCCTTCTGGTAGTGGTTTTTGTGAGGTTCAGAAACATGTCTTACATGCATCTGTTTGCTGTGGGCGTCCATGTTTTCACACGGAGATGCTCCATGTGCCAAACTCCAGCCTCCAGATTCTGTTTGCTTTTCAAACCAGTCTAATTCATTATGAAGTAAGCTGTCTGACAAATTAAAGATTGGTTTATTATCTTTGATCTCTTTTATAATTTATTTTCACATTGAGTTCGCCATAAGACATCGGTCATGCAGTGGAAAACATTTGAACCAGTGTGGGAAATCTCTGTCAGCTTCATCATAAGATGTTTGCTTGTGACATTAAAAGAAAAATCAAAGATCCATCCTCTTAATATTTCAGTCATTGCAGAAGCTTCACTACCTCTCAGAGCTTTGCTACCCAGGGCCTTATTAAAAATACAAGCTGTGTGATCTTCCTGTCGGCCCTCGGATCCATCAATTCACCTCACTATCTGTCAAAAAGCTCCCTCAGATGCCTCATAGAGAGGTGGAAAAACGACAGAATCTCCAAGTTATAACTTCGTGGCAGAGTACGCCAGAGCTTTCATGCTTCTTTCTCATGTGAGACATGACCCTTCAGATGAATTGATTTTTCAAGCAAAAACCTGTTATATTTGGATGTCAGTTCTGTCCGTGCTTCCTGCTCACAAAGGAATTTCAGGACTCTCAAAAAGCTCAGGCAGTGTGCGGTGAGACTGTTCAAACATTTATACAAGCGCTCGCCCTTAAATGTCTCTGAACTTGGAAGCAGTGTTCCCATTTCTTCATTCAAACTCTGAGCTCTGCACCTGCTGCTGCTATTCTCTGGACTTAAGATGAAGAGGTTCTACCCAGACCTGCTTTGTATCAATCACAGCATGATGCATATTTCTGCAAACACTTCATACTTCCATGCTCCCATGACACGGCACCAGCTAAGAACTTGATCTTATGTTGTGAAAGCTTTTCTTAAATGCCTCTCGTCACTTTTTATACCTCTGAATTAAATTAACAGACTGCTACACTTATGATGTCTGTGTTATTCATAGGCCTGGCTAGTGTTTTGCTGACTAAGTCATTGCTTGCTCAGAGCTCACCATGTGGAGCAAAAGGCTTTCTATCTGGGTCACCGGCAAGGTGGCTGTGCTTTATGCTTCTTCCCCTGAGAGGTCCACAGAACAATATTTGAACGTGTTGCAGGACTGTGACCTCTATAAAAGGGCTGGGATGTGTGTTATTTGCAGTAAGTAATGAAATATTCATAAAAGAAATGTATGGAAAAGCCTGCTATAGATGTAGGATAGATGTAGGAGTGTACACCACCTGGTCCCTTAAGCTGTTCAATGACTACAGTATTACAGGAAGGAGTCCTAAAACCAGAAATTAGTGATTACATTTTGGATTCACTTTACTCATTAAGTCAAGGGGTCTTTGACCAGACATCTGAAAAAGGTATGGGCTTAAAGTAGGCCTTTTTTTTTCCTACAACCACAACTAAATAATCTTTTATCTTTTACTAGCTGACGAACACAGAGGCTGTATTAGGCTTTTTTCACTAAATCAATTAATCTGTCCTCTAATTCTAATGTACAACATGCAACAACATGCTAGCTTGATTATGAGCAGTAATATTGTAACATGTAAACCCATGCCAAACATTTCCAAGATTTTTTTTCAGTTTCTTTACATTGTGTATTTAATTGGTTTTTAAAATGTTTACCTTCCTTTTTGTTTGTATGATTATTTTTTATTTGTAATTATAGTTTTTTGTATAATTTATATATAATTTGTGAACTTGTAGTGAATGAGGAAATACTGAAAAAAACGCAATAAAATGTATAAATCAAAAAAAAAAATTCTAATCCTCAAAAGGAACTACAATTTAAAAAAGTTTATCAGTGAGCCATATAGTTTGTGTTAAAGTTGTGTATGTGCAGGGCCCTATGAAATCCAATTTATTTTTTTACAAATTACTTTTTTTTTCCATTTACATTTTTTGGAATTCTGTTTTTTACCCTTTACACTTATTTTACAACCATATAGTGTTTGCTTTTTGTGTCAGTGAATAAAATGTCCATCAATGAAATGCAACAATCCTTAAATGTATTGATGCAACACATCAGTATTATAGTACTTTAAATGAAAACATAATGTTGTAACATAAAAATGTACCACAAGTGCTATAAGTACAAAGTGCTTATAATTTTCCATGGTTTCAAGTAAAAGAGATAACTGAATGTAGAAAGTCCACTTTCACTTCACATCAGAAAACCTGTTCGTTTTTGCGTTATTTGCAACACAGACATGCTCCTCTGCCTGCAGCGCTCTGATCAGCTGTTCAGATCTGCAGCTTCAAAGTCATAAAATTACAACTAAACTTAATAATGAGGGATTCTGAATGCTCCGATGTCATGCTGTTTACTGCGGACACACATGGACACCTTTATAAGCTGTAGTTTAGTGAGGAAAAGGAGATTTAATGAAATGATTGAATCAATTTGACTCCCATCCCGCGGGATTTCTGCAAGAATCCCGTGACCCGTCTGAGTCCTGAAAGCTTCTAATGCTAACAAGTGATTCAAGGATTCAAGGTTTTTTTTATTGTCATACCAACACAAGCTGTTGCATGAGATGGAACGAAATTTTGTTTCTCAGAGAAGACACACACAATTTTAAAAAAGAGGACAAGCAGGAGCATTTAGACTGCAAGTGATGCAATTGTGAAAGGGGGAGAACAACAATCCCAGCTTGAAATACATCAAATCATAAGAAAAATGGGCACACCAAAGTTTTGTGATACTGCATTGATTTTTTTTTGATAGCAGCAAGAATCACATTTGCTTTGACTGGTGCTGCTTCCTTGGCTCACAGAGCACTTGTTTTAAATTTCACGCTATACTAGCCAGGAAATCAAAAATCAAAGTTGGAGAATGAGCAGGTCAGAGAAAGTTATTGCATCTAGCATGCTCTAGAAAAAAAAAACCCAGACATTGAAGCACAGTTTTTATATCAAGGAGAATGCTCTGGAAAAACTAGCATTTCCCTCATATTTAAACCAAATGTGAAGCATCATTTTCAATGTTGTCAAATTGAAACCAAAGTATTGTCGTAGAACTGAACTGCAAAACTGTGTTTATAGCCTAACAATGGCTTTTGGTGGTGTTCATTTATGAAGATTATACTCCCTTTTATGCAATAATGCAAAATTTAATTGAAAATCATGTTGCCTTTTTGACAATGGAACCAGGGAAATGCAAGCTTTCTTGTCGCCCTTCAAAAATACATCATCCCTGTAGCACCTAATTCTCCTATGGCTCATTGTAAGTTATGCTCTGTGATTTACGGGGCAAGGATGGGCATGTCAGAGACTCCTAAACCTGTGCTGCCTTGTATTCCTTACAAGTGATAATGACTGAGACACCAGCTACTTGAGTGCTAAACACCAAACCTCTTCACAGGCAGCTCAGCCGTAGGTAACGATAGCACCTTCATCAATCCCTACAAAAGGAGCCCAGCGCGATCAATGCCGTTCTGTGCGTTTCCTGAGCAGAGAGCAGTCAGATTAAGCCCCAATGTGGTCGAGAGAAGGAGACACTCTGCAGATCATAGAGCTGCAACAGAAGAGATGAGATTTAGCCTCTTTCTGTGTGAGTGTGTGAGTGTGTGAGTGTGTGTGTGTGATGCTGTTTCCACAGGCAGAGCTTTAAAACCAGCATGTTTTTTTGGCTTCAGATTAGGCTTAGCTGCAGCGTTTGCCAACATCTGTCTGCCATTACCCCTGTGACACTGGCAGTCATGCAGCAATTAATCAGAGTGTTGTGATAGTCCCCTCTCGGTCACTCTGCACCTCAGGCACATGACTGAGCAGCAGGGGGAGGATCAGTGTTCACAGGGTCACCTGTTCTGGGATGTTTTACTGTACACAGTACCTTTTTAACTACACCAGAAACCCTCTGTGGTGGTTAACTTTGTGGGACCAGAGCTTATTGTGTAATGTTAATCTGGATTTCTCTGTTAAATCATTTGGCTGTGGCCTCTCCTTTTAGCTAATAATATACTGTACTGTCAGTTCTGTATTTCCATGCTGAAGCTGTGTTAACTGGTTTTGGAAATTTAAATTAGACACTGGGGGAAGTTTGATTTGTTTTGCATAAAAAATACAGAAGTATCTAGGTGGCTTCATGCTTGATGCTGCTGAGCTTTAAGGTATTACATGAAACATTTCTGGGACAAGATGTCTGAAAGCAACTAAGCCTATATTTTATTTAATGTATTTAATTGGGTTATGTTCCATGGTAATGTAAGTCTCATCTCTTTCAAGAAATGTTCATAAGAAAAAAACTTGAGGTGAAAGATCAGACACTTAGGAATTCAGTCAGGGTCTTTATGTAGTTGCAGCTTTTTCATTAGAATGACATAACTTGAATACAACTTACATTACCTTTAGTGTGAAAGTGTTTCTATAGCTTTTGGCCTTGTCCCAAAATGTATAGATTTTCAAAACATATAGTGGTTGATTTAACACTACCATATGTAGGGGTGCACCGAAATGAAAATTCTTAGCCAAAACCGAAAAAAGGAAACCAAGGCCAAAAACCAAAATACCGAAATAAATTATTATGACAATTATTAGTACTATTGCATTTATGGCTATGGCTGTGTACTAGGGATGTCAACATTAAATCGATTAAATATTGATTAATTGATGTTAAGAACTTACTCGAACATATTTTTTGTTTCGATTTTATATCACATGGAACAAAAATCATGTGGTCTTATATTTCGTTCCTATCAGGGAGGTGTTTTACGTTTAAAGCACGTTTCGATGTGAATCAGCTGACTAAAGCTGTCACTCAGCTGGGGGCTGCGGCTGAGTGACAGGTCTCCACAAGCGCTTTCTTTACCGCCTGCGGACTGATTATGACCCGGTTGCGCTCCCTGCTGCATCCTTACCGTGTAGTAACCTCAATAAAATCAAGGCAAGCGGGTTCACTGCATCCATTTCGGCCTGGATCATCTTCCTGCGCGGTGCTTTATTCCCACATCCAAGTAATGATCTTCACCAAAAATTTGGCATTTTCGGTTCATCCCTAACCATATGGCATTATCCAACTTCATCTTTGTTTTTGTTCTTTATTTAGACACTGACAGCAGCCGTTATCACATTCTGTGCCTTTAAAGCTACAGTAAGGAGTTTTCATCTGATTATGAAATATAATAAAATGTATTCTGATGCGTCTTAATGACCTTAAAGGGATATTTCCTGCGCTGCAGGTGGAAGAGCATGTCTGTGATGTGTCCGCAAAGAGTGCAAAAATCCAAATAGGCTTTCTGGTGGCAAATTGAAGTGCCAAAAAAACAAACAAACAGTAGTTACCTAAACCGAGGTTGAGTGTTCGGGTCATAGCTAAAGTACGTGGTGGAACCGGCCCCATCTGCAGAAATCTGCAGCCTAGCTTGCGTGCTTGTTTCTCCCTGGAGTTTCTCATTAAACGGGCCAAGCTGAGGGGCATCGGTTGTGGCTAGTACAATTACTGGTGACATGAAATTAATACAACCCAACTTAAAAAAACTTAAAATATTCCATTAAAAAGCAGACAACACAATCAGCATGAAGTCCCTATATTGTCATTTTTAACACCTGAAACCATTGTGAGGTTGTGTGTGTCAACCCAGATGACTGACTATGCTGAAGAAACAGCCGTATCTTACTTTTTCAACAACTATTATTCACAATGTCTGGCCCATTTGACTGATAAGAGAAAGCAGATCTACAATGGCATGTACAGGAAGAGCTCATCAAAGAGATAAGATGTAAATGGTATCTCCCCACCAGGGGGTGCCAAAATCAACACAAACCTAAAAAATCTAATGGGAGCTTTAAAGGAAAGTAAGTTTTAAAATATTCTGCCTCAAATATTTTTGTGAATTGATTCTAAGTAGGATCTGGACTATTGTGATAAGACATCTGGCCTCTGGAAATTTTGATGGGTGTTCAAAAAACATGAACACTGCTCCAAACTTAGCTGAAAGAATTAACATCAATAAAAAATGCCAGCTGTTTTGATGATTTCTGCTTTGCTTTTTGATATTAAACAACTAATATGAGTTATTTCCTTTGATTTTAGCCTCCTAAATATGATATATTGCTGTAAATATCTTGGTTTCCAGCATTGGTCTGACAAAACAAAGAAAGGCAGAAAAGAATGGGAGTTATTTCGGGGTCAGATAAGGCAAATAATTAATTTCCAATTTTCTGACAAAACAAATAATCTGTTTAGCAGATAAAGAAATGAACTGCTTTTGGAAACAAAAATTAGATACAGTCCTGTTGCAGACTTCTTGTATTTGGAGAAAGAGAAATCTGTTGAGCCAGTAGTGTGTGTTCAAGTATCTGACCTGGCTTAAAGACCTTTTCTTCTTCATCATTAGAAAACTTTGTCGTACTGGTTTGACATCACGCAGTCTGATTATACGAGGGGTTTAGTGTTCATTCAGACATGCAGGAGACAAGTAGCAGCATGATGTCGGTCATTTTAGGCTAGATGAAAACACGTGCCTGTCATGTGATTGGCTGGCACATTTCCTCATTCCTCTCCTTGACAGATGCACACACACACACACACACACACACACACACACACACACACACACACACACACACACTCACTCACATATGCCAGCTGTATTGCAGGATGCAGTCTTTCAGGATGAGAGGGGGGGTAGTAATCGTTTAGCATCAGTAATGCCAGTCACATGGAGGCAGCAGGGAGAAGCGATTACTTGATTCAGACAGAATTAAAGATGTGTTTTTTTTCTGTTTGTGTTCTAAGATGGTATCGGTCTACATTATGATCTAACCAGCCTGCAGTGAAAGCATAACAAGCACTGAAGTTTGAATTCAGTAGCATTGCGGGAAGTTTCCTTTATCAAGAGAAGCTGTTATGACGTTAGAAGGTAAACACAACTTTGTTCCTCGCCTCTGGCCTCTGCGACTGTGTCACCTTGAGCCGTCGACTTCATCAAAGTTCACTCTCACTGTTGTGGCTTTCGTTGTGAGTTTGATAAGGACTGTTTGGCACTTGGCCTATCAGTTTGACACCCGCGGGGCCTGTGCTGTGGTGTGATATCTGGCTTGAACTCAGAGAGAAGACCGTCTGATGCTGGAAAGACAAATCTGTGTAGAAGTACAGATTGTGCTGACGACGTAAATCTTTAGGGATGTTTATGTCTGTTAAAGCAGAGATATAATGACTCACAGTTGTGTTGGGGCTTGTAGCCTTAAGCTTTTTTTTTTTTTTGCTTCAGCACACTGAACATGAAACTCTGTACATTCTTTGCATTTTTACAAAGAGTAACAGAGTGACAGTTAGCTGAGGACAAATATGCATAAAGAGAGGGCTCTGCCTGTCTCTGAATCTTGTCATGAGAGTCACATTTTACTTTTTAATGCTCAGCGAGTCTCTTTTTCTGTCAGGGCCACACATAACTGATGTGTCAAGCTTCATGTTTTACCTGTTACACACACATCAAACTGTTCTCCACACACACTATCTGTCAGCCAAACATGAAAACACTTCGATTTCAGGTTATACTTTCAATGTCCTGTCACCAAGTAGCTTCCTTGGTGCATCAGAAGGCCAAGCTGGTTTCCTTTTTTGTGAAACCTCAAGCCGTTCCCTCTCCTGAGCTAGAAACAACGATTCCACATCCTGGGCCTGGATGCGGGAGGAGGCCTTTTAATGAGGTTTGCTGGAGGTGTTGGCTTGCAGCAGCGTGTATTTTACCAGTGATGGCTCGCTCCTGCTTTGTGCTCGCCCTGTGAGACTTGGAAGTAGAGGAAATTTGAAGAAATAGATACCCCCTAGTATTCTACAGCATTTCCTGGACCCGGCAGTGATGCACAGTGTGCAGTGAAACACAGGATGAGCTGCAGAAACTTGTTATTTCAAGACACTTTTATACCGACATTGAAAAGCCCAAGTAAAACTTTATGTTACTGTGGACTTCAACCCCAGAAACCTGAATCTTTTTTGTGAGCTTTACCCCAAAAACTCTACAAGGCTAACATGGGACTTCACCAGATCCGTGTCTGGTTCATCTCCGATCCGCTGCGGTCCGGCTCCGTGCTCTCTCGTCTGTCAACACCCACTGGTTGCGTTTTTGGAACGCAGCACGGGTTTTCCCGTTGCAATCACTGAATCAAAGATTCTCCTCCTCCTCCTCTCCTCATCCATGTTGTCTTTATCAGCTTCTGAAAACCTCTGACCTGTTGCCTCCAGGCCTGCCTCCGCTCTAAATGAAATTTATTGTCATAGTTAAGTTAAAAACGATCTAATGATAGCACAGTGTTTTATTCTGCAAATTAACAGGGTTTTTATTTTGTTTTGGTGTCTGACTTCCTGTCCCGCTCTATCTGCTCTGTGCTTAATTGATGCGTCGTGCTCCAGCATCCGACAAAAATAGAAGTCTTTGCGTATCTGATCCGTTGCGTTCCGACCTGACGGATCAGAGACACAGCCGGAACGCAACGGAGCGGATCCAGTGGGAGTTAACACATTGACTACAATAGAAACCTATCAGATCCGGTGCCGTGTCGGATCGGAGACGGACCGGACACAGATCTGGTGGAATTTGGCCTTTAGATCTTTCTTTGCGCATGTATTAAATCATTGTCACTCACTGTTTTCATTCTGTCTTTCAGGTTCCTGTTTCAAGGAAGAAGATTTCAGAAACCTCATTTCTAGAGGGTTTCCTGATGAGGTTCCACAAAATGAGCACATCTTCGATAGAGACAACCGACCCACCCAACAAACTCACTGACCTGTGAGCAGCCATGCAATCCCTGCATCACCTATCGAGAGGTAACCCCTCTCTGGATGTTGGACTGTTTTCTGACATAGATTAGAAATAGGTGAACTTAACAACCGACATGGCATCAGACTGCGAGGGCTATGACACAGCAGAGTTTGTATTAAATTCAGATGAGGCTACACCTCTAGCTGAGATCCACAGGACTCTTTAAGAGGAGGAAAACAGCCTCAGATGACCTTTACAGAAGGACGCAGCTACAGCCCAGCCTTGATGATTTAGTATCCATCCAGCTGCCTTGCTGACAAGGTCGTACCATGGCTGCTGCTGATCCCCATAGCAACTGTTCCCTGGTGGGACGAGGAGCCGACTGAGAGATTCAACAATGCAGCGTAACGGTGGTGGGGTCGGCGTCGGTGGCCAGCCATGGGTGTTGCGGCGCGTGCGTCTCACGTGGCTCAGCTTCATGCTCTTCTTCATCCTGGTCTTCTTCCCACTCATCGCTCATTACTACCTCACTACAATAGACGAAGCCGGGGGTCCTGACAAGCGCATCTTCGGTCCGCGGCCCGGGGGTGAACTGTGCGAGGCCAAGCATGTGCAGGACCTGTGCCGGATCCGGGAGTCGGTCAGCGAGGAGCTGCTTCAGCTCGAAGCCAAGAGGCAAGAGCTCAACGGTGAAATTGCCCGACTCAACCTGCGCATAGAGGCCTGCAAGCGCAGCATCGACAGCGCCAAGCAGGATCTGCTGCAGCTTAAGAATGTTATCAGCCAGACAGAGCATTCCTATAAAGAACTGATGGCACAGAACCAGCCCAAGCTATCGCTGCCAGTCAGGTTGCTGCCAGACAAGGAGGACCCAGGACTGCCACCACCAAAGTCTGCACGCTCCTGCCGCCTTCGCTCCTGCTTCGACTATGCGCGCTGCCCTCTTACATCTGGATTTCCCGTGTATGTGTATGAAACAAGTTCCTATCCATGGGGGGACTATCTCGACCCCTTGGTAAAGCAGGCTTTTGCAGCATCAGTTAAGAGCAACATTTATGTGACTGATAACCCCAGCATTGCCTGTCTGTATTTGGTGCTGGTAGGGGAGCTACAGGAATCTTCCTCTTCTCCTCTGCCACCTCCTTCAGAGCTGGAGAAACAACTAAAAGCTCTACCTTACTGGAGATCAGATGGACACAATCATGTACTGGTGCATCTCTCGAGAAAGTCCCTGACACAGAACTTCCTGTATAATGTGAGCACAGGACGAGCAGCAGTTGCTCAGTCCACCTTTCTGGAGCAGCAATACCGTGAGGGCTTTGACTTGGTGGTCTCCCCACTGGTTCATGCACTCTCAGAGCCAAACTTTTTAGAAGTGCCACCTCAAGTTCCTGTGAAAAGGAAATACCTCTTCACCTTCCAGGGAGAGAAGGTGGAGTCACTGAGAAGCAGCTTACAAGAGTCACCGCCTCAGTCTTTCGAGGAGGAAATGGAAGGAGATCCACCTGCTGACTATGATGACCGTATTATCGGCACCTTGAAGGCAGTGCAGGACAGCCACTTGGATCAGGTGTTGGTGGAGTTCACCTGCAAAAACCCACGGCCAAGTTTGCCGACTGAGTGGGCTCTTTGTGGAGAGAGGGAGGATCGGCTGGAGGTGCTCAAGGCTTCAACTTTTGCCTTGGTGATTGCTCCAGGAGACGGACAGGTGGTGGCATCAGCAGGCTGTGGGATGAGACTCTTTGAAGCACTGGAGGTAGGGACAATCCCAGTTGTGTTAGGGGACCACTCCAGACTACCTTACCACCAGTTTATTCGATGGAGTGAAGCTGCCATCATAGTCCCCAAGCCTCGTGTCACAGAGTTACACTTCCTGTTGCGCAGCCTATCAGACAATGACATGTTAGCTATGAGGCGGCAGGGCCGCTTTCTTTGGGAGACTTACTTCTCCACCTCAGAAAATGTCCTTAACACCCTCTTAGCCAGCATCAGAACCAGCATCCAGGTTCCTGCTGCCCCCATAAAAGAAGAGCCTGCTCAAGAGATTCCTCACAAGGCAGGGAAGCTGGCAGGGACTGATGCCAACCTGGCAGACAATGGTGATCTGGATTTGGGTCCTGTTGAGACGGAGCCCCCTTACGCTTCTCCACGCTTTCTCCGCAACTTCACATACACTGCGGCAGACACCTATAGAGCATGGAACAGGGCGCCTGGACCTTTCCATTTGTTTCCTCACACTCCTCTGGACCCCGTGTTGCCCTCTGAGGCCAAATTCCTTGGCTCAGGCACTGGTTTCAGGCCTATTGGTGGAGGTACTGGGGGCTCAGGGAAGGAGTTTCAGGCAGCTCTGGGAGGGAACGTGCCGAGAGAACAATTCACTGTGGTCATGTTAACGTATGAACGGGAGGAGGTGCTGATGAACTCTCTGGAGAGGTTGAATGGACTGCCATATCTCAACAAGGTGGTGGTGGTGTGGAACTCACCCAAGCCTCCTTCAGATGACCTGCTGTGGCCGGACATCGGCCTGCCAATCGTGGTGAGTGCATAAAGTTTCTGTTTCTTTATTACCAACACATCTCCTTGAGTTAACCTATCTCCAAAGTGAGCAGTTGAATTACATTTTGCTTGGTTGTTCGGGGTAGTGTGTCTTTGAAACTGTCCAGGAGCTGATACAAATTACAGTCAACTTTACTATGAAAGATGTGAAGAAGTCTGATACCCATGAATAATCAAATTTGTGCTTTTGAATTGAGTCTGGAAAATGAAATATTCATGTGGTTTATATTCACACCATTACTTGGTGACAGAGACAGTCAGCTGCGAGAGAGGAACTAAAAAATCCACTTTGCATTTGTCAGTGTGAGAGAAATCTCTGGTGTTCTCTGGCACTCAGCTATGGGGATATTTAAAGCAGGATTGTTGTTACATCTTAAAGCTTGCTCTTTAGGTTTCTGGTTTGGAGCTTTACTGTTCAATTTACAGTTTCCCATCAATTCTCAACCGCAGACGTCAGCTGTGTTACAGAAAAACAAGCTCTGAAACTCTCTGTATGCTAGTTGCCCTGCTCCAGTCAGTATTTGGCAGCTATTTGGGGGAAATAACAAAGCCCTTTGCAAACGTCTTAAGAGGTACAAAATGTTCTGTTGGGAGCTCTACAGGTAAGTCACAGCATTAACTTTGAGATGCTTTGAATAGGTACATCCTTCTGAAGTATCACAGCTCATGAAAGTGCCTTACGAAAGTGATCTTCCACCCGCAGGTTGTCCGAACAGAAAAGAACAGTCTCAACAACCGCTTTCTGCCGTGGGACGCCATAGAAACAGAGGCCATACTGTCGATAGATGACGATGCACATCTCCGCCATGATGAGATCATGTTCGGGTTCAGGTATGTGGATGTAACAAAGTGCATTATCATACATAAGAACAGATCATGACAACATTTTTTACACTACGGGCTCTGATAAATGGATTGATTGTCGTTACTTTCAGCAACATGGAACCATTGGAATTTTTAATGCTTTACAATATTGAATGAAAGTGGATTTAGAGTGGTTTTATTTTACTCAAAAATATTATTTTAATGCGGGGCGCCTGTGGCCTAGTGGTCTAAGCGCACCCCATGTACAGAGGCTGTAGTCCTCGATGCAGCGGTTGGTGGTTCGACTCCAGACCAAGCGGCAACCTCCGGTCTAAAAATATGAGTCCAATGCGGAAGTGCTAAAAACTGCAGTTCATCGAGGATCCACTTGAGGCTGGCTCCGGAAGTATCAGAAACCACATACACACCAATTCAAAAAAGCCGATCTTTACAGTAGAAATAATCATGCTTACAGCCTGGTACAAAAGACGAGTGTAGTCTGGATAGACTGAGAGGCACAGCTGACTTGATTGACAGGTGGGAACACTGTAGCTGTTGGCTAGGAGGCTCAAAGCTCGCCTCTTTACGTCCCAATCACTCGAAAGCAGCAATATGGCTGTCGCCGACGATTGGCCTCAAAACAGCGCTTCAGAAACAGATGGGTGTCGCCACGGATACTACGTCCATATTTTCTACCGTCTATGCTCCAGACCTCAATCATTTGCTGAATGTTTTTTCCCACTCTCTGCTTCCCACATTTCCTGTCTCTCTTCAGCTCTCATATCAATTAAAGGCAGAAATGCCCCCAAAATATATAACTTAAAAATTGCATATATATACTTTAATGTCAAAATGGAAATGGTTCTAAAAAAAAAAAAAAGTTTTTCATGTTACTCCCTTCTTTGCGAGTATTTTATTGCCTAGGCTGTTATTAATTATTTAAAACATTAATGATTTTATGTTGAAACTCTAGACATAATTCCTGTCTTCTTGGGGTAGGCTGTGTGATGAAACACCTTGAAATACAAGGGAAATGTGTGTCGCCCATAAGAGGTGAAAATGCCCTCAAAAAGTCGCACAAGTATCAGACAGAGAAACTGAACCAGCCACTGGAGAAAGAATTAGACCGAATGAAAGCAAAAATGCCGTCTGTGCCTTGTACTCATGATTCATTCGCTAATGCTGTACTTAGATAAGCCGAACTTGAAGGCCATGTTTAAACAAATTACATGATCAAGTAAGCTGTTCCGTTATTTGTGCGCACCATACCCTCCCCTCTACCAGTTTGCTCTGTAACTTTGTGCAGGAGCAGCTTGTCCAGGCAGGCAGAAATTGGCTGTTAGTGTGTGTCTAAGTGAGAACGGGGGTCATTTGTCATGAATTATCTCAAACTCCCACAGACTTTCCCAGGAATGATTCCTCACCTCCACCTCCAGCAAACATGAAGCATTACACAGCAGCTGGACTGTAACACATGAGCACATCTTGGGAGGATAGATTTCTTGCAACAAATTTGAATCAGACTTACTGGAAACACTTTTTTTTGTCCAAGACTTCCTTACAGTGACTGGGATACAGTATGCATAAAGCCAAGAATGACTTTTCTTGAATGTCTTATTAAACTGTCACATGCAACAGAAGAAAACAACAGAATGGTTACTTAATTGCTCCCAAGAGGCGAATAGTTGTCACATCGCTTGTAAAAGACGACACGTTTGAAACAGATGGATGAAGAAGCATGGCATATGCACAGACAGACACTTGGAAACCAAACTCATGATCATAAAAAAAGTAACACACCCACAAAATATTTATCAGTCCTGCTTTCCACTGAGTTGTAATTAATTGTTTTGAAATTAAAAGCTCTTCTCTTTGTGTTTCACAGAGTTTGGCGTGAGGCCAGAGATCGCATCGTGGGATTTCCTGGGAGGTATCACGCGTGGGATGTCAACCATCAGTCTTGGTTGTACAACTCCAACTACTCCTGTGAGCTCTCCATGGTCCTGACGGGAGCTGCTTTCTTCCATAAGGTCAGATCTTGTTCCGTCCATCAGAAGAAAACACAGCTAACACAGGCAGATTGATTCCCTGTCTTGGAGCTGTATCACTCACATGTTTCTCTGTATTGTGTTTTATTTTTTTTGTAGTACTATGCCTACCTGTACTCCTACGTGATGCCCCAGGCCATCAGGGACATGGTGGACGAGTACATAAACTGCGAGGACATCGCCATGAACTTCCTGGTCTCTCACATCACACGCAAACCTCCCATTAAGGTCAGCATCCACACACACTCTGCATCCCCCCCACACAGGCCTCAGTGTGTTTATATTTCTGCTCACTACTCACCATTACTCAAAGTGACATGTCCAATACTGCACACAAATTATAAATCAACAACATCGAATTGGTGTGCTACACCTCTTTTTCTGCCGCAGGATTTTTTTTATTGGAAGCACATTTATTACCAGAGTGTATATTTATGGCGAGACAAATAATTACAGCAATCAAGCCGGCGAAGCAGTCGGAACTGAAAAGTCATTGCAGTCCTCAGTTTAAGTTCATTTTGATTTGGCAGGGTGTTAATATTCAGGGTGTTACAGGGGAGAATTAAGGACGTCTTTTGATGGAGTGTGTTTCGTGACAGCATTTCACTGTGCGGAATAAGCCTTGTGAATAATGAATTTGGGGCAAGTTTGAATGTGGAGTCCTAAATGGTAAAAAAAAACAAAAAACGTTCCCTGTATATTTCTCTAAGACAAATAAAACTGAAAATAGATTGTTCTAAATGTGCCGCTGGTGCTGATTTAACAATGTTCAAACTCAGCTGTAGGGGTGTTTTTCCATTTCTTTATTTATCGTTTGCTGAGATTTGACTAACTGTGTCTGGCGAGCTCATTAAGCTAAAATTAGATCCAAGAGTTGGTTTAATAAGCTTACTTTGTCTGAATCATGAATGTCTCTGGCTGACTTGTTTCAGCAAAAAGATTTCGTGAGTGTCTTCCATACACACTCAGCGGCTAAGGGCCCTATTTAAATGTAATGTAAGAAATACTGTAATGGATACTGTTAGGTCTATTAATATCTGTGGGCATGGTGTTTGATAGCACTGATAGTTGTGTTTGTGGACTGAAAGAGAGAGTTTGTTTTTGCATGTAATTTAGAGAGCAGAGGTCAAAGGGAGGGCGATAAATTGGGAGCTTTGTGACGGTCTAGATTTTTTGGCTGAGGTGAAGCAGCCGTGTGAGGGACATAGTGGTGACCGTGTCCTCGTCTTCTGACATCCCAAGAACAGATCTAAATATGTATTATTTTATTTATCTATTTTTATTTTTACTTATTTTATTTTACTTATATTATATAAGTATTTTACTTTACTTGCCCCCCCCAGGCAAAACTAAGACCAAAACTTCTTATGATCGACATCTTGTATTTCTATTTTTTTGTTTATTTATTTATTTACTTATTTACCACCTATCATTTTATTGTATTGTATTTTGTTTTATTTTAATTCTCTTATTTTCCTAGCTTGGGTTGGGGTTTGAGGGAGTGGGCTGTTGGGATGGCAGATGTGTGTTCTTTTAAAAAAAGAAAAAGACGGAAACTATTATACTGTATTGGCTGTACTGGAATGACTCTGCAAAAACAACATTTTTAAATTAAATTAAAAAATAAAGCAACATCTTATCTTATACTAAGATTGGTATTATTATGTATGAAGAAGAAGAGGAGAAAAAATCCTTGCAAAATATCAAAATTTAAAAATAGGCAGATGACGCTGCCTTTGATCCTGATAGTGCCCAATCAGCTTTCACCAAATGAAGAGATAGTTCTCAATGCATGAGCAGGCTTTGACTTAACCTTCTAATCCCACAATTTAATGTAGCTTGCTGCTTGTTAATTGAACTGCTCCTTAGAGTCATAATACTTTATGAAGCTATGCCTGGACATGCTCATGATTTCTGCACACACACACTTCTTTTCTTAAGATTAGCTCTTGATTTTGTTCTAGGCTGAAATGAGGATACTGTCCTCCAAAGAGTACAAATGCCATGTCTGTTTTATGCCTATTTTTATAGTGTGTTGTGTGACAAGACTGTGTTTAACCCTCCTGTTATGTTCGTTTCTCTGGAACAGCAAAAATGTTCCTAGGTCAATTTGACCCGGGGCATATTCAATTATCCAAAAGCGTCAGAACCCTCAAAAATCCCTGTACACATTTTTTTTAATCTAGTTTTTAACTCCATTACTAACCATTTAAATCAAGATTTGGTCCATTGGTGTTCTTAAATTATTTTGATTCATTTAAATTTTTTAATGTACTTTGGAAAGCCCTTTATATAAATACAATAATTTTACATGACACAGATTTTTGTTTATTTTATTTTAAATTTTGAATCTTTATTTTTATGAAGTGATGTTGATAAATTAACACGACTCCTTCTGTCACATGCTGCCCAGATGTTTATGCTGCATTTAGCTGGTTTGGAAGGCATATATTACCTAAAATAGACTTTAAAAAGGGTCAATTTGACCCACAACATAACAGGACTGTTCTGTAGAAAAGTTCTACCTGCATAAATGACATAACAATTCTATATACAGCTGAGTAAATATCACACATCTACAGATAACCCTCCTCTCTTTATCTTAGGTGACATCCCGTTGGACTTTCCGCTGCCCTGGCTGCCCTCAGGCCCTCTCACACGATGACTCTCATTTCCACGAGCGCCACAAGTGCATCAACTTCTTCGTCAAGGTGTACGGCTACATGCCGCTGCTGTACACTCAGTTTCGTGTGGACTCTGTGCTTTTTAAGACTCGCCTACCCCACGACAAGACCAAGTGCTTCAAGTTCATCTAGCATCGTGCTGAGCAGCTCAGCAAAGAGCCCAAAGCAGGGTGGAGCGAAGAACTGGAGTTATCTAAACGAACAGCAGCTCCTGCAGCGAGCGGAGATGAAGATGAATGGCTGGACTGTCAGGTTAAAAGCACAGGAGTAAAGTTTTTAGGTTGAGATTTTGCCTTGGAGGGGGAAAAAAATGACAGGTAACTTTAAAAGCTGTTGGCATGTGGTCTAATCCACAACTCTGAAAATTTTAAGAGTGGAAGCTGAAAGGAACCACTGCCAACAAAATAAGCCTTTTCAGTGGATGTCACTCCTCCTTTTTCGTGTTCTTCAATCATGCTCTTCATCAACCACTACAGATGTCATTTGCACCTCTTGATGCCCTGCTGAGGAAAGAGGGCACTTGTACACAGTGTACAGAAAGTCTAATTGAACCCTACCTGACAATGGAGATATCAGTTACTGAATCACTGACAGACTGATGGAAGGCTGCGATCACGGCGGCCTGTTGACAGGTTCAGTGGGAGAGCTAAAGTGGCAAAGGCACATGGCTGCCACCCCGCTTAGTTTTTTTTTTCTTTCATTTTACAGTTTCAAACTGTACTTCTTGTACTTGAGAGAAGCACTGATGGTCAGAAGTATTTTATTGAACTGTTTCTTTTTTAAATAATGTTAAATGTGTAAAAATCTCTTATGTGAGACAAACATTTTTCAGACTCTCTGCCTATGGGAGATCAGCAGCAGACTTTATAGTCTGAGGAACAAACAGGACCTCAACTCAAACTTGTTCAGTAGTGTTTAGTATTCAAGAAGGAATTCACTTCAGCGGTCACCATAATGCCTCGAATTTATCATGAAAACCAGCCACCGTTTTGTCATCTAGTTACGCTTACAGAAACTGCACTCATTGACGAGTGTAAAAAATTGAAATTTTTTATGCTACAGGATGCTAACTTATCTTTGTAAAAAAAAAACTGATCTGAGGTTGAAATAGTTACATTTAGATGTAAAAATGATTAACCAATCAAAGGTTGCAATGTCCCTTAATCACATGCAGCAAAGTCAAGAACAACAGCTGCCAAAATCAACAAAAAGTAGCTCTGGATGTCTGATTAATGTTGTGATTATAAAGAAAAATCTAGTTTAACGTGCTATTAGAGTTATGGTTAAAAGAAGGTTAGATTTAAAGGGAAACGTTTGACATTTTGAGAAGAGCTTGTGGACAATACATTATAATCTGTCAACTCTGAATTAAAGCCAGACACACATAAGTTAAGCTTAGCCTTGCTGAGTTTATTTAGCATTAAGACGGCGGAGAACCATTCAGCCTGGCTCTGACTAAAGGTTACCAAATCGGCCTACCAGCAAATCAATCTTGCACATCAACACATTTGTGCTTGATGTCTCCAATTAAAAAGATGAGCGAAAAGGAGTTTTTCTGCTCAGCTTAGCTAAGCTTTGCTAATGGTTGCAGGCTGTCATGGTTGCAGATTTGAGAGCACAAACAATCTCAGAGAAAATGAGCATCTTTCCCAATGTTTTTAAACTTCTCCTCAACAAATTGCCAATCCTGGCTTTGCAATACAAGTGTTACACATGTCCTGCCATGTTCATTTTCAACTCCAGTGTAGAACCTTCCAAGCTAAGACAGAAACGTCACTTTACGATGTCGCCATGTTGGTTTCACTTTGTTGTTTTTTTTAAAACTGTTGCTTGATGAATGTTTTCTTTGCCAAATAGGTACGATTTCTGCTGCTTTACAGTTTAATTTGCAGAGTGCAAAGTGTGAATGAATGCTAAAGGGGTAGGGGGGGCAGTCTGGTTCACCGTTATCCACTCTGCATGGTACGTTACCAAGAGTCAATCCATCATGTATTATAAATCCAAAGTCTTTCATTTGTCTTTGTCAGACTTAATCTGAAATCTGAATAAAAAGATTAACCCATAAGAATCCCTCATAAAAAACATTAAGGAATTAGGTTCTATGCGTGAGGATGCTTTTATGAAACAAAACTTCAAGTCAGTGGTTCCTGTATATTTATTGAATATAATATCAAAAAAGGTTTTTTTTAAACTGATGATGACATAATTAATAAAATGACAAGATGCTGAAGTTTATTATTCCTAATCATTTCTAATAGGTCCCAGGTTGATTAAGCTGTCAGCTCATTTCATTGCCAAGGAAAACTAGCTTGTGCTACTGAATACATGAGGAGGGGAACTTGCCTGACCTGAGAGCAGCCAATCAGGTTCTTATACTGAACTGAAACAGAAGACAGAATGAGCTTCCACATAAGTTAGTGGATGCACAGTTTAGTGTTTTAAAGCCAAATCTTTACCTGCTACAGGTGGATGTTGTTGACTCAAGCCTCTCCAGTACAATACACAAATAATTGACACAGCATGTTTGGCTTTAATTCCTTATTACACTGGTCTTAAATTTCAGTGCAGTTCAACAAAGCTAAATTTGCACTTTTGTTTCTCCAAACTTGAAAAACTGGCTCAACTCCAAACCCCATCATGACATCTGAACACTTTTATTGGACCCCCAGGGACCTTATAATTACCTGACTGGCTCTAAACTGGTCCTCAGGGTGTAGATGGGGTCGACTGTATTTTTTTGAAGCTCTAACCTATTATTTCTCCAGTCCTGGGTTTCCCCCCTTCAAGGATCTGTTCCACAGCTGGTTTTCCATGGCCTGGAGCAGGATTTCCCTGGAAGGCTGCTGTCAGTCACTCTTGTTAGGTGTAAGGAGCGGTAAAAGTATGTGCCCCTGGGTCTGGGCGAGACTCCAGCCACTTGGAAGGGCTCCCTGCACTGTACCAGACTGATGACAGCATGAAACCTACCATGAAGGGTAGATACATGGAAATAAAAACTATCCACATTGTTTACGTTGTCTGACTTTTTGCCTCATTCTTCTCTTGGTTTAAACAGAACACACTGTACTATTAGACTATGTAAGTATAAAAACAAGAATCATAACATGATTTCATTAGCTATAATAAACTATTGTTTACACCCGTCTGTACGGTAGAAAGAACATTCTTGCTAGCAAGCTATCTTAGATAAGAGTTAGCTAAGCAGTATGACTTGAAATGTGGAAATTGCCGGTTTGACTGTTGGTTTCTTAGGGACAGCAATAATGTTCCTGGGTCAACTTGACCCGGGGCATATTTAATGATCCAAAAGTGTCCGAACACATTTTTTAAAATCTCATTATTAACTCAATTACTAACCATTTATATCAATATATAGTGCAATGGTGTTCTTTAATTCTCAAAGATGTGCAATGCAAATGTGTGAAATGAGCCATTTTCATTGTATATGTTGTTTACGCTAATTAAGCCAAGCAGAAGAAGTTTCATAGCAAAATAATACTTTTAACAATTTTTATTATATTTTTGAACTTTAAAATGGGTTCATTTGACCCGCAGCACAACAGGAGGGTTAAGAAAACGAAAGTGTTTACTACCTTCCCTGAAGCCTTATGCAATGCTACTGTATCTTGTTTGTTATATTTGTATAGGTTAAAAAGTCAATTCCACGTTTTATGCCACATCAAGTTTGACCCGATAAATTTCTTTAAAGTGACCGGTTGCTAGGTAACAAGCACATATTTAAGGAAATAATTGATCCCGTCTATGGAGTCTCGCTAAACCTGTACAAACTAGATGAATGGCATTGAAAACTCACAAGGAGGAAAATGAGATAATATATTTAGTGATAAGCTTTAAGTGTGCTATTTGCATCAAACTTTTTATTTGCCTGTTTCTAATCTTCAGTCTACACTAGCTGTTTTTGTAGCATATTTTTGGCAATATTCGTTTCATTGATGCTGAAAAATTATTTGCACA
This sequence comes from Notolabrus celidotus, assembly GCF_009762535.1. Taxonomy (NCBI): domain Eukaryota; kingdom Metazoa; phylum Chordata; class Actinopteri; order Labriformes; family Labridae; genus Notolabrus; species Notolabrus celidotus. The sequence goes on from NC_048284.1 coordinate 18,751,773, forward strand.
TTAAAAAAAAAGTGGTTGTAAATGTTGGTTGTGCCCAAATGGTGCAGTTGGTAAGAATGGGGTAAAAAAATATACTTTTTCTGCTGGGTTTGGAAAAAAAGTCATAATACCCATCAGTACTCATCAGTAATTGAAGTAATTTGAGATTATGGTGAAATCTCTGTTTCTCAATGCCTTTGTATCAAGCAATGTTATTATTCCCCTCGTTCCTGTTATCACAGACCAATCAGAGCTACTCTCCTACCCTCTGTCCTGATTGGTCGAGTGGGGGCCCCTACTACCTTGTCCTGATTAGCTGGGAAGCCGGCACTACTTCCTCATAGCATGCGCACGAGAAGTAGGCAAAATCTGGTGAGGGGGGGTACTACCAACAGCAGCTTTAAGTTTAAGTTTCATATTTCTGCGATCAATAGCCAATATTCTATCAGACAGGAATGCTTGACATCTGTCGTATATTCATCTTGAAATAAATCAAATCTTACCATGTTGAATTCTGGCCCTGCAGAATTACTGAAAAGACGGGGTGTGGCTGCAGCACCTCCAACCCAAATCTCTAGATTCAGCTGTGACATCAATGGGACAAGGACTAGCTTCAGCCAACAGACTTGAGGAGGAGTGTTTCATAGTATTTACATGGTTGTTGCAGTGTAGTCTTCAGGTGTCTTCTCTGGGCTCACAGCATTTTACTTTTCACATTTAATAATGGTTGATTGTTCCAGATGAGGACCGCACAACTATAAGATTTCTCACAGCTCAACACACTGCTTTTGCAATTTATTTCAGCCTTTATTTAATAATACATCTTCCATTCACTTGTAATGAGAAAATATGATTTACCCTTTTACCTGTAAATTTATTCTTGCCACTCCAATCCCCTCCACAGCGAAACACAGCTGAGGCTGTTACTGACAAAAAATGTCCAGTTTTTTTGGACTGTGCAGGCTGTTGCATATTCCTCCTCAGCGGGAAGCACCGTGTTTCTACATGAATGAACATGGCTGAGTTGTTAGAAGGCTGAATGGTGAAAGAGGCTCAATCTGTATCATACAAGGAAAAGGAAGCTGCTCTTTGATACCGGTGGCATGCAGAGCTGTGTCCAATTCAAGACAGGATTTCATTCCTCTCGTTTTATAGTGACATCAAATGCATAGTGTGCTGAAGTATGCAAGACTAAAATTTTTTAAAAAGGAAAAGCTGTCTCTGTGAGACACATAAAACTGAAAAACTACTGATCATTCCAAAACATAAAAGGGAACACAAATGAAGAGATCTTGCATAATGTCATGTGCATGTAAACAAACTGTACAAAGCATAGCTTGTAAGCATAGCTGCAGCATGTTTTAGGCCCTTTGTAACAGTCTTTTCATTGCCTCCTCCTTTGTCAATGGCTGTGACTGATAGAGAAATGTCTGGTATGCTGGTGGTAGCCGAAGTCCAGAGAAGCCCAGAAGAAACAGGGAGGAGTCTGCTGGTCCTGGACCGAGCTCTTTGGTCCAAGATTCCGAGACAGAAGACGTTTAAAAGAGTCTCTAAATTGTCCTGTAAACGGTTAGTGTAACATGCAGATTTTGCTCTAGGGCAGATTTACTGGAAGACAAATACTTTCCTTCTGATCTCAGTTAGTTCAGTGATTATAGTTGTGTTAGTTTTCAGTCTGCATTTGACTGTCAGTAAAAAAGGCAGACGCTGGAGCTCACACCTCCTCCAATAAAATCAGTCCGTCTACCTCAGAGAAAAGTGGCAGATTAAAGGGTAGTCACACGGTTTCTGGCAGTGAAGACTGGGTACCCACGCCTGTCCTCACACCTGTCTGCAGCACACAAACGCACACACAGACACACACATCTGAAAAGGTGCTTCCTGCTCCCCTTAAACTCTGCCTCTGCTTGGGAATGTAAGTTCGGTTTCCGTCACCCGTCCTCCTATGTGTCAGTCAGTGTGTGCCAGTGGCAGACCTGCTGTCCCTCTGCCTCCTTCATTTCTGTCCAGTGGCCCTGCTGCTCCTCGCTGGTGCTGTTGAGGCCCAGGGAGACCCAGCCCAGCCTCTCCCTGGGCCTCATGCTGCTCCGGCGGCAGAACACCGTCACTACCAGCGACACCTCGGACAGCTGGAAAAGTGCCACCTGGAACACAAACGTCTCCTTGTAGGTGGGGTTGGGCTGGCCCCTGCACACAGCTGTCTTGCACTTGGACATCTCCTTCCCTTTTGAGTCCAGCATAGTCAGTTTCACATAGGTGTCTGAAAGGAGGATTGGAAGAGTGGTCAGAGGGTGCCATCAGGTGGTGAGATTGTGGTACTGCAAGAAATACCAAGCTGTGTCTCTTATTGTACTCTTGTTAAAAAAAACATTTAAACTTTAGGAACAGAGTCATTGTGTTGTACAGAGACATAGTTGTTACTGTACAGCCATATAATGAGTGTTTCTAAAGGGTCAGATCACTCATATAAACAATTATATATATGTTCTCAATTACACTCATTGCGATTCAGCTGTGAAAATAGTTGTTTTATTTTCCCATGCAATATAAAATATTCAGTTTGATTTTTTTTCAGTGTCCTATATACTCAGAATAATCCTGACAAAGTAGTCTGTATGGACAATTTTCAAGTAAAAAAGGATGCTCATGTCGTTGTTTTTTGGGTTTTTTTTTATTTATTTAATTTTTTAAGTCGTGTTTTTTGGGCATTTTGCCTTTATTGACAGGACAGCTGAAGATAAACAGGAAATGTGGGGAGTAGAGAGTGGGGAAAGACATGCAGCAAATGGTCAACCAGCCGGGAGTCGAACCGGTGACCTCTGAGACGGGGACTGTAGCCTCCAAACATGGGGCGCTTAGACCTCTAGGACACTACTACAGTGGCCCTGAAGTGCAAATCACAACCCAAATCAGAAAACACTACAACATTAACCAAATCGGAAGAAGTGGGTACCCTCGGGGGATTTGCCGTAGTGTTTTCTGATTTGCCGTTGTGATTTGCACTTCAGGGCCACCGTACACCAGCACCCCAGTATGCTCATGTTGTAAGTACAAACATTATCACTAATAAGAATGTGTCAAAGATTAGAATTTTATTTGAGCACAAATTAAATTATCCAATCATTTAATTGCGTTACAATGGAGAGTCCCCAACTGAAAACTAAAAAGATCATGATGAGATATAGTTAAGCAATTTGGAAGCCATGGCTATTTGCTAGTTTGTTGACTTTGATTACAAGACTGATACCACTCTCATATGTTTCTGTTAAATATGAAGCTGCCATATGGAGACATCAAGCATAGCTTAACATAAAGAGCCCCTCAAAGAAAAACACCAACTGAATGCCCATTTAAAGCTTAAAAAATGTTGTTCCTCATATTTGTTTATATGTTTTAATCCATGCAAAAACTTAAGCATAGGGGCGCTGGTGGCCTAGCGGACTGAGCGCCCCACGCATAGAGGCTATAGTCCTTGTCGCAGAGGTCACAGGTTCGACTCCCCGTCGGTCGACCATCCGCTGCATGCCCCCCTCCCTCTCCACTCCCCACACTTCCTGTCTCAGTTCAGCTGTCCTGTCAATAAAGGCAAAAAATAGCCCCAACAAAATAAAGTAAATAAATAAAAATAAAAAACTTAAGCATAAAAAAGTCAAGGTGGGCCATGGAGGTTATGCGTTGAATAATGCTGGAACAACTAGCTAAGCTAACCTAAGAGTCTCCAGAATCTTAACATCTTACTCTATGAAAAAAGGCAAGTAAGCAAAAACTATTAAAATAATCTTTTAAAGATAAAATCGCAGTTTTAACAACAGTTTTTACCAAATCTAGAACCTATAATATAACTTTTAGTGTGGCCAGGTACCAGAAGGCTTAAATGAGAAAACGTTTAACCTGTTCTTTAATGTATTGTTATTTAAGGGTACTTTTACACCTGTAGCTCATTTGCTTTATTTCTATTCAGATGATAAAAATTGTTACATTTTCACCATTACTATGCTATCCTCAAATCATGACACAGCCTCTTTTTCCCACTATGGATGTAACATCACTCTTCATTGGTCAGGTCTGCTGAGTCAGTGAGCTCTTTTAAATCCCTTCTTAAAGCATACTTTTATCGCAGAGCCTTCCCTGATTTTATCAGACTTTTATTTTTATTTTATTTTATTTTAACCATCACAAGAAAACAATTTTAAAATAATTGTAGTCATTTAGAGTTATTTTAGGGGAATTTTTATGTCTTTTAAAATATGTTTTATTTCTTTATCTTGACTTGTGAGTTTTTACCAACTGCCTGTTTTATTGTGCTGCCCACGTGAAGCACTTTGTAACTCGGTTTTGAAAAGTGCTCTACAAATAAAATTATTATTATTATTATGATTATTTTTGTGGGAAGCTGGCCAGAAGATGCTAACTAACATCAGCCAGTTAACCTACCAACAAAATGAGCCGTGGGTTGACTTGGAGGTCAAATGCCTCATCAACATTTTGGCAGATGAGCATATTTGTCAAATGTTGAAACTACTCATAAAAATACGAGTTATGAGTTCACAAACTGTGAGTCAGAGCATGAACGAGGGGTGCTTTCACATCTGTGCAGCTCCAGGCAGCTCTCCTACTCATGCTGAATTGAATGGATGACAGTGAGTAACATTAGCCTATCGCTATTTTGGTGCTAACTATCACTTATAATCAGGAATGCCCAGAAGCTGTATCACTGCTTCTATTACTACTAGCCTTCTGCTGCTGGTGTGATGAGTCAAGCAGCTATTTGTTTCAGCTGCTGGGTAGATTGTGTTCCCACTGCAAACAAACTGCTCTAGGGTTTGACTGGAAGGGAGCAGAGACCACTTCTCTAGGCGATCTTGGCTTGCTTGTTTTGTTCTGCGTCGGAGTGTGATTGCTGTGTTCACATATGTCCAAATGATCAAAGCCAAGGGGGAAAAGGCTTCATGTTTCAGAACAACTTTTCCAAATGCTCCCAGGTGTGAAAGCATCCTTAAGCTCCTGTCAGGAGTTTTGAACCGGTTGGAAACATACTGAATTAATATTGTGAATTAAAAAAGGCAAATGTGACAATTAACAAGAAGTGTGACGATTTGTCTGAAACCACTGGTAGATGTAAGACCAAGTGATTCACTGTCTGCTGCTGAGACAGGGGGCACCAAAATCAACACAAACTAAAAGTTCCTTAGAGGAGCCTCAAGTGAGAAATATGTCTTGGGATTATATTAGGGATAGGGCGATTATCAGCGCTGATATTCAGCATTTTGACACATATCGGCATCAACCTTTTTTAAAAATCCGACGGCCAATAAGAGATCAATATAAAACTGAGTTATTTTGGCTCATTTCTCCCTGCAGTTTCTCATTACAGGGGACGAGCTGAGCAGCATCCGTTGTGGACCCTACAATTACTAGTGATTAAAAACTCACACAACCCCACTTCAAAAAAACTGAAAAACCCCCATAAAACAAAGATAAGGGAAAGATTAACATTTCAGATATATTGACATTTTGGAAAACTTTATTTACTGAAGAAAGCTTTAGGGAGCTATTTATTTGTTTAAGTTTTCATTTAACTTTATAAGACATGCTGCTGAGCCTGGGAGCTCCCTGAACTTTTTGTTAGAATTTTAAAACAAAGATGTCTATTGTCTAAGATAAAAAAAAACAACCTTTAACATGTTGCAAATCTGAAAAGCTGTTTAATAAACATATGCTTAAAGGCATTTAAACAAAGTTAAGTTTTGGAGTTTGTATTATTCAAAATTTTGACGCTAATATTTTACCTTTTACTCCAAATATCGGTTATCGGCCTCCTTGACTACTAATAATCGGTATCGGCCCTGAAAAAAACACATCAGTCTATCTCTATATTATATGCTAGAATGACAAACTCTAATCTTACTGAGTCTAGTCTCATTTCTAGCCAAAATGTATCATTATGCTTAATATAAGCCGCACTGACCTAACAGGTCCAGAAACAAACTATATTTTAAGATATTACAGGCCATACGAACCAATAGACAATATGAAATCAGGGCTGTGAGCCAAAAACATTTAGAGCTCCCCCTCTGGACTGTCTGCTGTATAGATCATAAAGCACCACCCACCCCATTATAATAGATGGGACATGGGTCAAACAAAAAATGAAATACAAGTCAAAACACTTTTTCTCAAACATCATTTCTGCCATTACAGTTAGTTTTATTAATACGATTAATGTGGAAGAGTTCATCTTCTGGAGATGTTTACTTTTGTGTGTTTTTTAAATGTCAAAAAAAGGGGACACGGCATCATGATTGACAGCTATGTCGATAAATGAGGGCTCCTGTTGTGTTATTTACCTGATTAACACTGTAGAAGAGAAACAGTGAGAGAAAACGTGACAAGAACTTACACATGAGTAATTCAACTTTCCATAACCATGAGAGTCCACTTCAAACCCACACAAGAATCTGTTCTGCTGTGGACATACCGTATATCTGTGATAGGTCTGTATTGGCCCACACAACGACCTATTGATAAATATAGATCTTAATATCTTTACTGTGATGCTTCACCTTTACAATTCACTACTGACTTACCTCTCATGATATAAAGCTGTCCCCCTACAAAGTGTTTCACACAACAGAACAGACCATCTTTGGCACACAGCGGAAAAAGACAGAGGAAAGAAAGAGAGGAAACAGTCAGGTTTAACAGATTGAAACACACCAGACGGCAAGCTTTCCCAGAAACTCTGATGAGCAGCTATTGCTCCAGCATTCAGACTTTAATGGTTAGGGTTATTAAAAAGCTGGTGCTAGTGCCAGGAAACATTTAAATGTAATGGTGCACAGTACTGCTAGGAATCTTTCCCATCTGTTTTGCCAAAACAACTGCCTTGTGTATTAGCATGCTTTGGGGGAGAGACATTGCAAGGTGGACTTACACTGTCACTCAGCAACTGAGTCCAAACTGGCAGAGAGCCTGAACGATTAAACATGGAAGCTTTAGTACGTACTGACGGGTTTATCCGACGCTGTGGATTTGAAGTGGCTTCCCTGGATGACCTCAGCAGATAACTGTCCTGTGGCAGAGTTGTAAATGAGACCGAGGAGGATCTCTGGCAATGAGGAGTCCTCTGTCGAGCGGTAGGACACAGCTCCTGTGCTGCGAGACACACTCACCATAGAGCCACAACCCTGGCATGAAGAAACAAACAAGAAGTTTAAAGAGAGAATCAGAAGATGTATAAAATCTGAAGTTAATCTCATAAGAGCATTCAAAGGTAGTTTGGCCTAACAACTCAGAAAATCAGGTAATCAAATTACCCTAAGAAGTTAGCCAAAATAGCAGATTGGCCGCGGGGATGGAAGTCAGCCAGTTCACCACTTTGTTCAGACAAAGTGGTCTCAATTACTATCAAAAGAAATAGACTGCTGTCTAAGTGTGTATAGGTTTTCATGCTCCACAGAAGATGAACCACTCTGAATAAAGGGATCCTAACTTTTTCTTTAGCCATACCAGGAGAGTTCAGCAAAAAGTCACCACATCTATGTATAGGGATTACTGTGGAATTTGTGAGACATTCATGTGACAAAATACCAAATAGCCTTTGAAATACAGCTTCAGTTTGTTTTCTTTTGTGTGACTTAGCTAATGTTAAGATGATAAAAATTCAAATCTGTAAACATTATCCTATCAGTATTGTCACTGCATGTATGTTAGCAGACTCTGTGTTGTGTTGGTTAGATAGGCATTAAAGCTAGATTTAAAGCAGTCTAAGATGAATAATGTATGTGCTACATTGCATTGTAACTCGCAATATACATTCAATCTATTCTGCATATTGATTGTTTTTTTAACGGTCATTCCACAGTTTGTTTGGTTCCTTATCTACTTATTAATGTATTTGATTTCTTTCCTGTTAAATCCTTCATTTGAATTGCTCTATAGATCAATGTCGCCAGCAACTATTCCCCATAACCGATTATTTTTTACTTTTCTAGCAAAAAATAAAACATCTGTTGGAGTAGATTCTCTTAATTTCATTGTCTTACTTTTTTTAAATGAATATTAAGAGGATACAGTTTGTTTAGTGAACAAACATTAAATGAAATTATTTAAAGGTTCAATATAATGCTATTTTTAGCTCTTAACAACATGTGCTAAATCCATAGACTGCATAAAATATGGACATAGTATCCGTGACGTCACCTATCTATTTCTTAAGAGCTGTTTTGAGGCCTTTCGGCGCTAGCGGCAGCCATATTGCTGCTGTGGAGCCAGTGTGACGTAAAGAGGCGGAGTTTAAGCCTCCTAGCCAATAGCTACAGTGTTCCCGCAGTCAGCTGTGCCTCTCACTGGAAGACTCGTAATCTCATTATCTTCGAAATTGCCACGTTAAAAAAAAATTCACCCCCGTACAGTGTGTGCCGATCGAGAAATGAGCTATCCAGACTACACTCGTCTTTTGTACCAGGCTGTAAACATGTTTATTTCTGCTGTAAAAATTGTCTTTTTCCCATTCATGTGTATATGACTTCCGGTACTTCCGGAGCCAGCCTCAAGTGGATTCTAAATCCCTTTGAAGCAAGTTTTATAATTATGAGGTTCTGTGTTGGTTGGCTCCCTGAGGGTTGTCTCCCTGAAGGTTGTCTCAGGGGGGAGGGTTCAGAGTGGTGCAGATAGTGGAAAAACACTGAAACAAACATGGTGAGCATGCCAGAAGAATCCTACAACACATTACAGCATAGGAGGGCGTGGAAAAGATCGAAGAGTGGGAGTGGGAGTGGTTTTGTGTGCATATTTATGTGCAATAACTTCTGTCATTACATCCCAGAGGATCAAATCTATCTCGTACAAGCTACATTTCCCAGTATGTGGGCTACAGAAACAATGCAGAGGCTTTTTCGCTTTCACATTCTCAGAGTTGCTCGGCTGGAGGATGACTATAGTATTAATGTACAGGTGAGACAAAATGTGCTTTTCACTACATAGGACCTTGAATAGTTTTGGTTGAAGCCCTGGACTACTTTGCAGTTGGATGAAACAAATCCAGTTTTCTTTGTCTCATACAAAACTCTGTGCAGTGTAAAATAGAAATCACAAAATGCTCTCACTGTAAGTTCAGAGCCTGGCTCCAAGGTGACAGGAAGAGCGATTTTGCCCTGCAGGTTCAGCTTAGTCAGGTAGAACACTTTCTCCCCCAGGACCTTCTCCTTTTTCATCCTTCGGATGCTGTATAGGCGGAATCGAACAGCGTAGTCCCCGAGGGCCTCCTGTTCAACCCTAGAGAACTTGAATGTTTCAGTGAAAACAGGACACGGCCCCTTCTGCACGCCGGTCTTGGCCCGCTGCTTCTTTGTGGGCAGCAAGACCAGGTGGACTTGCCACGCGATGTTACCCGTCTGTTTGAGTTCAGGTATGTCTGTTGCCGCAGTGACGGTGACAGCCAACCACTGCTCGCTGGAGTCGTACTCGAAGGCGACATCCAGTGTGCCGTACTTCCCAAGGACCTCGGGCTCATAGGCTGTAGGGAGCTGAGGACCAGAGCCATCCTGAACCAAAGAAAGGGGGAATCAGAGGAGGAGAGAGGGAAGAGATAGAGGGAGAGAATAAAAGAGGAGAGGAATACATCAACTTTAACCTATTCTTTAAAGCACTCATCAGTTAATCTACATATGTCCCTTCAGCCTTGGGTTCAATATGTGGTGATAGGTCATACAAAGGCAATAGGGGATTCTGCATCGCATTGGGATTAGTCCCCTCATAATTAAAGTTCAATGAACACAATTAAAAATGTAAAGCAAGTGTGTCACTACAACCCTATTCTGGAAAAATCTAAATTGAGGGAAACTGGAGAATTTTCTACGTTTTAACCAAAGACTGTATAAAATATGGACGTAGTCTCTGTGATGTCACCCATCTGTTCATGAAAGCTTTTTTTAAGCCAATCGATGGCGGCAGCCATATTGGAAATTCGAAACGCAACCAGGCAGAGTGTGACGTAAAGGGGCGGAGTTTGAGCCTCCTAGCAAACAGCTATGTGTTCCTGATCGGGAGTCAAGTCAGTCATGTCCTAATTTGGGCAAAAACACGTAATCTTAATATCTTCTGAACCTTCGTGTTAGAAAAAACATCACTCCCTGTACAGTGTGTGCCGATAGAGAGATTAGCTACTGTAGCCAAGCCGTTTTTTGAACCAGGCTGTAAACATGTTTATTAATGCAGCAAATGTCGTCTTTTTTGAATTGGTGTGTATGTGGTTTCCGGTGTTTCTACAGCCAACCTCAAGCGGATTCTCGATGAATTGCAGTTTATAACACTTCCACATGGGCTTCATAGTTTGAGACCGTATGTTGTTTTAACTGGTTAAATATTCTCTCTTTTTTTTTACAGTGTGTGGACCTGTGTGAATCATATATGTGCAGGTTAATCTGTTTTCCTCTTTGACATGTTGTACCACTTAGTAACCCACTGGTCCCCTGATGATCAGATGACCTGCTGTAACTGTAACTGATACTGTAATGCTGGAAACATCTCCACGGTAAACAAGCTATTTCTTTACAGTAGTGGTCTCACATAAATGCCTAATGTATTGTTAATATAGATGAGTTTGTATACAGTGGTTAAGTGTCCCGACAGAGCAGTGTAAGCAAAATACAGAAACACATTTACGGTATACTTTGCAACTCCTGCGAGGCACTTTTGGCTCACATCGATTTTTTGCACCTCTTTTGTATCCTTTTTGTCTTTGCTGGTCATGACATGTATATATTTGAGTAGTGCTTTCTCACCAAAATCTCCTCCCACTGTCTTTTAACAGTTACTCATACCCAGTTTCATAACCGGCTGAGATATCCTCACTGGGGATTTAAAAAAAAAAAAAAGGAGTTCTCTGTTCTGCTTCAGGACACTGGAGGTGGAACATATTGTATCTCTGCTCTCACCTCTAGTCCCAGCACAGCAGTGCTGTCACTGGGTATGTCCTCCTCGCAGCCTTTGTTGAGGTAGCTCTCAGAATCCTGGTCCACACTTGCCTCACTGGAGCCGCGGGGGCTGTCGCAGGGCTGCGGGGACGAGCTCCTCCTGACCCCCCGCTCAGAGCGGGACCGAGAGGACACGCGTGAGGCCAGGCGGTCATCCTGATAGGGAGGAGGCTGGTGCTCACTGAGGGAGGAGTCCTTCTTTATTCTCTGAATGTTGGTTGCTGGAGTAATATGATATGAAAGACGTGTTACTGGAGACGTAGCGTGCTTTAGAGTCATAGTCATTACGTATGCAACATAGAGTCTACACATACCTGTAGTCAAGTTAACCTCTTAAACTGTGTAACAACCAAAGGTGAGTCTACAGTTTAAACCTAAGAACATGGGCTTCATGTACAGTGTCTCACAAAAGTGAGTACACCCCTCACATTTCTTCTAAAGATGATGCACAAGAAAGCCTGCAAACAGTTTGCTAAAGACAGCAGACTAAGAACATGGATTACTGGAACCATGTCTTGTGGTCTGATAAAACCAAGATAAACTTATTTGGTTCAGATGGTTTCAAGCGTTTGTGGTGGCAACCAGGTGAGGAGTACAAAGACAGGTGCATCTTGCCTACAGTCAAGCATGGTGGTGGGAGTGTCATGGTCTAGGGCTGCATGAGTGCTGCTGACACTGGGGAGCTACAGTTCATTGAGGGAACCATGAATGCCAACATGTACTGTGACATACTGAAGCAGAGCATGATCCCCTCCCTTCAGGAACTGGGCCACAGGGCAGTATTCCAACATGATAACATCCCCAAACACACCTCAAACGGCCCCTGCCTTGCTAAAGAAGCTGAAGGTGAAGGTGATAGAGTGGCCAAGCATGTCTCCAGACCTAAACCCTATTGAGCATCTGTGGGGCATCCTCAAACGGAAGGTGGAGGAGTGCAAAGTCTCTAACATCCACCAGCTCCATGATGTCATCATGGAGGAGTGGAAGAGGATTCCAGTGGCAACCTGTGAAGCTCTGGTGAACTCCATGCCCAAGAGGGTTAAGGCAGCGCTGGAAAATAATGGTGGCCACACAAAATATACACTTTGGGCCCAATTTGGACATTTTCACTTAGGGGTGTACTCACTTTTGTTGCCAGTGGTTTAGACATTAATGGCTGTGTGTTGAGTTATTTTGGGGGACAGTAAATTTACACTGTTAAACAAGCTGTACACTGATTTCTTTACATTGTATCAAAGTGTCATTTCCTCAGTGTTGTCCCATGAAAAGATATAATTAAATATGTGCACAAATGTGAGGGGTGCACTCACTTTTGTGAGATACTGTATCTCCCCCTATCACTCGAACTATTTGATTGTAAGGAAATGACCCAGAGATTAAAAATACTTACATTTTTAAGGGGGGGAATTTATAAGTTTAATTGTGAATTAGCAAAAACAAGCTGGAGTATTCTCTTAAATTGAAGAGGTACACTTAAGAGAGGCTTTTTTTGTGTTGGTATCTCTGCTACAACACTCAAGTAGCCCCATCATGTTAAATAACATAGGAACAGCCCATGTTCACACTCTCACCTCGCTCACTGGAGGCCTCGCTGCTGTAGCCGGCCTGCTCAGCAGATTGTTTACGTTTGTTGCTCCACGCAGACGCCGTAGAGTTCTGCTGGGTCGTCTCCTCCGGCCCTTTGTCTTTGTCCTCCTCGCTGTCTGATACAACTCCCTCTGCACACAATTCAAAGAAACTCTGAGTGACACTTTATCATCACACAAACAAACATGTGCAGCAGTAAAAGAGTAGAAAAGACAGTTGCTTTAAGTTGGCACACAACACTCTGGAAAGATGACTTTTATGGTGGGAAATTAGGGTATTATGAATATTTAAAGAGTTGCACACAGGAGAAGTAGAAGAAGAGATCCAGGCGATGGAACAGAGGCAGCACACTTCTAACCTTTTTTCCCTTTCTTCTTCTTTTTGTCTTTCTTCCCTTTCTCCTTTATCTCCCCCTCTGAGCTGTCCTGAGATTTCTTAGAACTCCTCTTTGCTCCTTTACCCTTCTTCTTGTCAGACTTTTTCTTCTTCCCTGTTGTGGGAGGTTTGGAGAGCTCACCCTCCTCCTCATCGTCACCCTCTCTCTCAAGGCTGCCCTCCTTCTCTTCCTCTTTTTCTTCTTCTCCCTCCTCTCTTAGCTTGCTCTCTTGTGATGGAGGGGGGTCACTGCACTCATCGCCTACTTGATGAGCAGTCGACAGATCTCCATCGTCCCTTTCCTTTCTTTTTTGTCCAGTGTCCTCCTCTTGCTCTCTGTCTTGGCATTCCTCTTTGTTTTTCTGCAACTTGGCCTCTTTCTCCAGCTGCTTCTCCCTCTTTTCTTTCCTCCTCTGCTCTTTCTTCTCCTGTATTTCCCTCTCCTCTTTCTTTTTCTGCTCCTCCTCTGCCAGCTCAGCTTCTGTCTTTTTAACTCTCCAGCATCCGTCCCTCCATTCCCACTCCAGCTGGCTTGCCGTGTTCTCTGCCTCTGTACTATCACTGGCCTGGTTGCTCTTTGAGGCTGAGTTGCCAGTTTCTGTGTCTCTGGACATTTGCCACATGCTTTTACTGCTGGCTTTGCCTTCCTGTGCGACTGACGCCTGCCCCGCCTCCTGGCTGCTGCTGTTGTTCTCTCCATCCTCCTCTTCTTGCACCTTGTTGATGATGGTGGTGACCTGCTCTGTCAGTTGGTCGCTAACAGCGTATGTGACATCGCTGACAGCAGTGGCCAGGTCGTCCACACGGCTGGTGACCGTGTCCAAGATGGAGGTAATGTTGACAGATGGGAGATTCTGCTGGAAGCTCTTGAAGAAGGCCATCTCTCAGCTGGGGACCCCGTCACCACTAGATTAGCTCATTGGAGGCACTGACATGGACATGTGTTTGTTAGCGGGGTGCAGTGCCAGGGTCACAGTGTGAGCTCGGATCAACACATGCAAACATACCAACATGGGAACTGTAGAGATTATTATTCATGTTTTGGGATTCTTATTTTTATTCAGCTTTCATTTCATCTAAAAGATTTTTGCATTAAAGGACTTACATTAGTTTAAATGTAGCAGCTGAAAAACAACTAAATATAAACTCCAGGGGTTCAGTCAGGGAAAATTACCCTCTGTTTACAGAGCCTGCATAAAAATGCTAAATCTGTAGGTGAGAGATAATTTTTGTATGGATTTTCTGTTTTTCACTGGTTATCAATTGCTTTTCTGTGGTGTTTTGAGTGCAAGGAGCGGGACACAGCACACCTGAATACAATTCCAGAAACCTTCAGCAGTGATCTGGCAACACATTAGCTAAAACTGTTTTTTTCAACAGGCATCTGCATGCAAGTGCAGATAACAACAATCCCATAGACATCGTATTTATACCAAGTTGTAGCTTGGGAAAAATGGTGTCAATACAGAAGTGCAAAACACTGCAGTTTCTTGACTGTCCACTTGAGGCTGGCTTCAAACGCCAAGAAGTCTCCATTGACACCAATGTTAAAATGTTGTTTTCACGCCAAGAATGAACATGCCTAAATACACTGTTAGAAGTTGCTCATTGGAGAGTGATCAAAGGCAACTCGTGGACAAGCAAGCCTTGGCTGGAAGTGTTTTTTATTACAAACTGCTGGTTACACCATATGAAAATGCAAGCCATCACTTCCAAAGAATATATCCTAAATCAATGTATGACTTTGTGCCAAAAGTCAAACCTTGCTCCTGTAAGCTACTAGAAATATTTCTTTCAAGATATGATGACATGATTGAGGAGATTTCACAGATATTTGACATTTGTCTGAAATTGAAAACAATTTCAATACTTAAAGCCTGAAAACTATGTATTCCAGGAAATTAAGGTGCTAGAGTGAAGTTGGCCTCCAACCTTTAGGGCAAACAATGTCCCTTCACTTCATCTATCACTATGTCACTTTACTCTAGCAGGCATTTGTGTGAAATTGTACCAGGAATAAATCCTTAAAGGTACAGCGAGTAGTACTTGGTGGCATTTATCAGAACAGACTTGGTATAAATTGAATATATATTCATAAGTATGTTGAAATTAATGAATAATCACAAGTATAATAAATGTTTTGTTTTTGTTAACTTTTAACAGAGGCTGCCATCTTACATCACCATGTTTCTACAGAACAGACAAACTAGTAAGGGCAATTTGAGTTTTTGTATTTAGTGTGTTGCCACCAAAAATACAACAGTTAGAAAATGAAGTCGAAGAAGAAGAGTGTGGCTGTTGTTGTGTGCAAAATAATTTGCACTGTAGGAGTTTTTGATAGTATAAACTTGTCAAATGGAGGATCATACTTCTAAACGGAGCGTCTGTAGCTCAGTGGTAGAGTCGGTCGTCTCTCATTCGGAAGGTTAGGGGTTCGAAAACCCGGTCCTGCTTTCCATATACCGTTGTGTCCTTGGGACAGTTAACCCCAAATTGCTCCTGGTGGCTGTGCCAGTGGTGTGTGAACGGGATTAGTTAATACTAATGGGATTACATTGCTAAATAGCAGCCTCTGCCATCAGGGTATGAATGGGTGAATGTAATGCAAAAGAGCTTTGAATGATCAGCAGACCAGAGAAAACTTGAAATAAACACAGTCCATTACTTATCATGCATCACAGCAGCTTCTTTTCCCTGAAAGCAACTGCTGCCTCACCCTCTCATCTAGAATCTGACCACTACGTATTGCTAAATATTTAAATTTCTACACACTGTACCTTTAAATTGTGACCACAAATTTTTTTTTTCCAGAGGTCACAGCCAACTCTACCGCCAGGGATTTCATCCCTGAGTCCAAGTGGACATTTGTGCCAAATTCAGTTTCCACCAGTCGTTCCTAAAATATCGCAGAGACGAGAATGGTGCAGACAGACAGACAGACTACAGCTGGAGGGGAGGCATTAAAATGTTAATTCATTTATGTGCTTGGATAACAGAACTCCGAAAGCACAAAGAAATCTTAAGCTGTGGCCTCTGTGTGATCACAGGCTCCACTTCACAATGTTTTTACACATTTTTATGCTCATATAGTTCCTCATAATACAAAAAAAGTCAGACCCTGGGAGCTTTTAGTTCTGTTAATTCTACGTCCATGCTCCTTTGCTTCATGGCCCAAAATCTACTGATATCCATGATCATTGAGACTTTTGGATAGATCTTTGGACTGACCCAGTGTTACATCTATTTAATCCTAGACGTTTATTTAGATGGGACAGATGTCTGGGATAAAAAAAGATGGTGCATACAGCTAATTCAAAGGCTTTAAACGTTCTACTGTGTGTGACAGTGAATACAGCTGCAGTGATAAGTTTGAGTGTCTTGAGTACCTGGCTGGTTGTTTTTATAGCTTCTGATGTGCGTCAGATTGTCAGGACTCTCCACTGACAGCTTGTTGCTGAGGTAAAGAAAAAATAGAGCCATCAACGCCATGAAGGCTGCTATGGAAGACAGGACACCCAGCAGCTCGGGAGAGACTGAGGAGAAGAAGAGGAAGAAGAGAGAGAAAAAGGGAGACACTAAAATTAGGCATAGACTTATTGCACTAAGTTTTAGTGATTATGAGGGTATTTAAGAGGTAGAATTTCACACCAAATTCTTGTGACTATAAGCAAAAGCAAGCACAGATGGTTGAGAGAAACACTTTTAAGGCACACAACCCCACTTTGATACCATTTGATGATAGATATCTCATTCTGGAATTAAACTGTTGAAATGTTGCCATGTCAGGGGAGCTTAAGCTATTTCTCTTTTAAACACCCAGTTCCCACTTCAAAGGAAAAGCAGATACGATCTACAGCAGTGTATGTAGGCCAACTATACTTCATGTAACCACACAGCTCTGTACTGCTGCTGCTGCTGCTGCTGAGCTATTTTTATGAGAGCCTCAAAGGGACTGTATCTGACTACAACATAGACTCAGAGAGCTGGGCCTGCACTTGATAAGGTACAACACAGACACACCATGGAGAAACAGCTGAAGAAAACAGGGAAATTTGAGGACAATGAAGCATGAGCAGCATTTCTAAAAACCAAATGCATCTTTGGCAAGGGCAGCTTTCCAAACGGAGCATACAGAAAAGCAAAGCTGAGTGATATAGGTTTTCTTGAGCAACGTAATCCGGCTTTGATAGGACAATTACACAGACATACTCTACAATGGAGCTCTTGGTACTCTGAAAAATGCTCTGATCCTTTGGCATTACCCACCCACAAAGATGTTCTTATCCAACTGTTCACTAAACGACAGACATTATTCAATACGAACCTAGGAACCAAACCCAGTAAGCAGTAACAGGGACTTTAACGCCTAATTTTCATCAGTTCAGAATTAAATATGATCTTTGAATCAACGTGTTAGCAAAAAAACCAAAACGCTTCATTCTCACAGAAGAACAAAAAAAAAGACTGCATAACTCTGACTGCGAGGGCAGAAAACCTCTTGGATGCTGATGTAGTTAATTGATCCCTGAATGAACTTGATGACTGACATCATGAGGTTGGTCTGTCATGCAGACAGTCCTGTGGTCAAATTTCACTGTCCCCCTTAAAGTTTTCATTGCTGACTGTAGTGCCCTGGAAAAAAAATCCTTTGGCAACAATGTATGCAGTATCCAGCTTGAAAATCACTGTCAATATGTGTGTGGATGTGTGATGAATGCTCAGCTCCTTCTCTGTGAATGCTGGACCCTGAAGATGTCCCTGGATGAATACTATACAGAATGTTGGGTGTGGTTCTAAATATCAAGGACGCCAAAGGGTACAAAAGGGAGTATGTTCTCAAGAAGTATGGTGGTGCAGAAAGCACTGGTAAGCTAGCTAGATGTATGAAGGATCGGGATGACTGGAACCGTCCTGGAGGGCATGTCTGAGGTCAGATAACTATCCCATATACTTTAACATAAATATTTAAGAACTGTTTGTGTCTTGAATCATTTATGTCCAACTTGATTTGCTTGTATGGTGACCAGTTTTTGCTTTGCTGGGTTTGTTTTCATGCTACATCAAATAAATTACACAAAGGCAAATTTCATAATGAAGTGATCTTATCTTATCTTATCTCAAAGAAAGGTCATCAGGTAATTTTTTTCAAATCTTTGAATTCTTTGAAAATATTAATTTATTTCAATTATGTTTTTTAAGCAGATTTTTCCTCATAATGGGAGATTTAATGGGTCATAATTTCCTATTTAATACCTATTTTATATTGCTGGTAAAACAAACAAATTTTGCCTCCAAACAAATGTATAACTCAAGTTTCTCGTCAAAACCTGAATTTTCTTTTCCTTGGCGCAACATTTGAACACAACATGATGACGTTTATCTTTCACCCAAGCATCATTTTGCCGACCCGACCTTGAACACATCTAGTTAGCTAATTAAGTTCTTTACTGTCGATTTTAACAAGTATTTTAGCATTATTTTACTATTTTCGGGACTTGATACAAAATTTGGGTGCAGTAACTACAGCTGCTTTGAGAGGTAATTTTCGCACAGCAACAACAGCGGCCGAATATGAGGGACTACTTTCAACCCTGAGACAGTCGAAGGTACTACACTAAGCCAGACGTCAGACCACTTCACACGTTCAACCATATTCATCTTTAAAGCTGCTGTTGGTAGTCGTGATATAAACATCACTTCGGAGAGAGATTTTGAATGTCAACACTCCCCCTCCCCTCTCTGCTCCTGTAATCCTGCCCACAAAAGATTGCTGTGCGCGTTTTATGAAGTAGTGACTTCCCAGCTAATCAGGGCGATGTAGTGGGGCTGCCACTCGACCAATCAGGACAGAGGATTGGAGATTAGCAATGATTGGTCCATCATGACGGGAACAAGGGGAATAATAACATTGCTTGATACAAAGGCATTGGAAAACGCAGAGATTTCACCGTAATCTCAAATTACTTCACGTACCGATGAGTACCGATGGGTATAATGACCTTTTCTCCAAACCCAGCAGAAAAAAAGTAACGTTTTGGACAACATTCCTACCAACAGCAGCTTTTAGTAAATAAATAACTGTAGAAACGTATGAAATATTATTCAGATACTTAACTTGATAATGGATGGATGTTTATGCACCAATGACTCTTTTCTGTGTGGCTCAATGCGAGGTGTGGCGCAGTGGCAATTTTAGAGTATACTAGCTAGCTACTCTGCTAGCTGAGATACATAATGAAATACAGTCTTATTTCCAGTCAAAATATCTCATTACACTTAGTATAAATCTAACTGTTCCAAAAGTAAAAGATTATTCAAAGATATTACAAGCTAAAAAACATAGCCTCTATTGCTTGTAATGATATGACAACTACCCTGATTATGATTTGAGTTTTTCCAGTGAATACTGTTAGCCACACAAAACAGGTTATTTAAAGACATCAATTTGGGTTTAGGTAACTTTGTTCAAGCATTTTAAACAATTTTTTCAACATGTTGCAGTTCAGTTTTTAAAAATGTGTTTTTAATTCAGTCCTGTTTTTGTTTTTGAAGGAAAGTGAAGAAAAGAGAAAGTGGTGGTGCATTCCAGGCCAAAGCATTTGATGAAATGGATACAGCCCAACAGGTACTTATTTCAGACACAACCATCACCAGTCACTGATTAAAGTGGTCTAAGTGTGAAAACGGATTATTTTTTCTTCCTGAGAGCACAAATGAGAGGGCGAGAGAGAGAAAGAGAGAGTGAGAAATAATAGTCTTAGTTTTTAAAACCTCCTGACTGCAGGCCGAACTTATGGACAGACTTGCTTCACCATGGCAACAGGCGAAGGCTGCTGCAGCCTGACAACTTGTGCTGCTGCAGACTGCCAGAACGAGAAATACGAAAACTCCCAAGAATGGAAAGAGAAGTTAGAGAGATGAACGGAAGCAATGTGGTCGTATCAGGCTTACCTTCTCTCCATGAATCCTCTTTAAAACCATCTGTTCCCAAAAAAAGCACTAAGAGTTGTTCCTCTGCGAAATGATCTAAGAAGACGGGAAAAACAAAGTCGTCCTGCTCTGAAGTAATCCGACATGTAATAAATCCCCTACACTTAGTGCGGTCCCGCTCTTGCCAGGGTTACATATCAACTCTCACTGCTGACATTTCTGTTGATTGAGCCAGGCTGACCTCTGCAGCCGCCTGTGGTCCAAATGCACGGCTTCTGGCCCCGTTTCCCCTGGGTTTGATGGCACTTCATACACAGCCCTGCTCTGTAAATGTCAACGACAGCTGAATAATTTAGACACCTGAGGTAACCTGACCCCCTCTGTCAATGTACACTGCAAAAGTGGAGCGGCTTTGGACACAGCTAACCCCGCTATCATTTATTTTTAATATAATCCCCATCTTTATTTGGAAAGTCAGACATTTCTTTAAACAGCAGAGGAGATTAATGGATTTTTAATTTTCAGCAACCTCTCCTTCTCCTTATCTGCCCCTTTTAATTCCCCTCTTTCACCCTATGCTACCCTCTCTGGGTGTGTGCAAGTTAAATTTGTGTCTAAACAAATTCATCGACCATATGTATCTTTTTTTACAACCTGTGAACTGAGACCAAACTGAGCCTCAGGATTCAATCTGCCTTTTTTTCCTCAGTTAATGACTCCAGCGAGCTAACAAACATGAAAACGCAGCCACTGAAGCGTTCACTGTGAAAACAGCAAATGAATAAATAGCCTGGGAGAAACATGAACTCATTTAGATGAAATGTTTTAGTGAAACAAAAACACGGAGGATTAATAATTCTGTCATATTTCTACATATTTGGGACACTGGCAGAAACAAATGATGTAGAATTTCCTCACTGTGATGTTAATCTTCATTTATATCATAATTTAATAACTTATCCAACTTTTCAGTTTTAGGACCACAGAACACCTAACCTGGATAAACTTTGTAGGGCAGTCTTGTTTAAAAGGTGGGTAGACAATCTGGAAATGTTGCTTACACATGGACCTCTGATACGAAACAAAACCTCAGAGCTGAATTAATCATGAACACACAGCTGCTTTCTTTTGCTGAAGTGAGCCAAAACTTGATATGCCATGCATAATTCACACTCGGACATTATGCTTTCTGAAGTTTATGCAGGGACACCTATTTGTGCACCAAATTTCAGTGAATATAGAGGGGTTGAGACCTTGGGCGAAATATTTAGATGTGGCAAACTTTGCAGCTTTTAAAGTGATGTTGTGGCGTTCAGCCAAGCATGTGGGTCATTATGCACAAGCTGTAAACAAACAAAGAAACACGCACACCAACTGTTCTCTTATGAAAATGCAGACTCACAAGCGCTGGGACACGGCCTTACCTCGTCTGGCACAGATGAGCTCATGAACACCACAGTTCCTCCCCCCTCCTGAGAGAAAACAAGAGGAAAAGTTGGAGAGTCACAGGTTAAAATTTGGTTTAATGTGAAAACAGGTGTTCACGCCTCAGGTTAGGAATACTACAAATATAATCTGCCCCAAAAAATTAAGTGGTTAGCTAGAACTGACTGAGAATACTCACAATCAGAAAGAGGTTTTTGGACACTAAGTTTACATAAATGTGCCATGAGAGGGAAAAAATATTGTAAGCTGGGAGTTAGACCTGTATGCTAACAGGAAATTGTCAGATTAAGCTAGCTTGGCTTAGCTTGGCTTAGCTTAGCACAGCGTCCTGAGGTAGCTAGCTCACAAACATCCATCCATTATCTTTACTGCTTTTCCTGTACGGGGTCGCATGGGAGGCAGGAGCCAACCCCAACTGCCTTTAAGCCAGACACAGGGTGCGCCCCAAAAAGGTTACCAATCAATCCCAGACACAAACAACAAGTAACACCCATACTTATTTACCGTCACCAATAATCTAACAAGCATGTCTTTGGATTTTGAGGATACATACATACAGGAAGAACATGTCAAGGCCTCATCCAATACTTGAATCAGGAACACTCTTGCTGTGAGGCAACAACGCTAACCACTGCACCAACATGCAGCCCTGCTAACAGAAAGGCAGCTAGCAAACATAAAAGTGTAAATAAAGTATGTAGTACACGTAAAAATATGACATCATTAAAGCTGCTGTTGGTAGTCGTGATATAAACATCAGTTCTGAGATATAAACATCAGTTCTGAGAGAGATTTCTAATGTCATCACTACCTCTCCCCTCTTTGCTGTCTTAACCCAGCCCACAAAAGATCGTTGTGCGCGTTCTATGAGGAAGTAATGGCTTCCCAGCCAATCAGGACAGAGGGTTGGCGAGATTAGCTCTGATTGGTCCGTGATAACGAGAACGAGGGGAATAATAACATTGCTTGATACAAAGGCATTGTAAAACACTGAGATCTTGCCATAATCTGGAATTACTTCACTTACAGATGATTACCGATTGGTATTATGACCTTTTCTCCAAACCCAACAGAAAAAAAATAATGATTTTTACACCATTCCTACCAACAGCAGCTTTAAGTGTTGAATTTGGGGGGGTTGTAATGGGGTGTGGTTTTTTACCATTGAAGAGAGTCAGGCTAACTGGTTGTGAATAATTCAAGATGTTACGCTTAGCTAACTGCCTCCTACTTCCAGATCTTGAGTGTTATCAAAAGTGATCTGAGGCGTTCATTTTGATCCACATTTTGATTATTGAGAAGTAACTATCAAGAGTCATTATCGACTCTACTATTGATACTTTCTGTTAGTTTGTGCCAAGACAAGACGACAACAAGATTAAATCAGAACTGATATGACTTCTATCAAGCATACTTAATCACTTGATCACTTGTTTTTCTGTGCACCAGTGTCATGTCAGTGCTGTTATGTTATGGAACCCATGAAACTTGATAAAAGAATCAATAAGCTGGGTTTCAAAAATGTGGAAATGGGTCTACAATAGAGCAGGCTTTTGATCCTCTTCCCAAGTTGTCTATGCTGGTTAATCTTGGACAGATTTAAGTGGTAAGGTAATGCTTAATGCAAACCCCCAGGGTGCAGTCATTCACCTAATTATTACTTATAATATGACCTTGTAAAATATTTTTTTAAGGTTTTACTGTTTTCTCTCAGTTAGTCAGACCTTTCATATTTCAGGTTGTTCAATGATCTGGTCATTATGACATATGAGATACTTCAGTTAAAGCATCTTTTTTCCCAGTCTGTAATTGTCTTAGTAGACAATATTTTCCTCCCTGAGCACCACTGATAAAACATGAACAAATCCTCTTAGTAGACCTGTGCTGTCACTTTACTTATATAAAGGGAGAAGAAACTGTGATTTAGTCTGAGGTGATGACACCTTGACAAAGTGAAGAGGAAAAAGCTCTGAGGGAGACGAACCATCTTCAGACCACTTCACTTAATGATAAAAAAAAAACTCTGCCAGTATTTTTTAGCATGGGATGAAAGACTTGCAAAAATGGACTTATTAGTAAAACACAGCTCATAGTTTTCCTATGACATATATTTCACATTACAAGATTTGGCTTCTTCTTAAATCAAATGGAGCAAAATAAAAAGTTGATCTGCTCAAAAAGCAGTGGATACGCTGCAAATAAGATGGTTAACAACTTCCAAGAGAATATTTACCCATTAAGAAAAGACAAACTGGATTATTTTGTAAATTATTTGAGATAGAATACTAAAAATCAACAAATCATTATACATTCTATTCTGCCTTAGTTCCAAACCATCATCAACACAATTCAGTGTTATCTTTTAACAAGTTAAATATCATATTTCACCACTGAACCATTTTACTTGAGTTGATAGTTCTAGTATCGCTCCTCAAAACTTGTTTAAAACATAAATTATTCACATACCTTTAGTTACTTCAACAACATCAGTTATTATAAAGGATAAAAGGAAAGTCCAAAAAATGATGCTACATGTACTCAACCATAAAAACATTGATCATAGAAAACATTCAATCAATACACAACCAAGTGTATTGCACTGGTGCTGTAAGGTTAATTCTCCATTTGCACTGGAGGTTTCAAGGTTACACATCATCCTGGAGTAAGTTACAAATTGGATCACAAAGAATTCCAGGTGAACAAAGGTCAATACACAGAAACATTTCCGCCTTGCATAAGTGAATGGCAAAAATAACTAGCTATTTTAGCTATTGTTCATACATCATTGTAGGCTACTGAAGGTCAAACAAAGAGTCAAGAAAATGAAAAGAGAGGCGATTTGGAGACCTCAGGATACATACAAAGTTGGCTACAAACTTAAACACAAGATATTTCCGAGCCAAGATATTTCTAACCACAATTTAAAAAGTCAAAATACTATTTAAAACTAGGGTTGAATTTTCGAAGTTGGAAACTTTCCATGGGAATTAACGGGAATTTATGGGAATAACCGGGAATAAAACAGGAATTTACTAAATTGGAAGTTGGCTCTTAATAGGGAACTTAAATATATTTTGGGAAAATATATTTTAGCATAATCCTAACTAGAACAACCAGTTTTCATGCAAGCACAGTTGAATATCTATGCTATTCCTCCATCACATGCATAGATGATTTTTATTTTGGATGGATGTCTGCTTATAACAAAAAAAAAATTATGCTTGGATGTGATACCTTTCCATTAAATTACCCTCAATTCCCAGTTAATTCCCATTAATTCCGATAAATTCCCATGGAAAGTTTCCAATTTGGAATATTTCCAAAATTCCCCAGCTTAACTTCACATGGAAATTTACCAGAAATGTTCCACACCTTTGCAAGCCTATTTATAGCACATTTTGAATTTTATGAATGACTATTATCTTTGTATTAATAACCTCGTTATACTCTATCTGCTATTTCGCAACAATTACACGAAATTTTGATTCCACATAATATCATCATCCTTGAACACTGGTTCCTCTGATGAGACAGCTGATTGGTCGAAATAAAACCATAGCACCTCTCTCATTGTCAGTCTATGATATCAACACTGCTGCACGCATGGCTGCACGTGACACAATAAGAACTGTGATGATGGGACAATGGACAGGAGGCATGATGCGCCTATACTCCTGCAGCCTGACTCACTCATCCTTGTGTCTCCAGCTGGGAATGTGCTCCGGTCACTTCCATTTAAACCTTCAGAGGACACTAATCCACCGTCATGTAGGCTTGGAAACAGGTTGAACGCGTTAGCCATGGACATTAGGTGCGATAGGCTCTTCACAGTGCGTGCATGGATAAAATGAGCGATCAGACAGCAGATGAGCTATTTTGAAAAAAAATCAAAGGATTAGTTTTGAATCGATATTTGACGCTATTCATGTCCATTAAGTGATGGAGTCCTTTAACTGTATCAAAACAAAGTCACGTGGTGCTAAGTCGCAGCTGCTGTAAATTTCAGTTCAAGAAAACATATTTAATTAATCGCTTCTTTCTCACAAGCTTGTCTTATACACATGCACCAGAATCGGATGTTAATGGTGGAATAAAACAACAGCACTGTCCTTTTTTACAATCACTTCACGCGGCAGCATCCCATGAAGGGATCACAACATTCCTGCATCGGTGCGGGTGTCCGCACTTCAGCATCAGCTGCTAGCTGTCCCGGCGACGGAGCACTGCGGTACTCACGGTGTTCTATCAAAAAAAAGGGACTGTGTTTTAACATTACAGCGACACATTCACTCGGTGCATCTAAAATGTGAATATTCACAGCGTGCACGGTCCGTCCCGGGTAAAGTTTCTCACGAGTTCCGCAGTACACCTGAGAGCGAGTACTTACCGTCAATCGCCATGATGCTCCGTCCCGGACTCTACCAACTGTGGGGGGTGTGATGCAAGAGGGAGGTCATTCATGTGCTGGTGGAAGGTGTGTGTGTGGGTGTGTAAGTGTGTGTAGAGAGGGAGGGAGGGAGGGAGGGAGGGAGGGAAGGAAAGAGAGAGAGCGTATGTGTTTCCAATTGCCCTACAAGGGTAATAGCTGAGATCCAATGCTTCACACGATATCAAACACGCACAAGAGATAACTGGATGAAAGTCGATTGCACCTGTGACAAAATAAAAAAGATCAGATACAGAAAATGGTAAACACTATTCCAGCTATTAAAAGTGTAGGATTATATACACAACCAGTCAAAAGTTTGGAAACACCTTCTCATTCAATGGTTTTTATTTATTTTAATTATTTGAAATACTGTAGATTAAAACTGAAGACATCAAAACTATATAATAACAGATATTGAATTATTTAATTAAGAAAAAAGTGTTAAACAAACCAGAATATGTTTTATATTTTAGATTCTGTAAAGTAGCCCCCTTTTTCCTTCATGACAGCTTTTCCACACTCTTGGTATTCTCTCAGTCTGCTTCATGAAGTGGTCTCCTGGAATGGTTTCGAATTAACATGAGCCTTGTCAAGAGGTAATTTGTAGAATGACTTTCCTTCTTAATGTGTTTGAGACCATCAGTTGTGTTGCTCAGAGGTAGGGTTAGCACACAATGGATAGCCCTATTTGACTACTGTTGTAATCCATATTATGGCAAATCCAGATTATTTCATAGTTTTGATGTCTTCAGTGTTAATCTACAATGTTGAAAATAATTAAAATAAACAAAAACCATTGAATGAGAAGGTGTGTCCAAACTTTTGACTGGTAGTGTATATGTATTAGTATTATGATTATTTATAATAATCCTTCCAAATTAAAAACAGACCCAACACTGTTTAGTATGTATTTAAAGTTATATAAGTAGAGAGAGAGAGAGAATGAGCAGATTAAAAATAATTCACAAAATGAACATCATCTGAAGTAAATGAGATGATAAAATTGAAATACCCAAAAAATGTTTTAAAAGTTTGCTGTGCGATTTTATTGATTGTTACTGTTTTGGTTTTTCAAAATCTGTAAGGCACTTTGAATTGCTCTTTGTATGAATGGTACTTTATAAATAAACCTGCCTCACCTTGCCTGCCTAGTAATATAAAATGAAGACAGTATCAAATTAGAAATCATACCTACCAACCATCAAATTTTCATGGCAATGCGACTCAGGTGTGATAAATCAAAGCAAACATCGATAATACATAACACTAGAGAGGCTTAAATTAGAGCCTAGAACTACTAATGGTATGATTTGCAGCCTTTAAGATACCACTCCCTAAGATAACATAACAAGATAAGCTTTAAGACACTTTTAACTTGAATCATATTCATCCTTTTGTTGCCCAGAGCAGTCCAAAATTGAAAGAAAATTTGGCCTACCTTGAGTAGCCTCACAAGACATCACTACAATGGTGTGCAACCTCAAAATTATCACAGTAAATATAGAGTAAAGTTGTAAAAAGTGCATACATCTAATGCATCATAATGAATTCAGGAAAGATGTTAATGTACAAAATTGTTGACTACAATTGAAAATGCAATACTAAAGTTTATTCTGATAAGCATGTTCCTTATCTTGCAAGCTTTCTTAAAGTTGACTAACTAAGTTGACGATAATTTAAGAAAATAGTTCCAATATTTAAGCTAACTCAAAACTTGGAAACTTATCAAGGTCACCGGAGCATTTAGCTAATCTGTAATTGTTTGACATCTTCCAATTCAGCTGGTATTAACATGCAGCTATAACAGCCTCCTGACTTCTGAGAAGGCTATAACGAGATTTGAAACCTGGCTTCAGGGATTTGCTTCCAATTAGTCCCAAGGACACTAGTGAGGTCACTAAAGTTGGACAAACAGGGCTGGCTCACAGTCCAGTTACATTAAGGATCAGGTTTAATAGTTATAGGTTTCAAACTTTGAAGGATATTTTGAGCTGCTTTGCAGCGAGATTAAACATATTAAGGGGGAAGGAAAGGGGAGTAAGCCAGGAAAGTTTCATTTAAGAAAAAAACTATCTTCAGCTACAATTTGTATTTTTTCTTTCTCTTTTTCTGAGCCAGAAATGATCACATTTGAACAAGCAGGTCAAACTGGAGAAGAGTGAAGGATGAGAAATCAGAGAAAGTGTATTGCACAAGCAGTGCAACCCCTATCTTTTCTCTAGTTTGTCTAACTTTTCTCCCAAGATACAAAAAATATTTTTAATTTTTCCATATTTTCCATGAAAAATCGACCATTCTTCTGCACGTGAAGATAAACACACTGCTGAAAATACCAAAATCAAACTTTGTTCCAGACACAAACAAGATATTTTAAACCAGCCCTGCATTAGGTATTTAATGACTGGGCTCTTTTGGGTGTAATAAGAAATTTTACCTTGTCTCTCAATGAGTCTGAATAGATATGAATAGATAGATTCTCCAAAAGCAAAAATATATATATAAATGTATCAAAAGACTTGAAATGAAGAAAAATTATAGGGGAGTACTCCAGCAAGGAAAATTCTCTAAGGATGAAATATAGATGATAAATGTCAGTGATAAAGTTAGAACACATCATGATGCTTATGTAATACTGACAGACACTTTACTGCTGGCCAGTCAAGGTCCTACACATAGGGAAACATTGGTAATGCCTTAAGTCATGCTAAACGAGTAAGTGCAAAACACTTAAGTTTATTTTTAATCTGATTAGCGGTTTCTATTTGAAGAGTTAATTTGCAAAAACAGATATTTCCATTTTTATAAATTTTCAAAAAACAAATTTCTTTTAATATAGATTTTTAATGAAGTTAAATTTCTAAGATACCTCTGATTAGTAATGTCATTTTGACTTAGTCAAAGCCACCCAACTTCAATTGATTGATAATACCTAAAGCTAGTAATAGAAAAAAATGTTTTTTGAAACATTTTTTTAAATATTTTAAAAGTGAGTTATCTGTTTTTGCAAATGAAGTCTTCATTTTGTACCTTGACCTCCCTGTAAACCAAACTGAATTGCTGTGTCTGAGAGATGCTACAAAAACAAACATGGCTTTGCCTCTGTCGTTCCTCTCACCTACGATGTTCAACTAGCACTTTTTAGTTCAACCAACAAAGTGCTAGTGATATGCTAGTCTTCCACATGTTTATTCTCTTGTACAGCTCTATAAGATGTAAGGATGTTGAGACCTATAAATATCTGGGGACTGGGAATGACTCTCAATAAAAGTTTGATGTGAACACAGACAATTTTAGTATGTGGTCCAAAAAGCTAAAGGAATTTCTACACAAAATTATCAAATTAATGCTTTATTTATTAATGCTGGTTCAGTATTTACACCAATCATTATTATAATATATTTTAAGACTCAAAACTGCATATTTTATTTAGTCTTTGCCTGGCCCTTTTGTGTCTTTATTAGTGGGGCCACATGGGGGTGCCAGTGAGCATCTGTCTACTTACTGATATTTATTGCCTGTGTATCTGTGAATGCTGTATGGTCTGATAGACAGTTTAATTTGATATAAAAACAATTAATAGTAAACAAAAAAAAAAAAATATTGCTGTCATCATTTTTTTGCTTATTTTTGTTATTATTATTATTATTATTATTATTATTATTATTATTATTATTATTACTATTATTATTATTATTATTATTATTAGTAGTAGTAGTAGTAGTAGTAGTAGTAGTAGTAGTAGTATTAGTAGTATTATTATTAGTATTATTATTATCATTATTAGCATTATTGTAGTCAGGAATGGACTGACCCTTATGCTCACAGGCTCCTGATCTACCATTGTATTTTAGGGCCCAGAAGTGCTTATGACGCTACTAATGAGGAATGAACTCTGTACTATTGAATTAATATTGAACTAATGTAGTGCTTAGGGACTCTAGTGTTGTTTGCAGTTTTATTTATTGTGTTTGTGTGTTGTACTCTACTTGTTATTTGTCTGGTTCCCCTTCCAAAAGCTGCTGGAAACTTATCCATGACGGGATTTTCATGCCTCTTTGTTTTTATTGTGGTTGTGTTTGTTCTATTGTTATGTGTTCCTTGGCTTTAAAAAAAATCAATCAATCGAGAGACAAATTGTTTTGCAAAAATATCAGGATCAGTACATTTTTTGGAAACAGGGTAGTAGCTTATGATTTCATTGAGCCTGTATTTAGTAAGGTAGCTCATCTTGTCACGTACAGCAGCTCTTTCTGTCAGGTGTCTTATTTAGTAAGGTAGCTCATACTGTCATATAAGGTAGCTTTTTCTGTCAGGTGTCTTAGTGTGTAAGGTAGCTCATCATGTCACATATGGTCGGTCTTTCTGCCAGGTGTCTTAGTTTGTAAGGTAGCTCATCCTGTCGTGTATGGTCGGTCTTTCTTTCAGGTGTCTTATTTAGTAAGGTAGCTCATCCTGTCACGTACAGACACTCTTTCTTTCAGGTGCCTTATTTAGTAAGGTAGCTCATCATGTCACATATGGTCGCTCTTTCTGCCAGGTGTTTTATTTAGTAGGGTAGCTCAGTC